>NC_067475.1:60952717-61552717 GCF_947179515.1 Apodemus sylvaticus
GCACTGGGGTGAAATGCTATTAGGTTAGTGTTGAACCAAGTATGCAGGACCTCACTTCCATAAAAGCACAAGCATTTTTTTTAAATCAATGAACCATTTGAATAGAGCAGGAAAGCCATCATTGTATAGTGTGTGAATGTAAGAATCCAATCTGTAAAGTTGTATGTTGGTTGAGGACATGGGAAGAGGCAGCATGACAAAATCAAAACCAAAGCCAACAAAACATTTGCCAGCAATGCCAGCTGCCTTCACTACCTGCACCTGTTGCAGTGCATAGCCTTTAAAAATATCCTTATTTATTGGTTGTTCTTCTCTGCATACACTAGACCAGAAGGCTGCCAAAGGGAGGCCCTTCACGGCCTGGTCCACGTTTGCTTGAGTAGTGTTTGCTTAAGAGTCTCCACAGCTTTTGGTGCACTGAGTGGTGTGTGGAGGGTGTGTGTTTAAGAAAGCCATTCTTAGTTTCCATTCCATTGTAATGCCATGGAAAACTCATTTTGGAGGGTCTTCTGTACAATATTTTTACAAAACATAAACTAATATCTGGTTTTATGTTCCAGTAACAAAAATGAGAGAGATATCATTTTAGGGGATTTTTTTTTTACATAATAGTTATGCTGGATTCTGAAAAGATACTGAATTTACTATTTATATAATGATTAGGAAAGAATATCAGACTTTGTGTTTTTCTCTTTTGCTAGGTACTGTGAGACCAGCAAAGCCCTCAGCTGGGACACTGGAGGTGCATAACCATAGGGGTGAGGAAAGTGGTCCTTCTTCAGGAAACTTGTTCAAGGAAGGCTACCCTTTGGCTACTCTAACTGGTAACATTGTGCAGTATGAAGCATCACCTTGGGTGGACATGATGTGCCCCTTTTCATTTGTTTAAAGAGAAGATCATGGTTCTCACAGTTCACAGGTGTCTCTACAGTGGCAAAGGGTTTATAGACATAGCCAATTCAGTTAGTGTTGGCAGGTCATCAGTGAGTATTCTATTTGTAACCATTTTCTTTTTTCTTTTTTCTTTTTTGTTTTGTTTTGCTTTTTTTTTTTTTTTTTTTTTTTTTGAGACAGGGTTTCTCTGTATAGCCCTGACTGTCCTGGAACTCACTCTGTGGACCAGGCTGGCCAAGAACTCAGAAATCCACCTGCCTCTGCCTCCCAAGTGCTGGGATTAAAGGCACACACCACCACCGCCTGGTGTTCTGGTCCTTTTCAGTAGCACACCAAACCAGCCCAATCTTGAGGTTCAGGCTTGGGCTTCAAGGGCACAACAAAGTGGATTGTTGGTGCTGGCCATCACACAGGCAGTCATCCTGAACCCCACCCAAGATAATCACAATGTGCTTCTGTGCTACCTGTGGATGAAAATTCACTTATATTAATCTTTTCAGGTATTACTAAAGAATTTATTGCCTCACTGTCTTACTTCTACAGAAGAATGAGTGAACTTAATGTAACGGATACTGAGTATGCTCTGCTTACAGCCACAACAGTGCTTTTCTCAGGTACACACCGTGAGAAGTTAGGCTCGGGTGACTTCCGGACAGGGAATCACTAAGTTCTTTTTATGGAACTATGAAGTGAAGTTGAATGTACAAATTTCATCCCACCGTGGTTTGCTTTCTGTGAGCATTCCTTTAGCTCACCACTGTGTTATAATTTCTTGCATCTTAAAAAAAATGCCTTCTTGTCCTCATAGCCCCTGAGATATACTCTCCCAGTCCCTGATAGAGAGAGGTTCTTTAGGGCGCTAGCCATATTCTAGTCTCCACCTTACTTCTGCTCACTCCTGAGTCCTCCACAGTCACATTTCATTCCACCCTCTCCAGTCCACTACAACCTGTCAGGATCTTCAGCACATGACATCGCTGATTGACTGGTCAATGCTCCGTCTTCATCTTATTTGATCCATTGGTGTATTTAGAGAAGATCATAAGCATCTGAAAGAAAATAAGGGGATATCCTATTTCCTGTGAGTCCTTCAGCAGAGTTTTGAAGCCATGGTGAAGATGTCTGGTGTGTTAGGAGAATTTCTCATGCTTTTTGTGTCAATTCATAGTCTTCTTGACATGCTTGTAACCTCATTACAAACTAGACCCAGGCTGAAGTGAGACAGTCGCTCAGTATGGGTAATCCATTGCCCAAGCCAGCCTAGTCTTCCTAGGGTGCCACTGTTCTGTCTCCTTTACTGATCCGGACATGTTTGTGTTCTTTTATATTCTAACTTGCTGTGATGTCAGGGTTCATGAACACTCACTAAGTATGAGCATCTGAAGTTGAATCACATAGGCTCTGGTGCAGCTACATTATATTGTCTACTTCTATTATGCTTCATTTCAAGAAGTTCTGTAAGCCACCATGTGATGAAAAGGGAAGAGTAAAGGACTTAGAAGGCAGGAGGGATAGCAGTGTTGGCTGTCATCGGAATATGAATATTTGGAAAACCAGCTTGGACTATTACCTAGGGACAGTTCACCTTGGCTGGACCATAAAAGTCTTCTTTCTTTCAGCCCAGTGTGGGAATTAAGCTACAAATTCTGGATGGTGTGGTACCTTAGAGCCTCGGTGTGCTGGCTGTGTGAGGATTTCCCTGTCTCTCAGGAGTGGGACTAATAATGCCTGTGGCCATCATCCTTTATCTTGCTTGGCAGATCTTTTTAAAACAAGGACTGCATCATACTCTCTACATTTAAGAATGTTTCAATGGGGCCAAGGGCTCCCCTAAATTATAAAGTTCTCATGAAGATACACTCATCACATCCCTTCAGCAGATCTTTGATTTTTCGGGGCTAATATTTGATTCCCAACAACTCACCCTTTCATAATCTTGGCATTCCTACTTACTGTTAGGTAGAAAATAGTATGTTCTCCTTGTAGACTGCATCCACCTAAAAACTTGCCTCCAGCCTTGTTAACATTCAACACCACAAGCAGAGCTAAAATCATGCAAAGAACTGTAGAAGCATGGCAGTCTCAGGAAGTTTCCACTCCCAAATAACCACCCACTCACTAACTCACATAGATGGTTTTGTTTCTTTTTGGTAGACATTTAAAATTCTATTTATTTATTTGTTTGCTTGTTTACTGTATTTTTGTGTGTACATGTTAGGCATGTGGAGGTCAGAGGACAGCCTATGGGAACTGTTTCTCTCTTTCTATTACGTGTGTCCTGGGGTTTAGGTAGTCAGGCTGGGTGACAGCATCGTCCCTGCTGAACCATCCCGCTGGCAGCGGTGTTGCCTCACTGAGTCTGGAACATCACCCTCCTGATTTCCCGTATTCTTTCTGTGCCTTCTTTCTTCTGCCATCTTCATCTCTCACAATGACAAATGCCTAAGTTGTCCTAGGACTCAGTTTTCTTTTAAATTATTTCATGCTTTTATGCATATGTTTCACCTGCATCTATGCACCATGGTGTGCCTCATGCTGCTGGTCAGAAGGTGTCAGATCCCTTGGGACATGGGTTACGGAGGTTGTGACAAGGCTAGGTTTTCTTTTCTTTTTTCTTTCTTTCTTTTTTTTTTTTTAGACTGAAAACTTGCTACTTTATTTTTTTTAAACAGTTTTTGTAATTTGTATTTTTTTATTTGATATATTCTTTATTTACATTTCAAATCATTTCCTCTTTCCTGGATCCCCCTCCCCAAAAGTCCCATACACCCTCTTCTTTCTCCCTGTTCCCCAATCACCCCCTACCCGCTTGTACTGAGCCTTTCCAGGACCAGAGGCCTCTCCTTCCTTCTTCTTGGGCATCATTTGATATGTGGATTGTTTCTTGGGTATTCCAAGCTTCTAGGCTAATATCTGCTTATCAGTGAGTGGATACCATGTGTGTTCTTTTGTGATTGGACCGTCTCACTCAGGATGACATTCTCCAGTTCCACCCACTTGCCAGGTTTTGTTCTGCACTGGCTTCCTTCCTGATTCCACCCTAACTCTTGGCATTAAAGGTCTGTGTGGATTTGAGACTCCCAGACTTATCTGTGAACTTGGTGTGCTCTTCAGAATGCATTAGCTTCCTCAGGATTTCCATGTAACTGTCAAGCAGGTATATCAAATTTAAAATGCCCAAAGCTGGACTCTTGACACCTTTATACCTTAGCTTTTCATATTCCTCTCCCATCTGGACTAAACCATATTTTCGTTTTCTAAATTGCGTGTGCAATTTTTTTTTTAAATCCTTACTTTCTTTTCTTTCTCTTATAGTCACATCACACATGCACCAATTCTGTTGATTCAACCCTAAGATAACCGCTTCCTACTGTGTGTAGCTTAGGCAGTGTAGTTGAATCCACTTTTCTAATTGGATTTTCTGACTCTATGTTTTATAGACTCTCTCTGTGTTAGTACACAGAGGGGTTTCCTGAATATGTAAGTCAGATGACAGTATTCCTCTGGAACCGTCCATGGCTTCCTAATTTGCTTAGACCGTTGGTCTAGTCTGTCTTGCTCCTTTGTTGTCCTCGCCCTGCCCACATTGCTTTGACACAGACATCCCTTGAGCCCTCCCTACAGGCTCCTGCTTCAGGCTCTACTGCTCTTGATGCATCTTTTGCCCCCTTTGCTCAGATGCCCACATGATGCCATCTTTCACTGTTTTGTCATTTTATTTATTTAGTTTTTCTCTTTTACCATTTTGGGTGTGGGTTAAATGTTGTTATATCCCTAATTAGTCTTTGCAAATAGCTACCATCCCTCCACCCAAGTCTTATCTATTTCCCTGTTTACTTTTCTTTATATTGCATCATTATTTTGATTTTGCTTTTTTAAAAAATATTTTTTATTCATTTACTTTTATTGATGTGTATGTCTCCTGTGTCTGTATGTATACCCCATGTGTGCAGTATCTGTGAGTCTGCAAGAAGGTGTCAGATCCCCTGGAACTGGAGTTACAAATGGTCATGAGCCACCATGTGGGTGTCGGAATTGAAGCCCAGTACTTGGGAAGAGTAGCCAGTGCTCTTAACTGTTGATAGGTCTCCCAACCTCTATTTTTATTTTTGAAGATGTGTGTAACTCTCTCCTTCCTTATTTCTTTCATATTAAGAATACAAGAACAATAAAGGGGGCTGGAGAGATAGCTCAGTGGTTAAGAGCACTGACTGCTCTTCTAGAGGTCCTGCGTTCAAATCCCAGCAACCACATGGTGGCTCACAACCATCTGTAATGGGAGCTGATACCCTCTTCTGATGTGTCTGAAGACAGCTACAGTGTACTTATATATAATAAATAAATTAAAAAAAAAGAACAATAAAGGGAGAAAATTTTGCTTGTGAATTTCTTTGTGGTATAGTTAGCAAAAATGACTGAATGAATAAAGGCTGTCTAAGCCCCCAGGACTTCCTGGTTAGCTTATCTACTTCTGTTGACTGTAGAGAGGTTACTTACTACTATTTTAAAGTTTCAGGCAAGCTTTCATGGCTGTTATATCCCCAACCTTACCCACTGATTGCTTCCTTCCCATGTGACTTTATGGAAATTACTTAACTCCCTACATTTCAGGTAGTTAATCTGAAAAATGTGATAAAAATAGAACGCAGCTCAATAGAATATAGTGATGATTAAGTGAAATCACGAATAAAGAGAATTTTATTAGCAAACCTAATGTGTATGAGGATTCTGCAAGTACTTATGATTTTATGACTCAATAACTCACTGTTTTAAGTGCATTCATTATTTCCACCGCTTTGAATCAACATTAAGATAAATATAATGTTTTTCAGATCGTCCATGTCTTAAAAATAAGCAGCATGTAGAAAACCTACAGGAACCAGTCCTGCAACTTTTGTTTAAGTATTCAAAACTGTACCATCCAGAAGACCCACAGCGCTTCGCTCACCTCATAGGGAGGCTTACTGAATTGAGAACTCTGAGTCATAGCCACTCAGAAATCCTTAGCACTTGGAAAGCAGAAGACCCCAAGCTGGTTATGTTATTCTCTGAGAAATGGGATTTGCACTCGCTTTACTGAAAATTTAGAGTGTTGAGGTTTGCCTTAAAATTTCAAAATCAAAATTGGATGAAAGATTTGAAAAACGTGAACAAAATCATTGAGTTATCACACAACATCGCAGCCTGGAGATCCGAGGGCTCCTTGGAGTTCCCCGAACTTTCAGCTCTTAGAAGTTGAACACTCCAGGGCTCTCCTCACGATTGGATGCAAAGGAGAAAATGGAGCAGGTGGTGGCATAGTCTCCACTCTTGAGAGACAGAGGCAAGAGGACCCCACGTTTAAGGCAGTCCTGGGCTATGTAGCGAGACTCATCTCAGAAGAAGAAAGGAAAGACTGACAGCCATCGTTTTGTCTACAGTCCTCACCTACAGAAATGATTTTTTTTTTTTTGCTTAGCTGAAATACATAATGTACAAATGTGAACAAAGGTCAGTTATGATTAGGATCAGGCAGTTTGTGTGCCTCACTGATTAAGGACACATGGATGGAATAGAAACTAATGCTTAGAACCTCTTCTTCACGAATGATTAAAGAGGAACAAACCCTTTTCAAATTGAATCTGCTTTATATTTTTAATAAGTACATGCTAAGTGTACAGAATGGTAGTTTTATTATGGAAATTTCATACATGTAGACTGGATATTTCTAGTGTTCCCCACACTGCTGATGCCCTTCTCACTTCCCCCCAATATTTCCCCTCCTCTTCCATGCCCTAAAAATCGAGATTCACACATGCAAGAAAACATTTGATCCCAGCCCAAGTCTGGCTTATTTCCTTTGACATGAATATCTCATCTATTTTTCTGCAAATGACACAATTCATTCCTCTAAGGACTGGATTGTGTGTGTATCGTCTGTATAGATCACATTTTATTTACCTAACTGCTGATGACACCTAGTTTGGTTCTGTATCCTGGCCACTATGAACCGTGCTGTAATAAACATGACTGTAGGTTTTGAGCTTTTATGTGGCTCTTCATTCCTTTAGGTGTTCTCCCAGAGGTGGTATGGATTATATGATAACTCTATTTTAGATTTGAAGGAAACTATGTAGTGATTTTCCCAGTGACTACCTTCTTCTCAACAGTGTATAAAGATTCATTTCCCTTCACAATTCTTGCCAACTTTTGTTTTTCTGTTTCCTTTTCTTTTTAGTTAAAAAGTGTGTTTGTGTGTGTGTGTGTGTGAGTGTGTGCGCGCACGCCATGGACATTGGAGGCCAGCTCTGTGGGATATATTCTCCTTCCACCTTTATGGGCCGTCTCCTCCAACCCCTATCTTGCCATGGCCTGCATGGCTTGGTTCTGGAAGCCTGACTGGGGTGAGGAGTGAATGAAGAAATGACAGACACGAAGACACAAGTACAGAAAAGCTGGGAGTGGGTGGTGTCTTAGTTTCTTTCCTATTGCTGTAAAGAGACACAGGGACCAAGGCAACTTATGAAAGAAAGCATTGCATTTGGGGGCTTGCTTACAGGTTTAAAGGGTGAGTCCATGATGATCGTGGCAGGCGGCACGGCACCAGGCATGCACTGGAGCAATATCTGAGGAGCTTACATTCTGATCTGCAAGTTGGAGGGAGGGGAGAGAAGAAAGTGGCTGACAGGGCGTGGGACAGGGTTTGGAAATCTCAAAGCCCATCCCTAGTGACACACGTCCTCCAACAAGGCCACACCCAGTCCTCCTCACATAGGTCCGCCAAGTAGGGACCAAGCAGTCAATATAGGAGGGAGTTGGGCCCAGGCCATTCAAACCACACAGTTGGGGCTCTGATGGAAGGCATCAACTACACCACAACCCAGAAACTTAGCACATTTATTATGCACACTACAAGGAGCCAGGATAGCTAGTCTTAGCTGAAGGTCCTTGAGGCTGGGCACGCTCAAGTTGTAGTCATCTCAGAGGAGGAAGCAGACGGTGCTAGTTTTTGCACACTGTCAATATCCACGCATGGAACAGGAAGGCTTTGCCATCCCATAGGTCTGAGGCATTGATCATTTTTGGCATGGCTGTATGCCCATCAATAACCCACATTCACTTAGCATTCCCTTTTACACTGCTTAATTTATTCCACCAAAGGAAATATCAGCTAAAGATAAAGGAATACATTTTTATTATTCTGTGATGTCATACATACAGATAGCCTTTTTTGTATGCATTAAATTTTTCTCTTGAGAGTACCCAGTGCAGCTTGATTTCAGTAGCTGAATTTTTAAAGAAAGATCTGAAATAAATGCTAATGAGAGATCTGGCTCTTTGATGGAACCATCAGGGCTGATGAACTTGTCAGAATTAATGTGAAAGTGAGGAGGTGAAGCTGAAACACTTTGAAGAGCAGTGTTTTTAAACAGTTTCATTTTTCTCCCTCTTTAGAACAGATGCAGATTTAATGGTCTATGTGGATGCACGGTGATCTCGTTAACTGCTGTCTACACGCAGTTCTGTGGGTTTAAACAGCATGCCTTCATATATAGCATGCAGATAATAGCATAGGATGTAAAAAGAAGCACTTAACCTTATGAACATCATTTATGAAATGTATTGCTATTACAATGTCTCTATTTGGGAAGAAGAAGGGGAGAAGGAAAAATAGAGCAAAAGAGATAAAAGAAAAAGAAAAGAAATAGAGCCAAAAAATTTTAAAAATAGCCATTAAGGTACCTCAGGGAACTTTTGAGTGTGGATACTGTTAGGTTTATAAAAAGAGAAAGAGGTTTAGAGAATATGGTATACGGCAGTGTGGGGAAGGGGTGCCCCAGCAGGCCCATGCCCAGGCATCCCTGCCCCCTGAGACACACACAGACATGGTATAGAGTTTATTCAGGGCAGAGGATGGGAGTAATGGGGTAGTGGAGGCAGAGAAAGGCAGAGAGAGCAGAGAGTAGAGAAGTGGAGGCCCGCCATGACCATGTTGGGGGGGAGAGGGGGGGAGGAGAGCCCAAGAGTGCAAGAGGAGTAAGAAGAGGGAGAGGAGGAGCCTAATACCCTCTTTTATAGGCCAGGCCTACCTGGCTGTTGCCAGGCAACTGTGGGGGAGGGGCATACCTGGCTGTTGCAGGTTAATTGTGGGATGGAGCTTAGACAGAATCCTAACATTTGTCAGTTTTGGTTTAATTAAAAGAAAAAAATTAAAAAAATGTGATGGCAAAGCAGGAGCCCTAACAGATCCAATGTAAGTACCCACTGCCACATTCTCCTGTCTCTAGGCCATATTATTTCCACATCCTGAGAAACTAAGGTTTAAATAACATAATAGTAATAATAATAATATTAATAATAATAATAAGCTAGTTTGTTTGGTAAAAGTCATCTTAAGATAGCATTATTGGGTGTGGTAGTTACTACTTACTGCTTTTAAGCAGTGTTTACAGCAACTGAGCAGAAAGATATGAAAAAATGTTCACTTTTTGGGTGGAAAGTATCTTGATCGATCTTAAACTGGCAGAGAGAAGGGTGTTACTTGTTAAGAATATTACTGCAGTTTAGGAGAAGTTTTTGAAAACAAGAGGCTCCTTAAGATCACTGATTGATACACTGTAAGACTCTAGCTTTCAAAAAACGCAAATTCATTTGGAAGGAGAGAGTGGATTGACAATGCACCTGAACACATGGGTTCTCTGCAGGGCTCCCTGCCTGAAAACAACCTCTTAAACAAGTGTTTCCCTAGATTTGGCCTCGAAGGCAGATAGAGGATGCTGTAGTTGAGGTCCAAGGAACCAGTTTATGTCTTCAGCTGGCGACAGAACTTGAAGGTCAGCACTGATTTTGCAGGCAGGCTAGATGCAAGAACGAGGGGGTCAGGAAAACTGTACCGCTCACTGAGATCAGGCAATATGTAATAGGGTCTGATTCCCTGCAAGCCGGCCCTGGAGGCGATTGTATGAAGCTGTGACGGTCAAGCCCCGGTTATAATGGAGAATCCAGCGTGGTTGGAGATGCCAGGACTGTGAAGTATCTGCTGAGGAAATCTGCAGGCATGAAGTGGAGTTAGCCCAGTCGGGCAGAGTTGGGTCATGGCATGTCTAAAGACTATAATGGTGATATATCTAGTTAGCCAAACCTGCTTCTTTGATTTCCCTTCCTTTTAAGTTAAAAGGCAAATGTATTTTCCAGCTGATACCTCATCTCCACCACCCCCGTGATCCATCATCTTGTCCTAGGTAGTAAAACGGGCTCACCCCATAAACCGGAAGCATTCTTCCTACCATGAATTTCTTCCAAGCATGATCATGCTAACCCTGATGCTCAAAATTTCACGAGCTTAACCTGTAAAGTCCAAAACACGCCCCGGCCCCAACCACAGTTTTAGCCTTCCCGCTCTTATGTCCAGCCTCACTTTCCATTTTCCTACCCAGTCCATCCCCCCTCCCTCATCCTACTTCTTGGTCTCATTAAGACTCACAGTTCCACCTGCTTAGTCGCGGGTCTTGTGTAGCCACAGCAAAAGCAGTTACAACACATACAGGACCTGCGAAGTTCTACAGACTCCCTAAGCCATCGTGGCACCCAGCGTCCGTCCTCAGGGATCCTTAGAAATGACTCCTTTTTATGTGGCTATGGCTGTAGCAGAGGACCCATGTTTGGTTCCCAGCATCCACATGGCAACAACCAACCACCTGTACCTACAAATCCAAGGGATCCTCCTCCCTCTTATGGCCGCCCGGGGCCCTGCACGTGGTGCACATGTGTACATACATTCACATGAAATGCTTAATAACACACACCCGAATGTAAGAAATCCTTAAAAAAAGAAAGAAGGAAAGAACTGAGACGCCTTTAAATGGCTATACGCTAATGTGATAGCTGGATAAGGTGGTGAGCTCCGCAGCTCTTTGGTCTGAGCGCCAGGAGAGTTTTCCCAGCGCTCTTTGACAATTCTGAAGGCAGACTTGGTGGAGAATCCGAACCCGCCGGTGGGAAGGGAAATCCCGCGAGAAGTGCCGCACGTGAGATCCCGGCCAGCTGCACCAACGGTTAAATTTAGCCGCTACAGCGCAGCTGCCCAGTCCGGCGTGTTCTCGGGCTTCCAGGAGGTTCTGGGGCAGAAGCTCGCGGTTCCATTCGATGTCTTCGTGAAGAAGCGCTCGCGGGGCACGGCGCCTGCCGACGGTGAGGGTGTGGAGGGTTTCCGGGGGCCCGAGGCCCACGCGCGCACGCAGCTCCGTCACGCGTGTCCGGGTGCGTGGCTTCGCGGGCTTCTCGGGCTAGGGAGGCCTAGCCTGGGCCTCAGGCCTTCGCAGGCCGCCTTCGAGGTTCGGGCAGGGCCTGTGGCCGCGTGGCGGCGGGAGCGGGGAGATGGCCGGACCGCGCAGGCTTTTACCCTGCAGGCCGCACGCCCCGTGGGGTGACACAAGGACGCCGGGCCCCTCGTGGGGACCTGGCTCACTCCGCGTCAGCTTTCTCACCAACCGCGTGACCTCTTCCCTTCCCCCGAGGCCCAGTGGACAGCATGGAGAAGCAAAAGCCCTTCACGTTGTTCGTCCCACCGAGACTGAGCAGCAGTCAAGTGTCGGCCGTGAAGCCGCAGACAGCGGGAGGAGACTCCAACTACTTCAAGGTCAGTTTGCGTGGGTCCTTCGAGAAGGTGCCTGGTGGTGGGGGCACTGCGTGGGGGAAGGCGCTTGCCGCCACGCCCGAAGACCCGAGTTCGATCCCTAGAACCCGCGAGGTCAGAGGCGAGGAGCAGCCCCCAAGTGTTTTCTGACTTCCACACCACGCGTGTCCGCGAGTCCGCAGAGGCACACGAGAGTTCGATGCTAATCAGAAAAACATGCCTTTCGTTTGTTACCGTGATAGCTGAGAGACACTAACATTTTGAATGGCTTTTTTTTTTGACCTGAAATTACAGGCTTTATTGTATGTTGACAGCATCCCAACTTTAAAAGACTTTTTTTTTTTTTTTTTAAGCTTTACGAAAAAGTTTTTATTTAAAAAAATTCAGCCGGGTGGTGGCGGTGGTGGCGGCGGCGGTGGCGCACGCCTGTAATCCCAGCACTTGGGAGGCAGAGGCAGGCGGATTTCTGAGTTCGAGGCCAGCCTGGTCTACAGAGTGAGTTCCAGGACAGCCAGGGCTACACAGAGAAACCCTGTCTCGAAAAATCAAAAACAAACAAACAAAAAACAAAAAAAAAACTAAAAAAATTCTAAGTTTTAACATGAATACATAAGTAAGGCATGTTCTGGTAAAGAATCTCTGCTGGGATGGAGAAATGGTTCCCCCCCCCAAACACATACAGTTGCCAATATTTCTGCTCTTGCAGGGCTGGGTCTTTGATATCATCTCTGTGTGTGTGTGTGTGTGTGTGTGTGTGTGTGGGCGCTCGCCCACACACACACACACACATACCCAAACACACAACTTAAAAATTTTAAAAGAATTGCTGCTGTAAAACTGCATAAATATAAATGATTTCCTTATTTAAATTATCTTCCTGCTTAAATGATTTGAAAATTTTTAATGTTTTTACTAGCATTAATTTGTAGGTAGTAATGGGTTTCATTATGACATTTTCACATATGTAAATTATACTTTAAACACTGTACTTAAAAGGGTTTATAATTATAGTGGCTTCTTTTAAAGTCACTATGTATATATGTATATGTGTGTGTATATACATGGTTATATATACATGTATACACACATGCATATATGTATATGCATGTGTGTATACATGTATATATATATGTAGATATATATTTAAAAATGTATTTGAGTATTAGCATTATTGAGTATCAAAGTGATATTGAATAGTATTTAAGAATCTCCATTCCCTTCTCATGCCCCTCCCACTAATTCCTTCCCTTCCCAACTGTTCCACCTTCTACTTTTATGCTTGTTTTGTGTGTGTGAGTGATCCAGCATGTTTCATTAGAGTTGCTTACTGAAGCATGAGCTCTTTCTTAACTAGTGGCTAAACCACTGAAGAATGTCTCTCAGGATTTGAGGCAGTTTATAAGGAAAAAAATACGAAAAAGGTAAAGATTTTACCAAGGAAAAATAAGACTATTTGGTGAAATAGTTCTATGTGGGTAGTAATTAATATTGTGACTAAGCTTCTTGGTAGGTAGGGTAAAAGGGAAATTCATTTATAGTAAAATTCTAATTGAAAAGAATTACACAAGATTTCTCAGGTGAAACAGCTTTTTATATTATTTAAATTTCTTAAGCTTTTTATATTTAAATTTCTTCACTTTCTATGAAAATGATATGTTAATATTTTAATTTTACATACTGCAGATAATTTCTGCTGTAGCCAAACTATATCATTGATATTTGATTCAATGAAGATCTCAATTTTGTTGAGATTGAAGGAAACCATATACTATTGAAATTACTAATATTCTAGAATATTTACAAAGCTTCTGTTATGTAATTTATAGTTTAGGTCCATCTTTTTTTGTTTTGTTTTGTTTTGTTTTGTTTTGTTTTTTGAGACAGGGTTTCTCTGTGCAGCTCTGGCTGTCCTGGAACTCACTCTGTAGACCAGGCTGTCTTGGAACTCAGAAATCCACCTGCCTCTGTCTCCTGAGTTCTGGGATTACAGGCATGCGCCACCAGGCCCAGCTAGGTCCATCTTACTAGAGGAGATAATTAAAATTTTTTGCTTTGTTTGCTTAGCAGAAGTATTTGATATTTTAAACACCATATATCATAAGATTTATCATTACAGTAACTAAGTATACTATATTTGCATACTATATTTGTATATTATACTGTGGTATTGATCAGAATATTTAAAGAACCTTTTTTTATTTCTAGACTGTCAGCAGATGTACAGAAGGTGATTTTGGTGTTCCATTTACAATGTCTAATCTATCAAAAAATCGGGAAAATATTGATACAGGTAGGTTTGGACAAATATGTAAACTTCATAGAAACATTTTTATATACCAGTTAGATAACACAAGTATTACATTAATACTCTTGACATTTAGCTAGATAAAGTAATATAAAATATAACATTTTCTTATTTTGCAGATCCTGCTTTTCAAAAACTTAGCATTTTGCCCATGCTCGAACAGGTTAGTAAGTGTGTGTCCATACAGTCTATTAGAGATTGAATTATTTGAAGAGCAAAAATTTGTAGTTGTGTTATTAGTTGTTTTGTGTAATTTAATTCTTATTACATTTATGTGTATATGTGCTTATGTATATTTATATGTATGTGAGGTGCACATACCATGATCTATGCATGGAGGTCATACTATGACTTGTAGACCTGGGCTCAAATCAGGTTATCATTGTGGCCATCATTGTTACTCATGGAGCCATTCTGCTAGTCATAGTCTAGTGTATTTAACTGTCATTAGTTTTAAAACTATAATCTTACAGGTGTTTTTTTCTTTTAGGTTGCTAATTCTGGCAGTTGCCACTATCAGGAAGGAATAAATGACTCTGATTTTGAGGTCAGATATTTCCTTCTTATTACTGGAATTTCATTTATTATTTGAATATATTCTTTTAAGTTCCCAAAGTATTCATATTTGATTAATGTTTTAAAATATATTCTTTGAAGTCTTTTAGTGGCTCTGGGGAAACCAGAGGCTCATGCACTTGGAAACCAGAGGCTCATGCACTTTAAAGTGGCAACTGTTCTATAACAAAGTTGTATAATTTTCATCTTAATGTATTTGAAGTGCTAATTTTTTGTATTTTTCTAGGTAAAAAGAAAACAATTCTTTTGAGGAAAAAATTATTTAATTTTAAATAAAAAAATTAAACTAGTGGAGTAGAGATAGATATGTGGAAAGGCCAGCATTTTACAAAAATAATCTTTTGACAGGTAAAATTGTCATTTGGCTGCTTTATTATATAAGAAATTTATTTGAAGAATATGGTATGGTTTCTGTATTATAAGAATCATTCTTACAGCATATCTTATAAATTAAGGGAAATTTCAGGGCCTGATAAGTGCTGTATGTGTATTGCAAGGGTTAATAGTGTCACAGAATAAAAAAAAATTGGAGTCAGTTTATATTTTGATATCAGGTATCAGTTTATTTTTTAAATATGACTTGGAGTATATTTTCATGTTAGAGTTATGTTATTTGTTTAGCATGTGAGATGCCCTGTGTTAGCTCACCAGCTCCAACATGAAAAGCAAACCCAAATTCCTCTAGCATTTATAAAATGATGTGGATAAAAAAAGGCAAGAAATCTAAAACCTCAGGCTCATTGAAAATTACATATTTTATTTGCTATTTTTGTTATTTTCTTAATACTCTTAATCCTCAAATGATTTCTCTAAACAAAGTGCTTTAATGCAGTTGTTAACATTTATGTATTTTCTGTGGAGTGATGTATTTTAGCTGTTATTAGTCAAATTCTCCTACTGTATTGTTTTAACTTTAGCATTTTTCAGTTTTGGTTTTATTCAGTAATTTTAGTGAAGTTTAGCATATGATGTCTTGATACTATGAAAGTTAATCTTGCTACAGTTTAAATCAAATAGTTTGTCACCATCAGTGTATATATGTATATGTGGTAGGTAACTATTGTTGGTTATATTAAAATTTAGACAATTAACTTTTAGAATTCAGAGCCAATGAGCAGACTGTATTCAAAGCTGTATAAAGAGGCTGAAAAGATAAAAAAGTGGAAAGTGAACATAGAATCTGAACTGAAGCAGAAAGAAAATAAGTTGCAAGAAAACAGAAAGATAATAGAAGCCCAGCGAAAAGCCATTCAGGAACTTCAGGTATAATGGCATTTTGATTTATAGATTTGGCAAATAAATACTGTTTGAATGAAAAAATAAAAGAAAGATAAAATATGGCACACATTAAATGTTAGCATAATGTATTGGAAATAGAACATTAATTCAAAGTGAATTGCATTTATGTGGCAGATATTTTGAGAACAAGGCTTTTTTAAATTTCACTAATAAAAGTTACAGGTCAGATTCGGGACTGAATATAGGACAAATTCCACAAAATTCCATGAAGATGATTAAGGAAATAATTAGATAATGTCAAATTTAGTCACATTCATTCATTAAAAAAGTAAAAATTTTTAAGTCCTATTATTGATGTTTAATTTGATATGATATATATCAGAATGTATTTATAAAACTTTGAAACTGTTTAGTTATAGCATAAAATGAGAAAGTGAAAGTATAAGCAGCTAATACACTTCAGTATTATTAGAGATAATATTCTCTATTATTGAATGCTTTTACTGGTCATTCAGCAAATTTTAAGCTGATAAAAGTGAAAGGTTCGCTCCTCCCTTTTTACATTATTTAGTATATTAATGTGTGTGTGTGTTTAAGTCAGAGGACAACTTCTGGGATTCAGTCTTCTGCCTTTATCAAGTAGGTTCTGAGGATTGAACTCAGCTCGCCAGGGATGATAGCATATATCTTAACTGGCTGAGTCATCTGTACTCCCTTTCCCTTTCTTGTGATGGCGTTTAGTCTTGTGTAGCTCAGGCTGGCCCCAGATTCCTGATGATCATGCTCCCACCTCCCAAAGACGACTCATATTTTTATGGACAATTCATAAGTTGTAACAAAAAATTTTCTTTTATGTGGAAAGAAAATAATTTTATAGAATTTATTTAATAATATGCTAGTAAAGAAAACTTGCTTAATGAATCTACTCTATGCTCACTAATTTTTAAGTGAAATGTAATTAACTTATTCTATTTTATAAATTAGTTTGAAAATGAAAAAGTAAGCTTGAAATTAGAAGAAGAAATTCAAGAAAATAAAGACTTAATAAAGGAGTAAGTAGTAATTTTACTTCCAAACTTATTATTAAAATAGTTTTTATTTGTTGAGTACTTTTTTGTGTTATACATCATAGCAATAATAATGTCTGAGTGTGTGGGGAGCCTAGAAAGCTCTGAGTGGTTGTGGAAGGAGTGGATGATGTCCTGAGTGAATGTGTACTGTTTGATGTAGCTAAGCCTTAGACCCTTGAGAGTGATGAGGCCTTTCCAGGGTGAAGCGTGAGGGATAAAAGCTTTAGGTTTTTGTTTTTGTTTTTTGTTTTTTTGTTTTTTTGTCTTTTGGATTTGTTTTTTTCGAGACAGGGTTTCTCTGTATAGCCCTGGCTGTCCTGGAACTTACCCTGTAGACCAGGCTGGCATGGAACCTCAGAAATCTGCCTGCCTCTGCCTCCCAGGAGTCCTGGATTACAGGCGTGCGCCACCACTGCCGGGCCTAAGAGAGTTAATTGTATGCAAGTAAGAATATTTATGAATGTTGACCACTGGGTTCAAACATTGGTAACTGTAGTTTCCTGAGGCTGCTCCCCTACAGAGTCCTCCTACCAAGACTAGCTCCTCCTGGTGTGTTGTCTATGAATTTATTATGTTTATTACATAATCTCATATTATTATATATTATATACAATATAACATTTTATAACTACATAACTATATAATTATACATAATGTATAATAAAACAGCATACTTATGTAATACAAAATATTTATATATATAATGTTATATAATATTATACAAAGTATATGAAATATATTACCTATATTATTTATGTAGTATAAAGTATGAGATAGTTAAATATTTATTGTGTACAACAACATGGTTGTTGCATAGTTGGGGCATCTCCATCAAAGTGAGCGCAGCTCACCTGATTCTGGCTTTTCTATATGTGTGTCTGTGTGTCCTTTCTTCATTCCTTTGCCACTTCAGTTAAGTTTCCAGGACCAAGCCATCAGGTCATGGCATCAGTCATATGGAAAAAAAGGAAGTATGCCTATTTTACCTTTTTAGATTTAGCAAGCTAGCTAATGATGAATAACTTCTCACTTTCTAAAATGTCAGGGGTCAGGAAGAATCATTTCCTGGAATCAAAAAAGATGTCTTTAAACTCCTTGGCATGTTGTCCATCTGCCTGTGTCACTGTTTAACACTTAAAGAACACAATTTGGAACTGCTTTTCCCTCTGAAATGCCTTTTTATTTTATTTTTTTTAAAAATCCTTTTGGTCTGTAGTAATTCATTTGTCCTGAAAAATTAAATGTTGAAAATTAAACCAAATTGTTCTTTATATTAGTAAATTATTACAGATAGAGATTTTGTTTACACAATGAACACCTACTGAGAAAATTAACCTTTTGGTTTTGAAGATTAGGCCTTGTGATTTTTTCTTTCCCCTCCCCTCCCCTCACCCTCCCCTCCCCTCCCCTTCCCTCCTCTCCCTCCCCCTCCCTCTCCTCCCTCCCCTCCCTCCCCCTCTCTCTCCCCTCCCCTCCCTCCCCCTCCCCTCCCCTCCCTTCTCCTCCCTCCCCCCCTCCCCATCCCTTCTCTTCCCTTTCCCTTTCCCCCTTTCCCCTTTTTTCCCCTTTCCCCTTTCCCCCCTTTTCCCCTTTTTCCCTTTCCCCCCTTCCCCCCTTTCCCCTCTTTTTTCCCCTTTTCCCCTTTCCCCTTTCCCTCCTTTTCCCCCTTTCCCCCTTCCCCCCCTTTCCTCCTTTCCCCTCTTTTTTCCCTTTCCCTCCTTTTCCTTTTTTCCCCCTTTCCCCTTTCCCTCCCTTTCCCCCCTTTCCTGCCTTTCCCCCCTTTCCCCCTTTTCCCCCTTCTCCTCTTTTTCCCCTTCCTTCCTTTTCCCCCTTTTCCCCCCTTTTCCCCCTTTTCCCCCTTCCCCTTTCCCCCCTTTTCCTCCTTTTTCCCTTTCCCCCTTTCCCACTTTCCCCTTTTTCTTCCTTCCCCCCCTTTCCCTCCTTTCCCCCCTTTTCTTCCTTTTCCCCTTCCCCCTTTTCCCTCCTTTCCCCCTTTCTCCCCTTTCTCCCTCTTTTCCCCTTTCCCCTTTCCCCTTCCCCCTTTTCCCTCTTTTCCCCCCTTTTACCCTTTCTCCCCCCTTTTCCCCTTTCCCCTTCCCCTTCCTCTTCCTTCTACCCCCTTCCCCTCCCCCTCCCATTTCTCTCCCCTCCCCTCCTCTTCCCTTCCCTTCATTTTTTATGTCTGTTAGAAGCTTGAGTCATCTTAGATGAGGGAGCCTCTATCAGATTGAACTATGGGCAAGTCTGGTACATTTTTCTTGATTGATTATTGATGTGGGAGAGCCTAGGCATTTGAGCAGTATCATTCTGGGCAGGTGGTCCCAGCTGTTAGGAAAGGAGGCTGAGTAAGCCATGAGGAGCAGATCAGCATTACTCCATATTTTCTGCCTTTGCACTTGCTTGTTCCTGCCCTGATTTCTCTCAGTGATTGACTGTGATCAGAACTTGGGAGGTCAAACTCTTTTCTAGTTGCTTCTAGTCCTGGTATATCACAGCAATAGAACTCAAACTAGAACAGGCATTAAGAACAGTTTAACATAATTAGTAAATGAAAAGTTTAACCCTGTACACTTATCATTTCTCCTAGACAAATCTGGAACATTTTTCTGAGAGGGTATTCATAGTAATAGTAATTTGCTAGAGACTGGGAAGGAGCTGTCCCTTTTACTCAGAGGAGGAAAGCAGTTATTAAGTGATTTGCCAATAGTACAGTCACTACCTGATTGTTACTGAGTGATATACCGTGCGCACAAAATTATTGTTTATAAATTTCTCTAAAATTTTAGCTATATATCTTATAAGTTTCATGTATGATTTTGCTTTCAGATCAGATTACATTTAGGGAAACTTTTTTTTTCAGGACTAATGCTACAATACATTGGTGTAACCTACTCAAGGAAACCTGTGCTAGATCTGCAGAAAAGACAAATAAATGTAGGTATCTTTCTTCTTTTATGTGGTTTTATCAATTTATTATTCATTTAATGGTGGAGGCAGGAGGAGAACCTGTTTTTTACTTGTTTTTTTTGTTTTTGGACTTTTTTTATTTGATATTTTCTTTATTTGTATTTCAGATGTTATCCTTTTTAGCTGTTCCTCCCACCCCCCCCAGAAATACCCTGTCACATCCCCACCTTCCCCTGCTTTTATGAGGGTGTTCCCCTACCCACCCACCCACTCCTGCCTCCCCACCCTGGCATTTCCCTACACTGGGGCATCGGAGCCTTCACAGGGCCTCTCCTTCCATTGATGCCCAACAGGCTATCCTCTGTTACATATGTGGCTGGAGCCATGGGTCTCTCCATGTCTACTCTAGTGTCTTAGTCAGGATTTCTATTCCTGCACACACTTCATGACCAAGAAGCAAGTTGGGGAGGAAAGGGTTTATTCAGCTTACACTTCCACATTGCTGTTGATCACCAAAGGAGGTCAGGACTGGAACTCAAGCAGGTCAGGAAGCAGGGGCTGACGCAGAGGCCATGGAGGGATGTTTCTTACTGGCTTGCTTCCCCTGGCTTGCTTAGCCTGCTCTCTTATAGACCTGGGACTACCAGCCCAGGGATGGCACCACCCACAAGGGGCCCTCCCCCATTGATCACTAATTGAGAAAATGCCCACAGCTGGATCTCATGGAGGCACTTCCCCAACTGAAGCTCCTTTCTTTGTGATAACTACAGCCTGTGTCAGGTTGACACACAAAATCAGCCAGTACATCTAGTTTTGGTAGTTTAGTCCCTGGGACTCTGGGGGTCTGGTTGTTTGTTATTGTTGTTCTTCCTATAGGGTTACAAACCTTACTTAATCCTTTCTCTGACTCCTCCATTGTGGACCCAGTGCTCAGTCCATTGCTTGGCTGCAAGCATCTGCCTCTGTATTTGTCAGGCTCTGGCAGAGCCTTTCAGGAGACAGCTATATCAGACTCTTGTCAGCATGCACTTCTTGGCATCCACAATAGTGTCTGGGTTTGGTAACTATATGGGATGGATCCCAAGGTGGGGCAGTCTCTGGATGGCTTTTGCTTCAGTATTTGCCCTACATTTTGTCTCCACATTTGCTCCTGTGAGTATTTTGTTCCCCCTTCTAAGAAGGATGGAAGCATCCACACTCTACTCTTCCTTCTTCTTGAACTTCATGTGGTCTGTATCTTGGGTATTCGGAGCTTTGGGGCTAATATCCACTTACCAACGAGTACATACCATGTATATCCTTTTGTGATTGGGTTACCTCACTCAGGATGATATTTTCTAGGCCCATCCATTTGTCTAAGAATTTCATGAATTCATCATTTTTAATAGCTGAGTAGTAGTACTACTTGTGTAAATGTACCACATATTCAGTATCCATTCCTTAGTTGAAGAACATCTGGGTTCTTTCCAGCTTCTGGCTATTACAAATAAGGCTGCTATGAACATAGTGGAGCATGTGTCCTTGTTATATGTTGGAGCATCTTTTGGGTATATGTCCAGGAGTGGTACATCTGGGTCCTCAGATAGTACTATGTCCAATTTTCTGAGGAACCGCCAAACTGAATTTCAGAGTTTGCCATCTCACCAACAATGGAGGAGTGTTACTCTTTCTCCACATCCTTGCCAACATCTGCTGTCACCTGAGTGTTTGATCTGACCCATTCTGATTGGTGTGAGGTGAAAACTCAGGGTTGTTTTGATTTGCATTTTCTGATGACTAAGGATGTTGAATATTTCTTTAGGGGCTTCTCCACCATTCTTTATTCCTTAGTTGAGAATTCTTTGTTTAGCTCTGTACCCCATTTTTAAATAGGGTTATTTGATTACCTGGAGTCTAACTTCTTGAAGTCTTTGTATATACTGGATATTAGCCCTCTAGATTTTTTCCCCCTGTCTGTTGGTTGCCATTTTGTCCTATTGCCTTAATGAATCTTTGCAATTTCTTGAGGTCCCATTTGTCTATTGTTGATCTTGGAGTGTAAGCCATTAGTGTTCTCTCCAGGAACTTTCCCCTGTGCCCATGTGTTAAAGGCTCTTCCCCACTTTCCCGTCTGTTAATTTCAGTGTATCTTGTTTTTATGTGGCGGTCCTTGGTCCACTTGGATTTGAGCTTTGTATAAGGAGATAAGAATGGATTGATTTGCATTCTTCTAAATTCTGACTTCCAGTTGAACCAGCACCTTTGTTCAAAGCTGTCTTTTTTTTCTACTGGATGGTTTTAGCTCCTTTGTCAAAAATCAAGTGAGCATAGGTGTGTGGGTTCATTTCTGGGTCTTCAATTCTATTCCATTGATCTCCCTGCCTGTCTCTGTACCAATACACCATACAGTTTTTTATCACTCTTGCTTTTTAGTATAGCTTGAGGTCAGGGATGGAACTTTCCCCAGAAGTTCTTTTATTGAGAATAGTTTTTGCTATCCTGAGTTTTTTTGTTATTCTAAATGAATTTGCAAATCATTTTTTCTAACTCTATGAAGAATTGAGTTGGAATTTTGATGGGGATTGGTTTTGGCAAGATGGCCATTTTTTCTTTTATTAACCCTCCCAATTCATTAGTTTGGGAAATATTTCCATCCTCTGACATCTTCTTTGATTTCTTTCTTCAGAGACTTGAAGTTCTTGTCATACAGATCTTTCACTTGCTTGGTTAGAGTCACATCATGGTATTTTATATTATTTGTGACTATTATGAAGGGTGTTGTTTCCCTAATTTCTTTCTCAGCCTATTTATAGAGGAAGGCTACTGATTTGAGTTAATTTTATATCCAGCCACTTTGCTGAAATTGTTTATAAGGTTTAGGAGTTCTCTGGTAGAATTTTGAGGTCATTTAAGTATACTATCATATCATCTGCAAACAGTGATGTTTTGACTTCTCCCTTTCCAATTTGTATCCCTTTGATCTCCTTTTGTTCTCTAATTGTTCTGGCTAGGACTTTGAGTCCCTGATTTTAGTGGGATTGCTTTAGGCTACTGGTTTGCTATATATTGCTTTTACTATGTTAAGGTATGGTTTTTGAATTCCTGGTCTTTCCAAGAGTTTTACCATGAAGGGGTATTGAATTTTGTCAAATGCTTTCTCAGCATCTAATGAGATGATCATGTATTTTTTTCTTTGAGTTTGTTTATATAGTGGATTACATTGGTGGATTTTCTTATATTGAACCATACCTGTATCCCTGGGATGAAGCCTATTTGATCATGATGGATGATTTTTTGATGTGTTCTTGGATTTGGTTTGCAAAAATTTTATTGAGTATTTTTTGCATCGATATTCATAAGGGAAATTGGTCTGAAGTTCTCTATCTTTGTTGGGTCTTTGTATGGTTTAGGTATAAGTGTAATTGTGGCTTCATAGAACAAATTGGGTAGTGTTCTTTCTGTTTCTATTTTGTGGAATAGTTTGAAGAAATATTGGTATTAGGTCTTCTGTGAAGGTCTGACAGAATTCTGCACTAAACCAATCTGGTCCTGTTTTTTTTTTGGGAGACTTTTAATGATGGCTTTTATTTCTTTAGGGTTATGGGACTGTTTCGATGGTTTATCTGATCCTGATTTAACTTTGGTATCTGGTATCTGTCTAGAAAATTATTTGTTTTATCCAGATTGTCCAGTTGTGTTGAATGTATGCTTTTGTTGTAGGATCTGATGATTTTTGAATTTCCTTGGTTTCTGTTGTTATATCTCCCTTTTCATTTCTGATTCTGTTAATTTGTGTATACTATCTCTGTGCCCTCTGGTTAGTCTGGCTAAGGGGTTTATCTATCTTGTTGATTTTTCTCTAAGAACCAGGTCCTGGTTTTGTTGATTGTTTGTACGGTTCTTTTTGTTTCTACATGGTTGATTTCAGCCCTGAGTTTGATTATTTCCTGCTATCTACTCCTCTTGGGTATATTTGCCTTTTTTTGTTCTAGAGCTTTCAGATGTGCTGTCAAGCTGCTAGTGTATGTTCTTTCTAGTTTGTTTTTGGAGGCACTTAGAGCTATGAGTTTTCTTCTTAGCACTGCTTTTATCGTGTCCCATAAGTTTTGGCATGTTGTGCCTTTATTTTCATTAAATTCTAAAAAAGTCTTTAATTTCTTTATTTTTTTCTTGACCAAATTATCACTGAGTAGAGCATTGTTCAGCTTCCATGTGTATGTGGGCTTTCTGTTGTTTTTGCTGCTATTGAAGACCAGCCTTAATCCATGGTGATCTGATTGGATACATGGGATTATTGCATCTTCTTGTAATGGTTGATGCCTGTTTTGTGACCAATTATATGGTTAGTTTTAGAGAAGGTACCATGAGGTACTGAGAAGAAGGTATATTCTCTTGTTTTGGGATGAAGTGTTCTATAGAAAGGAGGAGTGGCCCCTGGTTCTGGAAAGACTCAGTGAAACAGTATTCGGCAAAACCAGAACGGGGAAGTGGGAAGGGGTGGGTGGGAGGACAGGGGAAGAGAAGGGGGCTTACGAGACTTTCGGGGAGTGGGGGGGCTAGAAAAGGGGAAATCACCTGAAATGTAAATAAATTATATCGAATAAAAAAAATTTAAAAAAAAAGACATGAGAAAAAAAATCTGTTAAATCCATTTGGTTCATAACTTCTGTTAGTTTCACTATTTCTCTGTTTAGTTTCTGTTTCCATGATCTGTCCATTGATGAGAGTGGGATGTTGAAATCTCCCACTATTATTGAGTGAGGTGCAATGTGCGCTTTGAGCTTTAGTAGTTTCCTTTTTGAATGTTGGTGCCCTTCCATTTGGAGCATAGATGTTCAGAATTGAGAGTTTATCTTGGTAGATTTTTCCTTTGATGAGTATGAAGTGTCCTTCCTTTTCTTTTTTGATAACTTTGGACTGGGTGGGGGTTTGTGTTTCCCTGGTTCCTGTGGGAGGGTCCCAGTTATGCTGGGTGGCCTCATCTATGATCTTGAGTGTGTTAGAGCTCCAGTGCTTCTGGGGATGTCCGATCTCCTGGGAGTCGAGCTTCCTTTTTGATTTCGTGATCCTGTGATCCCATGATCCTGGGCGTTTCAGAGCATCTGAGAGTTGGACTCCCTTTATGTATTTTAAGAGTGGCTGAGGAGCCAGTGTCCCAGGTCTGTTCCAGGTGCTGGTTCACTCTGGAAGGAACCCGTGCCACTGTCTGGGTAGGAGTTCCTGTATCCCTGGATCCTGGGGACCCAGTTCCTCTGGGTGTTGGGGCAGATGTTGTGGTCTCCTTACCTGTGATTCTGGGTGTGTTAGAGCACCTGGGATTCCAGTTTTTGCACTTTTGATTTCAATGACTATTATGTATCTCAGACCTTTCTTATATAAGTTGCGTCTAAGTCTTTCCTTTTGAAAGGTAATAAATGTCAAGAAGTTCATATATTTGCAGTTTATAATTAGTTTCATTCATTAAAATGTGATTTATTTTGAGACAAGGTTTCTCTAGCCCTAGTTGTCCTGGCACTAACTATAGACCAGGATGGCCTTGAACTCATAGATTCTCATGCCCCTACCTCCTAAGTATTGGGATTAAAGGTATGAGCCACCATCACCTGGCTTAAAGTGTGACTTTAAGACTACCATTTTCTGTCTAGAACTACCATGGCATTTAATCAAGGATAAGATATATAGCCATGTTCATAATAGGAAATAATAATGCTGTGGGGTAGGCATACTATAGTAAGGTATAATAATACATTTTATAACTACACTAATGTCAATAAGAGAGTGCATAACAGGACATTGGTACCATAAAAATATAAAGAGTTAAATATTTTCATCTAGCAATGGATTGTTTGTAACACTGTAGACACTAATTTGTAGTAATGTTATATAAACACGTCTGCATTGCAAGTTGTATAAAAGTATATCACATATATTATTTAATATTAATAAGTATTACTGCTTTTCAAAGTTTCTAGACTAAATTTTAGGTTTCTATTTAAAAATGTGCATTAATATTAAATAAAGTTAGATTTAAAACAGTCTGAAGCAAGCCTTCAAAGGTATTCTAGATGAAAGCATTTTTGCCATAGGGTATGAACAGTTCCAGTGTGTTCCTGCACCTGAAAATTTTCCAATGGAGCAAGATATGGAAGTAGAATACAGTGATGTTTATTATCTTGATACTGTGTATGTATCAGATAAATTGTGTATATCTTCTTTTTAAGCAGAAAATTGAAATAGTGCTAGGTATAGTGATATAATGCTTTTCAACCCTAGCATTCAGGTAACTTAGTCTGAAAGATTACAAGTTTGAAGGCAGCATGGGTTATGCAGTTGGATTCTGTTTCAAAGAACAAAGGAAAAACGTGCTTAAAAAGGATATAAAGAAAAACTATTTTTGTATAGCTGTACAGTATTTTGTTTTGACTCTTGTAGACATTAAAGTTTATATTGTAAAATAGCTGCAACAAGCTTAGGCTAATTTATTATTAAAGGAAAAAAACCCTAAACTTATTATAATCCAATTGGGCAGGTTACTGGTGGTATGTAGTAATGTTCTAGGTCTTCACATTCACTTACCCCTCACTCATTGACTCACTCAGTAAAACTTACATAGATTATATATTGCACCAAGTAAGAATAAAGGTAACAAGACTAGCATGGGGGCACGTGCCTGTAATGGGAACTAGAGGCAGGATTTTGAATTCAAGGCCTGAGCTACATAGTGAAACCTTGTTTTAATAATTAAAAGTGAAGGCCTGTGACTGTAGCTTAGTGGTAGAGTACTTGTCTAGCATGTTTAAAACCCTGTGTTTGAACCTAGTACTGAAGAATTTTTTAAATTCTTCATTATTCCTTCTTTGATGCTTGTCTTTACACAGATCTGGATATCTTACTTATGCTACTTCCTTCTCTCTAAAGAACTTGTAACATTTTTGAAGCCTGTGTATTGACAGTAAATTCTCTCACCTTGTTTAGAGAAAGTTTAAAAGATTAAATTACATTTATTTATTGTGTGTGTGTGTATGTGTGCATATGTACACTATGGCACATTTGTGGAGGTCAGAGGACAACTTATGGGAGGTGATTGCTCTGATTCACCATGTAGTACTTGCTATCACTGGGCCTCAGTCTTCTCATCTAAGCCTTGCAAATAAAATGTTTTTATTTTCTTTCATTTATAATTTCTTTTTATATCTTAGTTATTTTATAATTCTTTGTTTCTTCATTAGAAATTTTCCTTTTAGTTTCTTTATCTTTGGTTTTATTTAGGTTGAACATGATAGAATTAGATGTAATTTTTTTCGTTTTTCTCTTTTGGTGTTTAACTTGCTTTTGTTCCCTGACTCTCCTAGATATGTGGTTCAGTGTCTGAATTTGGGGAAATTATTAGTTGTTATTGTCTGAAATATTCATTTGTTTCTTTTTTTTCTAGTGTTTCTGTGTGACTATTTTATCTTTAACAACTATCACAATTCTGTTGGTTTTTTTCTGAAAATTTCTTCTTGTTTTTCATTAAAATTTTTATTACATTGTTTTATGTTTATCGTAATTCCTGTCATCTCTGCCCAGTTTAGTCCTTGTTATGATGTTTAGTTTGCGGTTTTTGTCATTACTACTTTATAGCTGGACATGGAACTGGTATAAATTAGTCTTTAGTAAGCATGATACTGTATAGAGGATAGGGAGAAGTATAGGATATATTCTGTAGACCTGTGATTATGCCTCATTTTTTCTGTAAATCTTTGTCTACAAATTATGAACTTTCAAGTACTTTTCCTTCTCTTTAGGCGGGACAAGATACAAAATGCAAAATGGCTAGTGTGTGCTGGAGTTTGGTATTTAGTCTTTTCCCTTTTATCTTTCTCCTTTCCCTTTCCTTCCCTTTCCTCTTCCTCTCCCCTTCTTTCCCTTCCACCTTTTTTTTTTTTCATTTTCCCTCACTTTATTTCCCTTTTTTCTCCTATATAGTAGTCTAGAGATGGGTAGAACAGTATATTTTTATTCCTCTATATGGAAGGCTGGAATCATTTCTCTTTCCTACCCTAGGTCATTTTATGATTTAGCCCTAGTTTAGTTTCTCCTATAGGAAAACTCATATTAAGAACAGGATGCCTTAATCTCTATTTGCTTCTTATTTTTGGAATATGAGACAATATTTCTTTAAACCTAGGAAAAATTTAAGAGGTTAAACTTGTAAGGATGTTGTGCCTACTCAGATTCATCCACATGGAGTGTGTAGCAATGCCAGTTATAGTTTAGGTATTTTGCCTTTTGTTTTTTGAATGCTGACTCTGGTCTCCAGAATTTTTTTTTCTTTTCTTTTTTTTTTATTATTATTCGATATAATTTATTTACATTTCAAATGATTTCCCCTTTTCTAGCCCCCCCACTCCCCGAAAGTCCCGCAAGTCCCCTTCTCTTCCCCTGTCCTCCCACCCACCCCTTCCCACTTCCCCGTTCTGGTTTTGCTGAATACTGTTTCACTGAGTCTTTCCAGAACCAGGGGCCACTCCTCCTTTCTTCTTGTACCTCATTTGATGTGTGGATTATGTTTTGGGTATTCCAGTTTTCTAGGTTAATATCCACTTATTAGTGAGTGCATACCATGATTCACCTTTTGAGTCTGGGTTACCTCACTTAGTATGATATTCTCTAGCTCCATCCATTTGCCTAAGAATTTCATGAATTCATTGTTTCTAATGGCTGAATAGTACTCCATTGTGTAGATATACCACATTTTTTGCATCCACTCTTCTGTTGAGGGATACCTGGGTTCTTTCCAGCATCTGGCAATTACAAATAGGGCTGCTATGAACATAGTAGAACATGTATCCTTATTACATGGTGGGGAGTCTTCTGGGTATATGCCCAGGAGTGGTATAGCAGGATCTTCTGGAAGTAAGGTGCCCAGTTTTCGGAGGAACCGCCAGACTGATTTCCAGAGTGGTTGTACCAATTTGCAACCCCACCAGCAGTGGAGGAGTGTTCCTCTTTCTCCACACTCTCTCCAACACCTGCTGTCTCCTGAATTTTTAATCTTAGCCATTCTGACTGGTGTAAGATGAAATCTTAGGGTTGTTTTGATTTGCATTTCCCTAATGACTAATGAAGTTGAGCATTTTTTAAGATGCTTCTCCGCCATCTGAAGTTCTTCAGGTGAGAATTCTTTGTTTAACTCTGTACCCCATTTTTTAATAGGGTTGTTTGGTTTTCTGGAGTCTAACTTCTTGAGTTCTTTATATATATTGGATATTAGCCCTCTATCTGATGTAGGATTGGTGAAGATCTTTTCCCAATTTGTTGGTTGCCGATTTGTCCTCTTGATGGTGTCCTTTGCCTTACAGAAACTTTGTAATTTTATGAGGTCCCATTTGTCAATTCTTGCTCTTAGAGCATACGCTATTGGTGTTCTGTTCAGAAACTTTCTCCCTGTACCGATGTCCTCAAGGGTCTTCCCCAGTTTTTTTTCTATTAGCTTCAGAGTGTCTGGCTTTATGTGGAGGTCCTTGATCCATTTGGATTTGAGCTTAGTACAAGGAGACAAGGATGGATCAATTCGCATTCTTCTGCATGCTGAGGTCTCCAGAATTTTTTTGTTCCTTCCTCTCTGTTCAGATAAATTGTAAATTGTGGTTTTGCCTATCCATGTCTCTAATTTTGAAAGTAGTTGCTTGCTCTGTGACCTTGCTTTTTTGGGGGGTCAGAGAATTTTCAGTTTACCTTTTTTCTTGTTTATGGAATAGAAACCAAGCTTCTTGCATAACAGCTCAAAACCCAGACTATTTCTGACGCTAATTTTAGAAACCCAGAACTGAATTAAATACCCTCAGAATTTTAAATGTTTTTTTTAATGTTTTGGGATATTATAAGAATATCTTGTTGATGTTATATTTTAAAATTTAGTTTTGAAGTTTTTAAATAATAATTACAGATGAATATGAGCGGGAAGAAACCAGACAAGTTTACGTGGATCTAAATAATAACATTGAGGTAAGTGTTAGTGAAAATATTATTTTAAGTAAAAGAATTTCTAAGCCGAGAGTGATAGTTACAAAGGTTTTTGCTATAATTGCTATAACTTGTAATGAATAAAATTATTTATTGATGCATGACTGACTCACCAGCAAAATTCTTAAGGTTCTAAACTTTGAATACTTATTATGTTTTATGTATAGTAGCCTGTTTTTGGAGGGGAGATATAGAATATGCTCTTATATGGTTTAGGTGCATTGTCTTCAGGCCTCAGCATTCTGAGTGCTGGGATCATATGTGGAATTATAGTAGTAGCTCCCCCACCCCTTATTTGTGTGAATGTGTGTTCACATGAGTATGGGTGCATATATGCATGTATACATGGGAGCACAAGGTTGATGTTAGGAATTTTCTTCCAGTGCTCTACCACTTTATCTTTTGAAACAAGGGTGTGCCAACCAAACCCAGATCTTGCTGATGTGGCTGATCTCTCTAGCCAGCTTGCTTCAGGAATCTGTCTCTACCTTCCAAGGCTGAAATTACATGCAGGCCACCGCTCCTATTCAGGATTTATATAGATTCTAGGGATTCAGACTCTGGTTCTCTTGCTATATGGTATGCGATCTCATTGTAGAGTCCAACCCCATAATACCTCTAAAATTGACATGTTAGTAATAGTTTAATTTGTTAAGTATTTATTGACTCTATGTCAGGGACAGTACATTATGACATATAACAATTAAAAAAGGTGGGTACTTTTTTTAAATACTAATCTGTATTTTGTTTCTGCTTACCTTTGTTGTCTTATGCTTTACCACAGAAGATAGCATACTTTTTTATGTGTTTCAACAGAAAACAATTTCTGCTATAGCTTTTTTGTTTTTTTCCCCTCCCTGCCTCCCTCTCCCCCCCTTTCCTCTCTTTGAGACAGAGTTTCTCTGTGTAGCCCTGGCCATCCTGGAACTTGCTCTGTAGACCAGGCTGTCCTTGAACTCACAGAGATAGGCCTGCTCCCTTGAGTGCTGGGATTAAAGGTTTGCACCACCATGCCTGGTCCTTTTCTGTTTCTTGCTTTATCAAACTTTTTGGTTTTAATATTTTGTTTTTTTTCCAGAACTTTTGTGTTCTTATGTATGCTTATGAACAGTTCCCCTCTTAACTGTACTATTAATCTAAACATCTTTATTCTTCATTTAACTTTTATGAAGAATTCTTAAAACTATATTATAGTTATGTGATCTACAAGCTTATATGTATGCATATTGTTTTCTCATTCAATGTCAAATTTTAGTACAGTGGACTTTGTGTTATATCCTAAAGTTTATATTCTAAAATAAGTTCAGACACATGGTAGGTACTCAGTAAATATTTAGTGGATGAATGAATGAAAAATAATTTGATTTAACAAAGCAAGATTTATTGAATGCTGAGTAAGTGCATTCTATCTGCTGATGTAAATATAAATTTGAATTTTTATGGGACTGCCTTACATTAGTGGTGAAAAAAGAAATTTAATAAGCACAAATAAGTCTAAAATGATAGTTTGGATACTATTATATTTATTTTTGTTACTCCTTTAAAATCTTATGGATTGTGGCAGGGGATTATTGTATATTAAAATGTGTTATTAAGAGAATATAGTTGCAATACTTTGCTATTGTACAGTGTTATGTGATGTTAGGCATTCTATCATAGTTACATGTATATATCTTTAAATATATAAAATATTAGAAACGTAATTTATATGTATATGTGTGTGGGTATGTCTGCACAGTGTGCATGTAGAAGGTGGAGTTGGTTTTTAATTTTGCTATATGGATTCCAAGGATCAAACTATGGCTGAAAGGTTTGTTGATGGGCACATATCAGCTAATGTATCATATTGGCCTCATTATAGGCACAGCTTATACCTTTTTAGTAAATTATTGTTACAGTATTTTCATTGTTCAAAGGTGTATTAATTTATATCTAAAGATTATGAGGTAAAATTGGGGGGGAGGTGGGAGTGTGTCGGGTAGAGGGGCATACACATGGAGGCATGGGTGGGACGAGGGGTTGGGAATCTTTGGGGAGAGGGGCTTTTAGGAGGGGGAAAATTGCAAAGGTTTTACCATTGGCAATGTAAATGAAGAAGATACTCAATAAAGAAAAAGAAAAAATATTTTCAAAGTTTAAAAAGCATTTACATTTTAAAAGTTAAACTTTGTATTCTAGAAAATGATACTAGCTTTTGAGGAACTTCGTGTGCAAGCTGAGAATGCCAGACTGGAAATGCATTTTAAGTGTAGGATTCCTATTTATATATTTTCATGTTGTTTTTCTGCTACTTATGTTTTTACTAGATATTGTTAATATTTGTGTCTCTTTAATTTGATTCCTTCAACTATTGTAAATTTCACATTATCTTTGCTTTTATAAGTCCTTAAAAATCTTATTGGTGGCAGAGAATTAATATTTGTTACTTTTTCTTTTGGTTTTGAAACTACTTTTTCTATGAAATAAAATTTATTATGGCTTATATTTAATTTTTATAAGCATAGTTTTGCCGTATATGTTTTGGTGAATTATTAAGGTACAAATATCTAAGGTTTGTTATTTTAGATAAGTAAGTACTATTGTAAGAGCTGTAAGGTTTTAAGCTGTAATTTTGATAGTGTATTCAGTCACTATTTTACTAAAAAGAATTGGCAACAAGAAAATACAAGTTTTAGTGTACTCAATACTTGAAGTTTAGAATAACTTTGAGATAAAGAAATGAAATATTTAAATTTAGTTGGCAATGGAAAAGTTATGCAATTATGTTAAGACAAAGTTTATTTTTTTTTAAAGTAAAGGAAGATCATGAAAAAATCCAACATCTTGAAGAAGAATATCAGAAGGAAGTAAACAACAAGGAAAATCAGGTTTTTAAAAAATAACTCTATATTCTTTTAAAATTAATAATGTTTATGTATATATTTATGAGGTATGTGTGATGTTTTGGTTTGAGTAGTGATCAAATTAGGTTAGTTAGCATATCATACATCACTTAAACTTTATAGTAGATATATTTAAATTCTAACTATTTGGAGATTAATGCTATATTCTTTATATTTGTTAACTCATAATAATACCTACTATATCAAAAGCATTGTGTTTGCAGAAATATGAAATAATTTATATAAAAAGTTAATATATATATAAAAATCTTTAGCTTTTTTCTTAGTCAAATTCATTCTCATGATTCAATTAGACACTCACTGGAAGGTTAGCCCTCAGCAGTTTTTAATCAGTAAATCTACAAATATCACTTTACATTGCTGCAAAAATATGAGAAATTTTGTTTAGAAAACTTAATAAGATGATCATTGACAATACATTTCACATTTTGCAGTTTATTTTGAAATTAACTGTCTTTAACACTAATAAAAGGAAGCTAAAAAATTCTGTTGCTTCTTTCTATTAATATCACATAGTGGAAGACTTGTAAATGGTAAGCCTGTATTCTCTGATATTTGTAAGAATATAAATTTTAGGTTTGTATTATGTTATATCTTTTTCATGCCTTATGATTTTCAAATAGAAAGTGATATATAATAAGGGATCCTAGCTGGGAATGGTGATGCAGTCCTTTAATCCTTGTATTTAGGAAGCAAAAGCAGCCAGGTTTCTGAATTTGAGGCCGTACTGGTTGACACAATGATTCCAAGGACATCTATGGTTTCATAAAGAGACTTTGTTTCAAGAAGGGGCAAGGGATCCTCTTTTATTTCTTCCCATCATCTCTAGTTTTCTATAAGATAACTTGTTAAAGGAGTATCTTCTTAAATAATAACGAAAAATAATTAGAAGTACAGAAATGATGCTTAGAATTTTAAATTGTGATTAAAATATATTTCAGTTTCTAAGCTATACTTACACTGTATGAAAGAATTTTTAAACTAAAGTCCTTTTGTATTTTAACTTTATTTTTAACTGTATTTCTGGAAGAGGGAAGTCTTAAAAATTAAAATTGTGCTTATTTCACAAAATGCAAAGCTAGAATAAAATGCTACAGAAGATCATTTTGTAATTTTTGGTGCTGTGTTTGAGTCTATAGATTGTTAGGCCTTGCTAAGTTGGTGTTTGGCCTGCTAATTTTTTCCCTATGGGTATATAAATTACATTGTTTATAAAGTTTTTATAGACATTAAGAATCCCTGCCTGAGAATTCAAGGCCCATACCTAAACATAGTAAAAGCAATATACAGCAAACCGGTAGCCAGCATCAAACTAAATGGAGAGAAACTTGAAGCAATCCCACTAAAATCAGGGACTAGACAGGGCTGCCCCCTCTCTCCTTATCTTTTCAATATTGTACTTGAGGTACTAGCTCGGGCAATTCGACAACATAAGGAGGTCAAAGGGATACAAATTGGAAAGGAAGAAGTCAAACTATCATTATTTGCAGATAACATGATAGTCTACCTAAGTGACCCAAAAAACTCCACTAGAGAACTCCTACAGCTGATAAACAACTTCAGCAAAGTGGCAGGTTATAAAATCAACACAAGCAAATCAGTGGCCTTCCTATATATACTCAAAGGATAAGCAGGCTGAGAAAGAAATTAGGGAAATGACCCCCTTCACAATAGCCACAAACAGTATAAAGTATCTTGGGGTGACTCTTACCAAACATGTGAAAGATCTTTATGACAAGAACTTCAAGACTCTGAAGAAGGAAATGGAAGAAGACCTCAAAAAATGGGAAAACCTCCCATGCTCATGGATCGCCAGAATCAATATAGTTAAAATGGCCATTTTGCCAAAAGCAATATACAGATTCAATGCAATACCCATCAAAATCCCAACTCAATTCTTGACAGAGTTAGAAAAAGCAATTAACAAATTCATCTGGAATAACAAAAAACCCAGGATAGCTAAAACTATTCTCAGCAACAAAAGAAATTCTGGGGGAATCAGTATCCCTGACCTCAAGCAATACTACAGAGCAATAGTGTTAAAAACTGCATGGTATTGGTACAGTGACAGGCAGGCAGATCAATGGAACAGGATTGAAGATCCAGAAATGAACCCACACACCTATGGCCACTTGATCCTCGACAAAGGGGCTGAAAACATCCAATGGAAAAAAGATAGCCTTTTCAACAAATGGTGCTGGTTCAACTGGAGGTCAGCATGCAGAAGAATGCAAATTGATCCATCCTTGTCTCCTTGTACTAAGCTCAAATCCAAATGGATCAAGGATCTCCACATAAAGCCAGACACTCTGAAGCTAATAGAAAAGAAACTGGGGAAGACCCTTGAGGACATTGGTACAGGGAGAAAATTTCTGAACAGAACACCAATAGCGTATGCTCTAAGATCAAGAATTGACAAATGGGACCTCATAAAATTACAAAGTTTCTGTACGGCAAAGGACACCATCAAAAGGACAAATCAGCAACCAACAAATTGGGAAAAGATCTTCACCAATCCTACATCAGATAGAGGGCTAATATCCAATACATATAAAGAACTTAAGAAGTTAGACTCCAGAAAACCAAACAACCCTATTAAAAATGGGGTACAGAGTTAAACAGGGAATTCTCACCTGAAGAACTTCGGATGGCGGAGAAGCATCTTAAAAAATGCTCAACTTCATTAGTCATTAGGGAAATGCAAATCAAAACAACCCTGAGATTTCACCTTACACCAGTCAGAATGGCTAAGATTAAAAATTCAGGAGACAGCAGGTATTGGAGAGGATGTGGAGAAAGAGGAACACTCCTCCACTGCTGGTGGGGTTGCAAATTGGTATAACCACTCTGGAAATCAGTCTGGCGGTTCCTCCAAAAACTGGGCACCTCACTTCCAGAAGATCCTGCTATACCACTGCTGGACATATACCCAGAGGATTCCCCACCATGTAATAAGGATACATGCTCTACTATGTTCATAGCAGCCCTATTTATAATTGCCAGATGCTGGAAAGAACCCAGGTATCCCTCAACAGAAGAGTGGATGCAAAAAATGTGGTATATCTACACAATGGAGTACTATTCAGCCATTAGAAACAATGAATTCATGAAATTCTTAGGCAAATGGATGGAGCTAGAAAACATCATACTAAGTGAGGTAACCCAGACTCAAAAGGTGACTCATGGTATGCACTCACTAATAAGTGGATATTAACCTAGAAAACTGGAATACCCCAAACATAATCCATACATCAAATGAGGTACAAGAAGAAAGGAGGAGTGGCCCCTTGTTCTAGAAAGACTCAGTGAAGAAGTATAGGGCAAAACCAGAATGGGGAAGTGGGAAGGGGTGGGTGGTAGGACAGGGGGAGAGAAGGGGGCTTATGGGACTTTCGGCGAGTGGGGGGCTAGAAAAGGGGAAATCATTTGAAATGTAAATAAAAAAATATATCGAATTAAAAAAAAAGACAAAAAAAAATACAAGAATCCCTGCCTCAGGATAGAATGTAACAGATGATATTATAGAGCAGGGCTTAGCAGGGTTGTAAAGGTCAGCTGAGTGTAACAATTTTTATGCTGATTTTTTGCTATCTTTTATACCTCTTTTCTTACCTGCAATATTAATTTTAGAGGCGATTATTGTTTTGTTTTGTTGAGGTTCTTGAGCGTGAATCCAGGATCTTAGGTATGCTAGGTAAGTGGTCTCCTACATAGCACTATCTCTAACCTATCTGTTAAAGGTTCCTTGCAAAAATATTGCAGAGTTAGTTCTTGATGTCATTGGCTGGTAGGTGGTAGAGTCCAGAGTGAAGAAAGTGAATTTTCTTTTTTTGTGCTTAAGTCCGTCTGAAGTGTCCATGGCCTCTCTTTCTTAAAAAATTTTCAGGACTCTTTGGGTTAAGTTATCTTGCTTCTCATTAGTATCTCCCTCTGTATATTTGTATCAATTGTTTTCCTTCTTTACATGCTATGATTTGTGATAAAAATTATTCTCCACCTATGAAATGAGCCAATTCAGGCCAAATTAATGTATAAAGACAGTTTTTTTTGGGAAACAGCTGGTTCACCAACTTCATAGTAGATCAGTGAAGTTGCTATCCATGGAGAGGGGAGTCAAATGGGAGGGAAAAGAGAAAGATTGTGTGCATGCAGGGAGAGGGAGAGGAAGGAAGGAAGGAGAGAGGAGAGAGAATGAGAATGTGAGGAGAAACAAGAACAAAATGTCTACATTATATAGGGAAGAGCTTCTCGGGGAGGGAAGCCCTACCCTCTGGGTTGGAAAGTTCAGCATAGAGGGCAGGGTATATGCCAGCCACGCCCTGTAACTGGTAGGTACTGAGGGATGCTTGGAGAACCTGGAGGCCAGGTTAGCTTTGGTATGTAAAATACCTAGTTCACCCTGGGTCTAAACCCCAACAATTTGGATTATAAATGTTTTGTGGCTTTTTAGAGATGAAGCTTATCTCTGTTATTTTTGTGACTAATTTGTAGATGATTGGAGATAAAAAATAGGGAGTTAATTTTTTAAAATTTGAATCTCTAATTTTTTGCTATTTCTTTACATCTGAATACTTTTGGTTATCTATATTAAGATAGACAGTAGTTTGTCTTCTTAAATTAGCCTTAACAACTATTTCTCTTTGCCTTCCTGCCTGTCTTGTTGTCTTTCTGTTTTTTGAGACAGGGTCTTTCAAAATAGTCCTGGCTGTTCTAGAGCTTGCTATGTAGACCAGGCTGACCTTGAACTTAACTGTCTTTAAATACTTTACATCCTCCTACTACAGTGCTGGGATTAAAGGTGTGTGTTATCATGCCTGGTTTGCAAGATTAATTTCTATATATCAAGACTCATTTTAGCCTTTTGAAAGATTTACTACTTTGCATGAGATTGATTTAGATGTTCCTCTCCTAGACAGGCTTGGTGGCACATGCCTAAAGTCTTGGCACATGCCTAAAGTCTCAGCACTTGGGAGACAAAGACAGGTGTGTTTCTATGAGTTTAAGGTCATCCTGGTCTATATAGAACTCCAGACCAATAAAGAATACAGATAATAACTCTATCCAGAAAAACAAACACAAAAACAAAAGATAAAAAGCAAAACCCTCTTTCTCTCTTTTTTTTCTAGACAGGGTTTCTCTGGGTAGCCTTGGCTGTCCTGGAACTCACTCTGTAGATCAGGCTGGCCTCGAACTCAGAAATCTGCCTGCCTCTGCCTCCCAAGTGCTGGGATTAATGGTACAAAGACCTCTTATTACAAATACTAGTCAAAAGATAGCTTCTTTCCTGATTTTGATTTTTGTTCTATTACTGATGCTCAGGCGTAGTTGTTTGTATGAATGCTGAGTTTCTTAAAGGTGAGTTCTCTCATTTCTACATATTCAATACTTATTGTTTCTGGTGATTGAGTGAATGAATTTTCATCATGTACTTTCTCTTTAAAAGTTTGAAGTGAGTAGTGTAATTTTGAATATAGGTTTACTCATTCATTCAATAAATATTTTATAAGCATATATTAAATGGTAGGTACAATATCTAGAAACATATAAAATAAGTATATATAATTATAGGTGATAATAAATGCTAAGGTACTAATTTTAACTTTTCCATCTACAATTTTTTTTTAATTTAGGTATCACTACTATTGATCCAAAGTACTGAGCAAGAAAATAAAATGAAAGATTTAACATTTCTGCTAGAGGAATCCAGAGATAAAGCTAATCAATTAGAGGAAAAAACAAGTAAGAATTTATATAAAAATATGAGAGTGTGCCTTATGTATTCTTTTTTGTTTGAATTTTGGGTTTTGTCACAATTTCTAATAATACTATCCATTGCTTTGCTCTTACACTTGGTTTGGATCAGTTGAAAGAGGGCATAATTGAATCTCTTGGAGATTTTTATCAAAGCATAGATGCTCCTCTTTTTCCTTTTTTGTACTTTTAACCATCAGTTTCAACAATATGAAAAGACATTATTCTAGTTGTTTTGGACAATACATTTTTTTGTATATATGATGTACAAAGTACAGTTTTGGTTAATGTACATGCTTGGTAGAATCAGGGAACAGCCATATCAGGTTTCTGTCAGCAAGCAGTTCTTCTTATCAGCAGTAGTGTGGAGGTTTGGTATCTGCAGGTGGTATATATTCCTAGGTGGGGCCATTTCTGGATGGTCTTTCCTTCAGTCTCTGTTCCATTTTTTTGTCCTTGTCTTTCCTTTGGACAGGAACATTTCTGGGTTAAAAACTTTGAGGTGCATGGCTGGCCCCATCCCTCTTCTGGGGGCCATGCCTATCTATCTAGTTGAGGTGGTCTCTCCACTTTGTTGGATATTTTGGCTAAAGTCATCACCATTGACTCCCGGGAGCCTCTCACTTCCCTGGAATCTGGGAATTTCTTTTGGCTACCCCAGTTCCCCACCCCACTTTGCTACGAGTTTCTATTCAGTTTCCTGATCCTCTACTTCTCTTCTGTCCCTTCCAATACCTGGCCCTGCCCCCCTTTCCTCCCCCTCTTCCTCTCTCCATCCCAGGTCCCTCCTTTCCTCTAGCTCCTGTGATTATTTTGTTCCCCGTTCTATGTAGGATTGAAGCATCTATACTGGTCTTCCTTGTTTTTTTGTTTTTTTTTTAATTAAATATTTTCTTTATTTACATTTCAAATGTTATCCCTTTTCTGGTTTCCCCTCTGAAAACCCCTTAGCCCACCCCCCTTTCCCTGCTCACCAACCTACCCACTCCTGCTTCCCTTTCCTGGTATTCCCCTATACTGGGCATCCAAGCTTCTCAGAGCCAAGGGCCTCTCTTTCCCTTTGATGTTCAACAAGGCCATTCTTTGCTACATAATGCAGCTGGATCCATGGGGTCCCTCCATGTGTATTCTTTGGTTGGTAGTTTAGTCCCTGAGAGCTCTGAGGGTACTGGTTGGTTCATAATGTTGTTCCTCCTATGGGGATGACAGCTCCTTCAGCTCCTTGGTCCTTTCTCTAGCTCCTCCATTGGGGGCCTTGTGTTCAATCCAATGGTTAGCTGGGATCAGGAAAATGCAAATCAAAACAACCCTGAGATTCCACCTCACACCAGTCAGAATGGCTAGGATCAAAAACTCAGGTGATAGCAGGTGCTGGTGAGGATGTGGAGAAAGAGAAACACTCCTCTGCTGCTGGTGGGATTGCAAGCTGGTACAACCACTCTGGAAATCAGTTTGGTGGTTCCTCAGAAATTAGACGTAGTACTACCTGAGGACCCAGCTATACCACTCCTGGGCATAAACCCAGAAGATTCTCTTACATGTAATAAGGACACATGCTCCACTATGTTCATAGCAGCCTTATTTATAATAGCCAGAAGCTAGAAAGAACCCAGATGTTCCTTAACAGAGGAATGGATACAGAAACTGAGGTATATTTACACAATGGAATACTACTCAACTATTAAAAATGATGGATTTATGAAATTCTTAGGCAAATGGATGGAACTAGAAAATATCATCCTGAGTGAGGTAACCCAATCACAAAAGAACACACACGGTATGCACTCATTGATAAGTGGATATTAGTCCAGAAGCTTGGAATAGCCAAGATAAAATTCACAGACCAAATGAAGTTCGTGAAGAAGCAAGACCAAAGTATGGCTACATTGGTCATTCTTAGAAGGGAGAACAAAATACGGGAGGAAATACGTAGACAAAGTGTGGAGCAGAGACTGAAGGAAAGGCCATCTAGAGACTGCCCTACCTGGGGATCCATCCCATATACTGTCACCAAGCCCAGACACTAACGTGGATGCCAACAAGTGCCTGCGGACAGGAGCCTGATATAGCTGTCTCCTGAGAGGCTCTGCCAGTACCTGACATATACAGAGGTTGGTCTTCCTTCTTAAGCTGCATATGGTTTGTGGGTTGTATCATGAGTATTCTGAGCTTTTTGGCTAAAATCCACTTATTAGTGAGTATATACCATGTGTGTTCTTTTGTGTCTGGGTTACCTCACTCAGGATGGTATTTTCTAGTTCTGTTTGCCCACGAATTTCATGAAGTCATTTTTTTAATAGCTGAGTCGTTGTAAATGTACCACAATTTCTATATTCTTTCTTCTGTTGAGGGACATATGGGTTGTTTCCAGCTTCTGACCCAGGGGTTTTAAGAGCACTTTTTGTTCTTCCAGAGAACATGAGTTCAATTTCCAGCACATATGTGTTTGCCATTTTGACCTTTGTGGGCACCATATGCATGTGGTGCATAGATAGACATGATATCTATCATGTTTTATCTAGTAAACACTTATATACATAAAAATAAATCTTGGTAAAAAACCGTCATCAATCTAATTTTTGAACCTTTGAAAGTAAGGAAAGTTTTCTTTTTTCTTTTTCTTTCTTTAGATTTCCTTTATCTTTGGTTTCAGCTATTATAGAATGATGCTTCAAGATACTGATTCAGTTTGATAGTGTCTAGAAATTATAAATTAGTACTCTTTATTAGTTTCTTCTTAAGAATTCTCAGCATTAACTTTTTAAGATACTAGCTGCTCCATAATGTTTATTTTAGGTAGGATCTTGCTGTGTTAGCCTTGCTATCTTAACCTGAGCTGGGCCCTGAACTTGTGATCTTCTTCCCATAGCTTTTTTGTGAACTGCAGTGTTTTATAGGCATATGTTTTATTTGTACTGGTCTGGTTTCCTTTCTTTAGTAAAAAGATTGTCTGGTAAAAAATATCCCAACCCAAAACTATGGTTATTTAAAAATCCTATTTTCTGCCATATTCATTTTTTATTAATAATATCCTTGCTTTAGTAGTCTTTATTTTGGATAATATCTTTTGATCTATCTTGCAATTCACAAAATCTCTTTTTAATTAATTTTTTATTTACCAAGTGGTTGATTTCATTTTGGTATTTCAATACATATGTTTCATTATACTTTATTTTTATTCATGTTCTATTTCCATTATTCTTCTCTATCTACATTAGAATTTTGATGTGGATTGTATTCAGTCTGTAATTAACTCTTGGTTATATAGCTGTTTTCACAATATTCTGTCAGTTGAGTATGAAAGTTTTAAATGTAGTTTCTTATCCAATTTCTGTTTTCAGTGTCTTAAAGGTTTTAGTTGAGAAGTCTTTATTAGGATTATTTTCTATGAATTTACTTTTTGGAAGCTTTTGTGAATATGATATTCTTTGTATTTCTTTTACCATGTTTGTTAATAATTGAAAACTACTGAGTTTTTAACATTGATTTTCGTTTCATCCAATTTATTGTTTATCTGGCTTAAGAGTTTTCTGGTGCAGTAACTATATTATTTTAAAAATAGAATTTTATATGGTCTGCAACTCTGGATGATTTGATTTCATCTTTTCCTATTTGTATCCATTTTATATATTTCTGTTGTGTTACTATTTTAGCTAATGCTTCAAGCAGTATATTTTATAAGAGTTGAGAGTGTTCTCTTATTCCAGAGTTTTAGAGGAAATACTCTTTATTTGTCTCCCATTTAGTGTAATGATTGATATAGCCTTGTCACAGTAGCCTATATTATCTTGAGGTATATTCTGTCTATTCTTAATTTTTTTTCATGAATTCATGCTGAACTCTGTCACATACTCTTTTGTAAATATTATGATAATGTGCACTCTGTGTTATTTGTGTAGTGTTATTAGATTTATGATTTGCATATGTTGAGCCTACTTTGTATCAACTTTCATAACAACCTGCTTATGATGTGCGATTTTCTTAATGTGTTCTTCAATTTGATTTGCAAGCATTTTGTAGAGAATTTTTGCATCTATGTTCATCAGATAGATTGGTCTGTAGTTTTCTTTCTCTTTTATATATAAAACTTTGGATGAATTCAGCAATAAGTTCACTATATTCTGGACTTTATTTATGAAAAGCCTTTTAGTTACTCTTTCAGTCTCACTGGTTGTTATGGTGCTTTCAAGATTGTTTACATATTCTGAGCTGGCAATGTTGGTGGGTGCATGACTTTTAATCCTAGCAACTGGGAGATAGAGGCAGGTGGATCTCTGGGAGTTCAATATCAGCCTGGTCTACACAGTAAGTACCAGGCTAGCCTGTGCTACATATTGAAATCCTGTCTCAAAAGAAGCCTAGCTATTCAAGATTTAATTTTATAGGCCATATGATTTTCTAAATTCATCCATTTCTTACAGCTTTTCCAGCTTCTTTATATATAAAATTTCAAAGTATTTTCTAATGATGTTTTGGCTTTCATTTCAATCTTTTGCAACAAGTTTTGTTTTCATCTCTAACACCACACATCCAATTTTATTAAAATTTTTCCTCCCTTTGGTTAGTGTGACCATGGATATGTTGATCTTGTTGCTCTTTTTAATTTTTGATTTTTTAAGTCTCCATTTCCTTACTTTTGGCTCAATCTTTATTATTGTTTGTCATCTTTGGTTTCCTTTTCTTTTTCTAGAGCTATGATGTGATCATTTGGTTATTTGAGTTTGTGCTTCTCTCTCTCCTTTCCCTCTCTCTGTCTTTCTGTCTCTGTCTCTGTCTCTGTCTCTCTCTCTCTTTCTCTGTATGTGTGTGTGTGTGAACTTACAAGCTGTAAATTCCTTCTAAGATTGCCTTGGCTTTATTCTTGAGGTTCTGGTAGGTTGTACTGTTGTTCTCATTTACTTCTAGCCCCTAACTCTAACCAGTGTTGGTTATATTTGGTTTGTGTCTTTTCTATATATTTCTATAACCCCCAGTAAAAACTCATAACTATTTGTTATTGTTTGTTGATCTTCCTAGTTGGTTGTATTACAAATACATATATATCCAGGCCTGTTCTCTAGCATATAGCACCATTATTAACATCATAATAGCATTTATTAGCTATATATTGGCTATTGTAGTTAAACATTTTAAGCCATTATTATTATAACAGGAAGTCTTCAAAATGTCGACATTTTAATATCCCAATTGGATGGGAATAGTAGAGTCAAAATGGTTAAGTATTCTGGCATCTAATAAGAAAAGACAGTAAGTAGTAGATGGTGAGATGTCTCAGAAGCTAAAGGCACATGCTGCCAAGCTTGATGACTTGAGTTCAGTCCCCAAATTCTGTAGGAGGGAACCCAGTTATGCAAGGTTTTTTAGATGTATGTTGTGACACATACATGTTCTCATGCGGACACACAAAGACACCGATACACACACACACACAGATAATGTAGTAAAATTTTTAATAAGTGGTAGTATAATTTGAATCCAGAAAAGATGAAGTTTTCCCCTTAGTATTTATATGAGGTTTAAAAATGAATACACATATAAGGCACATAGACTATTTAACTGAGACTTAGAATTTAGTAAACATTAGCTATTAAGTGGAATCAAAACCTTTTTTTACATAACATAGCCCACCAATAAATATAATATTAAATATTTATTGTAGAAATTAGAAGCAAAGATAGGAAACTGTGAAAATAAAATCATGAATAATTTCACTATTGGAATATAAACTTAAAAGTACATTTTATTAATTATGCTTATGGCTTATACAAATGCTATTTTAACCTCATTTTTCTCCTATTTTATGACTGTGAGATTTCTATTATCATTTTTAGTTACTACTAATAAATGGTATATTAGTCCATTTATGTACAATCCTAGATTAGTGTCAGCTTTTGAATATTTATGTACTACACAGTGTTTTGCTATTTTAAAATATTTCATTCAGGCATGGTGGTACATGTGTATAATCCTTTAAGAGAGTCAGGTAAGAGATTGCCAAGTTCAAGGCTAGACTGGACTACATATTAATTTCTAGGCTACCCTTCCTGAAATATTAAATAAAAATGAGTTTCAGGTAACTAGGCTTTACATGGTGAGACCTTATCTTCAAAATAAAAGCAGACAGATCCACCACCATCACCACTAATACCCTCCAGAACAAAAAACAAAACTACAAAAACAAACCCTCTAGAAACACATATTTAACATTTTAGTGTAAAATATTTACCTTTGATGGAACCGTCATAGGGTTTTAGCATGTGTTATAATAAGAGAAAAAAAAATCCTTTAAAGCACCAAAGACTATCTTTGAAGACCACCTGAGGCTCAGGTTTTTGCATACTACCTATCAGTTATGATATTTCTGACCTAACAGAGCCTTAGCTTGCTTCACAATGGACAAAGCCTGCTTTTATTTTTCAAAATTTTGTTTTTGAGAAGGAGCATGAGCTATTCAGGGTTTTTTTCCCCCCCAATTTTTAGACATGAGCTTGACAAATTGCTCAGGTTGGCCTCTACTTTTAATCCTACTTCACCCTCCCTAGTAGCTAATGTTATAGACTTGCACTCACTGGACCTGGCTCCAAAACATATTTCTATTAACAAATGGAATAGGATATGGCATATATAAGCCACTTGACTCCTTGATAGCAATGTACGAATGAAAAATAAGAAATAGTTTGTTAATCTTCCTGTTAAAGCTGGGTTATATGTCTGTTTTCATTCTATTATAAATGTAGATACTGAAAAAATGTTAAAAATGTTCATTTTTGAGGTTTTGGGAAAAATAGTCTTATGAAATTTAGTGTGTATATGTGTATTGTTCTTTTTTTGGATTGTTTTCTAGTACAGGAAAAGGAGTAATTGATATAGCAATTAGTTTCCCTAATAACCATTTCTACCAAACAATGCCTATCTATAATTTTATCTTTTAGAACTACAAGATGAAAACTTAAAAGAATTAAATGAAACGAAGGATCATTTAACATCAGAACTTGAAGATATTAAGATGTCCATGCAAAGAAGTGTGGTATGATTTAAAAACAGACTAGTGACTACTGTATAGTATATATCATATAATCATTTAACAAATACTATTGGATACAACTAAAATGTATTATAGATTTTTTTTTTTTGAGACAGGGTTTCTCTGTATAGCCCTGGCTGACCTGGCACTCACTCTGTAGACCAGGCTGGCCTTGAACTCAGAAATCTGCCTGCCTCTGCCTCCCAAAGCGCTGGGATTACAGGTGTGTGCCACCACTGCCTGGCATCTAAAGTGTATTATGACTCAGAGATTCAAATAGAGAATTCAATTCTACCTTTAAAATGCTTCTAATAAGAGGAATTGCATTAAAAATACCTAAGCACGAATAGAATGACTACAGCTAATAAATAGTCATTAACAGTTCTAAGACTGTAGAGAACTGTATGGGCTAACTACATGGGAAATTTCTGTGGAGGGATCAGAACTATAGAGATTGGTTACTTGAAATTTGATAATGCATGAGTTATTTCAGTATGCCAAGGAAGGACAGTGGGAAGAAGGAAGTATGGAGTGCAAAGGCAAACAAATGTATAGAAGCAGCTGACTTAAGCCTTTAAACATTTTAGGATTTTGCATTATTCTTTCTGTTTTGTGTTTTATTTCACTTAGAGCACTCAGAAGGCTTTAGAGGAAGATTTGCAGATAGCAACAAAAACGATTTATCAGCTCACTGAAGAAAAAGAAACTCAAATGGAAGAACTCAATAAAGCTAAAACTACTCACTCATTTGTGGTGACTGAACTTAAAACTACTACATGCACCTTGGAGGAATTACTGAGAACAGAACAGAAAAGGTGAAACAGTTTTTAAACATATAAGTAAATACTGAACCATTAAACATCAGACATTCTTTGGAATAGTTCCCAGGCATGCATTGCTGTGGGGTCAAGTTATATGGACACGTTATTAAATGTTGGTTCAGTGATAGGACATGTTTATTAATAGTGGGGACCAGTGATTTTCAACCTTCCTAATGTTGTGAACCTTTGATATAGTTCCTCATGTTGTGGTGACTCCAACCATAAAATTTTTATTTCTCTTCAGAACTGTAATTTTGTGACTGTTATGAGTCATAAATGTTTTTGGAGACAGAGGTTAGACAGAGGGGTTATGAGCCACAGGTTGAGAATCACTGTGTACAGACAATTAGTATCATAGGAATAATGCCCAGGTTAAAGAATTTCTTTTACTGAGGTCTGTATCCTTAATTACAATGTATTAATTTAGCAACTATCTTGTAATAAAGTAAATACTGCTCTATATGTGATACATACTCATTTGCTTTTAACCTAAATTGTATTTATTTAAAATTAGATTGTTAACAACTACCTCTATTTTTCCTCATTTTATACAATTTTTAATATAAAAGTATGTTGAGGTCTAGGTAATTATTTTTTGTCCTGTTAGCTTGTAAATTTGGCAGAGGAACAAATTTCTTTCCCAACTTATATTTGGATCTTTTAAATTTTTCTTTTCTACTGTATATAGTGAGGAGAAAAATGTAACCTTTAAGCTCTTCTATTATATATTTCTGATTAACTTGTCAAAGCAATTTTTAAATAATAAAATTGTAAATTACTGTAGAATAATCTGTTATAATTACCTTAGTTAATTTTTTTTATTTTCTAAAAACTAAAAAAAACCCCTTTATGTGTATGGGTGTTTTGCCTGCATGTATGTCTATGCATCACATGCATACAGTCAACACAAAAGCCAGAAAAGGGTATTGAGTCTCTTTCAGAATTACAGACAGCTGTGAGCCCACTGCTAGGAATCAAACTCAGGTCCTCTGGAAGAGCAGTCAGTGTTCTTGGACAATGTGCCATCTCTCCAGCCCCTTATTTACTACATATATTTATGTGTGTATGCATGTGTATGTTTGTGTGCGTGCACACATGTGTGTAGATCAGAGAACAACTTGGAACAGCTTGTAGGAGTAGGTTCTCTACTGGGCATTAAATTCAGGTTGTTAGGGGGCTGGAGAGATGGCTCAGTGGGTTAAGAGCATTGACTGCTGTTTCGAAGGTCTTGAGTTCAAATCCCAGCACCCACATGGTGGCTCCAACCACTCATAAAGAGAACTGACGCCTTCTCCTGGTGCGTCTGAAGACAGCTACAGCGTCCTTACATATAATAAATAAATAAATCTTAAAAAAAAAAGCCCTATTTATAATTGCCAGATGCTGGAAAGAACCCAGGTATCCCTCAACAGAAGAGTGGATGCAAAAAATGTGGTATATCTACATAATGGAGTACTATTCAGCCATTAGAAACAATGAATTCATGAAGTTCTTAGGCAAATGGATGGAGCTAGAGAACATCATACTAAGTGAGGTAACCCTGACTCAAAAGGTGAATCATGGTATGCACTCACTAATAAGTGGATATTAACCTAGAAAACTGGAATACCCAAAACATAATCCATACATCAAATGAGGTACAAGAAGAAAGGAAGAGTGGCCCCTTGTTCTGGAAAGACTCAGTGAAGCAGTATTTGGCAAAACCAGAACGGGGAAGTGGGAAGGGGTGGGTGGGAGGACAGGGGGAGAGAAGGGGGCTTATGGGACTTTCGGGGAGTGGGGGGCTAGAAAAGGGAAATCATTTGAAATGTAAATAAAAAATATATCGAATAAAAAAAAAGAAATTAAAAAATAAATTCAGGTTGTTAGGCTTGGTAGCAAGCCCACTCATCTGTTGAGCTATCTCACCTTAGTTTTATGGTTTAAGGAAACAGAAAATAAGAAAAGCTTAAAATACATTTTTAAAATTTCGTTTTTGTTTTTCTACACAGAGTTTCTCTGGGCAATCTTCCTTGGTTGTCCCTGAAACTTGCTCTGTAGACCAGGCTGGGCTCAAAAGATCTGCCTACTTCTGCCTCCTAAGTGCTGGGATTAAAGGTTTACACTACCACCACCCAGCAATTAAGATACAAGTTATAAACCTTGAGGTTTTAGGTAGATATAATTATTATTACAATTATAATTTTGATTTTAAACTGCCTTATACAGATTAATACTTAATGTTTTTGAATCTATTTTAGATATATCAGTTGTTACATTGTGCACATTTTAGTTATTTGATGAATGGTACCTAAAATAATAATTTGAATTTTAAAATTTATCTCATAAGATTGGAAAAAAATGAAGATCAACTGAAGCTGATTACTATGGAGCTCCAGAAGAAATCAAGTGAACTAGGTAAGAGAGATTAGTATACTTTGATAACATTAATAACTAATTATAGATATAAATTTGAGGGTTTTGTTAAATATATTAAACTGTGTTTTTTAAATTTTTATTTATGTAGTTTTTAAAATTTATTTACATTTCAAGTGTTATCCCCTTACCCAGTTTCCCCCTCTCCCAGAAACCCCCTATTACTTCCCCCTCCCCCTCTACCCACCCACCCACTCCCACCTGCTCACCCACCCACTCCTGCCTCCCTACCCATGATTCCCTTATGCTGGGGCATCTATTGAACTTTCATAGGACCAAGAACCTCTCCTCCCATTGATGCCTGACAGCGCAGTCCTCTGCTACAAATGCAGCTGGAGCCATGTGTACTCCTTGGTTGGTGGCTTAGTTCCTGGGAGCTCTGGGAGGTCTGGTTGGTTGATATTGTTCTTCCTATGGGGTTGCAAACCCCTTCAGCTCCTTCAGTCCTTTCTCTAACTCTTCCATTGAACAACCTGTATTCAACCCTGTATTCAGTGCAGTGGTTGACTTTGAGCATCCAACTCTATTCACAAGGCTATGGGCAGGGCCTCTCAAAAGATAGCTATATCAGGCTCCTTTCAGCAAGCCTTTCTTAGCATCAACAATAGTGTTGGAGTTTGGTAACTGTATCTGGGATGAATCCCCAGGTGGGACAGTCTCTGGATGGCCTTTCCTTCAGTCTCTGCTTTGTACTTTGTTGCAATATTTGCTCCCGTGAGTATTTTGTTCCCCTTTCTAAGAAGGATGGAAGCACCCACACTTTGCTCTTCCTTCTCTTGAGCTTCATGTGGTCTATGAATTGTATCTTGGGTATTCTAAGCTTCTGGGCTAATATCCACTTATCAATGGGTACATACCATGTGTGTTCTTTTGTGATTGGGTTACCTCACTCAGAGTGATATTTTCTAGTTCCATCCATTTGTCTAAGAATTTCATTAATTCATCATTTTTAATGGCTGAGTAGTACTCTTTGTGTAAATGTACCACATATTCAGTATTCATTCCTCAGTTGAAGAACATCTGGGTTCTTTCCAGCTTCTGGCTATTATAAATAAGGCTGCTATGAACATAGTGGAGCATGTGTCCTTGTTATATGTTGGAGCATCTTTTGTGTATATGTGCAGGAGTGGTATAGCTGGGTTCTCAGGTAGTACTATGTCCAATTTTCTGAGGAACTGCCAGACTGATTTCCAGAGTTGTTGTACCAGCTTGCCATCTCACCAACAATGGAGGAGAGTGTTCCTCTTTCTCCACATCCTCACCAGCATCTTCTATTACCTGAGTGTTTGATCTTAGCCATTTTGACAGATGTGAGGTTCTCAGAGATGTTTTGATTTGCATTTCCCCGATGACTAAGGATGCTGAGCATTTCTTTAGGTGATTCTCAACCCTTTGAATTTCTTCAGTTGAGAATTCTGTGTTTAGACCTGTTCCCCATTTCTAAATAGGGTTATTTGGTTCTCTGGAGGTTTTTTTTTTGTGGGGGGGGGGGTTTCGAGACAGGGTTTCTCTGTGTAGCCCTGGCTGTCCTGGAACTCACTCTGTAGACCAGGCTGGCCTTGAACTCAGAAATCTGCCTGCCTCTGCCTCCCAAGTGCTGGGATTAAAGGCGTGTGCCACCACTGCCCGCCAGTTCTCTGGAGTCTCAACTTCTTGAGTTTTTTGTATATATTGGATATTAGCCCTCTATCAGATGTAGGATTGGTAAAGTTCTTTTCCCAGTCTGTTGGTTGCCATTTTGCCCTATTGACAGTGTCGTTTGCCTTATAGAAGCTTTGTAATTTTATGAGATCCCATTTGTTGATTCTTGATCTTAGAGCATAAGCCGTTGTGTTCTCTTTAGGAACTTTTCCCCTGTGCCCATGTGCTTGAGACTTTCCCCCACTTTCTCTTCTGTTAGATTCAATTTATCTGGTTTTTATGTGGAGGTCCTTGATCCACTTGGACTTGAGCTTTCTACAGGGAGATAAGAATGATCAATTTATTGAAATCTCCCACTGTTGTGTGAGGTACAATGTGTGCTTTAGTAAAGTTTCTTTTATGAATGTGGGTGCCCTTGCATTTGGAGAATAGATGTCCAGAATTTAGAGGTTTTTTTGGTAGATTTTTTTCATTTGATGAGTGAAGTGCTGTCCTTCCTTTTTTTTTTTTTTTTGATAACTTTAGGTTGAAAGTCAATTTTATTTGATATTAGAATGGCTACTCCAACTTGTTTCTTGGCACCATATGCTTGGAAAATTGTTTCCCAGCCTTTTACTGTGAGATGGTGTCTGTCTTTGTCACTGAGATGGGTTTCTTGTATGCAGCAACATGTTGGGTCCTGCTTATGTATCCAGTCTGTTAGTTTAGGTGTTTTTATTAGGCAATTGAGTCCATTAATGTTAAGAGATATGCAGGAATAGTGATTGTTGCTTCCTGTTATTTTTGATGTTATTTTTGTGTTTGTGTGGCTATCTTCTTTTGGATTTGTTGAAAGATTACTTTCTTGCTTTTTCTAGAGTGTAGTTTCCCTCGTGTTGGAGTTTTCCATCTATTATCCAGTAGGGCTGGATTTGTGGAAAGATACCATGTAAATTTGGAGTTGTCATGGAATATCTGGGTTTTTCCATAGTAGTCTGGGCTGGCATTTGTGTTCTCTGAGGTTCTGTATGACATCTGCCCAGGATCTTCTAGGTTTTATAGTCTCTGATAAGTCTGGTGTAATTCTGATAGGTCTTCCTTTATATGTTACTTGATCTTTTCCCTATACTGCTTTTAATATTCTTTCTTTCTTTTGTGAATTTGTTGTTTTGACTATTATGTGACAGGAGGAATTTCTTTTCAGGTCCAGTCTATTTGGAGTCTGTAGGCTTCTCTTTCTTTAGGTTAGGGAAGTTTTCTGTTATAATTTTGTTGAAGATATTTACTGGCCCATAAGTTGGGAATCTTCACTCTCTTCTATACCTATCATCCTTAGGTTTGGTCTTCTCATTTTGTCCTGGATTTCCTGGATGTTTTGGATTAGGAGCTTTTTGCATTTTGTATTTTCTTTGACTGTTGTGTCAATGTTTTCTATGGTATCTTCTCCACCTGAGATTCTTTCTTCTATCTCTTGTATTATCTTGGTAATGCTTACATCTATGACTCCTGATCTCTTTCCTGGATTTTCCATCTCCGGGGTTGTCTTCCTTTGTGATTTCTTTATTGTTTCTATTTCTATTTTAAATTCTGAATGGTTTTGTTCAATTCCTTCATCTGTTTGGTTGTGTGTTCCTGTAATTCTTTAAGGGATTTTTGTGTCCCCCCTTGAAGAGCTTCTACCTTTCTATCTGTGTTCTTGTATTTCTTGTACAAGAATACTCTTGTACAAGAATACTCTTGTATTTCTTTAAGGGAGTTATTTATGTCCTTCTTAAAGTCCGCTATCATCATCATGAGATGTGAATTTTTTTTTTTTTTGGATTTGTTTTTTTCGAGACAGGGTTTCTCGGTATAGCCCTGGCTGTCCTGGAACTCACTCTGTAGGCCACGCTGGCCTCAAACTCAGAAATCCACCTGCCTCTGCCTCCCAGAGTGCTGGGATTACAGGTGTGCACCACCACCACCCAGCGAGATGTGATTTTTAAATCAGTCTTGCTTTTCTGGAGTATTGGGTTATCCAGGGCTCGCTGTAGTGGGAGAACTGGGTTCTGATGATGCCAAGTAGCCTGGGTTTTTGTTGCTTATGTTCTTGCCCTTGCCTTTTTCTATCTGGTTATTTTTGGTGTTAGCTTTTCGTGATATCTCTGACTGTGGCTTGTCACTCCTGCAAGCCTCTGTGACAGTACTCCTGGGAAACCAGTTCTCTCTAGGAGGAATTCCTGGTACAGGGTCAGCTCTGGGGTGCAGACAGAAACCAGAAGGATACTGTTCCCAGCTGTTTCTTGGTTCCTGTGACCTGATGGCGCTGGGAGGGTCCCTCTTGGGCCAGGAATTTGAAAAGAATGGTGGTCTTACCTGTGGCCACAGTTGTGTTGGCTCTCCTGGGAGACCAGCTTTCTTCTGGTGGTATTTGTGTATGTAGCGCTTTGGCACAGGATCAGCTCTGGGCGCAGATGGAAACTGAAAGCCTCCTCTCCTAGGCTGCTCCTTGGTTCCTGTGTCCTGATGGTTCTGGGTGGGTTTCTCTGAGCAGCAGTGGTGGTTTTACCTGTGCTTACATGCTTGTTGGCATTCCTGGGAGGCTAGCTTTCTCCAGGCTTTATTTGAGTATTGAGCCCTGTGGCAGAGGATCAGCTCTGGGCCAGCTATTAAACTATTAACAAGCAGTTAAGAGTACTTACTGCTCTTGCAGAGGACTTAGATTTGTTTTTCCCATATCTTGCTCACAACTGTTTATTATTCTAGATTCAGGGAATCTTATTTGGCCTCTGTGGACAATATGCATACATGTCGTATTTATACATATGTGCAGAAAATATAAAAATATAAAAATATAAAAATTAGGGAAAAATCCTAATTAAATAGAGAATATTCCAATTTCAGTTAAAAGTTATTTTTATTTAATATACCTGAATTGACATGTATTTATCTATACTATTTTAATAATTTTCTATAAAGTTTCATATTAGTTTGAATATTTGTAGTGTTAGTTGAAGTACTTATACAGTTCATAAGTAGTTAGCTGTTTGGTTGATTTCCTTCTTAAAAATATTTTTATAAGCATATATTAATCATAACCAGTGTGAAAATTTTATACATTGTAAATTTTGATCACATTTACCTTTGCTTATGCCCCTCCCATTCCATTCCTGATAATGTCTTGTTTTTCCCAACTAGCCCTCTTTCTAGTTTAATGGTGCGTGCGTGTGTGTGTGTGTGTGTGTGTGTGTGTGTGTGTGTGTGTGAGTGTGTGTGAGAGAGAGAGAGAGAGAGAGAGAGAGACTGAGTGAGTTTCACTACAGTGTTTAGAGAAGTGTTGGTGACATTATGTTTATTGGAGCATAAGTACCTTATCAGGGATTACATCATGGAAGAAAATGTCTGTGCTATTGTATCAGATTTGGTTGAAGTATTGAACCATATTAATGCCTTTCCTTTTGCAGTGCGTACTTTCCCATTGTAGATTAATACTTGGTTAGCCAACCTTGTAGTGTCTAAATAATTTTATTTATAACTTCTTAGCATAATTATTAAAGATGGCCAGGTATGATGGCATAACACTTGAGAGGCAGAGATAGGTGAACCTCTGTGAGTTCAAGGCCAGCCATGTCTACATAATGAGTTCCAGGACAACCAGGGCTATATAGACAGACCCTGTCTCAGAAAACCAATTAACTTGACATCATGGTGGTGGTGCATGATTTTAATCCCAGCACTCAAGAGGCAGATGCAGGCAGATTTCTATGAGTTTGAGGACAACCTGATCTACAGAGTGAGTTCCAGAATAGCCAGAGATACACAAGATAAACCATGTCTTATAAAACCAATTCCCATCCCCCACTACCACCACCAAAAAAAATAAAAAAATAAAAAAATAAAACCACCAACCAACCAACTAATCAGCCAGCCAACCATGACCACAAAACCTAATTAACTAACCAGCCAACCAATGAAAACCCAAATATAATGGTTAAAGACAATTTCTTTTATCTAATTTAAAAATTGCTTCAGAATACTATGTATTATTTTTAAAACATTGCACTTACCTACTGTCTTTAGAATTGTTGAAGGTTGTAGATTAAGGAATAGTCTTAGTACTTTTAAATATCTTTATTATATATTTATAACAACTTTTTACTAGTAAGTGGCTGTTATGTATCACATTGTAATTTCAATACTTTGCCATACTAGAGTATTATGAGAAGTTTGTATTAGGAATTTTAGAACTGAAGCAGCATTATATATATTGTGGGAACATCAAAGTAAAACACTGTGCTCTTCAGAAATCTTTAATTACTATGAGGGAAAGCTTAAAGACATAAAATAAAACCACTGGGGTAATAGTATCCAGAATGACAGGAGGATGCAAAGTTATGTTAAAGTAAAAAGTGAAAATACCAAAACTTGTATTTTTAAGTTATATTTATGATTAATATAATACATATTTATATTACAGTTTTTGAAAACTATAAATACATATTCATATTTTTATATATTTATATATTTGAGGTGAATGCTCAGGTTTCTTATTGAATGTTAATGTTAATACCAAAAGAAAGCAAAAGAGTAGGAAAGGTACTAAGGAAGAGTTAGATATTATGAGTAGATTTTAAGGTATGGAAAGGCATTGGGTAGTTCTAAGTTGATAGAATGTTGAAAATACTATGTTTGGGAGTGCAAATTAAAATTAACATGTTAAGAGCACTGGCTGCTCATCCAGAGGTACCAGAAACCATATGATAGCTGATGCCCTCTTCTGTCTTTCTTGAAGGCATACATGTAAATAGAATACTCATGCATAAATAAAGAAATCTTTAAAAATATTTCAAAATTGGGAAGATTATGCTGAAAAGTTTTTATAAAATTAATACTGCATTCACAGAAATAACAATAAGTATAGGACCTCCTCTTGGGGAGACCCCCACTCCATTCTCGGGATAGTGTCCACCCAGGGAAACGTGAGAGACTGACTTGATGCAAACGCATGAGGCAGTTTATTATCAGAACTCTGGGCTGACACATATCTCACACAGGAGACAGAGGAGTCGACCCTGAGGCTCAAAAGTTAGGGGTTTATATAGGAAAAGTCAGGGAGTTTTGGCGCGGTTACACATGATTTGCTGATTCAAACATTGGCGGGGGATTCTGGCGCGCAGAGCTTTTTTGGTATACTTGCAGATCGGGCCATCAGCAATGTAGGAGGGCGGTTTACTTTTGTTAGCAGGAAGGTCACTTTGACATTAGTAAACTGCATCCAAGGGACAGGAGACAGGAGACTCCAGTCCAGATGGTGTATGACCCATAGGAGATTGCCCAGGCACACCCCTTATCTTTTATGGCCGGTCTGTTTGTGGAATGACTCAACCACAACCTTGCTTCAAGCTTGTCCGGTGTGCCTGGGCTCTAAGTCTGCTTACTGCCTCAACTATGGATTCTGAAAAGTCCCAACTCCCTTCATAAGCACTGTAAAGCACTACTTTTTCTGGTAGCAAGAAAGAAAGCTGTAAAAGCAAGAAAATAAGTAGAAATTAGAGAAGAAATAGGAATAATGCAAGGTCTTGGTAATTTAAGGTAGAAGGAAAAAACAGTAGGGAGTGTTTCATAAATCAAATATGACCCAGTTACACAGTAAGACTGGCATTGCAAAGTGCCTTTTGTTGGATTTTAAGGTCATAAAATTATTAATATCAAGGAGATATTAGTTTTACATGGAGTTAAAGAAATATATAATTAATAAGCAGGAATTTAAAAGATAATCTGAGAAATCAGATAGCTTGAAAGGACATAGAAGTTAATCAGGTATCTTTGCTTTTATATTTATATGGTGTGCTTGGTGGGATAGGAGAAAATAAGGATTTCTCTGCACAGAGTTGGTAGGTTTTAGAACAGATAGAGTTACAGAATAAGGGGATATTGAAATGCAAAGTGCAATGATCAGAATGAATTTGAAAGAAGATCAATTCTTTTAAATTTGAAGAGACGATTATGCAGACTAATTGTTTACTTTGCTATATGAGTTTTTGATTCATTTGGCTGTGAGTTAACCTAGAAACATAAGTGTTAATATTTATCCATTATTACTTTTGCATAGTTGATTTAGACTCCATATAAGCTTTCTTTTTTTTTTTATTCGATATATTCTTTATTTACATTTCAAATGATTTCCCCTTTTCTGGATGCCCCCCCCCCGAAAGTCCCATAAGCCCTCTTCCCTCCGTCTGTTCCCCAATCCACCCCTTCCCACTTCCCTGTCCTGGTATTCTCCTACACTGCTGCCCTGAGCCTTTCCAGGACCAGGGGCCACTCCTTCCTTCTTCTTGGGCATCATTTGATATGTGGATTGTGTCTTGGGTATTCCAAGCTTCTAGGCTAATATCCGCTTATCATGAGTGTTATTTTGAGACTGGGTTACTTCACTTAAAATGATGTTCTCCAGCTCCATCCATTTGTTTAAGAATTTCAGGAAATCATTGTTTCTAATGGCTGAATAGTACTCCATTGTGTATATATACCACATTTTCTGTATCCATTCCTCTGTTGAGGGACATCTGGGTTCTTTCCAGATTCTGGCTATTATAAGTAGGGCTATTATGAACATAGTGAACATGTATCCTTATTACATGCTAGGGAATCCTTTGGGTATATGCCCAGGAGTGGTAGAGCAGGGTCCTCCGGAAGTATCATTCCCAGTTTTCTGAGGAACTGCCAGACTGATTTCCAGAGTGGCTGTACCAGCTTGCAACCCCACTAGCAGTGGAGGAGTGTTCCTCTTTCTCCACATCCTCGCCAGCACTTGTTTTCTCCTGAGTTTTTTGATCTTAGCCATTCTGACTTGTGTGAGGTGAAATCTCAGGGTTGTTTTGATTTGTATTTCCCTGATGACTAAGGATGTTGAACATTTCTTTAGGTGCTTCTCAGCCATTTGATATTCCTCAGGTGAAAATTCTTTGTTTAGCTCTGTACCCCATTTTTTAAAGAGGGCCATATAAGCTTTCTTAAGTGTGTTAATCTATCTCTTTTGAGGGGTGTATGTGTTCATTTAGTAGCATAATAGTAGTAGTTTCTCCCTAGGCTTTATATGCTGTTTAGTCTGATAATGGTGCCAGATACAGGTTGATTCTTCTTTTCAAATGTCATTATGCTTATTTTTTATCTTTCCTACTTTTTTGGGGGGGAGGCTTGGCTTTTTTTTTTTTTTTTTTTTTTTTTTTTTCGAGACAGGGTTTCTCTGTGTAGCCCTGGCTGGCCTCGAACTCAGAAATCCACCTGCCTCTGCCTCCCAAGTGTTGGGATTAAAGGCGTGTGCCAACACCACCTGGCTCTTTCCTGTTTTTTTTTTTTAATCCAGCTATTAATACATTTTATTTTGTTTATTTTAGAAGAGATGACTAAATTTAAAAATAACAAAGAGGTGGAACTTGAAGAATTGAAATATATATTAGTAAGTATATATTTTTTCTTAACAATATCCTGTAATTACTTTAAAATAATTTTAAAATTAATGGCTGATATTTTCAAATTATACATATTTCATTCTAATTTTTCTCCTAAATATAAAAATTTTACATTTGCTTTTGAATAAAACTGCAGTTTTGTATATATCTATCTTTATAGATTTTTATTAACTATCTTGGCCAGGATGTTTATAATATTTAAATGTGTTGTTAGCACACTTACAATCAGAGTAAGTATGCATATTATGTTATACCACAAAGATTCAGTGAACAGTAGACACACTTGTCCTACATCTTCCTGAAATGGGTTTCAGTTTTTGTTTTCTGTTTTAGTGTGATATTGGTCATGGGTTTGTCAAATACACTTTTGCTACACTGAGGACTAAGTATAGTATGTTCAACATCCTTGAATAAATTATAGTTAATTTATTCAAGGATGTTATCATGAATAGATGTTTGATTTTATCAAAGGCTGTTTCTGTACCTGTTGAAAGGATCATGTGACTTATACCCTTGATTTTTTTTTATGTGCTACATTATATTTATTGATTCGCATATGTTGAACCATTTTTGTATTACTAGAATGAGACCAGCTCGATCATGGTACATAATATTCTTCTTTTTTTTGTAATAAAACATTTTATTTATTGAAAAGGGAAGTAAAAACTCTTTGTGATAAAATTAAAGGTTTACATGGAAAATATTTCAGATAAACACATTAAAATTGACAATTTTCATGGAAAATTAAAGAGTAAAGTGGTAGACATGCAAAACATTGCTAAATTAGTTGAAATATAGAATAGAAACATTTATGATAGAACTGAAGATTTACATAGGAAATATTTCTGATAAAATTTTAGAAAAATGTAGAAAAACATGTTCAAATTGAAGATTATCATGGAAAATTTTATATAGATATAATAATGGTAGTCATAAAAGTATTCCTAAGTTTATTAAAAGTGGAATTATAAACATTTTCTTATAAACTTGAAGATTTACATGGAAAATATTTCTGATAAAATTGAAGAAATATATAGAAAAACATGTTAAAATGAAAGATAATCATGGAAATTATATAGATAAAATGATAGGCATAAAGATAATTCAAGTTGATTGAAGGTGGAATTATAAACATTTTCAGATAACATAGAAGATTTACATGGAAAATATTTCTGGTGAAATTCAAGAAATATATAAACATGTTAAAATTTACTATTTCATGGAAAATTTTACATATAAAATGGTAGATATAAAAGCTCTAAATTAATTGAAGGTAGAATTAGAAACATTTGTGATAATATCAAAGCTTTACATTGAAAACATTTCTGATAAAATAGAGTAAGTATATAGAAAGATGCATTAAAATTGAAGATTATCATGAAAAATAATGCAGATAAAATGTTAGACATAAAACCATTACTAAATTAAAAGAGGGATTACAAACATTTTCTGATAACATTGAAGATTTACATGAGAAATATTTCATTAGACTTGTCTTTTTATTGGGGAGTTGAGTCCATTGTTAAGAGATATTAAGGAATAGTGATTGTTGCTTCCTGTTATTTTTGATGTTATTTTTATGTTTGTGTGGGTATCTTCTTTTGGGTTTATTGGAAGATTACTTTCTTGCTTTTCCTAGGGTGTAGTTTCCCTACTTGTGTTGGCATTTTCCATCAATTATCCTTTGTAGGGCTGCTTTTGTGGACAGATGTGTAAATTTGGTTTTATCATGGAATATCTTGGTTTCTCCATCTATGATGATTGAGGGTTTTGGTGGGTATAGTAGCCTGGGCTGGCATTTGTGTTCTCTTAGGGTCTGTATGAGGTCTGCCCAGGATCTTCTAGCTTTCATTGTCTCTGGTGAGAAGTCTGGTGTAATTCTGATAGGGCCACCTTTATAAGTTACTTGCTCTTTTCCCCTTATAAGTTACCTGCTTTTAATATTTTCTCTCTCTCTCTCTCTCTCTCTCTCTCTCTCTCTCTCTCTCTCTCTCTCTCTCTCTCTCTCTCTCTCTTTCTCTTTCTTTTTTTTGGTTTTGGTTTTTCGAGACAGGGTTTCTCTGTCTAGCCCCGGCTGTCTGTAGACTCTGTAGACTCTGTAGAGTGGCTGGCCTTTAACTCAGTAATCTGCCCTTCTCTGCCTCCCAAGTGCTGGGATTAAAGGTGTGTGCCACCATTGCCCGACTTTAATGTTCTTTCTTTGTTTAGTGAATTTGGTGTTTGGATTATTATGTGCCGGGAGGACTTTCTGTTCTGGTCCAGTCTGTTTGGAGTTCTGAAGGCTTCTTGTATGTTTGTGGCCATCTCTGTTTTTTAGGGAAATTTTCTTCTACAATTTTGTTGAATATATATACTAGGCCTTTAAGATGTAAATCCTTGCTCTCATCTATACCTATAAACCTTAGGTTTGGCCTTCTCATTGCGTCCTGGAGTTACTGGAAGTTTTGGCTTACCAGCTTTATGCATTTTGCATTTTCTTTGACTGTTGAGTCAATGTTTTTTATGGTATCTTCAGCACCTGAGGTTCTTTCTTCTATCTCTTGTAGTCTGTTGTTGATGCTTGCATTTATGACTCCTGAATTCTTTCCAAGGTTTTCTATCTCCAGAGATGTCTCACTTTGTGATTTCTTTGTTTCTACTTCCACTTTTAAATCCTGGATGGTTTTGTTCAGTTCCTTCACTTGATTGTTTGTGTTTTCCTGTAATTCTTTAAGAGATTTTTGTGTTTCTTCTTTAAGGGCTTTTACCTGTTGACCGATGTTCTCCTGTATTTCTTTAAGGGAGTATTTCTTTAAGTCTTTCTTGAAGCCCTCTATCAGCATCATGAGATAAGATTTTAAATCCAACTCTTGTTTTTCCAGTGTGTTAAGGGTATCCAGGACTTGCTGTGGTGGGAGAACTGGGTTCTGATGTTGCCATGTGACCTTAGTTTCTGTTGGCATGGTTCTTGTGCTTGCCTTTTTCCATCTGGTGCTAGTTGGTATTGTTGTATCTGGCTGGAGTTTATTCCTCCTGTGGGCCTGTAAGCCTGTGTCCTTACTCCTCTAAGCTCAAAAGTAAAAGCACTGCTGGGAGATCTCTTTCCTGGTGTGCTATGCACAGAAGGCTGTGGAGTTTCCTGACTCCCTGGTGCGAATGGCAGCAGGAAGACTTCTGTCCCAGCTCTATAATCTTCTTAAGATGCTTAAAAAGCATTTGACAAAATTCAGCATCCTTTTATGTTAAAGGTCTTGGAAAGAACAGGAATTTAAGGCCCATCCCTAAATATAATAAAAGCAATATACAGCAAACCAGTAGCCAACATCAAACTAAATGGAGAGAAACTTGAAGCAATCCCACTAAAATCAGGGACTAGACAAGGCTGCTCTCTCTCTCCATATTTATTCAGTATAGTTCTTGAAGTTCTAGCTGGAGCAATTAGACAACAAAAGGAAGTCAAAGGGGGGATACAAATTGGAAAGGAAGAAGTCAAATAATCACTATTTGCAGATGATATGATAGAATACTTAAGTGACCCAAAAAACTCCACCAGAGAACTCATATAACTGATAAAAACTTCAGCAAAGTAGCTGGTTATAAAATCAACTCAAGCAAATCAGTAGCCTTCCTATACTCAAAGGATAAACAGGCTGAGAAAGAAATTAAGGAAATGACACCCTTCACAATAGCCATAAACAATATAAATTATCTTGGTGTGACTCTAACCAAACAAGTGAAAGATCTGTATGACAGCAACTTCAAGTCTTTGAAGTAAGAAATTGAAGAAGACCTCAGAAAATAGAAAAACCTTCCACGCTCGTGGATTGGCAGGATTGATATAGTAAAAATGGCCATCTTGCCAAAAGCAGTATATAGATTCAATGCAATCCCCATCAAAATCCCAACTCAGTTCTACATAGAGTTAGAAAGAACAATTCTCAAATTCATTTGGAATAACAAAAGAAACAGGATAGCTAAAACTAGTCTCAACAGTAAAAGAACTTCTGGGGGAATCAGTATCCTGGACCTCAAGCAATACTACAGTGCAATACTGTTAAAAATTGCATGGTATTGGTACAGTGACAGGCAGGTAGAACAATGGAATATTATTGAAGACCCAGAAAACAACCCACACTTGGTCACTTGATCTTTGACAAAGGAGCTACAACCATCCAGTTGAAAAAAAGATAGCCTTTTCAACAAATGGTGCTGGTTCAACTGGAGGTCAGCATGCAGAAGAATGCAAATTGATCCATTCTTATCTCCTTGTACTAAGCTCAATTCCAAGTGGAGCAAGGACCTCCACATAAAACCAGACACTGAAACTAATAGAAAAGAAACTGGGGACTAGCCTTGAGCATAGGGCACAGGGGAAAAGTTTCTGAACAGAACACAAATAGCTTATGCTCTATGATCAAGAATTGACAAATGGGACCTCATAAAATTACAAAGTTTCTGTAAGGCAAAGGACACTGTCAAAAGGACAAAAGGGCAACCAACCAATTGGGAAAAGATGTTTACCAACCCTACATCAGACAGAGGGCTAATATTCAAGATATACAAAGAACTCAAGAAGGTAGACTCCAGAGAGCCAAATAATCCCCTTAAAATGGGGTACAGAGATAAAGAATTTTCATCTGAGGAATATCGAATTGTTGAGAAGCACCTAAAGAAATGTTCAATATCCTTAGTCATCAGGGAAATGCAAATCAAAACAACCCTGAGATTTCACCTCACACCAGTCAGAATGGCTAAGATAAAATACTCAGGAGAACACAGGTGCTGGTGAGGATGTGGAGAAAGAGGAACACTTCTCCACTGCTGGTGGGGTTGCAAGCTGGTACAACTACTCTGGAAATCAGTCTGGTGGTTCCTCAGAAAACTGGGCATGATACTACTGGAGGACCCCACTATACCACTCCTGGGCATATACCCAGAGGACTCCCCAGTATATAATAAGGACACATGCTCCACTATATTCATAGCAGCCCTATTTATAATAGCCAGAAGCTGGAAAGAACCCAGGTGTCCCTCAACGGAGGAATGGATACAGAAAATGTGGTATATTTACACTATGGAATACTACTCAGCTATTAAAAACAATGAAGTCATGACATTTTTAGGCAAGTGGATTGAACTGGAGAATATCATCCTAAGTAAGGTAACCCAGTCACAAAAGAGCACACATGGTATGCACTCACTGTTAAGCGGATATTAGCCCAGAAGCTCAGAATACCCAAGAAACAAATCACGTATCAAATGATGCCCAAGAAGAAGGAAGGAGAGGCCCCTGGTCCAGGAAAGACTCAGTGCAGCACTATTATAGGGGAATACCAGGACAGGGAAGCTGGAAGAGGTTGATTAGGGAACAGGGGGAGGGAAGAGGGCTTATGGGACTTTCGGGGAGGAGGTATGCAGGAAAGGGGAAATAATTTGAAATGTAAATAATATATCGAATAAAAAAAGAAACTCAAAAAAAAAGAAACTTTGAACTTAGGTTTGGTAAATATTTTGGTCTCTAGTATCCTTTTTGTTGTCTTCTTATTAAGTTTTGTTAGAAGGCTAATATAGGATTTATAAAATTATTTATAAAATTATTGAATATAATTCTGTGGACTGCTGGGGAAATATATATATTTAATAGCTATTGGATGGGATATTCTGTAAATGTGTATTAACATTTGATTTCTAATGCAGTTTTATTATGTGCAGTTTTATTATATGCATTTTTTGTCTAGGTGATACATTATTTGATGATATTTGACATTGAAATCACTTATTACTGTATCTTGGTCTTTCCATACATTTGTGTCCAGTAGATTTTCTTTTATGAAATTGGGTGCAGTAATATTTGTACATTCATTTCCAATCATATCTTCTTGTTGGATTATCACCTTTATTTGTAGTGACCTAGTTTTTGACTTGAAGTCTGCTTTTTCAGATACTACTATAGCTCCCCTTCTTGTTTTCAGTTTCTGCTTGCTTAATCTGTCTTAAAACTTGCTTTAAAAAAACAAGTTTTTTTCATGTTAATCTATCTTTGCCACTTAAGTGTGCTTTTTGAAGAGAACAGGTTTGTTTTTTAATCCATGGCTTTTCAACAAAATGGGTATAAGTAGAAATACATAGAAGTTATTTTGATAACATGAACAATTTAGCAAAGTAGAGTAAGTTCTCTATTAGGGCCTATTATATTTTTAGTCATGGGTTTTTCACTAGGTTTATCATACTAGGCAAGAACTCAGTCCTTGGACTAGGCCTCATACCTAATCACTTGGTTATCCCTATAACTGTGGTTATCTACATTGTACACTTACAGACCCATCTTGGTAGCCAGGTCAGTATATTAGTATGCAGGGTTCAGTGCTGCGAAAGAGACCATTGATGTCTTTTACCTAAGAACCTGTATTTTTCTATCCTTTCTAATTAAAATTGCTTCCTTGGGGTGGAAGATTGTAGGCGTTCATGTAGTTTTTCATGAACTACTCATTTTGGATAAGCCTTCTGCCACCTCCTCATTTCCCTATCTCTGCTACTCATCTACAACTCATTTATCCTCAATGAATGTGTTCCTTCTCTTTAGTATGGACTACTCCTTCCGTTTTTTTGTTGAAAAAGCTTACAAATGTAAGTATCCTTCATTATCTTTTTTGATACCTTTTAGTTGAAAGTCAGTTTTATTTGATATTAGAATGGCTACTCCAACTTGTTTCTTGAGACTATTTCCTTGGAAAAAATTTTTCCATCCTTTTACTCTGAGGTAGTGTCTTTGTCACTTAGGTGTGTTTCCTGTATGCAGCACAATGCTGGGTCCTGTTTACGTATCCAGTCTGTTAGTCTATATCTTTTTATTGGGGAATTGAGTCCATTGATGTTAAGAGATATTGAGGATCAGTGGTTGTTGTTTACAGTTATTTTTGTTGTTAAAGGTAGAATTATGTTTGTGTGGCTATCTTTTGGGTTTCATGACAGATTGCTTCTTTTAGGCTGTGGTTTCCCTCCTTGTGTTGGAGTTTTCCATCTATTATCCTTTGTAGGGCTGGATTTGTGGAAAGGAAGTGGGTAAACTTGGTTTTGTTGTGGTATTTATTGGTTTCTCCAACTATGGTAATTGAGAGTTTTGCTGGTGTAGTAGACTGGGCTGGCATTTGTGTGTTCTTAGGGTCTGGTCTGTATGACATCTGCCCAAGATCTTCTGGGTTTTAGAGTCTCGGTGATAAGTCTGGTGATAATTCTTGTTTTGTCCAGGATTTTCTGGATGTTTTGGGTTAGGAGCTTTTTGCATTTTGCATTTTCTTTGACTGTTGTTGTGTCAATGTTTTCTATGGTATCTTCTCCACCTGAGATTCTCTCTTCTATCACTTGTATTCTCTTGGTGATGCTTGCATCTATGACTTCTGATCTCCTTCCTAGGTTTTCTATCTCCAGGGTTGTCTCCCTTTGTGATTTTTTTTTTTGTTTCCATTTTCATTTTTAGATTCTTGATGGTACCTGTTTGGTTGTATTTTAATGTAATTCTTTTTTTCATTTTCATTTTTATTAATTCATTAATTTTTTACACTCCGTATTTTATTCCCTCCCAACCCCTGTCCACCCTCTGACTGTTCCACATCCCGTACCTCCTCCCCAAGCCCCTGTCTCCATGTGGATGCCCTCACCCCTCACCCCACCTGACCTCTAAACTTCCTGGGGCCTCCAGTCTCTCGAGGGTTAGGTGTATCATCTCTGAATGAACACAGACCCGTCAGTCCTCTACTATTCGTGTGTTGGGGGCCTCATATCAGCACCAGCTGTATGGATTTTTGTGTTCCCTCTTTAAGGGCTTCTTGCTGTTTACCTGCGATCTTCTGTATTTCTTTAAGGGAGTTATGTCCTCCTTAAGTCTTCTATCATCATCATGAGATGTGTTTTTAAATCTGAATCTTGCTTTTCCAGTGTGATAGGGTATCTAGGACTTACTGTAGTGAGAGAATTGGGTTCTGATGATGCCAGGTAGCCTTGGTTTCTGTTGCTTATGCTTTTCGCTTGCCTCTCACCATCTGGTTTTCTCTAGTGCTACCTGTCCTTGCTGTCTCTGGATGTAGCCTGTCCCTCCCGTGATCCTGGTTGTGTTAGAACTCCTCAGAGTCCAGCTGTTTCTGTGATCCTCTGATTCTGGGATCCTGTGATCCTGAGATCCTGGATGTGTCAGAACTCTGGGAATCAAGCTGCCTCTAGTATCCTGAAATCCTGGTGTGACCAAGCTCCTGAGAACATGTCGTGTCAGAGCTCCTGGCAGTCAAGCTTTCTCTGGGTGTTGTAGGGGTCGGTGGTGAGCCAGAGCCCTGGGTTTGCTCTGAGCAAAGATACAAACTGGAAAGAATCCATGCCTATTGTTGGGTGGAGGTTTGTGTTTTCCTGGTTCCTATGGGGGTCCCAGTTACTATGGGCATTGGGAAAGATGTTGTGGCCACAACTGTGATCTTGAATGTGTCAGAGCTTTAGTGCTCCTTGGATGTGCCCTATCTCCCGGGAGTTGAGCTTCTTCTGTGATCCTGTGATCCTGGGTGTTTCAGAGCACCTGGGAGTCGGGCTCCCTCTGGGTATTGTAAGAGTGGGTTCAGAGCCAGCACCCCAGGTCTGCTCTGGGTGCTGGTTCAGACCATAAGGAACCCGTGCCACTGGCTTTTCGGGGGTTCCTGTGTCCCTGGATCCTGGGGAACCCAGTTACTCCTGGTGTTGGGGCAGATGTTTTGGCCTCCTCACCTGTAATCCTGGCCTCTTTAGAGCACCTGGGTATCAAGTGTCATCTGGTTCACTGTAGGTCTTTTCATTATTCTTTGGGCAGCTTAATTATTTTCAATATGTATGTAGTTTGTCAGTCATGCTTTTTTTTCTACTATGTTTAGGCAGAAGACCAAAAACTTTTAGATGAAAAGAAACAAGTTGAGAAGCTTGCTGAAGAATTACAAGGGAAAAAGCAAGAACTAACTTTCCTTTTGCAAGCCAGAGAGGTTTGTTAAAGATATGTTTGTTTGTAATGTTTTATAAAGAGAATATAGATTTATAAAATACAGTATGGTATAATTATTTGCTTTGTGAAAGATTTCTTTATTTTTTATTTTTTAATTTTTTTTTGGCCTTGGAATTTTTTTTTTTTCTGAGACAGGGTTTCTCTGTGTAGCCCTGGCTGTCCTGGAACTCACTCTGTAGACCAGGCTGGCCTCGAACTCAGAAATCCGCCTGCCTCTGCCTCCCAAGTGCTGGGATTACAGGCGTGTGCCACCACTGCCCGGCCGATTTCTTTATTTTTTAAAGTGTGTCTTTCTATTATATTTAATGTGCTAATGACCGATTTAAAATATATTTAGGGAACTTCCATATTGTAATGTTGGAGAGAAAAGTCAACATTTAAGAATTAACTTATCAGGGGTTGGAGAGATAGCTGAGTGGTTCAGAGCACAGACTGCTCTTCCAGAGGACATGAATTTCTGCAACCACATGGTGGCTCACAAATATCTGTAATGTGACCCAATGCCTTCTTCTGGTGTGTCTGAAGACAGCAACAGTGTACTCATAAAATAAATAAAATCTTAAAAAAAATCAGCTTATGTATCATGTTAAGGTTTATAATAATTCTGTTTCTTGATGTCTTTAGTATTTGATACATTTAAATTTTAGCCTTTAAGCTGGATTCATATACTTTTTAAATAATATTTATATTTAAACTTAGCTTTTAATTTAAAGTATATTCATAGACCTATAACTTGGAACTGCTTTTTTATAATAGTTAGAACATCTTAGTTTATAAGACACTGTTTGACTACACTAATATACTTTTCCCTTACTAATATAAAATTTTAGTTCCAGTGTGGTGGTGGCAGCATACTCTTTCATCCTAATAGTCCATAGGCAGAAACAGTTGGTCTCTGTGAGTTTGAGACTGTCCTGTCCTGAATATAGTTCTAGACTAGCCAGGGCTAAATGGCTAGAGTCTGTTTCAGGAAAACAAACAAAAAACAACTAACAATAAGCAAAAGTAATATAAAATTTTAATTGGAATTAATCACTTGGTAGAATAAAATGGTTAAAATTATGTGTATACGTTTGTCTGAGCTTTAGGTTGTCCAAATAGAATTTACTTTATTGAATTTGTCACTGTCTACTTAAATTTAAAGTATTTAGCTGGACATGATATTTATGTCTATGTATAATCTTAGTATTTTGGAGGGAAAGGCAGGAAAATCAAGAGGTCAATGTCAGCCTCATTTTATATAGTGAGTTTGAGACTAGCCTGGGCTGAATGAGACTCTGTCTTAAAAATATTTTTTTTAGGACTGGAGAGATGTCTCAGTGGTTAAGAGCACTATCTGCTCTTCCAGAGGTCTTGAGTTCAGTTCCCAGCAAACACATGGTGGCTTATAACCATCTATAATGGGATTGGATATACTCTTCTGATGTCTGAAGACAGTGTATTCACAGACATAAAATAAATCTTTTTTTAAATACTTTTATCAAAAGATTTATATGGGTACATTGTAGCGGTCTTCAGAAATACCAGAAGGCATCAGTTCTCATTACATATGGTTGTGAGCCACCATGTAGTTGCTGGGACTTAAACTCAGGACCTTTGGAAGAACAGTCAGTGCTCTTAACCGCTGAGCCATCTCTCTAGCCCCCACGTCTTTTAAATATTTTTCTTTTTAACGTCCTGTCAAATTTCCTCCACTGTATTGCTTTATTACATGGAATAACCATATCTTTTTTTTTTTTTTTTAGTTTTTTTTCCTCTATTTTTTTTTTTTTCTTTTGAGACTGTCTGTGGAGCTTCTGCTTTCCTGGGATTCACTATTTTTATCAGGATAGTTTTGAACTTATAGAGATCTACCTTTCTTTGCCTCCCGAGTTTCCTGGATTGTGCCACCATGCCCAGTCTAACTATATATAAAAAAAAACCCAAACAAAACTGTAAGTCAGTATGTCTTTTATATGAAAAAAGTTGATAGAATACCTGTCATAAATATATACATTTATTTTACAGAAAGAAGTCCATGATTTGGAAGTACAAGTAACTGTCACTAAAACAAGTGAACAGCACTACTTAAAACAAGTTGAAGAAATGAAAACTGAGCTTGAAAAAGAGAAGTATGTTTTTCACCTAAGTATATAAAGTTAATTACTAAGCTTTATGGTAAAAGTAAAATAGTGTTTAGTATTTAGATCAATGGATTTGAAATCATGTTTTATTCCTACTTAAAGATAAAAATGAAAGCCAGGCATGGTGGTGCACAAATGTAATCTCGGTACTCTGGATGCTAAGTAAGAGAATTACGAATTCGAGGAATGTACTTTGTAGTGAAAAGCTTTATGTCAGGAAAGTTTGTATCATTTATGTAAAAGAACAAATAGATTATTTCATATCAGTATGTAGTTTTTTCTTTACTTTGTAGTGAAAAGCTTTATGTCAGGAAAGTTTGTATCATTTATGTAAAAGAACAAATAGATTATTTCATATCAGTATGTAGTTTTTTCTTAGTGTTTATGAACATTTGCTTCAAGAAACCCTGAACATACACTAATCTGTAGATATTCCTATATACAAAAAGCATAGTGCTTGCATATACACTATAAATATTCTCTTTCAAGTAAGTTTTAGCTCACTTTTAAACTACGTACAGTACTGAATATATAAATTCTGTGTAAATGTTTCTTTTACTGTATTCAGGAAATAATGGCAAGTTTTATGCTCAGTCCAGACATATCTTCCTGAACAGTTTCAATCTCTGGATGAATAAGCCCATGAATGTGGAATTTTAACATACAGAGAGGGCCTAACATTAATTTTGGAGAGGCAAATTTTAGTTTCCCATAATGATCATTATATGTGTTATTAAAATTTCAATATAAAAATTTATTTCTATGAATTGTATTTTGGGTACTCTGAGCATTGGGCTAATATCCACTTATCAGTGAGTACATACCATATGTGTTCTTTTGTGATTGGGTTACCTCACTCAGGATGATATTTTCTGGGTCCATCCATTTGCCTAAGAATTTCATGAATTCATTGTTTTTAATAGCTGTGCAGTACTCCATTGTGTAAATGTACCACATTTTCTGTATCCATTCCTCTGTTGAAGGACATCTGGGTTCTTTCCAGCTTCTGGCTATTATAAATAAGGCTCTCTCCTTGTTTATTCAAGGGAAAGGAGTGAAGAAGCTGAGGAGGTTTGCATGGCTCCATCTGCACATATAGCAGAGGATGGTCTTGTGGGAGGAGAGGCCCTTGGTTCTGTGAAGGCTTGATGCCCCAGGGTAGGGGAATTAAAGGATGGGGAGGCAGGAGTGTTTGGGTGGGTGGGGGAACCACCCTCATAGAAGCAGGGTAGGGGGGATAGGATAAGGGATTTCAAGGTACTGGGGGAGAATTGGGAAAAGGGATAACAATTGTAATCTAAATAAAGAAAATATCCAATAAAAATAAATTAAAAATAATTTAAAAATTACTTTGTATTATCAAAATATTCAATGGAATGATTTCACTTATTCAGCAAGTTTAGTTTAGTAATAATGATTTATCATGGGCTGGAGAGATGGCTTAGTAGTTAAGAGCACTGACTATTAAGAGCACTGACTGTTCTTCTAAAGGTTCAAATCCCAGCAACCACATGGTGGCTCACAACCATCTGTAATGAGATCTGACACCCTTTTCTAGTGTCTGAAGACAGCTACAGTGTTCTTAACATATAAATAAATCTTTTTAAAAAGTAATGATTTATCATGGAGAAAGAAGTAAATTTATTTTGTGGAATAGTTTGAAGAGTATTGGCATTAGGTTTCCTTTGAATGTCTGATAGAATTCTGCACTAAAGCTACTACAGAGCAATAGTGTTACGAGCTGTATGGTATTGGTACAGTGACAGGCAAGTAGATCAATGGAATAGAATTGAAGACCCGGAAATGAACCCACAGAATTATGGTCACATGGGAGTTACATCCATCCAGTGGAAAAGAGATAGCCTTTTCAACAAATGGTGCTGGTTCAACTGAAGGTCAGCCTGCAAAAGAATGCAAATTGATGCATTCTTATCTCCTTGTACTAAGCTCAAGTTGAAGTGGATCAAGAACTTCCACATAAAACCAGACACACTGAAACTAATAGAAAAAACTGGGAAAGACCCTTGAGTACATGGGCACAGGGGAAAATTTCCAGAACACCAATAGCTTGTGCTCTAAGATCAAGAATAGACAAATAGGACCTCATAAAATTAACAAAGTTTCTGTAAGGCAAGGGACACTGTCAAAAGGACAAAATGGCAACCAACAAATTGGGAAAAGATCTTTACCAACACTATATCCGACAGAGGGCTTATATCCAAGATATACAAAGAATTCAAGAAGGTAGACCCCAGAGAGCCAAATTTCCCCTTTAAAAAATGGGGTACAGAGCTAAACAAAGAATTTTCACCTGAGGAATATTGAATGGCTGAGAAGCACCTAAAGAAGTGTTCAACATCCTTAGTCATCAGGAAATGCAAATCAAAACAACCCTGAGATTTAACCACACACTAGTCAAAATGGCTAAGATCAAAAACTCAGGAGAAAACAGGTGCTGGTGAGGATGTGGAGAAAGAGGAACACTTTGCAAGCTGGTACAGCCACTCTGGAAATCAGTCTGGCAGTTCCTCAGAAAACAGGGAATGATACTTCCGGAGGACCCTGCTATACCACTCCTGGGCATATACCCAGAGGATTCTCCAGTATAAGGATACATGCTCAACTATGTTCATAGCAGCCCTATTTATAATAACCAGAAGCTGGAAAGAACCCAGATGTCCCTCAACAGAGGAATGGATACAGAAAATGTGGTATATATATACAGTGGAGTACTAGTCAGCCATTAGAAACAATGATTTCATGAAATTCTTAGACAAATGGATGGAGCTGGAGAACATCATCCTAAGTGAAGTAACCCAGTCTCAAAAGAACACTCATGGTATGCACTCACTGATAAGCAGATATTAGCCTAGAAGCTTGGAAAACCCAAGAGACAATTCACACATCAAATGATGCCCAAGAAGAAGGAGTGGCCCCTGGTCCTGGAAAGGCTCAGTGCAGCAGTATAGGGCAATACCAGGACAGAGAAGTAGGAAGTAGTTGATTGGGGAACAGGGGGAGGGAAGAGGACTTATGGGACTTTCGGGGACAGGGATCCAGGAAAGGGGAAATCATCTGAAATGTAACTAAAGAATATATCGAATTAAAAAAGAGTAAATTTAAATGCATGTTGATGGTAAACATTATTTTTCCCTTTTGATTGCTTCTCAGGAATAGATAAAATGGCAAGTAAAGTATTAGGTATGATGCCTCATGCCTAGAATTTTAACATTTGAGAGGCTGAGGAAGAAGGGTTGTTGTCAGTTTGAGGCCAGCTTAGTCTATATTACGCATCCCAAGCCTTTTTCTTGTAGCTCCATTCCCTCCTCCTGATATTCTTTCAACAGCTTTTTTTTTCAGGAGACCTAGGTAACATTCATTTATTAAAAATCCCCTTAAGGATGTCCTTTTCAGACATCAATGAGAGGAGAGGCCATTGGTCCTGTGAAGACTTGATGTCCCAGTGTAGGGGAATGCTAGGTCAGGAAAGTGGGGGAGGGGTGTTGGTAAGCAGGGGAAGGGAGAATGGGATAGGGGGTTTTCTGAGGGTAAGGAGGAAAGGAGATACCATTTGAAATGCAAGTAAAGCAAATATGTAATAAAATAAAAAAAATCTCTTTAAGAGTGGAGTGGTTATTTTTATATTTTAGTATCAACATTATTCTTGCTATATTTGTGTGTTTTTGTTTTGTTTTGTTTTGTTTGTTTGTTTGTTTTTCTAGAGGGGGTTTCTCTGTGTAGCTTTGGCTGTCCTGGAACTCTTCACTGTGTAGACCAGGTTGGCCTTGAACTCAGAAATCCTCCTGCCTCTGCTTCCCAAGTGCTGGGATTAAAGGCATGCACCACCACTGCCCGGCTATATTTGCTTTTTAATATCTCATTACTTAGGGAAAAAGAGCCTCCATTTTCTCTGCTGAGTTTCCAGTATTATTAAATAGGATGACGTAGTAGATGCTTCTGAAATCATTTGGTATTGCCACACCCTTCAAATAGATACTGGCTACAGCTAATAGCAACAATAAGTTCTCTTTTTCACTACGGAACATTTGTGACTTTGTAAGAATGGTTGCATTTAATTACAAATCGTTCATGCTTTAAGGACTATTCTAATTAAAGTTTCAGAAGTTTGAAATAGACTATTAGATATGTGCTTCATAATTTTTTAGAAGAAATGAGAGTATTGAGAATGCATAGAAATATATGTGACATATGAAATGTTAGTATGGAAGTAATTTATATATTCGAACAAATAATGTAATGAAGCAGCATGAAACTATAACTTTGCTTCAAGAATTAATTGCCAGTATTATTTGTATCCTGCCTTTTCCTTCCATTAAGATTATTTTGAATTAAATTTTATATATCATATTTAATTCTTTGTATATGACATGTTTTTTAAAATAGACTTAAGAATACTGAATTAACTGCAAGCTGTGACATGCTTTTGCTTGAGAACAAAAAATTGGTACAAGAAGCAAGTGATATGGCCCTAGAACTCAAGAAACATCAAGAAGATATTATTGTGAGTTGACAGAGTTATCAGTGACTTTGCTTTCTTACCTTCAAAATTAGAGGAACTTTAAAACATATGATCACTGACAGATCAGTTGACAGAGTTATCAGTGACTTTGCTTTCTTACCTTCAAAATTAGAGGAACTTTAAAACATATGATCACCTTTAGCTTAAAAAGTTTCATTATTTCTGAGTTGATTTTTCTTTTGGAGGAAAAGTTGCATACTATTCTGTGGTATGATACTGGACTACAAAAAATAGAGACTACCAGTATATGAAATTAATATAATTTTACATACTAACAGTTGTATTTAGTAACATATTTGGTCATAGATTTCTATGGAAGGTATAAAAATGAATAATCTTGTCATTTTTCTTTAAATTAATATAAAATAGTGTTCCAATATTTCAAGTAACATGTCGTATATTTTGATAATGTGATCAAAGTGTTATTTGAGTTCATCAGTTCACTCATGCCTTTATGGAAGAGAAGTTATCAGAGAACGACATTGATAATGGTCCTTGAAGATGAATTATGAATTTTGTTAATGATTAATGAAACATTATGAATAATATATAAAAGCCTCAAATACTAGTGGGAAATCAAACATTAACTGCTGTATATTATTAGGATTGTTATCAATATAGTCTATAAACCAGATTTATACAAATTAAATAACTCACTGTATTTGGCATTCTATTTCTGTGTGGAGCAAGTGCAAATGGGTAGAATGGGTTTAAAATAAGAATGAGGTCAAGAAGTATACAAAACCCTGAAAAATCTCATCTTGAGACCAGCAAGAGTAAGGATAGCTCCCTCCATAATCTCAGCCTGCATGCCCCAGGGCACATAGCCCCAAGACCCTACACCTCCATCAGAGAACTCACAGTTGCCTCTTAGCTGCTTTACAGAGGTTTAAGCACTCAGAATCCCTCTTCATGCAAATTAAGCATTCCCAGCTCCTCAGTTCTAAGGCATAATGTATACTCCTTGAAAAACTCCTACTCATTCCCCAAGGTTTATATAGCCCTGTTACCCTGGAATAAAAAGACCTGCTGTTTATGGAATATCATCTAGAAGAGCTGTTTTATGTACCCCTCCCCATAAAAAAAGCTCGCAACTAATGGTACCTGAATACCCTGAGGGCAGAAACAGCCAGACCTACAGAAGTTTATTTGGTTTACATATCTCAAGCATAGTCCATCATAAAGGGAATTCTAGGCAGGAGTTCAAGGCACTAACTAAAGTAGAGGCCCTGGAGAAGTGCTCATTACCAGCTTGTTCTTTAGGGTTTGTACAACCTGCTTTTTAAATAGACTCTAGAACACCTGTCCAGGGGTGGCACTGCGGTCAGTGGGTTCAGCCCTCCCACATTAATCCTCAGTGAAGATGACTCAGTGAAGACTTGTCTACAGTCAATCCTATGGAGGCAGGTTTTTTTTTTGACTCTAACTTGTGTTGAGCACACTCACATTATTGCTTTTTTGTATAATGAAATAAAATTTATGCTGACAGATGAAGGTTTTAAATACTCATTTCACTTATATTTTTGTTGAAAAATGATTAACATAAGCATTGTTGGTTATCTTCATAGAATTGCAAAAAGCAAGAAGAAAGGATGTTGAAACAAATAGAAAATTTGGAAGAAAAAGAAATGCATTTAAGGCAAGAGTAATGAATTTGTCTCTGTCTCAAAAAAGATTTTAGAATTTCTTTTTTATTGTTGAAAATATTAGGTATAAGTTAATGTTTGAAAATCTAGCCTAAACTTAAAATAAATTTATAGTTCAATAATTAAAAGCAAAATTATTTGTATTTAGTATTAAAACAGTAAAATTACATGAAAATTATTTTAAAGTATCATAAATCAGTTCTTCAAAGCTTAAAACATTATACTACCTGCATCTAGAAAATTTAGAATAAAAAATTTTAAAATTACTTTTATGAGCATTACTATTATATAGTATTAGAATATTTTTTATTGTTTTAAAAATATATTTTACTCTTACTCATAATCATATAAAATCTATTTGCACTTAGTATTTTCAGCATTATATTTCTTGATTTTTTTATAATAATATATTTGCATACATCATAATATTAACTTTATTTTGGGATATTTAGTATTTTGTATTTTTTGGTATTAACAATACTGGAGTAAACAAGGTACACATGTATTTTCTTTATTTTAAATTTGAGAGGATAACTTTTTTGAATTTATTAATAAGATCATAGAAATAATGATTCCAGTGACTTGGTAATTAACTGGATTCTAGTAATTTTTATTAATTGTAAAATACAGCAAAGATCGTGAGAAAACTCTATTTCTAAGATGTTTCATTTGTTATCTGGTATCATCACTAATTTTTGATAATTTTAAACATAAATAACAGTTTTCATGATTTGCAGTCATTATGTTTTGCATAAACTTTAGGATTTTTTTGAAATTTTCCCATAGCTATTTTTCTTTGTAAAATTATCTGCAAATATCTATACTGTTTAATCTTTTAAGGGCTTTATCATTTACTGTTTACTTAAACATTAAAATATCAATTCTTTATTACTTTATAGAATTCTATAGCTTGTTTTAGAGATTTTAATTTTGGGAAATTTTTTATTTACAGGAGTTTCAAATTTTTCTATTTGTTTTTCTTCTTGCGAATTTATACCATTGTTCTTATACTTAAATATTTTTGTTTCCCTGAATTCACATTCTTATTTTATTGTTCTTTTAAAATTTGTATACAGATATTTAGAATTCCATTTCTCTTAAAATTATACAAACATTTGAATAATCAGTTATTTGCACCCATATTTATGAATTTCTAACATGGTATTTTTATTATTTATTTTGATGTGGAATTTAAAATATTTTATTAATTCTTTTAGATTTTTATATATTTTGACCATATTCTTCCTTTTCCCTCAATTACTACTAGATCTACCCAGATCTCCTTATCTACTAAACTTCGTGTCATATATTGTTTTTCTTTAAACTTATCCAATTCAATATGTGATCCCCAGATATTCATATGTGGCTAATCCCTGGAATGTGACACTCTAAAAGAACATTTACTTTCCAATTTACTGTCCTTTTCATAGCATCTAACAGTTGCCAATAGCTCCTAAACTAAGGATGGTACTTTGCCTATCTTTCCTGTTCATGCTGGGATTTTGTCTGGCTTGAGCTTGCATAGGTCTAAGGCATGCTATCATAATCACTATGACTTCATATATGCAACCTGTTGTGTCTTTTTTCCTGTTGTCATCCACCATATCAGGGTTTTACTATCTTCTTTTCCTTCCACAATGATTGTTGAGCCTGGGCAGAGAGTGTGTGATAGAGATATTCCATTTAGGGCTGAGGACTCTGCAGTCTCTTATTCTCCACACATCGACCAGTTATGGTTGTCTTTGTGTTAACTGCCATCTATTCAGAGAGAAGCTTTTCTAATGGGTTAGACAGTTACACTTAATTATAGGTCTGCTTAAATTTGGAGGAGTCAGTTTAATAGTGTATTTAGCAGAATAATATTAGTAGCAGCCTAATCTGAGTGCCTACCAACTGATAAATAGATAATGAAAATATGATACATTCACATAATGGAATATTATTCAGCTGTTAAGAGAAAGGAAGTATGAAATTCATAGGTAAATGGAGCTAGAAATAATCATCCTGAATAAGGTAAACCATATCCAGAAAGACAACTATAATATGCTTTCTTCCATATGTGGCTTTTAGCTTTGAATGTTTCGATATGTGTGTTTCATTTGGAATACATATAGGGGTCAGGAATCTAGTAAGGGGCCATGAGTTGGAGGGAGATAATGTGAGTCATTGTGAGTAGAGGTGAATATGGTGCTTGATCCAGTCATTGCTTAATAAATTATTTGCTGTTAACTATTTTTTCAGACTTGAAAAACATCTTTTGCCAAGACCATGATTGATTTTGCCCTGTTTTGCTCAGCTTTCTTCTTCAGAAGCAACTGTTAGATATCTGATTAAACCACTGTACTTTTTTTTTTGCTTAAAATATGAAAACAAACTTTATATAGAAGCTGTTTTTTCCTTATGATTTAAAAAAGTTTAAATTCATTCACTCGTTTTTGAGACCAGGTCTAAGATGGCCTTTAACTGATCTTCCTGCCTCACTCAGACTTACAAATGCTGGAATTGATGGTGTGTACTACTACTCCTACAAGAACTTGTGTATGTGCACGTGTATGCATACTATGTGAGTGTGGAGGCCAGAGAACCTTAGATATCATTCTTCAGGTACTAGATATACCCTTGCCAGACGACTGGTATTTCACCACTTGTCTGGCTCTGAAATATGACTAGTTTGGAACTAACCAAGTAGGATAGCATGGCTAACAAGCAATTATCAGGGTACTACCTATTTTTTCCTTACCAGCACTGGGATAACAAATATGATACCTGCTGTTTTATGTAGTTTATGGGGATACAACTCAGGTCCTTAAGTTTTTTTTAATTAATTTATTTATTTTATTGAATACTTTATTTATTTACATTTCAAATGTTATCTTCTTTCCTGGTTTCTCCTCCACAACCCTCTCTTCCCCTCCCCCTCCCACTGCTTCTATGAAGATGTTCCCCAGCCACCCACTCACTCCCACCTTACTGCCCTGGCATTTCCCTATACCTATGGTATATTCCCATATACCTATGGTCCTATGGGGCATTGAGCCTTTATAGGACCAAGGGCCTCTCCCCCATCGATGCCTGACAAGGCCATCCTCTGCTACATATGCAGATGGAGCCATGCAAACCTCCTCAGCTTCTTCACTCCTTTTCCTAACTCCCCCACTGGGGACCCTGTGCTCAGTGCAATGGTTGGCTACTAGCATCCACATCTGTATTTATCATGCTCTAGCAGCGCCTCTCAGGGGTCCTTGCCTAACCTCTGGATATGGTCTCTACAGGTTCTCTTTCCTCTTTATTGGGTGATTCAGCTAATCTCATCCTCACTGGGTCCTGGGAACCGTTTTTTAACTGGCTTCTGGGATTTTCTGGTGGCTACACCCATCCAACATTGTTACACACCTCTGTTCAATTTCTTGAACCTCTGTATTACATCCCCTTCTTCTCCCATACCTGATCCTGTCCCTCCTTTTCTTCCTCCCTCTCCTCTCTTCCTCCCAAGTCCCTCCCACCCTTTACCTGTGAATATTTTATTCCCCCTTCCAAGAAGGACTGAAACATCCACACTTCGGTCTTCTTTTTGAGCTTCATATGGTCTGTGAGTTGTATCATGGTTATTCCAAGCTTTTTGCCTAATATCCACTTAACAGTGAGTACATACCATATGTGTTCTTCTGTGATTGGGTTACCTCACTCAGGATGGTATTTTCTGGGACCATCCATTTGCCTAAGAATTTCATGAATTCATTGTTTTTAATAGCTGAGTAGTACTCCATTGTGTAAATGTGTCACATTTTCTGTATCCATTCCTCTGTTGAGGAACATCTAGGTTCTTAACAGCTTCTGGCTATTATTATAAATAAGGCTGCTATGAACATAGTAGAGCATTGTGTCCTTGTTATATGTTGGAGCATCTTTTGTGTATATACCCAGGAGTGGTATAGCTGGGTTCTAAGGTAGTATTATGTCCAATTTTCTGAGGAACCACCAGACTGATTTCCAGAGAGGTTGTACCAGCTTGCCATCCTAGCAACAATGGAGGAGTGTTTATTTTCTCCATATCCTCTCCAGCATTTGCTGTTCCCTGAGTTTTTGATATTAGCCATTCTGACTGGTACGAGGTGGAATCTCAGGGTGGTTTTGATTTGCATTTCCCTGATTTTTTTTTTTTACATTTTTTTCTTTCTTTTTCTTTCTTTTTTTCTCCCCCTTCCCTCCCTCTGTTCTCCCGCCCATCTCTTCCCACTTCCCTGTTCTGGTTTTGTCTTATACTGCTACACTGGGTCTTTCCAGAACTTGGGGCCACTCCTCCGTTCTTCTTGTACCTCATTTGAAGTGTGGATTATGTTTTGCATATTCCAGTTTTCCACGATAATATTCACTTATTAGTGAGTGCATACCATGATTGATCTTTTGAGACTGGGTTATTTCACTTAGTATGTTGTTCTCCAGCTCCATCCATTTGCCTAAGAATTTCATGAATTCATTGTTTCTAATGGCTGAATAGTACTCCATTGTGTAGATATACCACATTTTTTGCATCCATTCTTCTGTTGAGGGATGCCTGTGTTCTTTCCAGCTTCTGGCTATTATAAATAGGGCTGCTATGAACATAGTGGAACATATATCCTTATTACATGCTGGGGAATCCTCTGGGTATATGCCCAGGAATGGTATAGCAGGATCTTTTGGAAGTGACATGCCCAGTTTTCTGAGGGACTGCCAGACTGATTTCCAGAGTGGTTGTACTAATTTGCAACCCCACCAGCAGTGGAGGAGTGTTCCTCTTTCTCCACATCCTCGCCAACATCTGCTGTCTCCTGAGTTTTTAATCTTAGCCATTCTGACTGGTATAAGGTGAAATCTCAGGGTTGTTTTGATTTGCATTTCCTGATGACTAGTGAAGTTGAGCATTTTTAAAGATGTTTCTCCACCATCCGAAGTTCTTCAGGTGAGAATTCTTTGTTTAACTCTGTACCCCATTTTTTAATAGGGTTATTTGGTTTTCTGGGGTCTAACTTCTTGAGTTCTTTGTATATATTGGATATTAGCCCTCTATCTGATGTAGGGTTGGTGAAGATCTTTTCCCAATTTGTTGGTTGCCGATTTGTAAGGATGTTGAACAATTCTTTGGGTGTTTCTCAGCCATCCGGTATTCCTCTTCTTCATAAAAATCTTGGAAAGATCAGCAATTCAAGGCCCATACCTAAACATAGTAAAAGCAATATACAGAAAACCAGTAGCCAACATCAAACTAAATGGAGAGAAACTTGAAGCAATCCCACTAGAATAAATCAGTGACTAGACAAGGCTGTCCACTCTCTCCCTACCTGTTCAATATAGTACTTGAAGTCCTAACCAGACCAATTAGACGACACAAGGAGGTCAAAGGGATTCAAATTGGAAAGAAAGAAGTCAAAGTATAACTATTTGCAGATGATATAGTATACTTAAGTGACCCCAAAAATTCCACCAGAGAACTCCTAAACCTGATAAACAACTTCAGCAACATGGCTGGATATAAAATTAACTCAGACAAATCAGTAGCCATTTTATACTTAAAGGATAAAGAGACTGAGAAAGAAATTAGGGAAATGATACCCTTCATAATAGTCATAAATAATATAAAATACCTTGATGTGACTCTAACCAAGCAAGTGAAAGATCTTATCTCTGAAGAAAGAAATTGAAGATCTCAGAAGATGAAAAGATCTCCCATGCTCATGGATTGGTAGTATTAATAGAGTAAAAATGGCCATCTTGCCTAAAGCAATCTACAGATTGAATGCAATCCCCATCAAAAAATTCCAACTCAATTCTTCATAGAGTTAGGAAAGACAATTTCCAAATTTATCTGGAATAACAAAAAACCCAGGATAGCGAAAACTATTCTCAACAGTAAAAGAACTTCTGGCAGAGTCCTCGTTCTTAATAGCTGAATAGTGTTCCATTGTGTAAATGAACCACATTTTCTGTATCCATTCTTCTCTTGTGGGACATCTTGGTTGTTTCTAGCTTCTTGCTCTCACAAACAAGGCCGCTATGAACATAGTGGAGCATGTTGCCCCTGGGGCATGGTGGGGCATCTTTTGGGTATATTCCAAAACATGATACTGCTGGGTCTTTAGGTATTTCCAATTTTCTGAGGAACCTCCAGATTGATATCTAGAGGGGTTGTATCAGTTTGCAGTCCCACCAGCAATGGAGGAGTATTCCTTTCTCCATATCCTTGCCAACATGTGTTGTCATCTGAGGTTTTGATCTTAGCCATTCTGGTGTAGAGTGGAATCTCAGGGTCATTTTGATTTGCATTTCTCTGATCACTAAAGACTTTAAACCTTTGTTTAGGCATTTCTCATCCATTTGAGATTCCTCTGTTGTGAATTCTTCATTTAGTTTTATACCCCATTTTTTGATTGGGTTTTTTGATTTTCTTTTTTGGTGATTAGCTTCTTGAGTTCTATATATGTTTTGCATATTAGCCCTCTATCTGATGTGGGGTTAGTGAAGATTTTTTCCCAATCTGTAAGTTGCCGATTTGTCTTATTGACTATGTTCTTTGCCTTAGAGAAGCTTTCCAGTTTCATGAGCTCCCACTTAATCAATTTTTAGAGCATAAGACATTGGAGTTCTGTTTAGGAAATTTCCCCTTGTGCCAGTGAGTTCAAGGCTCTTTCCTGCTTTCTCTTCTATTAGGTTCACTGTATCTGGTTTTATGTTGAGGTCCTTGATCCACTTGGACTTGAGCTTTCTGCAAGGTGACAAATATGGCTCTATTTTCATTTTTCTACATACAGACAGTAAGTTAGATCAGCATCATTTATTGAAGATGCTTTCTTTTTCATTGTATATTTTTGGGTTTTTTGTTAAAGATCAAATGTGTGTGAATATATGGTTTTATTTCTGGGTCTTCAATTCTATACCATTGATCAAAGTGTCTGTCTCTGTACCAATATCATTCAGTTTTTATCACTATTGCTCTGTAGTAGAGCTTGAGGTCAGGCTCTACTTTCCCCTAGCCAGGTTTTTTTTTTTTTTTGCCTTCTGGATGAAATTGAGAGTTGATTTTCCCATATATTTGAAGAATTGTGTTGGGATTTTGATGGGGATTTCATTGAATCTGTAGGTTGCTTTAGGCAAGATGGCCATTTTTACTATATAAATTCTGCCAATCCGTGAGCATAGGAGATCTCTCCATTTTTTGAGATCTTCGATTTCTTTCTTAACAGAATTGAAGGTCTTGTCATACAGATCTTTTACTTGTTTGGTTAGAGTTACTCAAAGATATTTTATTTATGTCTATTATGAAGGGAGTTGTTTCCCTAATTTCTTTTCAGCATGTTTATCATTTGTATAAAGGAAGGCTATTTGTTTATTTAAGTTAATTTTATATCCAACCACTTTGTTGAAGTTTTTTTTTTTTTTTTTTCAGCTGGAAAAGTTCTCTGGTAGAATTTTTGGTTCATTTGTATATACTGTTATATCATCTGCAAATAGTGATCCCTTTATATCTTTTTTGCCAAATTGTTTCCACTTGATCTATTTTTGTTGGCTTATTGTTTTAGCTTGTATTTTGAGTACTATATTGAATAGATATTGGGAGAGTGGGCATCCTTGTCTTGTTCTAGATTTTAGTGGGATTGCTTCAAGTATCTCTTCATTTAATTTGATACTGCTTGTTGGCCTGCAGTAAATCACATTTATTATGTTTAGATATGGGCCTTGAATTCCTGATTTATCCAATACTTTTACCATGAAGGGATATTATATTTTCTCAAATGCTTTTTCTGCAGCTAATGATGATCACGTGATTTCTTTCTTTGAGTTTTTTTTTTTTTTTTTTTTTTTTTTGGGTTTTTGTTTTTTATTTGTCAGTTTTTTTTAAATTTTCTATATTCTTTGTTTACATTCCAAATGATTTCCCCTTTCCCGGTTCCCCCGTCCCCATAAGTCCCATAAGCCCTCTTCCCTCCACCCGTTCCTCAATCAACCCCCTCCCACTTCTCCTAATAATCCCCTACATTGCTGCATCAAGCCTTTTCAGGACCAGGGCCCTCTCCTTCCTTCCTTCCTTCTTGGGAATCATTTGATATGTGAATTGTGTCTTATTCAGAGCTTCTGGGCTAATATCCACTTATCAGTGACTGCATTCCATGTGTATTCTTTTGTGATTGGGTTACCTCACTTAGGATGATATTTTCTAGTTCCAACCATTTGCCTAAGAATTTCATGAATTCATTGTTTTTAATTGCTGAGTAGTATTCCATTGTGTAGATATACTACATTCTCTGTACCCATTCCTCCATTAATGGACATCTGGGTTCTTTCCAGCTTCTGGCTATTATAAATAAGGCTGCTATGAACATAGTGGAGCATGTGTCCTTATTACATGTAAGAGAATCATCTGGGTATATGCCCAGGAGTGGTATAGCTGGGTCCTCAGGTAGTACTACGTCTAATTTCTGAGGAACCACCAAACTGATTTCCAGAGTGGTTGTACCAGCTTGCAACCCCACCAGCAGTGGAGGAGGGTTCCTCTTTTTCTACATCCTTGCCAACACTTGCTGTCTTCTGAGTTTTTAATCTTAGCCATTCTGACTGGTGTGAGGTGAAATCTCAGGGTTGTTTTGATTTGTATTTTCCTAATGACTAATAATGATGTTGAACATTTCTTAAGGTGCTTCTCAGCCATTTGAAATTCTTCAGGTGAAAATTCTTTGGCTAACTCTGTACCTCATTTTTTAATAGGGTTATTTAGTTCTTTGGAGTCTAACTTCTTGAGTTCTTTGTATATATTGGATATTAGCCCTCTGTCGGATGTACAATTGGTGAAGATCTTTTCCCAATTGATTGGTTGCTATTTTGTCCTTTTGACAGTGTCCTTTGCCTTACAGAAACTTTGTACTTTTATGAGGTCCCATTTGTCTATTCTTGATCTTAGAGTATAAGCTATTGGTGTTCTGTTAAGGAAATTTTCTCCTGTACCCACATGCTCAAGGCTCTTCCCTAGTTTCCTTAATCCACTTGGAGTTGAGCTTAGTACATGGAGATAAGAATATATTGATTTGCATTCTTCTGCATGCTGACCTCCAGTTGAACCAGCACCATTTGTTGAAAAGGCTATCTTTTTTCCCACTGGATAGTTGTAGCTCCTTTGTCAAAGATTAAGTGAACATAGGTGTGTGGGTTCAATTCTGGGTCTTCAATTCTATCGTTGATCTACCTGCCTGTCACTATACCAATACCATGCAGTTTTTAACACTATTGCTCTGTAGTACTGCTTAAGGTATGGGATACTGATTCCCTCAGAAGTTCTTTTACTTTTGAGAATAGTTTTTGCCTATCCTGGGTTTTTTTTTGTTATTCCAGATGAATTTGAGAATTGCTCTTTCTAACTCTATGTAGAACTGAGTTGGGATTTTGATGGGGATTGTATTGAATCTGTATATTGCTTTTGGCAGGATGGCCATTTTTACTTTATTAATCCTTACAATCCACGAGCATGGGAGATTTTTCCTTTTTCTGAGGTCTTCTTTGATTCCTTCTTCAGAGACTAGAAGTTCTTGTCATACAGATCTTTCACTTGTTTGGTTAGAGTCACACCAAGATACTTTATATTGTTCGTGGCTATTGTGAAGGGTGTCATTTCCCTAATTTCTATCTCAGCCTGCTTATCCTTTAAGTATAGGAAGGCTACTGATTTGCTTGAGTTGATTTTATAACCAGCTACTTTGCTGAAGTTGTTTTTCAGCTGTAGGAGTTCTCTGGTGGAGGTTTTTGGGTCACTTAAGTATACTATCATATCATTTGCAAGTAGTGATAGTTTGACTTCTTCCTTTCCAATTTGTATCCCTTTGACTTCCTTATGTTGTCTAATTGCTCTAGCTAGGACTTCAAGAACTATATTGAAAAGATATGGAGAGGGGGGCAGCCTTGTCTAGTCCCTGATTTTAGTGGGATTGCTTCAAGTTTCTCTCCATTTAGTTTGATGTTAGCTACTGGTTTGCTCTATATTGCTTTTACTATGTTTAGTTATGGGCCTTGAATTCCTATTCTTTCCAAGGCTTTTAGCATGAAAGGATGCTGAATTTTGTCAAATGCCTTTTCAGCATCTAATGAAATGATCATGTGGTTTTTTTCTTTGAGTTTGTTTATGTAGTGAATAGCATTGATGGATTTCCATATATTGAACCATCCCTGCATCCCTGGGATCAAGCCTACTTGATCATGGCGGATGATCATTTTGATGTGATCTTGGATTTGGTTGGCAAGAGTTTTATTGAGTATTTTTGAAATGATATTCATAAAGGAAACTGTCCTGAAGTTCTCTTTCTTTGTTGGATCTTTGTGAGGTTTTGGTATCAGTGTAATTGAGGCTTCGTAGAACGAGTTGGGTAGTGTTCCTTCTGTTTCTATTTTGTGGAATAGTTTGAAGAGTATTGGTATTAAGTCTTCTGGTCCTGCGGGTTTTTTTGTTTGTTTGTTTGTTTGTTTTTGGAAGGTCTTCTATGACCCCTTCTATTTCTTAGGGGTTATGGGACTGTTTAGATGATCTATTTGATCCTGATTTAATTTTGGTATTTGGTATCTATCTAAGCAATTGTTCATTTCCTCCGGATTCTCCAGTTGTGTTGAGTACAGTCTTTTGTAGTAAGATCTGATAATTTTTTGAATTTTCTCAGTTTCTATTGTTCTATCTCCCTTTTCATTCTAATTTTGTTAATTTGGATACTGTCTCTGTGCCCTTTGGTTGGTCTGGCTAAGGGTTTATCTGTCTTGCTGATTATTTTCAAAGAACCAGCTCCTGGATTCGTTGATTCTTTGTATGGTTCTCTTTGTTTCTCCTTGATTGATTTCAGCCCTGAGTTTGATTTCCTGTCTTCTCCTCCTCCTGGGTGAATTAGCTTCTTTTTGTTCTAGGGCTTTCAGTTGTGACGTTAAGTTAAGCTGCTAGTGTATGCTCTCTCCATTTTCTTTTTGGAGGCACTCAGGGCTATGAGTTTTTCCTCTTAGCACTGCTTTTATTGTGTCCCATAGATTTGGGTATGTTGTGCCTTAATTTTCATTAAATTCTAAAAAGTCTTTGATTTCTTTATTTCTTCCTTGACCAAGGTATCATTGAGTAAAGTATTGTTCAGTTTCCATGTGTAAGTGGACTTTCTGTTGTTTTTGTTGCTATTGAAGACCACTTTTACTCCATAGTGATCTGATAGGAGGCATGGGATTATTTCGATCTTCTTATATTTGTTGAGGTCTGTCTTGTGACCAATTATATGGTCGATTTGGGAGAAGGTACCATGAGGTGCTGAGAAAAAGGTATATTCTTTTGCTTTGGGATGAAATGTTCTCTATATATCTGTTAAATCTAATTGGTCCAAAGCTTCAAATAGTTTCACTGTGTCCCTGTAGGTGGCTTTATGTTCTTGTGGTTCTCTATTTTTGGTTTTGTTGTGAGATGATTAATATATTGTCTTTTCTTTGGTGTAGATACCTTCCTTGTTTTCCTTCTAGAATCCTCTGTAGAGCTGGATTGGTAGACAGATACTGTCTGAATTTGGTTTTGTCCTGGAATATTTTGTTTTCTCCATCTATGGTAATTGACAGTTTTGTAGCCTGAGTTGACATTTGTGTTCTCTTAGAGTCTGCATGACCTCTGACCAGTATCTTCTGTGTTTTAGTGTCTCTTGAGAAGTCTGGTATAATTTTGATAGGTCTCCCTTTGTATGTTACTTGGCCCTTTTTTCCCTTGAAGATTTTAATAGTCTTTCTTTGTTTGGTGTGTTTAGTGTTTTAATTATTATGTGATGAGAGGATTTTCTCTTCAGGCCCATTTTATTTGGTGTTCTATAGGCTCCTTGTACCTTTATGGCCATCTCTTTCTTTTGGTTAGGGAAATTTTCTTTTATAATTTTTGTTGAAGACATTTTTGGGTCCTTTGAGCTTGGAATCTTTGTTCTTCTCTATTCCAATTATTCTTAGATTTGACCTTTTCATTGTGTCCTGAATTTCCTGGATGTTTTGGGTTAGGAGTTTTTTATGTTTTGAAATTTCTTTGACAGTTACGTCAATCTCTTCTATAGTATCTTGTACACCTGAGATTCTGTCTTCTATCTCTTGTATTCTGTTGGTGATACATCTGTAATGTATTACCTGATCTCTTTCCTAGGTTTTCCATTTCCAGGTTTGCCTCTATTTGTATTTTCTTTGTTTCTACTTCCACTTTTAGGTCTTGGATTGCTTTATCCAATTCCTTCACCTGTTTAAAATTTTTAAGAAAAATCCAATCCTGGATTCAATTTTTGAAAGATCAAATCACTGATTACATTACTAGTGTAATAGTGATACAAAGGAAAACACGTAGAAAAATATCTTCAAGTGTCCACTGAGAAAATCACCAATATTTTCATCTGTAATATACAATGATTTTATGAAAGTATTAAAATTAATATGTGAATATAATATAAAATTTCAAAGGACAAAGGAGCACATGGATCAAGAACACTACCTTTCATTTGCCTTTTGCCTTTTTGCTGTCTAAACAGTTTCCCTTACCCAGAACATCACTACTCTTATGTTTCTGGGGATTCTCTGAACATGTAAAATGATGTATGTACATGTAAATATAATTTATTCATATACAGTTTTATATATGCACTAGAATAACTAAGAAAAGAAAAATGAAATATTTCTATAGTTTTTAAAACTAGGAAAATGATGACAAGGAGAATTTAAAGATAAATCTGTAATCTGTATAGTAACTTAAATGTAGGAATAGAAAGCACCTATTAATAGTCATGCATAAAAAGTTACTAGTCAAAGTGAGTACTCAAACGTAAAAAATTTATAAACAATCATTAAAAGAGTCCTAGGAGACAAAGTGAATGTATGGTGGATTCTGATGCTATTCTTTTGCATTTCCTTTTAGGGATGAACTGGAATCAGTAAGAAAAGAGTTCATACAGCAAGGAGATGAAGTTAAATGTAAACTGGACAAGAGTGAAGAAAATGTATGTTATATTTAACAATAGATTAGATTTAAAATTTTAAATTATAAAAGCAATACAGACAATAAAATGACATGTACTATTGTATAAATAACTAGTGATCTAGGTACTAAACCATTAACATTTAAAATATGGGTTAAAAGGTGCTAGAGAGATGACTTAGCCATTAAAAGCACTTGCTGCTTTTGTCAAGGACCCCCAGGTTCAGTTCTCATCACCCACATGATTTCTAACTCTCTGAAACTCTAGTTCTGTGAGATACAATACTATCTTCTGGATTCTGCAGACACTGAATACATGTGGAATATATACAGATAAGCAAAATACTTAAAATCCTTAAATGATAGGGGGCTAAGTTGGGTTGTTTTGCTTATGATTTATATTTTTAAGAAGTAGTCATATTTCAAACATATTTGAAAGATGTTCATTTAAGTTTTTTTCTATTTTATGTGTATGGGTTTTCTGACTGAATGAATGTCTGTGCACCTTGTGAATGCTTGGTGCCCATGGAGGCCAGAGATCCCCTGGAACTCAAGTTATAGATGGTTATGAGATACTAGTATTTACTGGGAAATGAACCCAGATTCTCTGGAAGAACAGCTAGGACTTAGCTACTAAGCCATATCTCTTGCTGTTCAGAACTTAATTTTGACTTATATTTCTAGGTTAAATTAAAGGTTCATGCTGTGTAGTAAAAATACTTACAAAATTCCAGCGTGGGGTTTCTTCCCACCTTTGACCACTTATGTTCCCAGATGAAAGACACACACAGCTTTATATTTTAAAATATTCCTTAGGCAGCACAATAACTGGGCAACTGCCTGCCTACTCACCATGCTGTTAGAATCCACTTCCCTATGATAACTTCTAGTCCCTACTTATTAATTTCTGTGTTCCATGTTGGCTGGTTCCATGTTAACTCCAATTGGCCAGCCCCTACGGCCATGTCTTTTATGGCTCAGCTATCCCATTGTGGCTCTCCTTCTCATTCCATGTTTTCCCTCTTCCATGGCGGCCCCTTTCTCCTCTTTCTCTTCTCCTCCTCCTGGTCCCAAGCCTGAGAAAACCTAAAACCTAACTATATCTCTTCTTCCCAGCTATTGGCTGCTGGCATTTGTATTTACAATCAAGAATTAATTGGGGTTGGGTTCCTCAGAGTCTTATGTGAGCAGTTTTGTCTTTGGGGCAGTTTTGGGAGACCCAAATTAACATTAATACAAACAGCTTCAGGTCAACTCACTACAAAGCTGTGATAATATTTAATATATTAAAAAGTGTGTATTGTTCCTTGAATATGGGTTCAGTAAATTGAGGTAAAATATCACAAAACAATGAGAATATAAAGTATGTCACATGATTATACAGTATAGTGTCTTATTGCTCAAAACTTACTAAGTTTGGGTATACTTTTTACAAGAAGGACTATCAATTAATTGGCTTAAGGTAACAGAAATTAGTAGAAGGTAGAATTTAACATGTAGAAGAATATTACAAAATTTTAAAAAGCCATAAATTATTTGAGAAATCACTGAACATATGAAAATCTATGAAGATTTTAAACAATTAATATTTATTATGGCTGGAATTTTGATGGCAATTGTGTTGAATCTGTGGATTGCTTTTGGTAGGATGATCCTTTTTATTATGCTAATTCTACAAACCTATGAGCATGGAAGATCTATCAATTATCTGAGTTCTTCAATTTCTTTCCTGAGAGACTTGAAGTTCTTTTCATTTTTTATTATTATCTGTAATCTCTTTTTTTACAGTCTAGTCATTATCCCCCTCCTGTTCTGCCCTCCAACAGTTCCTCATCCCATTTTTCCTCCCCCATCTCCAAGAGAATATTCCTGCAAACGCCTCATACCCCTCCAGGCCTCCCTACACCCTGGGGCCTCAAATCTCTCAAAGGTTAGGTGGGTTTTCTCTCATTGAGGCTAGACCAGGCAGTTGTCTGCTGTATATGTGTTGGGGACCTCAGACCAGTTAGTGTAGACTAGCTATATGTGTCTCCATGTCTGGGAGATTTCAGGGGTTTTGTTTGTTGAGATTGCTGGTCTTCCTATGGGGTTGCCCTCCTCTTCAACTTCTTCCAGCCTTTCCCTAATTCAATCACAGGGGATCCTGACTTCAGACCATTAATTGGGTACAAGTATCGGATTCTGTCATCTGCTTGTTGGGCCTCTCAGAGGGCAGTCATGCTAGGCTCCTATTTTTAAGTACATTATCGCATCAGTAATAGTGACAGGCCTTGAAATGGATCCCAATTTAGGCTAATCACTGGACCTCCTTTCAGATTCCTAGCACCTACATAAAAGGTGAACATAAGAGTACAAAGTCTTAAATCCTAGCTCTGGGAATGTAGAGACAGGTTTATCTCTGGAGTTCATTTGTTAGCCAGCTTAAATAAATTGATAAGCCTCAAGCTCAGTGAGAGACCAGAACTCACATGTATAGCACACAAGTATGTATAACACACAAACATGAGGGAGAGGGGGTGGGATGGGGAGGGGAACATAAAGAATTTAGAGTAAATTTGTAATAATGTTTATTAGTATAGAAAATAATAGTAATAAGAGGACTGGAGAGATGGCTTAAGCATTTAAGAGCAAGTAATGCTTTGTACAGAATACCTTTGTTTTGTAGCACTCATATTGTTTGGAAAGTCACAGCTGCCTGTAACTCTAGCAGCAGGGATCTGAAATCTTCCTCTGAACTCCATGGGTACCTGCATTTATGTGTCCAGGCCCACACAAACACACACATACACATAATTCAAAGTAATAACAAAAATATTTTTAAAAAGAAAATATTTGTAGTTAGGCATGAAATTAAATATATGATGTATATTGGTTTATTTCTGTTTTCTGCAGTTGGATTTCACTTTGCTAATTAAAAGTTTCCAGATAAATGATGAAATTATAAATAATTTTAGATAGTTTCCTTGGTGATTTATTGAATTACACTCCTTTTTTCCCCCAGTCCATTACCTTACTTTAGGTTGTTATTTTGCACATACTTTACCTATCTGAGCTCCACTTTCTTCATGTCTTCAAATAGAAGTAATAATACCTATCCTTTATATTTTACTGAGTTGTAAGTTTTATATAAATGCTTTTATTAGATGCATTTAAGACACAAGGATTTATTATATGCTGGGTGGCATAAACCTTTAATCCCAGCACTCAGGTGGCAAAAGCAGGGAGCTCTCCATGAGTTCGAGGCCAGCCTTGTCTATGTATGATCCAGGACAGCCAGAGATACACAGAGAAACCCTTTCTCATAAAACAAAACAAAATAGTATATATAGCATGTATATGTATAGCTTATGCATATATATTGTGAAATATTAAGGTAGTTAACACATCACATAAAGGTATATTCTTTTTTAAAAGGACAATGAAACAAACTGGATGAGCTGATATTTTGTAAATATGTAAAACTATGTAATTTCATTCTAAAATACATAATAAAATGTAATTCTATTTAGTATTTTAAATATGATTTCAAATAATTTTTTTAGGCTCGAAGCATTGAATGCGAAGTTTTAAAGAAAGAAAAGCAGATGAAGATATTAGAAAATAAGGTATTATCAATTTAAAATTTTGGGGATTAAGAATTTTATCAAAATATATGAGAGGATTTCGAAGGACCAGTCTTTCTATTATTCTCCTTTAGAAGGCTTTGAGGAATAATAAAATGTCTTGTTTTTTGTTTTAAATATTTTTATTATTTATTTTTATTTTATGTGCATTGGTTTTTTGTTTGTATGAGTGTGTCAGTTCCTTAGGACCTGGAGTTTGAGAGAATTGTGAGCTGTTCTGTGGGTGCTGGGAATTGAGTCCTCTGAAAGAGCAGCCAGCCCTCTCAACTGCCACACCAATCTCTCAAACTGAATACAGTGTTTTTTATTGATATTTCTTGGGAAAGACTCTGGATTCACCTATTTTTAATAGACCTTTAAAGAGAAAAATTTATTCAACTCTATTTTAGTGTTTTCTAAAATTGTATACTCATAAGTAGCTACATCCATCGTGAATAGTGTTAAAATAACAAGATGCTTCTAGAAGTCATTCAGCTATTTTTGCTCATTTCTGAAATTGAGCTACAGAAAAAAGTTTTACCCTCTTTATATGAAGTGGTTTTTATTTATCTGGGTTTTCCTTTCTCTGATCTCACTAAATAACTTGCCATACAATGAATCTTCATACAATGAATAATCCTCTGGAAAATGTAATTCACTGTCTGAATCTTTACCTTTAATGAACAATACTCATTCTTATTTTCAACTGAAGGAAAAAATTACTTCAGCTTGTAAATAAAATAGTTGTAGACTTATTAGAGAGCTCATCATGAGGATCTAAGTAGCATTTCTGCCAAAATAAAATGCTTAATTTTTTAATAAATAAAAATTTCGTGTAAAGATAGTTTTACCTGTTGTCATGGTTTTTGTTATTTTCATTTATTTATCGAGACAGTCTTTCAGTATTACCTTGACTGTCCTAGAATAGTGGACCAGGATGGCCTTGAACTTATAGAGATGGACTTGACTCTGCCTCCTTAGTGCTAGTATTAAGGATAATATGTTACCAAGCCTGGTACCAATGTATCAGATCAATGTGAAAAATCAGAGAAATGCTTTACATTTTTCATGAAGCTATTTTTTCTTAATTTTCTTTTGAAATTATTCTCAGTCTTCAGCTTTGGACATGTAAAATTTTAGATAAACTACTTGTAGCCAGAAACAGTGGTACATCCCTGTAATCCCAGTTTATAGGAGGCTAGGATAGGAAGACCATGGTTTGGAGTAAGTTTGGATACATAGTGAGACACTAATTTAAAGAGTAATCACTTGTAAACATAATGAAATAAAATTCACTTATATTCAGAATATTAGCTGACCATGGCCATGTATGCATATTACAAGAAAAATATTTGACAATATTTGGTGCTAATGAAGGAGACTAAATTTTTGTATGTGTGTGTGAGAATTCTTTTACTCTAATGGGTATTAGAACAATTTTAGGGCTTCTTAGAAATCTGTGCTGATTTTATGGTACTTAAGATATTCCATGGACTAATACACTTCTTTTAAAAGAATGGAATAGAGTTTATTTAGGGTATGGGGGAGTTGAAGGGAGTAGAGACAGAGAAAGGCAGAGAGAGGTGGGGAGGGGCTGGCCATGAACACATGGAGAGATAGGGGCGAGTGGAATGGGGTAGAAGGGACAGAGAGGAAAGAGAATAAGAGGGCAAGCGAATAAGAGAGTAAGAAAGCTGAACTAATACAGTTTAATTCAGTTTTGCATGTACTCAAATAACCACACCAAGTAACTTATTAAAAAATGGCTTAGTTAGTATATCAGGAAGAGGAATTGGAATTCTGCAGAGGTAGCATATCATATTATGCTTCTCTTCCAACTTTAATAACATTAGAATCTCAAAAATGAGAATGAGAGAAGTAATGAAGAAGACAGTATTTTTATTCTTACCATTACTGATGCTTTTTTCAGTCCTTCCAGTATTATGATCCAGTCTTCTGTATAGGCTTGACCAAGAAGCATATTTTATTTAAAATAGTTTATATTTATTAAATAGATTAAGAAATGTCATGTTTATATACTCATGTTTATTAAAAAATCCATATTTTTACATTGACAGAATGACTTGAAATCGCAAATGAGCCTTATGTTACTTCATACAATATTTTATTTCAAATTGTTTTGATTAGAATATTGAGTAAAATTGTTTAATTTTTGAAATAATTTTACAGTGTAATAATTTAAAGAAACAAGTTGAAAATAAAAGCAAGAATATTGAAGAGCTTCAACAGGAGGTAAGTTTTCTTAATATGTTCTCAAAATTATCCCAATATTTTCACTACAATTTTAGAGAGTAATGCATACATTTGCAGTGATTTATGTGTAAGTCATTGGCATTGTAAATCTTAATAAGCTTTGTGATTATTAATTATAATTAACTTTCCATAGAATAAAACCTTGAAAAAAAAGAGTTCGGCAGAAAACAAACAACTGAATGCATATGAGATAAAGGTATTTGACATTTTTATTTTTGTTTTCTTAAATACTAGTAGATACATGATACTTTAGAAATACTATACTACTTATTTATAATTTAATGTTTATCTTTCAATACTATTATATTTTTGTATTGGAGAGATTAATAAGTCTTATAGATGTGGCAGAATGTTTATTCTGATTTGGCTTGGTCAGAACCATGTGAACAACTTAAATATATATTTTCATGCTCTATGTATATGTGTGTGTGTGTATATATATATATATATATGTGTGTGTGTGTGTGTTTTAATTTTTAACTTATATATTGTAAAGCAATTAAGCATGGAATCTATATATTTTCTTATTTAAAAACTTCATTCATATAATATTTTTTGATCATGTTTATCTCCTCCCCAAGTTGCTTCAAGCTCATACCCACTTCCCTATTCACCCAAATTTGTTCTTTTTTTCTCTTTAAAAAAATACAAAAACAGAAAAAGAAGCACATACAAACCCTACAAAAACTGAAATCAAAATATATAAGCAAAAGACAAGATGCCAAATGCCCAAAGCAAAATGTGATAAAAGGCTTATTAAAATATTATTGAGTTTGTTTTATTTTGGCCAGCTACTCATTGGAATGGGGCTTGCTCTGGAGTATGTTAATATGCCTAGTGAGAGAGACTCCATTGGAGAAAGTTTTGATTTTTTTCTTTTGTCAGTGAGTATCAATTGCAAATAACTTCTTGGTTGAGGATGGAAACCTGTGTCTACTTCTCTACCTCTCAGAGCTGATGCCTGTCTGGTTTGAACCTGTGTAGACCTTGTGTCTGCTACCACACTCTCTGTGAGTTCATATTTTCATCATTCCTGTTGTGACTGGAAGACACTGTTTCCTTAGAATCATCCATCACTTCTGACTTTTACAATCTTTCTGCCTCCCTTTGATCATAGATCCCTGAGCCTTATGGGGGAGAGCTTTGATGAAAACATTTAAGATCAGTGCTCCAAAGTCTCTCACTCTGCGTTTTCATAGTTGTGGGTTTCCATGTTAGTTCTCATCCATTGCAAGAAGAAGCTTCTCTGATGAGGGCTGAGTGACGCATTGTTCTACAAGTTTAGCAGAATGTCACTAGGAGTCATTTATTGCTTTTTTTTTCTTTAGCAGAATAGTAAGGTTTTCTCCTAGACCTATGTTTCAGGTTCTTAGTTATTTTAGCAGAGGCAGGTATGGATTTTAGCTCCCGGAGTGGACCTAAATCCAATCAGAAATTGGTTGGTTACTTCCATAACATTTGTGCCACGGCTGGCACCAGTATATCTTACAGGCAGGTTGCTATAAAATATGGTTATTTTGTTGCACAAAGGGTAGAGAGCCATCAACTCTTTAGAGAATAAAGCCCTACAGTATAAGCCTATGATGTTAAGAGCCAAATTTTGTATTCTTTTTCTTTAGGCAATGATTGATACTTTTTAGGTATTTAATAAATATTTTTTAATCTTTAGTGGATAGTAGTTGTCATGTCAACATATTAAAAATTAATACTTTGTTGAAAATAAAGTATTTTATAGTATCTTGAAGTAACACTTGAAACAAATGTAAAAATTGTAATAAAAAGGCAAATAAGAATTATAAACTTCTGAAAATTATATAGAAAAGTAGTCAGTAGATACATTTTATAATTATGTACCTGAATTCCTGAGACAAAAATTACAAAAAATATTCATAGCAGTATTATTTATAGAAACACCAAATTGTAGAGTATACAGATAACCATTAGTAGTATAAAATTCGTTTTAGAAATTACCCTAAAATAACCTAAAAGTTGGACTTTGACCTGAAAAGTAGAATATATTATGAAACAAAAATTCATGTGGTCTTGATCATACATTTTTAAAATGAATAAAATGTTAGTAAAATTAAAGCTGTATAGGTAGAAATTTCAAGGATCACAGAAAATTTTTTGAAAAGAGAATAGTACCTTATAGGCTTATAGAATAGCACCAAAGTGTTTCAAAATTTGTAATTAGAATCTCTGAGGAAGAGAGGAGAAAAAAAGGCACAAAAGGAAATTATTTGTTGGGGGACTTATTAAATTTTTCTAGTTTTATTTTAAAATTTATATTGACAATTTTGAACATGTTTATAATACATTCTAGTTCCATTCATTCCTCACTTCTTGTCTTATTCTCATTCTATCAATTAGCCCTGCTTCCACCTAGTAACCATATTCTTTTCTTTTTATTTGGTTCTTGCTTTGTGACCAAATGGATTTAACCAGGGTGTATGTGTATGAGTAGGAAGATGTCCATGGGGACATGAGTAACTTGCCAGTGGCCACATTACAAAGTTTTTGGATTTTGATTAAACAAAAAACCTGAAAAACATAAATTTGGGTACCAGCAAGCTCAAAACAAGGTAAATAGAGTGAAAACTGCATAAAGTTTTATTAGTCAAAGTGCTAAACCAAGGAAAGACAGGAGCTAGAATCACACTGAAAAATGTCAGACTGTAGGACTGTGGTACAAATGATGATAGCAGATCTTATATAAGACCCAAGGATACAACACAACAAAGGCATGACATATATAAAATGCTGAAGGAAATAAGCTAACACTATAGGCCTTTTTATACAGAAAAATTAATGCTAAAATCTATGCTACCATAAGTATTGAAAGAACTCTTGAGGCTGAAAAAAAATTACATTAAATAAAAAATTAGATTACTGAAAATGAAAAGCACCAGAAATGGTAAATATTAAATATACAAAAATATGACATTATATATTTTAACTCCCTCTATTTTTAAAGGGATATACATATTGCTGCTTAAAAATGTTCAGAATTAGGCATTGTGGAGTTTATAAGTGCCACAGAAGTTTATATAGTACCTAAGGCTCAGGGAACATTGTGGAAAAGGAGACAGAAAGACTGTAAGAACTAAAGGATCCAGGAATTTGCTGTGAGATCACATCTCCTAGTAACATCAGAAGCTACATCCATAAGATTTCACTGACATGATTACCCAGATGTGAGCTGAACAAAGATGATACAAATGGATGCGCCAACTTGGATAGGGAAAAACCCATGAGTCCTCTACTCCTACACAAAGAATTCTAGGCAACTAAGGAAAGCTGGGGGTGGAAGTAGTTTTCTCCATAGAAGAATATACCATTTGGTTGTTCGTTACCAAATGGGGTCAGCACTGAAAATATACATACAGTGAACATTATATGAACTGAACAGGTTATATTTAGGTATATATGCATATGCATATACACACATGTATGGATGCAATGACATGGAAAAACAGACCATGAATTTGAGGAGAGCAGGAAGAGGTACATGGGAGGGCTTGGAAGGAGGAAAGGGAAGGGAGGAATGTTGCAGTTATAATCTTAAAACATTTAAAACTTAGATATTGTAGAGTTTATAAGTTCATAATGTCTATTTAGCACAAAGGATAGGGATGAAAATATAACTTTTCCTTATATATGTGCTTAAAATATATTTTGCTTATATATGCTTACATATTTTGCTTCATTTATATGAAGTAGTACATAATTAATTTCTGTGTGAATGTATGTGCATATACATGGATGTATGCATTTATGGAGGCCAGAAGATAACTTCGGTGTTTTATAAACATGACTTATGTACCTTCAGATAAGGTATAGTCTACATTTGTTATGTGAAATAGTTAATTAACAAGATTGTTAATCATGTCTTTAAATTTGTATATCCTTTTGATTCTGTATGTTAAAAATATTTCACATGATTATGGATTTCTCTTTTTTGGTAATTCAACTTTATTGTCAAGTCACATTATTGTGTGATTTTTATGTTTTTACTTTTTCTCTTTTTGTGGTTATTAATAATATTATATGAGATGGAACTTGTTATGAATATTTGGTATATATCTTATATACTTATATATGGTATATTTATTTAATGTTATCTTCTTTATGGCTAATAATATAATTGCTTTAGAACACAATTTTCTAGTGACCTTTTTCATACATTTGTTTGATACTATGAACTCTTGATGAGTATGTGAAAAAGGCAGAAGTCATACTCTGCTGTTAGCGATTCATTTATTTTTAAAGTTTTCAAATCTCTCTCTGTGTGTGTGTGTGTGTGTGTGTGTGAGAGAGAGAGAGAGAGAAAGAGAGAGAGAGAGAGAGAGAGAGAGAGAGAGAGAGAGAGAGAGAGAGGAGAGATGGGGTGGTTTAATGTGCATAGCATAGCACACATGTCAAGGTCGGAGAACAATTTTGAAGAGTTGGTTCTCTACTTTCACTTTATGTGGGTTCTGGGGATTAAACTCAAGTTCCTATGCTTGCACAGTAAGTACCTTTGCCTACCTAGCCCTACAGAGAATTCTAGACAGAAAACAGGGAGGGTACCTACACCAAAGAAAAGACAAGATATTAATCATCTTACAACAAAGCCAAAAGGAGAGAACCATAAGCACATAAAGCCACCTACAAAAACAAACATATCAGGAACCAACAGTCATCTGTCTTTAATATCTCTCAATATTAATGGACTCAACTCACCGATAAAGAGACATAAACTAACAGACTGGAATGCATTTTTGGTTATGAGCTTCTTTCTGAGTGGGTTAGCCATAATAAATGTTCTTCTACTAGCCTTGTTTCCTGCATCTGCTGTTGCTACTCTGCTTTGATCACAAGGGACATGGTGGGCCATTTTATTTCCATGTGCCTTGGTATTTGTAAGTTTATGTATATAGTATGCCTACATGTTTCACTTTGAAGGAAAAGCTGAAATCTATTCAAAGTTGTATTTAAAGTTTAATTCAATCTGACAGAATTTGCTAGGGCATATCAGTGGGGGCTTGTACATATTTTTATGGAACATTACTTACAATTTTTAAGAAAAATGCTTTGAAATAAAACATGTGGTTGTTTATATTATATTGATTGGCAAGACTAAATTCATATTTTAAGAGTCAAGTTAGACTTTGAAAATTAAAAAACATCTCTATATGAAAAATGTAAGAAAATTATTCAATCATAATATTCAAGAATCTTAGGGTTTATAAAACTACAGGTGAATATGGACTATTTTCAAGTATTCTGGAATTTACTAAAATTGATGTTACTTTCTTTACTTATAGGTCAGTAAATTAGAGTTGGAATTAGAAAGTACCAAGCAAAAATTTGAAGAAATGACTAACAACTACCAGAAAGAAATGGAGAACAAAAAGATATCAGAAGAAAAGCTTTTGGGAGAGGTAGGAAAGGCTAAATATGTCAAGAAATTACTCTGCTAAATGTTTGTTGATTAGCTTTAACAGTTAGTACTTTTGATGGGGGTGTGGGTTGGTGCATGCCTTTAGCCCTAGCACTGAGGAGGCAGATGCAGGTGGATCTCTGTTAGTTTGAGGCCAGCCAGGTCTACAGAGTGAGCTTTAGGGACAGCAAGGGCTACACAGAAAAAACTTGTCTCCAAGAATAAAAGAAAGTACTGTTAACTTTTAAATTGTAATTTAACAAGTTCTAATAGATTTATAATAAGAAAAACTATCAGATATAGAATATATTGTTCTAAATATTTAAATATTGAGTATCATGTAATTAAAAATTTTGTCAAATATTTATCAAAGTATCTATAATACATTTTACTTTTTAAAACATCCTAAAAAAGAAATCAAACAAGTGGCTCCTATTTTGCTTCATTTCTAATTTTCTGCTATTTTAGTTTTATATTTTACTTAAGTTCAATATATGATTCTTAAATGGAAAAGTTGAATTTTTAAAATGTGGTACAAGGTTCAGCACCAATAAATTAAAAGAAGTACTTTACAAAATTTTTTTTTAGGTTGAGAAAGCCAAAGCATCAGTTGATGAAGCGGTAAAGTTACAGAAAGAAATTGATTTACGATGCCAACATAAAATAGCTGAAATGGTAGCACTTATGGAAAAACATAAGGTAACAATATAATAAAATTAGTAATTAGAGTATATTTCTATTAAAATGAACTTAAGGCAGTCTTCTGATTTATCAAAGAAGCATTTTCTATATAACAGTAACTAATTATAGTTTGAATATTATTGATCCCCTGTTTCTCTAAGTTCAGGTCTTAATCACTTAAAGTTGAGCTGAGGTGCTACTTTCTCTAGTAAATATCTTGTTATCATTTATAGTAAAGAGAAGTATTCATGTTTTCTGAATTCTTCTAGTAGTTTCATATCATCTTTTATTAACTACATTCCCAGGATATTTCTCATGAATATTTCTATTTGCTAAATGTGTCTAACATTTACAAGCTGAACAAATTTTATCAAGGGAATAAATAAATGAAAAACTTATGACTGTGAGCCTAGCTTTTAATGGCTGACCCTTCCCCAGTCTGTGGAAAGACTTAATATTTGTTGTGATTCTTCTTTTAGGAAAGATTAATTTTCCTTCAGATTTGGACAGGAAGTAGGATACCCTCACTTAATAATTTTTAGAAATTGTTTCCAGAATCTAACATTATTATGAGGTAATATATTCACAGGAATTTGAATGCAGACTTTAAGTAATATTATAAACTAATAGATTGAAATTTGGTATCTTTCAGTCTAGTGCAGTTTATAGTCCATAATGAAAATTTGTTTTGCCTTTGTCCCAGAAGAACCTCTTCAAACTGATAAACAAGTCCTTTTGACCTGATTTGAATAGTCTTTGATTTTTTTTTTTTTTTGTCATGACAAAAAATTTTAAGGCTTGTATTGTGTTTCTGGTCTTAGATTTAGAGTAAATAACTTTTTGTAGCCCAGGTTGGCATTAACCTTATGATAATCAGGTCCCAGCCTCCCAAGTTGTAGGTTTATGGATTTGGTGAACTTACCCAACTTAGCTATACTTCTTAAATGGTGAAATTTAGTGTTTTCAATTAAAATAACTATTATTGTGTTAGACTATGTCCTAAGCTTGTTTATATTTCACTGTTTACGTTGTTAGAATATATTTATAGTGGCACTTTTTTTCTGTTATAGTGTACCAGTCTTATAAAAGATAAAATATTCCATTTTAATATGACTAAAATACCTTTTTTTTTTGTTTGATACAGCACCAATATGATAAGATTGTTGAAGAAAGAGACTCAGAATTAGGACTTTATAAAAACAGAGAACAAGAACAGTCATCAGCAAAGGTTGCTTTGGTAAGATAGAGAACAAATATCAATAAAGGCCAACTCTTCAAATGCCAGGATTGAGGAAATAGAATAACACTAAGTAGAGCCATTGTATTTGATCTGTAGAATCTGAAAGGATTTTTAGCTATTTTCTAGTTGAATGCTTTTCCAATTTATTTTACATTGTAGCCTAAAGTGTCTTTTCAACAGAGGTGTTAAAAAGTCAGTTAAACTGACTGATGTTTAGGAGAGGAGATTGCAGTAGAATTAGAGAATATAAGTATCTGTATGTTTCCATAGACTATTTTAGTTCTTAGAGAAAACTATGAAAATCTTGAAACTTATTTACATTAAGTTAGGTTATGTTCTATGTATTTTCTGAGTTAATTCTTTCTATAGCTGAATTTATTTGGAACACTAGATCACAGTCACTGATTTTAGAAAATGTAGAAGCACTTATGCACTTTATCTTTATTTTTCTTTAGGAGACTGAATTATCTAATATCAGAAATGAACTTGTATCCCTTAAGAAGCAACTTGAAGTAGAAAAAGAAGAAAAAGTAAGTTTTGTGGCATTACATATAAGATAACTAGGATTTTGGTATGGTTCAACTTGAGTCTTATTGATGTTATTAAATATTTTGACAAATTTTGGTAATAGTAAGAAAATATAGCTTTTCTCTGGTTGTTTCTACAAGTATTTTATATATTTCATTTAAAAATATATATACTTTCAAAAATAGAAATGCTTTTAGATATACAGTATTTGAGAAATATCTCAAGGGTTGGACAGATGACTCTCAAGAGCATGTACTTGCTTGCAGAGGATCCAAATGCAGTTCCCAGCACCTACTTCAGGCAGCTCATAGCTGCTTTATAATTCCAGATCCAGGAGGAAATCAAATACCTCTAGCCTCTTGTGGGCACCTGCACTCGAGTGCACATACCCAATTCAGATAGGCACACAAATTTAAAAATAAAGTCTTAAAAAGGAAACACTGTCTCAGAGTAAATGCTTATATATTTAATATGAGTTTTCAAAAAGCTATTCATAGTTATAGAAAAAATTCTTACATCCTTATGGTATTATGTGGTTTTTGCAAGGTGCTGTGACTACCAAATCTCCTTTAAGTTTTTTGTATAGCATATATGCTGAGTATAACTAGCTTAATAATTATTAAACAGCGTATGCAATATTTACTATGTTCTTTTTTGTAATGATTAGGTTATATATATATATATATATATATATTCAAGGTTACATAAGAAAATAGAATAGCTAGAATTAGTTCTATTTTCTATAATTTTAAAACCTGTTCTGTTACCTATGTAGCAATCTGATAGTAAATTACTGTTTTAATTGAAGCCTCAGTAACTTTGTTCTGTACTTAAGTCCTTTATCTTTTTTTCTTATTTTTTTAAGATTTATTTGTTTTATGTATGTGAGTATACTGTTGACCTCTTTAGACACACACTGAAACGTCATTGGCTCCCTCCCATTACAGATGGTTGTAGGAATTGAACTCAGGAATGAACAGAGGTCATTCAGTGACCACTTATCAGTGACTGCATTCCATGTGTGTTCTTTTGTGATTGGGTTACCTCACTTAGGATGATATTTTCTAGTTCCAACCATTTGCCTAAGAATTTCATGAATTCATTGTTTTTTATTGCTGAATAGTATTCTATTGTGTAAATATACCACATTTTCTGTATCCATTCCTCCATTGAGGGACATCTGGGTTCTTTTCAGCTTCTGGCTATTATAAATAAGGCTGCTATGAACATAGTGAAGCATGTGTCCTTATTACATGTAAGAGAATCCTCTGGGTGTATGCCCAGGAGTGGTATAACAGGGTCCTCCGGAAGAGTCATGCCCAGTTTGATTCCAGACTGATTTCCAGAGTGGTTGTACCAGCTTGCAATCCCACCAACAGTGGAGGAGGGTTCCTCTTTCTCCACATCCTTGCCAATACCTGCTGTCTCCTGGTTTTTAATCTTAGCCATTCTGACTGGTGTGAGGTGAAATCTCAGGGTTATTTTGAATTATATTTCCCAAATGACTAATGATGTTGAACATTTCTTAAGGTGCTTCTCAGCCATTTGAAATTCTTTGGGTGAAAATTCTTTGTTTAGCTCTGTACTCCATTTTTTAATAGGGTTATTTGGCTCTCTGGACTCTACTTTCTTGAGTTCTTTGTATATCTTGGATATTAGCTCTCTCTCTTGGATGTAGGGTTGGTGAAGATCTTTTCCCAATTTGTTGGTTGCTGTTTTGTCCTTTTGACAGTGTCCTTTGCCTTACAGAAACTTTGTAATAATTTTATGAGGTCCCATTTGTCAATTCTTGATCTTAGAGCACAAGCTATTGGTGTGTTCTAGTCAGGAAATTTTCACCTGTGCCCACGTGCTCAAGGCTCTTCCCTAGTTTCTTCTCTTTTAATTTCAGTGTGTCTGGTTTTATGTGGAGGTCCTTAATCCACTTGGAGTTGAGCTTAGTACATGGAGAAAGAATGTATTGATTTGCATTCTTCTGCATGCTGACCTCCAGTTGAACCAGCACCATTTGTTGAAAAGGCTATCTTTTTTTCCACTGGATGGTTGTAGCTCCTTTGTCAAAGATCAAGTGAGCATAGGTGTGTGGGTTCATTTCTGGGTCGTCATTTCTATTCCATTGATATACCTACCTGTCACTGTAACAATACCATGCAGTTTTTGTCACTATTGCTCTGTAGTAGAGCTTGAGGTCTGGGATACTGATTTCACCAGAAGTTCTTCTACTTTTGAGAATAGTTTTTACCTATCCTGGGTTTTTTGTTATTCCAGATGAATTTGAGAATTGTTCTTTCTAACTCTATGTAGAACTGAGTTGGGATTTTGATGGGGATTGCATTGAATCTGTAGATTGCTTTTGGCAAGATGGCCATTTTTACTTTATTAATCCTGACAATCTACGAGCATGGGAGATTTTTCCATTTTCTGAGGTCTTTGATTTCCTTCTTCAGAGACTAGAAGTTCTTGTCATACAGATCTTTCACTTGTTTGGTTAGAGTCACACTATGATACTTTATATTGTTCGTGGCTATTGTAAAGGGTGTCATTTCCCTAATTTCTTTCTCAGCCTGCTTATCCTTTAAGTATAGGAAGGCTACTGATTTGCTTGAGTTTTATAACCAGTCACTTTGCTGAAGTTGTTTATCAGCTGTTGGAGTTCTCTGGTGGAGGTTTTTGGGTCACTTAAGTATACTATCATATCATCTGCAAATATTGATAGTTTGACTTCTTCCTTTTCAATTTGTATCCCTTTGACCTCATGATGTTGTCTAATTGCTCTAGCTAGAACTTCAAGTACTATATTGAAAAGATATGGAGAGAGGGGGCAGCCTTGTCTAGTCCTTGATTTTAGTGAGATTGCTTCAAGTTTCTCTTCATTTAGTTTGATGTTGGCTACTGGTTTGCTGTATATTGCTTTTACTATGTTTAGTTATGGGCCTTGAATTCCTGTTCTTTCCAAGACTTTTAGCATGAAAGAATGTGAATTTTGTCACATGCTTTTTCAGCATCTAATGAAATGACCATGTGGTTTTTTTCTTTGAGTTTATGAAGTGTTATGTAGTGTTATATAGTGGATTGCATTGATGGATTTCCATATATTGAACCATCCCTGCATCCCTGGGATTAAGCCTACTTAATCATGGTGAATGATCGTTTTGAGGTGTTCTTGGATTCGGTTGACAAGAATTTTATTGAATATTTTTGCATCGATATTCATAAGTGAAATTGGTTGGAAGTTCTCTTTGTTGGAGCTTCATGTGGTTTTGGTATCAGTGTAATTATGGCTTCATAGAATGGGTTGGGTAGTGTTCCTTCTGTTTCTATTTTGTGGAATAGTTTGAAGACTGTTGGTGTTAGGTCTGATAGAATTCTGCACTAAAACCATCTGGTCCTGTGCTGGTTTTGGTTGGAAGACTTTCAACGACCACTTCTATGCTCTCTCCCGTTTCTTTTTGGAGGCACTCAGGGCTGTGAGTTTTTTTTTCTTAGCACCCCTTTCATTGTGTCCCATAGATTTGGGTATGTTTTGTGTTCATTTTCATTAAATTCTAAAAAGTCTTTGATTTCTTTCTTTATTTCTTCCTTGACCCAGGTATCATTGAGTATTGTTCAGCTTCCAAGTGTATGTGGACTTTCTGTTGTTTTTGTTGCTATTGAAGACCACTCTTACTCAATAGTGATCTGATAGGAGGCATGGGATTAATTCGATCTTCTTATATTTGTTGAGGTCTGTCTTGTGACCAATTATATGGTCGATTTTGGAGAAGGTACCATGAGGTGCTAAGAAAAAGGTATATTCTTTTGCTTTAGGATGAAGTGTTCTATATATGTATCTGTTAAATCCAATTGGTACAAAGTTTCACTTTGTCCCTGTTTAGTTTCTGTTTTCCTGATGGGTCCATTGAGGAGAATAGAGTGTTGAAGTCACCCACAATTATTGTGGTAGGTGCAATGTGTGCTTTGAGCTTTAGTAAAGTTTCTTTTTATGAATGAGGGTGCCCTTGCATTTGGAGCATACATGTTCAGAATTGAGAGTTCTTGGTGGAGTTTTCCTTTGACCAGTAAGAAGTGTCCTTCTGTGTCTCTTTTGATGACTTTAGGTTGAAAGTCAGTTTTATCTGATATTAGAATGGCTACTCCGGCTCGTTTCTTGAGACCATTTGCTTGTAAAATTGTTTTACAGCCTTTTACTCTGAGGTAGTGTTTGTCTTTGACACTGAGCTGTGTTTCCTGTATGCAGCAAAATGTAGGGTCCTGTTTTTGTATCCAGTCTATTAGTTTATGTCTTTTTATTGGGGAATGAGTCTATTGATGTTAAGAGATATTAAGGAATAGTGATTGCTGCTTCCTGCTATTTTTTATGTTATTTTTATGCTTAAGTGGTTATCTTCTTTTGGGTTTGATGAAAGAAGGTTACTATCTTGCTTTTTCCAGGGTGTAGTTCCCTTCTTGTATTGGCATTTTCCACCTATTATCCTTTGTAGGGCTGGGTTTGTGGAAAGATATTGTGTACATTTGGTTTTATAATGGAATATCTTGGTTTCTCCATCTATGGTGATTGATAGTTTTGCTGGGTATAGCAGTCTTGGCTGGCATTTGTGTTCTCTTAGAGTCTGTATGAGATCTGCCCAGGATCTTATAGCTTTCATGGTCTCTGGTGAGAAGTCTGGTGTAATTTTGATAGGCCTTCCTTTATATGTTCTTGGCCTTTTTCTCTTACTGCTTTTAATATTCTTTCTTTGTTTAGTACATTTGGGGTTTTGATTATTATGTGATGGGAGGTATTTCTGTTCTGGTCCAGGCTATTTGGAGTTCTGGCGGCTTCTTGTATGTTCATGGGCATCTCTCTCTTTAGGTTAGGGAAGTTTTCTTCCATAATTTTGTTGAAGATATGTCCTGGCCCTTTAAGTTGTAAATCTTCACTCTCATCTATACCTATAATCCTTAGGTTTGGTCTTCTTATTGTGTCCTGGATTTTCTGGATTTTTTGGGTTAGAAGCATTTTGCATTTTCTTTGACTGTTGAGTCAATGCTTTCTATGGTATCTTCAGCATCTGAGATTCTTTTTTCTATCACTTGTATTCTGTTGTTGATATTGGCATCTATGGCCCCTGATTTCTTCCCAAGGTTTTCTATCTCCAAAGTTGTCTCCTTTTGTGATTTCTTAGTTGTTTCTACTTCTTTTTTTAGATCCTGGATGGTTTTGCTCAGTTCCTTCACTTGTTTGTTTGTGTTTTCCTGTAATTCTTTAAGAGATTTTTGTGTTTCCTCTTTATTGGCTTCTATCTGTTCACCCATATTCTCCTGAATTTCTTTAAGTGATTTTTGTGTTTCCTTTGTAAGGGCTTCTACCTTTTGATTCATGTTCTCCTGTATTTCTTTAAGAGATTTATTTATGTCCGTCTTGTAATTCTATAATAGCATCATGATATGTGATTTTAAATCCAAGTCATGTTTTTCTGGTATGTTGGGGTATCCAGGACTTGCTGTTGTCAGAGAATTGGGTTCAGATGCTGCCAAATGGCCTTGATTTCTGTTAGTAATGTTCCTATGTTTGCCTTTTGCCATCTGGTTATCTCTGGTGTTAGTTGGTCCTGTTGTCACTGGCTGGTGCTTGAACCTCCTTTGAGCCAGTAAGGCTATTTCTGCACAACTGGGTGACTGGGTTTCTCCTGGCACAGATTGCTGATGGGATGCCCTACTCTTGGGTGCCATTGGATCCCTGGTGTGCCTTGCCTCAAGCAATGTTATACTTGGGTTGTCTCTGTGTACCTCGTGTTGCCCGTCTGGTCCTTCTGGGAGCGAAGATGGTAGATGCTGCGGGAACTCTTTCCAAGTGCTGATCACTCTGCAGGGCAAATGTCCCAGGACAGCCCTGGCACACAGACAACCTGCAGAGCTGCCCAGGCCTTGGGCACAGGCATAATCCTGGTGGGCTTTGTCCCAGGTGATGTTCAACTTGGGATATCTCTGTGTACCTGGTGTTGCCTGTCTGGTCAGTCCAGGAGCAAAGATCAGCCTGTTTTCTTATTACCCCTAGGATTACTACCCAGTGATGGAACCACATACAATGGGCTGGGCCTTTCCACATCATCAGTCAAGAAAATGTACTGTAGGCTTACCTGGTAGTGGCATTTTCTTAGTTGAGGTTTCCTCTTCTAAACAGACTGTAGCTGTGTTAGGTTGACATAAAAGTAGCCTTCATCACAGTTCATTTTTATATCTGTAAGCAAGACTTAGGTTTTCTTCTTTAGCTACTGAATAATTCCTATAGTTCAGTCTGCTATACTTTTAGCATTGTCTCATTTCTTCTTGAGTCTTTCTATACACATGTCTTCACCCAAAGTTAGATGTTGTTTATTAAGTTTGTATGTGTTTTGGAGCTTACTACTATGTTTATTTTTGCTTCTCAGCATGTTACTTCATACTTTATTTTGTGTTAAACGTTAGTTCATTATTTAAAGTCCCACTGAAATGTACTTTCTTATCATCTAAGGGAAAAGCAGGCTGAATCTTTCAATATAGACTATGATTTAGATTTTTGCAACTTGTAGTCATTTAGGTACTTGTCTGTAACCTTTACTTTGAGATTTTTTTTTTATCTATTTCAAATGTAAAATGTAAGAAAGTTGAGAGTCAAAGCTTAAAGAAACTCACTAGTCATTTCTCAGATGTACAGGAGAGAGGGAATAGAACTAAAAGATAAAGCCAAATAAAAACTCCGTAGAAATGATTGTTTAAACAGTTTGTTTTAATTTATGTTAGTAGTAATATTTGTTACATAATTTGCTATTTATTTTAATAGGAGAAACTAAAAATGGCAAAAGAAAGCACAGCTATTCTCAAAGATAAAAAAGACAAGGTAAGAGTTTTATGCCATTCTATTTTATTTAATAAACAATATATTTTCAGTTCAGGATGTTGGACATAGGCCCTTATGTCTGTCAGGGAAAGACACCCTTATGTTCTGCCACTGGGATGTAACTCAGTTATCAAATAATAATTAGAAATATTTCTTGTTGCTTGTAACTAGAAAAATAACTTTAAAATATATCACAATTTTATTTACCAAATTATTTCTTGCTATATTAATTTAAAGGCATTAGCTAAAATTTTTATACATTTGTTGTTTTGTTTTGTTTTGGAGATTTATAGATTGCTTTAATTTAATTCTTTAAAAATTTATTCTGTGTGTATATATGTGTGTGTGCACATGTGTGTGTGTGTGTGTGTGTGTGTGTGTATGTGTGTGTACATGCAAGAGTTCCTGTGTAGAAGCAGAGGACATTTTTTGAAAGCTGGTTTTCCTTCCATCATGTGAGTCCTGGGTATTGGATGAAGGTCAGTAGGCTATTTTCTGAGCCATCTCACCATATACAGAAAAATAATAAAACAATAATAAAAAAATAATAAAATGCATTTATATAGCTCCCCAATGTAATGAAGTTTCCTTGTGGGGATGAAGAGTTAATCTAGAGCCTCTGACTTACAAGTTTTGGGTTAAATTATTTTCTTCATGATGATAGAGCCTTTTAGTAGACATTTCTATTATTATAATTACATTGAAGTCAGAAACATAGTAGTCTGGAAATAACTCAGTTGTTAGGCATAGATAATGCTGCTGCTTTGTGACCTCTGAGTTAGAAAAAGAGAAGGAAGTATTGAACCTGTTTGTGAGTACTTAGTGCTTTATTTTCCCAGAGACTGCACTAGACACTTGAAAAAAGATTATCATTGAAGATATTATTAGGCGGTGGTGGCACACGCCTTTAATCCCAGCACTTGGGAGGCAGAGGCTGGCAGATTTCTGAGTTCTAGGCTAGCCTGGTCTGCAGTGAGTTCCAGAACAGCCAGGGCTGTACAGAGAAACCCTGTCTCGAAAAAAAAAAGTTATTACCATACTAAAATTAACCAAGAAGATTATAGTGCAATAGCTGATAAGATGAAAAATACTTAGTCACTAATATTTTTTTATAGATTTAACACATTCATATAATTAAATTATATATTATGTTTTCCTAGAGATAGGCTGATTCATGCTTAATTCTATAATATGTATTAATTATATCTGTTATCAGATTAGTAAGTGATAATTCTTTTATCTGAAGAGTTTACATGTTATATATGCTATAAAATGAACAAAATTATTAAAGAATTGAAGACATTTAAAAAGGCCTTTGAGAATTATATTTTTCTAACCAAACTGGATATCATAGACCTAATATAAACATTAAATTGATCAAATGTTTCTGATTTTGTGTAAGTTATTTAAAATTCTTCAATCCTTAATTTTCTCTAAAAGGATTTTCTTACCTGCATCTTCAATTTGTTAGGGAAGATTAAGTGAGATTGTATTTGTAATCTATTTAAAATAATCTTTAGCATAGAGTAAATGCCATATAAGATAAACACAACAGAATCAATGCATGTTCTATATCATTTGAAATAACATTATGACAAATTGTGTTTACAGAAATATACATTTCTTTCATTATTTCCATTATTATAAAGAAATATGTATTCTCCAAGGGATATGTGTGTGAAAGTCAGGCTTGCTTTTTAGGCTACCAAATAAGTGGCATTTCCCAGACATGGCCACAAGGTGGTGGCACAGTGACTTTAATTTTCCATTTTGTCCTGGAAAAGCTACAGTTGGAGGTTCCAAACATGTCTTCTGAAGAATCTAGAAATCAGGAAAAACATAAACTGTCATCAAAATCATACATTCAATTATAGTATAAAATATGTATAAAAAGGATACAGAAATACAATTGAAAAAAAGTGCCAGTACTTTATTTCTGCATTTAGGAGGTGAAGATTGCTTCAAGTTAAAAGACAACTTGATTTTTACATGTTCTTAAAACAAAGTTCAGAAAAATGAAAAACTTCTATGTGCTGAAAAAATGGTTATAATAATAGATCATTAGATCAAGGAAGAAACTGAATCATTTTCATTTAGTAACTCGACTTTCTAAATTGGCAAATTTAAATATGGAGACATACTTGTAATCACCTAGGAAGACTGTAATATACCCAGAGAAGAAAATATTGTATGCTCCTACTTTAGTAACTTTTAATACCACCTGCAGTCACTTAAATGTTTTGTTTGTTTGTTTACCTTCAACTCTTTTTTTTCTTTAACTTTTTGGTGTTCTGTTTGCATTTATGTCTTTGCACTATGTGCTGGCAGTGAGTACCGGATAAGGCCAGAAGAGGGCATCAGCTTCCCTACTACCTGAGTTACAATAGATTTTTGAGCTACCATGTGGGTGCTAGGAATGGAATTGGGGTACTCAGGAAGAGTATCCAGTGGTTTTATGTTTTTTGATTTTTGGTTTTTTTTTTTTTCCGAGACAGGGTTTCCTCTGTGTAGCCCTGGCTGTCCTGGAACTCACTCTGTAGACCAGGCTGACCTCGAACTCAGAAATCTGCCTGCCTCTGCCTCCCAGAGTGCTGGGATTACAGGTGTGCGCCACCACCGCCCGGCATCCAGTGGTTTTAATTACTGAGCAAATTCTCCAACCTTTTGTAGTCACTCTTTTTAGTTGTTCACCTATGCATAGTTTAAACTCACTCTCCAAGTTAAAATAGTAGACTTTTGAAACTCTCCTTCCTCCTATGTGTGTGTGTGTGCGTGCATGTGTATCTATATGCATTTAATTGAATGTTTTCCATAATTGATTTTTGGAGATGATGCTGACCAAAGAAAGAGGTAAAATAGAACATGATGTACTTGGAGTTCATATAATACTCCACTAAAGCAATTATTACTACCTTTTGAGAGCTTAGGATGGAACTGTAATAGAGGACTTTTTAGTATGTATATTGCTCTGCGTTTGACCTCATACTCCATTCTCCTTCCCCTGTCTGTTTGTGTGTGTGTATTTTAGTAGGAAAATTTTTACCTTTTACTGTGTTATATGTAATATATATGGAAAGAAATTACTAAAAATTTACCACATGAATTGCTAAGGATAGAAATGAGAAAAAATATTGGGTTGAAGGAAAAATACTTAGAGTAAATTTGTAACATTTTCTCACAATTGGAGCAAATGCCCATTTTTCAGGTTTTTTTTTTCCCCAGAAAATTTCCCTATTTCATTTTTTTTCCTTACCTTAAAAGATAAATTAGACTGCAAAGCTAAAACATTGTGGCATTTGAAGTTGACATGGGCTTCATAATGAGGCATTATTTTAAAAAACAAACACAAATTAACATGGTTTTATTCACTTGTGTTCAATGTAGAAAATACAGGCATCTTTACTGGAATCACCTGAAGCCAGTAGTTGGAAATTTGATTCTAAAACAACTTCTTCACAAAATATATCTCGGCTTTCCTCATCAATGGATAGTGGCAAATGCAAAGATAACAGAGATAACCTGCGGGCATCTGCCAAAAGCATTTTATCTACAACAGTTGCAAAGGTTTGTTGATAAATTTCTAAGATGATAGTAATTTTTTAATAAAAAAGGTTTGGTATTATATACCATACATTCATACACATATAAAACTATTTTTTAAAGACCTCTAAGCATGAAATAGTTTTGTTTTTTAAATCATTTTTTTCTTCATTATGTCCAAACTTAATGGCATCTTAGGCAGATTCCCTAACTTGCTTGTCATTTACCAATGCATTGTGTTGAATATGAGAAGTGCGGTTCTGATTTGAAGCTTTATATTACTGCTGTAGTTACCACCCCCCATTGCTATTTCTTTCCATATCATTTTATTTGCCTTTTATTTAGCAGTGATCTTGTAGTAATTGACATTAGCAAGATGATTCAATTTTATCTGCCTTCCACATGTTTATTTTGGTATTTTTGAGACAGGGTATTTCTTTGTAGTCTTGACTGTCCAAGAGCTTGCTATGTAGACTCACTAGCCTTGAACTTACTGAGATCCCCTACCTCTGCCTCTGAAGTGCTGGGATTAAAAACATGTGCCATTTTATTTCAGAGTTCTCCCTCTGATCCCTTCTGTTTTGGTGGTCATAGGTTAGGAATACAAAGACAGTCTTGCATATAACAATATTGTTGGGGAATAGTTTTAGAAATAACAGATGGGAGAGGCAAGACAAGAAGGACCAGGCAGAGGAAAATGCCCAACCAGGATACAATTTCAATAGAGTACTTAAATATCCTGTAAAGTATATCTGCAACTAGGGCATCCTTTCAGAATTGTCCTTTTTTATTGGATATTTTCTTTATTTACATTTCAGATGTTATCCCCTTTCCTGGTTTTCCCCACCACCCAGAACTTCCCTATCCTATCCCCTCTTCCCTTGCTTCTGTGAGGGCTCCCCTTGCTTCTGTGAGGGTGTTCCCCCACCCACCCACCCACTCCTGCCTCCCCAGAGCTCCTAGGGACTAAATCATCAACCAAAGAGTACACATAGAGGGACCCATGGCTCCAGCTGCATATGTAGCAGAGGATGGCCTTGTTTGGGCATCAAAGTGAGGAGAGGCCTTTGGTCATGTGAAGGCTTGATGCCCCCGTGTAGGGGAATGCTAGGGGTGTGAGGCAGGAGTGGGTAGGTTGGGGGGAGCACCTTCATAGAAATAGGAGGAGGGGGATGGGATAGGTGGGTTGTGGAGGGGAACTCCAGAAAGGGGATAACAATTGAAATGTAAATAAATAAAATAACCAATAAAAAATACTAACAAAAAATAAAAACATGTGCCACCATACATAGCTCACATATTTATTTGATCTGTAGGGAACAAGTGTAGAATTTTATTCTGACCCCTCTTTTATATGGTATTCTACTCTTAAGTTTCCTTTCCTCTTCTCAGCCAGACATAAGTATAGCTAAATAGATTTGTTACCCAGCTTCATAACTTAATAGAGAATATTAAACCCCTCTCCCACTGTTGAAAACCAGTTTATAAGGACCCTTTTTTTTTTTTGCAAGTTGAAGTAAAGAGTATCTGAACCTGTTTGTACTCTTTTAAGTTGAATTTTTGTATCTTATTTTCTTATTTCCTTGAAACAAATGAGAAGTGTTTGTTAATCATTGGGTCAGTTCTTTCACTTTTAAATAAGATTCAGAGATGAATTTGGCCTGTACATTGTTTATGATGTGGGCTACTAGCACTTAACTCCAGCTTTGAGTTCTGGTTGGCCATTCCAGCATGAAAGAAAAAGTTTTCAATCCTTTTATAAATAAATACAAATATGATTCAACTTGTGAAAATTAGTCAACTTTAGTTCTAACTTTCTATTATTGTGAAATATTCTATCATGGAGAAAAATTAGGGCAGGAACTAAAGCAGAGGCTGTGGAGGAGTGCTGATTACTGGCCTGATTCTCATTGCTTGCTCATCCTACTTTGTTATATAAACCCAGGGCTACCTGCCCAGGGTGCCACCACACCCAGTGGACCGAGCACGCTCTCTCTCTCTCTCTCTCTCTCTCTCATCAATCATTAATTAAGAAATGGATTGTTGCACAGAGTTGCCTACAGCCTAATCTTAAGGAGGCATTTTCTCAACTGAGGATCCCTCTTTCTAGATGATTCAAGCTTGTGTCAAGTTTTAACCAGCCAACATGACTTAGAAAGCCTTTATATTCAATTATGCATAACCTTCTTGTTTAAAATATTAAAGAATATTAAAGAATAACTCTATATTTTAAGAAAAATTATAGATCTAAGTTATTGACCTTAAATTAAACTAAACATAACTTTATAATGAACACTCAGATTAAAATAAAGCTTTACTGATTTTTCAGAAAAGCTCCAATCATTAGCCCTTCTTCTAAGATCAGTTATTGATTCTATTCCTCATGTAGCACATACTCTTTTTTATCTGTACTTCCTTTATTGAATGTTATGAGTTCACCCATGTTGTAGCTTTAAAGTTGTATGCCATTTTTACTATAACATTCTAGTGTATGATTGTTACAGTTTTTTTTTTTTTTTTGCATTTTCTCTCTTTTTTTTAATTCGGTATATTCTTTATTTACATTTCAAATGATTTCCCCTTTTCTGGCTCCCCACTCCCCGAAAGTCCCATAAGCCCTCTTCCCTCTCCCTGTTCCCCCCCCCTCTACTTCTTCCCACTTCCCTGTTCTGGTATTGCCCTATACTGCTGCACTGAGTCTTTCCAGAACCAGGGGCCACTCCTCCGTGGACATCATTTAATATGTGGATTATGTCTTGGGTATTCAAAGTGTCTAGGCTAATATCCACTTATCAGTGAGTGTATACCATGATTGATCTTTTGAGACTGGGTTACCTCACTTAGTATAATGTTCTCCAGCTCCATCCATTTGTCTAAAACTTTCATGAATTCATTGTTTCTAAAGGCTGAATAGTGCTCCATTGTGTAAATATACCACAGTTTTTGTATCCATTCCTCCGTTGAGGGACACCTAGGTTCTTTCCAGCTTCTGGCTACTACAAATAGGGCTGCTATGAACATAGTGGAGCATGTGTCCTTATTGCATGCTGGGGAATCCTCTGGGTATATGCCCAGGAGTGGTATAGCAGGGTCCTCCGGAAGTGTCATGCCCAGATTTCTGAGGAACCACCAGACTGATTTCCAAAGTAGTTACACCATCTTGCAATCCCACCAGCAGTGGAGAAGTATTCCTCTTTCTCTACATCCTCACCAACACCTGCTGTCTCCTGAGTTTTTGACCTTAGCCATTCTGACTGGTGTGAGGTGAAATCTCAGGGTTGTTTTGATTTGCATTTCCCTAATGATTAATGATGGTGAACATTTCTTAACGTGCTTCTCAGCCCTCCGAAGGTCTTCATGTGAAAATTCTTTGTTTAGCTCTGTACCCCACTTTTTTTATTCGATATATTTTTTATTTACATTTCAAATGATTTCCCCTTTTCTAGCCCCCCACTCCCCGAAAGTCCCGTAAGCCCCCTTCTCTCCCTCTGTCCTCCCACCCACCCCTTCCCGCTTCCCCGGTTCACTGAGTCTTTCCAGAACAAGGGGCCACTCTTCCTTTCTTCTTGTACCTCATTTGATGTGTGGATTATGTTTTGGGTATTCCAGTTTTCTAGGTTAATATCCACTTATTAGTGAGTGCATACCATGATTCACCTTTTGAGTCTGGGTTACCTCACTTAGTATGATGTTCTCTAGCTCCATCCATTTGCCTAAGAATTTCATGAATTCCTTGTTTCTAATGGCTGAATAGTACTCCATTGTGTAGATATACCACATTTTTTGCATCCACTCTTCTGTTGAGGGATACCTGGGTTCTTTCCAGCATCTGGCAATTATAAATAGGGCTGCTATGAACATAATATAGCATGTATCCATATTACATGGTGGGGAATCCTCTGGGTATATGCCCAGGAGTTGTACTCCACTTTTTAATGGGGTTATTTGGTTCTCTTGGTTCTACCTTCTTGAGTTCTTTGTATATATTAGATATTAGCCCTCTGTCGGATTTAGGGTTGGTGAAGATCCTTTCCCAATCTGTTGGTTGACGTTTTGTCCTTTTGACAGTGTCCTTTGCCTTATAGAAACTTTGTAGTTTTATGAGGTTCCGTTTGTCTATTCTTGATCTTAGAGCATAAGCTATTGGTGTTCTATTAAGGAACTTTTCCCCTGTGCCCATGTCCTCAAGGGTCTTCCCCAGTTTCTTTTCTATTAGTTTTGGTGTGTCAGGTTTTATGTGAAGGTCCTTGATCCATTTGGAGTTGAGCTTAGTACAAGGAGATAAGAACGGATCGTTCGCATTCTTCTGCGTGCTGACCTCCAATTGAACCAACACCATTTGTTGAAAGGCTATCTTTTTTCCACTAGATGCTTTCAGCTCCCTTGTCGAAGATCAAGTGACCATATGTGTGTGGGTTCATTTCTGGGTCTTCAATCCTATTCCATTGATCCGCTTGCCTGACATTGTACCAATACCATGCAGTTTTTATCACTATTGCTCTGTAGTAAAGTTTGAGGTCTGGGATACTGAATCCCCCAGAAGTTCTTTTACTGTTGAGAATAGTTTTAGCTATCCTGGGTTTTTTGTTATTCCAGATGGATTTGAGAACTGCCCTTTCTAGCTCTACGAAGAACTGGGTTGGGATTTTTATGGGGATAGCATTGAATCTGTAGATTGCCTTTGGCAAAATGTCCATTTTAACTATATTAATCCTGCCAATCCATGAGCATGGAAGATTTTTCCATTTTCTGAGATCTTCGATTTCCTTCTTCAGAGATCTGAAGTTATTGTCATATAGGTCTTTCACTTGTTTGGTTAGAGTCACCCCAAGACACTTTATGCTGTTTGTAGCTATTGTGAAGGGAGTCATTTCCCTAATTTCTTTCTCGGTCTGCTTATCCTTTGAATATATAAAGGCTACTGATTTCCTTGCATTGATTTTGTAGCCAGCCACTTTGCTGAAGTTGTTTATCAGATGTAGGAGTTCTCTAGTAGAGTTTTTTGGGTCATTTAAGTATACTATCATATCATCTGCAAGTAGTGATAGTTAGACTTCTTCCTTTCCAATTTGTATCCCTTTGACCTCCTTATGTTGTCTAATTTCTCTAGCTAGGACTTCAAGAACTATATTGAAAAGATATGGAGAGAGGGGGCAGCCTTGTCTAATCCCTGATTTTAGTGGGATTGCTTCAAGTTTCTGTCCATTTAGTTTGATGTTGGCTACCGGTTTGCTGTATATTGCTTTTACTATGTTTAGGTATGGGCCTTGAATTCCTGTCCTTTCTAAGACTTTTATCATGAAAGGATGCTGAATTTTGTCAAATGCTTTTTCAGCATCTAATGAAATCATTGTGCTAATGAATACTTTGGTAGTTTTCAGATTAGACTTTTTTTAATTTATCATATTTTTATTGGATATTTTTTATTTACATTTTAAGTGTTATCCCCCTCCCTCCTCTCCAGCCTTGATTTTCCTACAATGAGGCATTTATCAAGCCTCCATAGGACCAAGGACCTCTCCTCCCTTTGATACCTGACAAGGCCATCCTCTGCTACATATGCACTTGGAACCATGTGTACTCCTTGGTTGGCAGCTTAGTCCCTAGGAGCTCTGGGGGGCTGGTTGGTTGATATTGTTGTTCTTCCTATGAGGTTGCAAACTTCTTCAGCTCCTTCCTCTTCCAGTGGGGACTGCATGCTGCTCAGTCCAATGGTTGGCTGTGAGCAGCCAACTCTGTATTTGTAAGGCTCTGGCAGGGCCTCTCAGGAGACAGCCATATGAGGTTCCTTTCAGCAAGCATTTCTTAGCATCTACAATAGTGTTGGGCTTTGGTAACTGTATATGGGATGAATCCTCAGGTAGGAAAGTCTCTGGATGGCGTTTGCTTCAGACTCTGTCTACACTTTGCTTCTACATATTTGCCTCAGGTTAGACTTGTATGAAAAGTATTGTTATGAAAATTATAGTACCTGATATATACATTTTAGTTATGTATGTACAAAGGAATGAAATTGCTAGATTGTGAAGATATATTTAGTATATAGTGCCACTCATTTTTAGTGATTAATTTAAAGAATTTACATTGATTTAATTGATAAGTTAATTTACTAAAAAATACTAAATTATGAGTGGCAGTATATACTAAAATCTCCACATTCTAGCAATTATTCCTAGAGTCACCAAATGTTCTAATGGGTCTGTATTATTAGCTTTTCATTTTAGTCATTCTAGTGGGCATATTACCTTTTTTTTTTTAGTAAACTGCATTTGTGTATTTTCAGAATCTTGTCCTAAGGTAATACATAGAAGTTGTGCGTATTGTTTATCCAGGCTTTCCTACATGACAAATTTTTTAAAGCCAAAAAGCTTAAACTTACTAACTAAACTGGAGCTTTTACATGAATTTTGTAGTTTTTCTTTTTATTTAAAGATACAATTAATAAGCTAATTGCATTAAGTTGTCTTATCTCTTTATTCTTTGTCTTGCTTTTTTTTTTTTTTTGAAACTATTTTATACTGTAGCCAAACTAGTCTGACACTTGATATGTTACCTGTGCTCTGTTTAAATTCCTGAATACTGGGATTATAGATGGGAGCCATCATGCCTGGCTTCTTGATTTTAAACTTTTTTATTTTAATTTTTAATGAAGGCATTTGTAACTACAGCTTTTCCTCTAAGAATTGATTTTACTGTATCCCATAGACGTTCATGTACTATGATTTCATTTTTATATATCTCAAAATATATCTAGTTTCCTTGTAACTCTTCTTAAATTTTTGTTTTAGTTTGTGTAAAACAAAATTTCTTTGTGTAGTACTGTGGCTGTCTTGGGACACTCTTCTCTAGATGATGTGAGCCTCAAATTCAGATTTGCCTGCTTCTGCTTCAGAGATGGTACTAAAGGTTTCTGACACCACACCTGGCTATTACAATTCCACTTAACTAGTGAGTTAAGATATATATGATATGCGGGGCGATGGTGGTGCACACCTTTAATCCCAGCACTTGGGAGGCAGAGGCAGGTTCTGAGTTTGAGGCCAGCCTGGTCCACAGAGTGAGTTCCAGGACAGTCAGGGGTAAACAGAGAAACCCTGTCTCAGAAAAACCAAAAAAAAAAAAAGATATTTATGATATAAGATATTCAGGAGTGTGCTATATTCATATATTTATGAATTTCCCTAATACCCATTTGATTACATTATAGAATCTTTTAAGCCTTGTGTTTCCTTAACTTCTGTTTAGTTTTATTAATTAGTAAAAGTGAGGTTTTAAAATCACTATTTTTCTGGTTGTGGGTTTATGTGTTTTGGAGATCTGCTTATAACATATTTTGATAGATTAAACTCTTAAAAGTACTATTGTTTATCTTAAGTTTCGTTGAATAAGAATGTAGCTGGTCATGCCGGGCGGTGGTGGCGCACGCCTGTAATCCCAGGCAGAGGCAGGTGGATTTCTGAGTTCAAGGCCAGCCTGGTCTACCAAGTAAGTTCCAGGACAGCCAGGGCTACACAGAGAAACCCTGTCTCGAAAAAACCAAAAAAAAAAAAAAAAAAAGTAGCTGGTCCTCCTACAGGATTGCCCTTCTCTTCAGCTTCTTTCAGCCTTCCCTATTTCAACAGGGGTCAGCTACTTCTGTTCATTGAATGGGTGCAAATATCTACATCTGACTGTTTCAGCTGCTTGTTGGGTCTTCTGTAGTGCGGTCATGCTCGGTCCCTTTTTGTGAGTGCTCCATAGCCTCAGTAATAGTGTCAGGCCTTGGAACCTCCCCTTGAGCTGAATCTCAGTTTGCCTCTGTCTCTGGACCTTCTTTTCCTCAGGCTCCTCTCCATTTTCATCCCTGTAATTCTTTCAGAGAGGCACAATTATGGGTCAGAGTTGTGACTGTGGGATGGCCCCCCTCCCTCCTTTGATGCCCTGTCTTCCTGCTGGAGGTGGACTCTATAAGTTCCTTCTCCATCAGGACCTCTGAGATCTCTCAAACACTGGACCACCAAACAGGCAGCATACACCAGCTGATATGAGGCTCCCGACACATATATGGCAGAGGACTGCTGGGTCTTTGTTCATTCAGAGATGATGAACCTAACCCTCAAGAGACTGGAGGGTTAGGTGCACATTTTTCTACATAATTTATTCTATTACCCTTTGTCCTTTAGAGTGATTATTGACATGGGATTAATTACTGAGATGGTAGAATGTACTTCTATCATTTTGTTGCTTATGCCAAGTCTTACATCTATTTCTTGTATTTCTCTTTCCTTTTAGGTTAAGTATATTCTTTTTAGAGTGATGTTTTAATTTTGGGTTTTTACTGTTTTAAGAGTCATTGCTTGGTAGTGCTTTGACATTTATAACACCTTAAAATAATTTAATTCAAACTAGTGATTTCAATAGTGTTAAAAACATTTTCTTCAATATACTTTTATTTCATTTTAGACTTAAGGGTCTCACTTCATACAAGTATTTCTTGTATGAAAAGTCTATGAATGACAAGTTCTTTTTCTAGAAATTATATATTTATCATTCTGTATTATATATTAGTTATTACTATAGTACACTAATAATTATATATTAAGTTCTCTTTTGTGAAGTATACCGTTACTGGTGGTTGGGGGTCTGGGCTAGGTGTTTCCAGGTTCTTGGCCTTTTATCTAAATAATTTAAAATAAGGCCTCACATACATCTCCAAAACAGGCAAAGTAATCTTACTTGAAGCAAAGTGATATTGCAAGTTATAGAGGGATCCATGGTCAAGACTCACAGTTGAGTGAAAGTACTCAAGAATGAGATTATGTTCAGGTACCCCCATCTATGTGACTACTTTATAACAAGTGTAAATTATTTTATAGATCCTTTAATTATCATTTCATTGTTCATTTAACCATTAGCAAAGTACCATGTTTAAAACATGTAAAGTAAAATACACATACATATCACACTGTACATTATGAAGTGTACTGAAGGAGTCATGATAAACTAAAATTATTTTAGTTTTGATACTGCATAGTGATCTATCCAGCAAACTAGGATGTATAATATCAGAAATGTATGTCTTTATTTTCATCTTTTCTGCCAAAAGTTGTCTGAAAGTTTGAAGTAATGACTTGGATCAAATTGCATCCCACTCCTAAGATGTTTGCTTATTTAATGTTTTGTTTCCTCTGGAAATTCTTCCAGAGTCAACTAGTAGTAAAGAGTCCATAGACTAGCAACTTTACAACTTTTGAATTTTCAGGTAAAACATTATTAGATTAACTTTTAGAAAAACCTTTGCTATTATTCACACTAGTGAATATTTGTACAGTTTGAAAAAATATAAATGGTTATTGCTGATGACCATTCTTCTTCTATTGGAACTTCTCTCTGGAATATATTATACATGGACAGTTAAGAATCACCTCCAAAGTGGTTCTCTACATCCTCACCAGCATCTGCTGTCACCTGAGTTTTTGATCTTAGCCATTCTGAATGGTGTGAGGTGAAATCTCAGGGTTGTTTTGATTTGCATTTCCCTGGTGACTAAGGATGTTGAACATTTCTTTAGGTGCTTCTCGACCATTTGAGTTTCCTCAGTTGAGTATTCTTTGTTTATCTCTGTACTTCATCTTTTAATAGGCTTATTTGATTGTCTGGAGACTAATTTCTTGAGTTCTTTGTATATATTGCATAGTGGCCCTCTCTATTGGATATAGGATTGGTAAAGATCTTTTCCCAATTTCTTGGTTTCCATTTTGTCCTATTGACAGTGTCCTTTGCCTTTCTTTGACAGATTTGTCCATTCTTGATCTTAGAGCATAAGCTATTTGTGTTCTGTTCAGGAAATTTTCCCTTGTGTTCATGTATTCGAAGCTCTTCCCCACTTTCTCTTCTATTAGTTTCAGTCTATCTAGTTTTATGTGCAGTCCTTGATCCACTTGGACTTGAGCTTTGTACAAGGAGTTAAGAATGGATTGATTTGCATTCTTCTACATACTGTCTGCCAGTTGAACCAGCACCATTTGTTGAAAAGGCTATTTTTTTTCCACTGGATGTTTTAGCTCCTTTGTCAAAGATCAAGTGAGCATAGGTGTGTGGGTTCATTTCTGGGTCTTCAAATCTATTCCATTGATCTTCCTACCTGTCTCTGTACCAACATCATGCACCTGAAATTTGTGTAAAATAATAGTTATGAATTGGTATGTGGGTACTGGGAATTAATCAGTTTATTTTTATGGGGACATTCTGGGTTCAGGGGTTCAGATTCCTGGGGTTCAGAGAAGTACCTGGTTACCAAGTTTAGGTGATTTTCTATTTCATTGATAGATTAGGTCATATATTCATTTTCCCTACTACTTATTTCCTTTCCTTTAATGTTTCTAATTTTAAGCTTATGCATACCCAATTATATATAGGCATAAGGTGGTAACTAGGAGATTCTCACTTAAAGATTAATAGATGACAGAATTTTGTCCTTCTCTACAAAGATCCAAAACTAAGATCAGATCAGTCTTTGTATTCTTCATAAACAGTTAAGTGGGGGATGCTTATCTGAATAGAAATCTAAATTTAATTGTTGCTAGGAATGGGGAAACTTACACTATGTTCAGAGATAGGTGTAGGTTTTGGGGTGGGAGTATGAGAGATTCTGTGGTTGCTAAGCGCATTGTTTGAAGAAAGATGCATGTGCATATGTTCAGGCAAAGGAACTGCCAAGTGCATTGCTACAAGGTGGGACGTGTGCATAACTCCAAATGAGAATCCCAGCTAACTCTCTCCTATGATTGCTTGTCTGCCTCAATACTTTAGGTGAACATGGCAGGTCTTATTTTAACCATTTGAAAATACCAGCCCCTGTTCTTTAGGATTCCAAGGGCTGGCTAGTTGGTTATTTATTAACATTTATTTATTTGTATGCTTTTAAAAATCCTTTATTGATAGTGATTAGCTAGAGATCAGCAATGATGGGAACAAGGGTAAATTAAAACATCACAAAACTCCCTAGATGGCTGTAAGACCTTTGTTAATTTCCGGAATACTGAGAAATTCTGATCATTTTTACCAGTGTGTTTAATGTTAGAGAGGAGTGAGTTTTTAGAGCTCTCTATTGTGGCAATTTTGCTTATAGTCTCTTAAAATTAAGCATATTTTTCATTGAGAAGTGAGTTTTATGGGAATAGCAAAGTTTATTAAATATTTGGTTCTTAATTATGGTTTGAAAAATTAAACTTCTTGTAAAGAGTGTTAATTGCTGAAGCTGGGATAGAAATTTGACGTCCTTCCTCTGCTCTTTGTAGTTTATCAAAGCAAAGACTAAAATCTAATATTCTCAACATTTTGAAGACAATACTATATCAAAATCATTTGCATTAAATATCTGCCCAAAATGTCTGCTTGTTATGTTTGCTAATAATGGAAGCTTATTGCCAGTTTCAAATTGCCTTAAAGTACATGAACTAGAACTGGCAATGCTGTCCAGGTTGACCTCAAACTCATCCTCCTCCTTCAGCCTCCTGAAGGGGTCATAGGTATATTCTACTACATTAAGCAATCATGTATGTTTCTTTTCTTTTTACATAGGAATATACAGTGAAGACACCAACTAAAAAGAGCATGTATCAAAGAGAAGACAAGTATATACCTACTGGAAGAAGTAATAACAAGAGAAAAACATTCTTTGAATTTGATATTAATTCAGATAGTTCAGAAACTGCTGATCTCTTGGTAAAAATATTAAGAAGAACTAGCATTATTTTTACTTATGTCATTATTTCTTGATATAAATGTGTAATATATGTGCATAGAATCTACCATTGTGATAATAAAATACAACAAAACTGTCACAACACAGAATTAAGTGTTTTCATGCCATTTGACAGAAATTAAGGTTCAAATAATTTCTCTCTAAATTTCAGAAAACATGACACTTAAACCATATAATATTATATACTTGGCATATGAGATGATTAATTGTCATGATTTCCAGAAAAATATTATGAAGGAGGTTTTACTAGATTTAAAAACATAAAAGTGGGATTAATATTTTTAATATTGTCACAGCCAAATATGTTATTAAAGGTTCCATTTTTGCATATTTGTTGCTTTATTTTATACTACTACTGATTGGCATTTATATCACATTACTGGCAAACTGTAACATTCTATCACTCCTAAGGAGTAATGTATTAAGAATAGCATGTTTAAGGAATCTACTATTTTTATAAGAATGTTTACATTAAAGAATGGCTAGAGATAGCCTGGACTTTGGAAGTAAACATTCCAATGTTGAAATCCTGCTGTATTTCTACCAGAGTAATTTTGACCAATTTCTTAGCTACTGTGATATTCAAAATGTCTTTAAATTATTTCATTTTAATTTTTTAAAAGGAGAGTTGTATGGGCTAAAGTTATACCTCAGTGGTAGTATTTGTCTTGTATTGGTGCCTGAGCTCTAATCCCCAGCACTACAAAAACTGTGCAGAGTAAAACAAAATTATTGTGCATGACCCTGGGAACATGGTAAAGTGGGATATACCAGGAGTCTCTCGCATAGGCAACACTTATGCTGACAGAAATGAAAGGAACTGTTTTAGAACTCTAGACTTTTATTTCAGTTCCTATATTTTTCAGTGAAAATACTGGTTGGCAGTTGGGTTTTTGGTCAAGTTCAGTCTTAAATGGTAGTGACTAATGGTATATCCCAATCAACTACAGACCTGTGGCAGACAGCCACACTAGTGTTTCTGGTATAGTTTTTTATAGTAGTGTGCACCATAAGTATTTTGGTGCCAAATCTCAGGGTACAAATGTTACAGGTCCTATTATCCTTTTTTTTCTACTCTTTTTCTTCTACTTATTTTAGCTCTCATTCTCCTCATAGGTGATATGTTGACAAAATTTTAATAACCTGAAAAACTATAACATTGTATTTTTTCTCTTTTTCTTCAAGAGCTTGGTTTCAGAGGAAGATATATCAAACAAGCTTTACAATAAGAATCCACCAGATTCTCATCTGTTAGTCAAAACCCCCAAACAGCAGGTAGCTGTTAAATTTTATTCAGTAAGCAAAATTTAAAAGCAGGTGTCATTTTTAAATATATTAAGATATTGTTTTACTTTATTTTGTATTTAGACTCCTTCATCTCTATCAACTCCTGCATCTTTTATGAAGTTTGGAAGTCTGAAAAAATTGAGAGAAGACCGTTGGGCAACGATTGCTAAAATTGATAGGAAAAGAAGACTAAAGGAAGCAGAAAAGTTATTTACTTAATTTCAGAAAATCAATGTTGGTTACTAAAAACATTGAATAGTTAACTTTTATTATTTCCCAGAGAGCCAAACTTTACCAAGGAGTTCAGACTTTAAAATTAATTACATAAGTAACTTGTATTTATGTTATTATATTTGTGACCTAAATGTAAAATAACTATTTAATCTGAAATTTTTTACTGTATTCAGATACTTACATTTTGTTGCATATACTTTCAATGGATATTGAAATTTGAAGTTTTTTATTTGAGCTTTTGACCATTAGAAATGCAGTATTGAGATTTATAATCTGTTCTTTATTATTAAAATATTTTGGATGCAAATATTTCTTAATGATTTTTGTTAGGGTCTCTGAATAGCTAATCTTTATAATTTTGAGAGGTGGAAGTGATAAATTATATTAAGTAATACTCCTCAGAGATAAAATGAAATTGATGGGGATATCATTAGCAATTTTTCCAGTAGTTTCAGTGATTGGAAGAATTTAAGGAGAGAATGAGGGAGAAGAAATGGAGGCAGCTTTTGCTATTAAATGTAAATAGCTCAAGAAGTCATACATTGAAGGAAGAAGTTAAATGGGGTAATTCTAGAGAGGAAGTGAGTGAAAAATAAAACTTTTATAGAATGTTTTACAATAGGCAAGAGAGGTAGAATTTATTGGGTATATAAAGTATAAAACATTAGGAAGCATAACCATTTCTACATTAGTAACAGGTAAGAGGAAGTAATATATATCATAAGGTGATTGTAAATGAATGGAAGTTTATAGGAATTTTTGGTTTTATATGTTTTTTAAGGATTTATTTATGTATGAGTACACTATTGCTTTCTTCAGACACACCAAAAAGAGGGCATCTAATCTCATTACATATGTTTGTGAGCCACCATGTTGTTGCTGCGAATTGAACTCAGGATCTCTGGAAGAGCAGTTAGTGCTCTTAACCACAGAGCCATCTCTCTAGCCTAGCCCCCTTGGTTTTATATCTTAAGTTTTCTTAATGATTATCCTGGTTAGTTTTTTGTCAACTTGACAAACAGTAGCATCTCAGAAAAGGAACTTGAGAGTGAAGTGCTGCCTATCAGATTGCTTGTAGGCAAATCTATAGGCTTTCTCTCTCTCTTTTTCTCTTTATTTATGCCATTTACTCATTTTACATCCCAATTGGGCCCACTTCTAAGTCCCATCCTATCACACACCTCTTCCCTCTACTCCCCCTTCCCTCCTGATAAGGGAAGCCCCCCCCCCCCCCCCGTGGGTACCAACCTGTCCTAGCAAATCAAGTCTTAGCAGGACTTGGTATATCCTCTCCCACTGAGGCCAGAGAAGGCAGCCCTTCTAGGGGAAAGGGATCCAAAGAGAGGCAACAGTCATAGTCAGCACCCACCGTACCATGTTCAATTTAATGAGGAACCACCAGACTGATTTCTGGAGTGGTTGTACCAACTTGCAATCCCACTAACAGTGGAGGAGTGTTCTTCTTTTTCCACATCGTTGGCAGCATGTGCTGTCACCTAAGTTTTTTGACCTTAGCCATTCTGACTGGTGTGAGGTAGAATCTCAGGGTCATTTTGATTTGCATTTCTGTGATGACTAAGGATGTTCAACATTTCTTTCAGTGCTTGTTAGCCATTCAAGATTCTTCAGTTGAGAATTCTCTGTTTAGCTCTGTACCCATTTTTAAAATAGGATTATTTGATTTCCTGGAGTCTTAACCTCTTGAGTTCTTTATATATTTTGAATTTTAGCCCTATATCGGATTGAATTTTAGCCCTATATTGGTAAAGATCTTTTCCCAATCTGTGGGTTGCCATTTTGTCCTATTGACAGTATCCACACTCCTTCATGTTAAAAGTATTGAAGTGATTAGTAATTCAAGGTCCATACCTAAATAAAACCTAAATATACAGCAAACCAATAGTCAACATCAAACTAAACGGAGAGAAACTTGAAGCAATCTCACTAAAATCAGGGACAAGACAAAGCTGCCTACTCTCCCCATATCTATTCAATAGAGTACTCAAAGTTCTAGCCGGAGCAATTAGACAACAAAAGGAGATCAAAGGGATACAAATTAAAAAGGAGGAACTCAAGATATCATGATTTGCGGATGATATGATAGTATACATAAGTGACTTCCCCCACCCAAAAAAAAAAAAAATCCATGAGAGAACTCCTACAGCTGATAACAACTTCAGCAAAGTGGCTGGATATAAAATTAACTCAAACAAATCAGTAGCTTTACTCAAAGGATAAACAGGCTAAGAAAGAATTTAGGGAAACAACACCCTTTACCCTATATTATTTACAATAGTCATAAATAATATAAAAAACCTTGGTGTGACTCTAACCAAGCAAGTGAAAGATCTGTATAACAAAGAACTTCAAGTCTCTGAAGAAAGCAATCGAAGTTCTCAGAAGATGAAAAAATCTCCCATGCTCATGCTTTCATTTTTCTACTGTGTGGTTTTGGCTTCTTTACAAAAATATCAAGTGTCTGTAGTGTTTATTTCTGGGTCTTCGATTTGATTCCATTGATCAGTGTTTCTGTTTCTGTACAAATACTTTGCAGTTTTCATCACTATTGCTCTGTAGAAACAGCTTGTGGTCAGAGTTGGTAATTCCTCCAGAAGTTCTTTTATTCAGGATTGTTTTGGCTATCCTAGTTTTTTTTTTTTTTCATATGAAGTTGAAAATTGTACTTTCAAGATCTATAAAAAATTGTGCTAGAATTTTGATGAAGATTGCATTGAATCTTTTGGTAAGATGGTCATTTTTAACTATGTTAATCCTACTGATCCATGAGCATAAAAAAAATCTTTCCATCTTCTAATATATATTTCTTCTTCAGTTTCTTTCTACAGGGTCTTGAAGTTCTTGTTATACCAAGATATTTTATATCATTTGCGGTTATTATAAAGGGTGTTATTTTCCTAATTTCTTTCTCTGCCCATTTATCATTTGTATAAAAAAGGACTACTGATGTCTATGAGATAATTTTGTATGTAACCACTTTGCTGAAGGTGGTTATCAGCTGTAAGAGTTCTCTGGTAGAATTTTTGGGGTTGTGTATGCTGTTATTTATATGCTATTATATGTTCCAGAAATAGTAATAATTTCTTCCTTTCCAATTTGTATCCCCTTTATATCCTTTAGTTTTCTTATCGCTCTGGCTAGAACTTCAAAACTTTATTAAATAGATAGGAAGTAGGCAGTCTTGTCTTGTCCCTGATTTTAGTGGGATTGCTTTGATTATGTTTAGGTATGGGTCCTGTATCCCAAATTTCTCTAATACCATTTGCATGAAGGGATGTTGGATTTTATTAAAGGCTTGTTCAATGTCTAATTAGATAATCATGATATTTTCTTTCAGTTTATATGATGGATTATGTTGATGGATTTTTGTATATTGAACCATCCCTACATCCCTGGGATGAAGCCTACTTGATTTGATGGATGATGTCTTTGATGTGTTCCTGGATTCAGTTTGTGGGTATTGAGTAGTTTTGCATCAATGTTTATGAGGTAAATAAGTCTGAAGTTCTCTTTGTTGATTCTTTGTGTGGTTTAGCTACCAGGGTGACTGGTATCATAGAATGTGTTTGGCAGTGTTTCTTCTGTTTCTATTTTGTGGAATGGTTTGAGGAGTATTGGAATTAGCTCTTTGAAAGTCTGGTAGAATTTTGCACTAAAACCATCTGGCTCTGGGCTTTTTTTAGTTCAGAAAATTTTAATAACTGCTTCTATTTCTTTAGAGGTTATATGGCTGAATAGTTCACCTGGTCTTGATTTAAATTTGGTAAGTGGTGTCTGTCTAGAAAATCATCCATTTCATTAAGATTTTCCAATTTTGTTGAATATAGGTTTTTGAAGTAAGACCTAATGATTCTTTGTGTCAGTTATATCTCCCCTTTCATTATTGATTTTGTTTACATGCTTTATCTCTGTCTCTTGGTTAATTTGACTAAGAGTTTGTTTATCTTGTTGATTTTCTCAGAGAATCAGCTCTTGGTTTAGTAGATTCTTTGCATTGGTTTCTTTGTTTCTATTGATTGATTTCAGCCCTGGTTTCAATTATTTTCTGCCTTCTACTCCCCTTTGGTGTGCTTGCTACATTTTTTCTAGATCTTTCAGGTATACTTTTAAATTGCTGTATGAGAATTTTCTAATTTCTTTATGGAGGTACTTAGTGCTATGAACTTTCCTCTTAGCACTTCTTTCATTGTATCCCATAAATTTGGGTATGTTGTGCCTTTCATTTTCATTGAATTCTAGAAAGTTTTAAAATTCTTTGTTTGTTACCTGTTCAAGAGATCATTGAGAAGAGAGTTGTTCAATTTCCATGAGTGTGTAGGCTTTTTTTGTGCTTCTGTTGTTGTTGAAGTTCAGCTTTAATTCATGGTGGTCTGATAAGATACAAGGCATTATTTTAATTTTCTTTTATCTATTGAGGCTTGCTTTGTGACTAACTATATGGTGAATTTTGGAGAAGAATCCATGAGATGCTGAGAAGAAGGTATATTCCTTTGTGTTTGGATGAAACATTGTATAGATGTCTGTTAGGTACATTTGTTTCTTAATGTCTATTAGTTTTATTGTTTCTCTGTTTAGTTTTTGTCTAGATGTCCTGTCAGTTGGTGAAAGTAGGGTGTTGAAGTCTCCCACTATTAGTGTGTGGGATTCAGTGAGTGATTTAAGCTTCAGTAATACTTGTTTTACAAATGTGGGTACCCTTGTGTCTGGGGCATAGACGCTCAGAACTGAGATACCATTTTGGTAGATTTTTTCCTTTGATGAGTTTGAAGTGTTTTTTCTTGTCTATTTTGATGATTTTGGTTGAAAATCTATTTTATTAGATTTTAGGATAGCTACTACAGCTTGCTTCTTGAGCCCTTTATCTTGGAAAACTTTTTTCCAGCCCTTTACTTATATAGCGGAGGTTCATGGACCAGCCCATGTACACTCTTTGGTTGGTGGCTTAGTCCTTGGGAGCTCTGAGGAGTCTAGTTAGTTAATACTGTTGTTCGTCTTATGGGGTTGCAATCCTCTTCAGCTCCTTCAGTCCTTCCCCTATTTCTTCAGCAGCTCATTCCAATGGTTGGCTATAAGTATCTGCATCTGTCTCAGTCAGTTGCTGGTAAAGCCTCTCAGAGGATAGCCATTCCAGGCTCCTGTCTGCAAGCGCAACATGGCATCAGCAATATTATTGGGGTTTGGTGACTGCACTTGGAATGGATCCCAAGTTAGGGCTGTTTCTGGATGGCTTTTCCTTCAATCTCTGCTGTTTTTGTCCCTGAATTTTCTTTAGATAGGAACAATTCTGGGTCAAAAAATTTGAGATGGATAGGTGGCTCCATCCTTAAACTGAGAGCAATATCTATGTGCTAGAGATGGTCTCTGCAGGTTCCATCTCCCCACTGTTGGGAATTTCAGCTAAAGTCATTCCCTTGGGTCCTGGAAGTCTCTCACGTCCCTGTGTCTTGGAATTTCTAGAAGTTCCCCTGTCCCCCACCTCACTCTGCTACATATTTCTATTCATTCTGTTGGCCTTCTGAGCTTCTCTCCTGTCACATCCCCATACCTGATCCTGCCTCCTCTTTATTCTCTCCCTCTCCCCCTCCCCTCTCCCACCCAGATCCCTCCCTCCCCTTCTAAGTGGGATTGAAGCATCTATACTTGGGCCTTCCTTCTTGTTAAGCTTCATGTGGTTTTTGAGTTGTATCATGGATATTCTGAACTTTTTAACTAATATCCATTTATCAGCGAGTACATACCATGTATGTCCTTTTGTGGTCACCTCACTCAGGGTGATATTGTCTAGTTCCATCCATTTGCCTTCACAATTCATGATGTCCTTATTTTTAATAGATAAGTAGTAGTCCATTGTGTAAATGAATCACATTTTCTGTATCCATTCTTTGGTTGAGGGATATCTGGGCTGTTTCTATCTTCTGGTTATTATAAATAAGGCTGCTATGAACATAGTAGAGCACGTATCCTTGTGATACAGTACAGCATCTTTTGGGTATATGTCCAGGGTCTTCAGGTAGAACTATTTCCAGTTTTCTGAGGAACTGATAGATTGATTTCCAGACTGGTTGTACCAGCTAGCAATCCCACCAGCAATGGAGGAGTGTTCCTTTTTTCCCCCATTTCCTCACCAGGATCTGCTTTCACCTGAGGTTTTGATCTTAGTCATTCCTATTGGTGTAAGGTGGAACCTTAGGATCATTTTGATTTACATTTCCCTGATGACTAAGGATGTTGAACATTTCTTAAGTGCTTCTTGGCCATTCGAGATTCCTCTGTTGAGAATTCTTTAGCTCTATAGCCCAGTGGGTTACTTGTTTTTCTGGAGTCTAACTTCTTTGAGTTCTTTGTATATTTTGGATATTAACCCTCTATTAGATGTAGGGTTAGTGAAATGAAGATGCTTTTCCCAATCTGTAGGTTGCCATTTTGTCTTATTGACAATGTCCTTTGCCTTACAGAAGCTTTTCAGTTTCATGATGTCCCATTTGTCAATTTTTGATCTTAGAGCCTGAGCCATTGGTGATCTGTTCAGGGAAATTTTTCCTGGGCCAAGGCTATTTCCCACTTTCTCTTCCCTTAGATCCAGAGTATATGTTTTTATATGGAGGTCCTTGATCCACTGGGATTTGAGATTTGAGATCTGGATCATTTTGCATTTTGCATTTTTCTACACACATTTGTTGAAGATGCTTCCCCCACCCCCCACCATGTATGGTTTGGGCTTCTTTGTCAAAGATCAAGTGTCCATAGATGTGTGAGTTTATTTCTGGGTCGTCAATTCTATTCCACTAATCAACCTGACTTTCTCTGTTCTAATATCATGCAGTTTTTATCACTTTTGCTCTGCAGTATAGCTTGACATCAGGGATGATGATTCCCCAGAAGTTCATTTATTGTTGAGAATTGGTTTTGCTATTCTAGGTTTTTTGTTTTTCCATATGAAGTTGAGAGTTGCTTTTTCATGTCTGTGAAGAATTGAGTTGGAATTTTCATGGGGATTGCTTTGAATCTATAGATTACTTTTGGTAAAATGGACAGTTTTTACTATGTTAATCCTGCCAATCCATGAGCATGGGAGATCTTACCATCTTCTGAGGTCTTCTCTTTCTTGAGAAACTTGAAATTCTTGTCATACAGATCTTTCACTTGCTGGTAATGTGACTGTTGTAAAGGATGTTGTGATTGTTTGTATATGGTTGGTCCAGGGAGTGGTACTATTAGAAGGTGTGGCCCTATTGGAGTAGGTGTGGCTTTGTTGAAGTAGGTAAGTCACTGTGAGTATAGGCTTTACGACTCTCATCCTAGCTACCTGGAAGCCAGTCTTCCACTAGCAGCCTTCATATGAAGATGTAGAACTCTCAGCTCTGCCTGCACCATGCCTGCCTAGATGCTGCCCTACTCCCACCTAGATGATAATGGACTGAACCTCTGAACCTGTAAGCCAGACCCAATTAAATATTGCCCTTTATAAGACTTGCCTTGGTCATGGTGTTCGTTCATAGCAGTAAAACCCTAACTAGGACAGGTGTGGTTTCCCTAATTTCTTTCTTAGCCCATGTATCCTTTGTATAAAGGAAGACTGCTGCCTTTTTTGAGTTAATTTTGTATCCATCCCCTTGACTGAAGTTGTTTATCAACTGTAGGAGTTCTTTGCTAGAATTCTTGGGGTTGCTCATATAGACTATCATATCACCCACAAATAGTGATACCTTGACTTCGTCTTTGCCATTTTGTATTCATTTGACCTCCTTTTGTTGTCTAATTGCTTTAGCTAGATTGTGGAGTACTATATTGAATAAATAGGGAGAGAGCCTTATTTATAATAGCCAGAAGCTGGAAAGAACCCAGATATCCTTCAACAGAGGAATGGATACAGAAACTGTGGTATTACACAATGGAGTACTATTCAGCTATTAAAACCAATAAATTAATGAAATTCTTAGGCAAATGGATGAAACTAGAAAGTGTCATCCTGAGTGAGGTAACCCAATCATAAAAGAAAGCACATGGTATGTACTCACTAATAAGTGGATGTTAGCCCAAAAGCTCAAAAAATAAGCAAGTTACAATTCACCCAGCACCCGAAGCTCAAGAAGGAGGACTTAAGTGAGGGTGCTTTGGTTTCTCTGAGAAAGGGAACAAAATACTCACAGGAACAATAAAGGAGATAAAGTGTAGAGCAGAGACTGCCCTACCTGGGGATTCATCCTATAAACAGTCACCAAACCCTGGCACTGCTGTGGATGACAAGAAGTATATACCAAAAGGAGCATGGTATGTCTCCGGAGGGGCCCTGCCAGATCCTTGAAATATAGAGGCAGATGCTAGCAGCCAACCATTGATCTGGGCGTGGGGTCCCCAACGGAGGAGCTGGAGGGTGGTCTGGAGGAACTGAAGGAGTTAATAGCCCCATGGGGAGAGCAACAATGTTGGCCACCCAGACGCTCCAGGACTTCCAGGGACTAAACCATCAACCAAAGGATACACATGGTTCCAGCCAAAAATGTGGCAGAGGAATGCTTTGTTGGGCATCAGTGGGAGGAGAGGTCCTAGGCCAGGTGAAGGCCCTCAACAAAGAGAAATCAAGGGGGAGGGGAGATGGGAGTGGGTGGAGGGGCATATACTTGGAGGCAGGGGGTGGGAGGAGGGGTTAGGCATCTTTGGGGAGGGGGGAAATCGGGAAAGGTTTTACTATTGGAAATGTAAATGAAGACAATACTCAATAAAAAAAATTAAAATAGCCCCTGGTTCTGGAAAGACTCAGTGAAGCAGTATTCGACAAAACCAGAATGGGGAAGTGGGAAGGGGTGGGTGGGAGGACAGGGGAAGAGAAGGGGGCTTATGGGACTTTCACGAAGTGGGGGGCTAGAAAAGGGGAAATCATTTGAAATGTAAATAAATTATATCGAATAAAAAAAATTAAAAAAAAAGTAGGAAAAAAAATAAAAATAGGGAGAGCGAGCAGCCTTGTCCCTGATTTTAGTGGTATTCAAGTTTCTCACCATTTAATTTGATGTTGGCTATTGGTTTGCTGTATATTGCTTTTATTATGTTTAGGTATGTGCCTTGAATTCCTGATCTCTCCAAGACTTTTAACATGAATGGTATTGTATTTTGTCAAAGGCTTTTTCAGCATCTAATGAAATGATCATGTGATTTTTTCCCCTTGAATTTGTTTATAGAGTGAATTAAGTTGAGGAATTTCCATATTTTGAACTATCCCTGAATCCCTGGGATGAAGCCTACTTGATTGTGGTAAATGATCATTTTGATGTATTCTTGGATTTGGTTTGCAAGAATTTTACACAAAGTATTTTTGCATAAATATTCATAAGCAAAATTGGTCTGAAGTTCTCTTTCTTTGTTGAGTCTTTGTGTGTTTTAGGTATTAGATTAACTGTGGCTTCATAGAACAAAATAGATAGTATTTCTTTTGTTTTTATTGTGGAATAGTTTGAGGAGTATTGGTATCAGTTTTTCTTTGAGGAACTGGTAGAATTCTGCACTAAAACCATCTGGCTGTGACCCTTTTTTGGTTAGGAGACTTTAAATGACTGCTTCTATTTCATGGGTTTATGGGACTGTTTAGATTGTTTACCTGATCTTGATTTAACTTTGCTAAGTGCACCTGCTTGATTGTGTTTTCCTCTATTTCTTTAAGGGATTTATTTTGTTTGCCCATGTTTTCCTGTATTTTAGTGAGTTATTTATATCTTCCTGAAAGTCTCTGTTAATCTTCATGAGGTGGGCTTTTAGGTCATCATCTTGCTTTTCAGGTGTGTTAGGGTATCCAGGACTTGCTGTGGTAGGAGAACTGGGTTCTGATGGTGCCAAAGTACATAGGCTTCTGTTGCTTATGCTCTTGCATTTGCTTCTTGCCATCTCATTATCTCTGGCCCGTGTGTCTCTGACTGGTGCCAGCCTCTTTGGTGGCAGGTAGAGCTCTGTGACCTGGGTTAGAGCAGGCCTCCTAGGAGGCAGGCTCTGCTGTCTCTGGTTGGGGGGCTCCTATGTCCCTGGTTAGAGCAGGCCTCCTCTGTCCCTGGGTTAGGGCACCCCTCCTGTGACCTGGTTTTGACAGACCTCCTAGGAGACAGGCATGCTGTGTCCCTGGTTATAGTAGACTTCCTGAGAGACTGGGAGGATGTGTGTCCCTCGTTATGGTACACCTCCTGGGAGACTGGCAGACTGTGGGGTGTGGGAGAGGAGGTAGCATGCCGATCTGTCCTTGTGGAGGTGCAGACCTGTGTCCCTGACTATGGCAGATCTCCTGGGAGACTTGTAGAGTGTGGGGTGTGGAGAGGGGCAGACATGTCATTCTGCCTCTCTGAGGTGTATACTGGAAGGGAGGTAGACGTGTGTTTCTTGTATTCTGCAGAAGGGTGGATGCTCTTTTCACATCCATTGTGTTAGCCTTTGTCTTTTTATTGGGGAATCAATGTTGAGAGATATTAATGACCAATGATTGTTATTTCCTGTTATTTTGATGGTGGTGGTGGTGGTGGTGGTGGTGTGTTTGTTTGTGTATGTGTGTGTGTGTGTGTGTGTGTGTGTGTGTGTGTAGTTTCTTTGTTTTCGCTAGTATGGAATTGCTTATTTCCTATGTTTTCTTGGATGTAGTTACCATTTTTTGGTTGGAGGTTTTTTTTTTTCTGTAGGGCTGGATTTATGGATAGATATTGTTTGAATTTGAATTTGTCTTGAACTATTCTTGTTTTCTCCCTTTATTGTGACTGAGAGTTTTTCTGGGTATAGTAGTCTAGGTCTGTGGTTTATTTTAGAGGTTGCTGGATATCTGTCCTGTTCCTTCTAGCTTTTAGAGTCTCTGTTGAGAAGTCGGGTGTAATCCTAATTTGTCTTTGTATGCTACCTGCCTCTTTCCCTTACCACTTCTAATATTCTTTGTCCTGTAGATTTTGTGTTTTGATTATTATGTGCCAGGAGGATTTTGTTTTCTGGTCCAGTCTAGTTGGTGTTCTATAAGTTTCTTGTATGTTTATAGGCATCTCTTTCTTTAGTTTGGAAAAGTTTTCTTCTATGATTTTGTTGAGAACATTTTCTGGGCCTTGGAGCTGGGACTCTTCATCTTCTATTCCTATTAGTCATAGGTTAGATCTTTTCATAGTATCCCAGATTTGCTGGATGTTTTGTGTCAGGAATTTTTTAACTTTAACATTTTCTTTGATTGATAGATCAGTTTCTTCTATTGTATCTTCTATGCAGGAGATTCTCTCCTCCATGTTCTGTATTCTGTTGGTGATGGCTTGCATATGTTGTTTCTATTCTCTTCCCTAGGTTTTCCATCTTCAAGATTTCCTCAGTTTGTGTTTTCTTTATTGCTTCTATTTCCTCTTTCAGGTCTTGCACAGTTTTATTTCCTTCACCGGTTTAATTGTATTTTCTTATATGTCTTTAAAGGATTTGTTTCCTTTTTAAAGACTTCTATTTGTTTGATTGTATTTTTCTATATTCTTTAAGGGACTTATTAATTTCCTTTTTAAAGGCCTCTATCATCTTTATAAGATTGGATTTAAGATCATTTTCTTGTGTTTTGGTTGTGTTAGGATATCCAGGGCTAGCTGTAGTGGGGTAGTTGTGCTTTGAGGGTATCATGTTGCCATGGTTCTTGTTGATTGTGTTCTTTCAAGGTCCTTTAGCCATCTGGATAGTTTTGGTTCCTGGATGTCCTTGTTGTTGTAGGTATTGGAAAGGAGGTGAACCTCAATGGTCCTGGTGTGGCCTCTGATGGATATTCTTGCTTTATGGTTCTGGACCTGCAGTTCTGTATGGTTCAATAGTCTTAGGTCTGATGAAGGTGGGAAGAGAGGTGGCAGGAGAATGGATATCCCCCTGGGATAGCAGGCTGCTCAGGGTTATCTTGGCTTGGCCCAGAGGGATCAGACTGCAGGGAAGTTTAGCTTATGTGTTCAGGAGTCTGATGATGGTGGAGGAGAGGCAGCAGGAAAGTGGAGGTCCCCCTGGGATAGCAGGCTGCTCAGGGCAGTTTTTAACCCTTCTTTTGAAGCTATGTTCTGTTCATTTAATGTTTTGAGTATAATGCGATGTGGAAAATTTCTTTCTGGTCCTCTCTGTGTTCTGTATATCTCTTTTATCTGTATGAGTTTCCCTTTTCAAGATTTGAAATATTTTCTTCTAAGTTTTATTATATTTTATATGCCTTTTGCATAAAATTTTTCTCCTTCCTGTATACCTATAATATGTAGATTTTGCCTTTTTATGGAGTCCCAGATTTCTTGCATGTCCTAGTCATATATTAAAAGAAATTATCATTGACCTTAACTGAATGATTCAGTTACTCTCTTTTGTCTTTATGACCATACATTCTATCTTACACATGATCCATTTTGTGACTGGGGTTTTACATTTAACTTTTTATTTAACATACTCATTTCTATCATCAGAAATGGGTTTTTAGTTTGGGTTTTTATTAGTATTTCTCTTTATTAAATTATATTTTCATATGGATTAACTTCTTATTCAGCTGTTTTTCTGTTTTATAAGACTTTATTTATTTTATTTTACACATATGAGTATTTTGCCAACATGTACACATATGCACCTCATGTATTCCTGGTGCCATGGAACTGGAGTTATAGACAATTGTGAGCTGTCAAGTGAGCCTGGGAATTGGACCCAGGTCCTCTATAGGGACAGCCAGTGCTCTTAACCACCAAACCACCTCTTCATCCCCTTATTCAGCTGTTTATGCGCTCTTTGAAAATACTGAAGTCCTCTTTGGATTGTTGCTATATTTATAATCATTTAAAAAACCCTATGTACCTGGTATTTCATCAAGCCATTTTGATTGAGGGTTATTTGGGTGGAACTAGTAATTTTTGGAGACAAGTTGTCTTTTTTTTTTAATTTAATTTGTGGTTTTGCACTTGGACCTGCTTTTCTTGGGTTAGATTATGTGTTGAGATTTGTTTTTGTTTTGAAATTTAGGTTGTCTTCTTCTTTCAGTGTATGTGTTTGCAGTGTTCAGGAGAAACTAGTCCTGGTGATGTTTTTATCTGTTAGATTGTCACAAGATTCTATCTTCAGTCTGGCCCTGTAAATTGTGTAGCAACAGCTATCCAGGAGTTAACCCACTCTGATAATAGAATAGCAAGTGATTATAAAAGAGACACTTAAGTACTAATTAGTTTGGGGAATAAAGGGGCCCTGATGGTACAGTTCATATTAATACTTTAGTATGAATGAAAAGGAAAAGAAGAGATAAGCAATCCTGTGAGACTGGTGATGAATATTAGATTGGAAAATGTTGTTAGGTTTCAAATCTGAGACAAATGGTTAACTGAGGTACCTGTTTAGTATATCAAAATGGGCCTGGCTGCCAGGTTCTCCCAGGGTCCCTGAGTCCTTGCAGGTTACAGATTCCTTTTGGCTGGCATACCCTACTCCTTACCCTCAATTCTAGCCCAGGGGATATATTTACTTACTTGGACCTTTCCACCTTTTGTCTACTTTTTCATTCTCCTGGCTCCTCTTCACCTTACTGCCTCTCTTCACATGGCCAGGATCAGGGTCATGTTCCCTGATATCTGGCTTTGCTCTCCTTTTTTCTCTATAGAATAAACCTTCTGGAGATTTCATCATACCTAGAAGCAGTCATGTCTTTTCTTTTTATCCCCCTCCCCAATTTATTCAGGTGTGAAGTAGAGGAGAGGGATATACATAAGGGCAGGAATAATTCAAGGAAAGAAATGAGTGGAGAAGAGAGGTAGATATGTGGGAATTTTGGTTAATGGTAGACTACAAAAGGGAGTAGTATCAAAAAATATATACCCAGAAACCATAAACCACATCTTCCTCTGGGTTTCTGGACACTGTAAAAGTAGTGAGGTGGGTATCAAAAAAGAGAAAGTAAGAAAAAGATGAGGAGGAGAAGAGAAAAAGGAGAAAGGGGAGGGAGAAAAGAAGGGAGGGGGCGCGCAAATAGTAAAAGGAGGTATGGACAGTAGGGGACAGTGTTGGCCTGCTACAAAGTCCTTCTGAATGAACTGTAGTAGAAATGAAATAGCTGTAGGCAGGGAAGAGAGCTGGCTGGAGATACAAGATAATGGAACCACAGGGCAGCTAAAAGATAGCTGCAACAGGGAAGAAAGGAGGGGTGGAAACAGACAAAATTAGATCATTTTAAATTTGAATAGTTTTGAAAATTTTATAAGAACAATAATATTAATAACTTTTAGAATTTAAGAGCATACTAAAGATTCTTTTAGGAAAGAGCTTATATTTTTGCCTTGTTGGAAACACCTTTTGTCTTAAGCTACTATTAAAGGATCCAATTCATTTGATTAATGGTTTAGAGTGAATAAAGCTTAGTGGGTCCATGTTCTGTGTCTCCCTTGGGCATAGAAACTTTTGCTGTGTCTTCATATGACTTTTACAAGACAGCTAGAAAAGTGATTTTGTTTTGAAGGGATATATTTAATATACGAGACTATTAGAAAATGTAAATATTTTGATAAATACAGTGACTACTTTGTAAAGGAAATATATTAGCCTTTAATGGAACCAAATCTGATACTAATATGGCTTTATCTGAGTTTTCCCTTGAATCATTGAAGCCCATAGTAGTCTTCTATTTACAAGAGCTACTGGTTTTATCATAAAAGTTTATTTTATTTATTGGGTGTATGGTCTCTCTCTCTCTCTCTCTCTCTCTCTCTCTCTCTCTGTGTGTGTGTGTGTGTGTGTGTATGTGTGTGTGATTTTTCTCCCATTTAAGATACAAAGATTTAACTTAGTTTGTCAGGTTTAATGGCAAATGCCTTTCCTTGCTGAGCCACCTTGCTTGCCTAGAATTCACTGTTTTTTGTTTTTGTTTTTGTTTTTTAGATTACTGATTTTAGTGGATATTATATCAGCTTTGAAGCAAAAATGAGTAACTTGATATTGCTTGTGTGCCACAAACTTCATGAGAGTCACAGACTCCAGAAAAGGACCTGCTGGAGCTAAGAATATAAGGAGAATGAAAGGATTGATTTCTTTCCTTATAATGGGAATTATGACGGTTTGAATGAGAAATATCCCTGTTCTCTGTGGCATTTGAATGCTTAGATTCCAATTGGTGGCACTGTTTGGGGAAACTTAAAAGGCATGGCCTCTTTGGGGAGAAGTTGTCTGTGGAGACCGGCTGTGAAGGTTTTAAGACTTGCACCATTTCTAGTTCATCTGCTTCGAGATGTAAGTTATCACCTTACTGCATAGCCATTATGCACTTCCTGGCCATGTATTCTTATCTTTTTTTTTTTTTTTTTTTTTTTTGGAATGAGAAAAGTAATTTTACCATCTGATAAAGTTGTAATATCAAAAATATATACAGACATCACAAAACTAAATGTTCTAAAATAAAATACTCCAGATAAATAATAGGGTACAGATTTAAACCACAAACTCTCAACAGACAATCTCAAATGGCTGAGAAACACTTATTTTTTGTTTTTTTTTCTTTTTAACTTTTTATTGGTTCTTTGTGAGTTTCACATGATGCACCCCAACTCATTTCTCCCTCCCCTTGTACCTGCTCTCCATGCTTATAGCCTCCTACATGGCAGAGAAAAAAAATCACTGTGGAAGCTGTAATGTGTGATAGTGTTCCTTAGTAAACCATTTTGTCCATATTTCTTTTTTTATTTCATTTTATTAGATATTTGATTTATTTATATTTCAAATGGTATCTCCTTTCCTTGTTACCCCTCTAAAAACACCCTATCCCATACCCCCTTCCCCCTACTTAACTCCCCTCCCCACTTTCTTGACCTGTCATTCCCCTACACTGGGGCATCGAGCCTTCACAGTACCAAAGACCACTCTTCTCTTTGATGTCTGAAAAGGCCATCCTCTGCTACATATGTAGCTGGAGCCATGGGTCCCCTCCATGTGTACTCTTTGGTTGGTTGTTTAGTCCCTGGGAGCTTTGGGGGTACTGGTTGGTACATATTATTGTTCCTGAACTGCAGTCTTTAAGAAAGTTTACTTCTGTAGGTTGCCTTGGTTTTGATATATTATCACATCAATAGAAAGTAACTAATACAGGAACAGAATGTAGGACTTCATACTTGCTAATCAGATAGGCTACTACTGAGTTACATCTTCAGCCTGAAAAAAAAAAAAAACAAATTGGATTTGAAGTATTTTTGATCATTTATAATGTTAGAAGCATCATAGGATAAATACAGCTTGAATACTAAAGTAAGGTCAGTATTTAGTAATTATTGGCATATAAATGCCATTTAAAGTCTTGATCTAGGGCTTGCAAGATAGATCAGAGGTTAGCATTGTCTGATGCTCTTCCAGAAAACGCCAGTTTTGTTCCTGGCGTCAACATCAGGAGGCTTACAACTGCCTGTAACTAGTTTGAAGGGTTCTGCTGTCCTTTTCTGGTTTGTGAGAGCTCTTATATACATGACATACAACACACATGCACACACACACACACACACACACACACACAAAGAGGGGGGAGAGAGAGAGAGAGAGAGAGAGAGAGAGAGAGAGAGAGAGAGAGAGAGAAAGGGAGAGAGAGACACACAGAGAGAGGTAGAGAGAAAGGGAGAGGGAGAGAGGGGGACAGACAGAATAAAACAAAAATCCTAAAAATCAAGTCTTGGATTAGAAGTACACTTTTTAATAACATACTTGTACTGGCTAGTTTTGTGTGTCAACTTGATACAGGCTGGAGCTATCACAGAGAAAGGAGCTTCAGTTGGGGAAGTGCCTCCATGAGATCCAGCTGTGGGGCATTTTCTCAATTAGTGATCAAATGGGGAGGGCCTCTTGTGGGTGGTACCACCTTTGGGCTGGTGCTCTTGGGTTCTATAAGAGAGCAGGCTGAGCAAGCCAGTAAGAAACACCCCTCCATGGCTTCTGCATTAGCTCCTGTTTCCTGACCTGCTTGAGTTCCAGTCCTGACTTCCTTTAGTGATGAACTGCAACGTGGAAGTGTAAGTTCAACAAACCCTTTCCTCCCCAACTTGCTTCTTGGTCATGATGTTTGCGCAGGAATAGAAACCCTGACTAAGACAAATTGGTACCAGGAGTGGGGGTATTCCTGTGACAACCTGATCATGGGGAAGACTGTGGAAGGACTTTGGAACTTTGGGCTAGATGATCCATTCGGTGTTAAGAGCTCTGTGGAATGTTCTGTAGGAGCTTGGATGATAATGTTGAGAACATTGCAGAAGATGGAGGCCTGACTTGTGAAATTTCAGAGGGAAGATTAAAGACTCTTATCAGGGCCATGTTGATTGTGAAGATTCTGTGGTTTTGGTTAGCTGGGGCTGAAGAATCAGCTATGATTAACAAGATACCAGAACCACTAAATCGAACCTTTGTGTTACTGGGACTATTGATGCTGGTTAGCTGGAGCTAAGAAATTAGCGGTGATTAAGAAGAGACCAGCATCACTGAGATGAAATCTTCTTGGAAGTGTTTTCTGAGAGCACAGAGAGTGTGTTCCAGAGATAACCACAGTTGTATTTTGTGCTGTGGCTGGACTTGGTACTGTGTAAGAGTCACCCAGATGGTACAGGTTTTGAAGGCATGAAGGGGTCATGAAGAGCAGCTGAGGCTCTTGGCACAGTGAGAGGCCACAGAAGGCCATTGGTGAAGGTGCAGCCTCAGTTGTAATTAATGGCCCAGGACTTGAATGTCATACATACGAGCAGAGGCTTGTCATCATGAAGAGAGCCTATGAGAGGCTATTGGTGAAGCCTAATTACAGTAGAAGTCATCAGTGTTTTGGAGATGCCAGTACCATGCGATGACCACCAAGAACAGCAGCAGCAGTGGAGTACAGGCAGCTGGAGCCTAGAAGACAAGCTGTGTGCTACAAAGGGCAGAGCTGGAGAAGGGACCCACACCCTTGGAGGAGCCCGGAAGATTGTGACTTGGATCCCAGACACTGAACCATTGGAGTTTGAATTTTGCTTTTGGTTGTGACTGTGCCCTGATATGTTTCCCTCTTGAAGGAAGAAAGTATTTTTTTTTTTACTAATTTCTTTTTTTTTATTAACATTTTTTTTATTATTTGATATAATTTATTTACATTTCCAATGATTTCCCCTTTTCTAGCCCCCCCACTCCCCGAAAGTCCCGCAAGCCCCCTTCTCTTCCCCTGTCCTCCCACCCACCCCCTCCCACTTCCCCGTTCTGGTTTTGCTGAATACTGTTTCACTGAGTCTTTCCAGAACCAGGGGCCACTCCTCCTTTCTTCTTGTACCTCATTTGATGTGTGGATTATGTTTTGGGTATTCCAGTTTTCTAGGTTAATATCCACTTATTAGTGAGTGCATACCATGATTCACCTTTTGAGTCTGGGTTACCTCACTTAGTATGATATTCTCTAGCTCCATCCATTTGCCTAAGAATTTCATGAATTCATTGTTTCTAATGGCTGAATAGTACTCCATTGTGTAGATATACCACATTTTTTGCATCCACTCTTCTGTTGAGGGATACCTGGGTTCTTTCCAGCATCTGGCAATTACAAATAGGGCTGCTATGAACATAGTAGAACATGTATCCTTATTACATGGTGGGGAGTCTTCTGGGTATATGCCCAGGAGTGGTATAGCAGGATCTTCTGGAAGTGAGGTGCCCAGTTTTCGGAGGAACCGCCAGACTGATTTCCAGAGCGGTTGTACCAATTTGCAACCCCACCAGCAGTGGAGGAGTGTTCCTCTTTCTCCACACCCTCTCCAACACCTGCTGTCTCCTGAATTTTTAATCTTAGCCATTCTGACTGGTGTAAGATGAAATCTTAGGGTTGTTTTGATTTGCATTTCCCTAATGACTAATGAAGTTGAGCATTTTTTAAGATGCTTCTCCGCCATCCGAAGTTCTTCAGGTGAGAATTCTTTGTTTAACTCTGTACCCCATTTTTTAATAGGGTTGTTTGATTTTCTGGAGTCTAACTTCTTGAGTTCTTTATATATATTGGATATTAGCCCTCTATCTGATGTAGGATTGGTGAAGATCTTTTCCCAATTTGTTGGTTGCCAATTTGTCCTCTTGATGGTGTCCTTTGCCTTACAGAAACTTTGTAATTTTATGAGGTCCCATTTGTCAATTCTTGCTCTTAGAGCATACGCTATTGGTGTTCTGTTCAGAAACTTTCTCCCTGTACCGATGTCCTCAAGGGTCTTCCCCAGTTTCTTTTCTATTAGCTTCAGAGTGTCTGGCTTTATGTGGAGGTCCTTGATCCATTTGGATTTGAGCTTAGTACAAGGAGACAAGGATGGATCAACTCGCATTCTTCTGCATGCTGACCTCCAGTTGAACCAGCACCATTTGTTGAAAAGGCTATCTTTTTTCCATTGGATGTTTTCAGCCTCTTTGTCGAGGATCAAGTGGCCATAGGTGTGTGGGTTCATTTCTGGATCTTCAATCCTGTTCCATTGATCCTCCTGTCTGTCACTGTACCAATACCATGCAGTTTTTAACACTATTGCTCTGTAGTATTGCTTGAGGTCAGGGATACTGATTCCCCCAGATTTTCTTTTGTTGCTGAGAATAGTTTTAGCTATCCTGGGTTTTTTGTTGTTCCAGATGAATTTGATAATTGCTCTTTCTAACTCTGTGAAGAATTGAGTTGGGATTTTGATGGGTATTGCATTGAATCTGTATAGTGCTTTAGGCAAAATGGCCATTTTAACTATATTGATTCTACCGATCCAAGAGCATGGGAGGTTTTCCCATTTTTTGAGGTCTTCTTCCATTTCCTTCTTCAGAGTCTTGAAGTTCTTGTCATACAGATCTTTCACATGTTTGGTAAGAGTCACCCCAAGATACTTTATACTGTTTGTGGCTATTGTGAAGGGGGTCATTTGCCTAATTTCTTTCTCAGCCTGCTTATCCTTTGAGTATAGGAAGGCCACTGATTTGCTTGAGTTGATTTTATAACCTGCCACTTTGCTGAAGTTGTTTATCAGCTGTAGGAGCTCTCTAGTGGAGTTCTTTGGGTCACTTAGGTAGACGATCATGTCGTCTGCAAATAATGATAGTTTGACTTCTTCCTTTCCAATTTGTATCCCTTTGACCTCCTTATGTTGTCGAATTGCCCGAGCTAGTACCTCAAGTACAATATTGAAAAGATAAGGAGAAAGGGGGCAGCCTTGTCTGGTCCCTGATTTCAGTGGGATTGCTTCAAGTTTCTCTCCATTTAGTTTGATGCTGGCTACCGGTTTGCTGTATATTGCTTTTACTATGTTTAGGTATGGGCCTTGAATTCCTGTTCTCTCCAAGACTTTAAGCATGAAAGGATGCTGAATTTTGTCAAATGCTTTTTCAGCATCCAATGAAATGACCATGTGGTTTTGTTCTTTGAGTTTGTTTATGTAGTGGATTGTATTGATGGATTTCCGTATATTGAACCAACCCTGCATTCCCGGGATAAAGCCTACTTGATCATGGTGGATGATCGTTTTGATGTGTTCTTGGATTCGGTTGGCAAGAATTTTATTGAGTATTTTTGCATCGATGTTCATAAGGGAAATTGGTCTGAAGTTCTCTTTCTTTGTTGGATCTTTTTGTGGCTTTGGTATCAGCGTAATTGTGGCTTCGTAGAAGGAATTGGGTAGTGTTCCTTCTGTTTCTATTTTGTGGAATAGTTTGAAGAGTATTGGTGTTAACTCTTCTTTGAAGGTCTGGTAGAATTCTGCACTGAAGCCATCTGGTCCTGTGCTTTTTTTGGTTGGAAGACTTTCTATGACTCCTTCTATTTCTTTAGGCATTATGGGACTGTTTAGATGGTCTAGTTGGTCCTGATTTAATTTTGGTATTTGGTATCTGTCAAGGAAATTGTCCATTTCCTCCAGATTCTCCAGTTGTGTTGAGTACAGGCTCTTGTAGTAGGATCTGATGATTTTTTGGATTTCCTCAGTTTCCGTTGTTATATCTCCCTTTTCATTTCTAAGTTTGTTAATTTGGATACTTTCTCTGTGCCCTTTGGTCAGTCTGGCTAAGGGTTTATCTATCTTGTTGATTTTCTCAAAGAACCAGCTCCTGGTTTTGTTAATTTTTTGTATGGTTCTCTTTGTTTCTACTTGATTGATTTTGGCCCTGAGTTTGATGATTTCCTGCCTTCTACTCCTCCTGGGCGAAATAGCTTCTTTTTGTTCTAGGACTTTCAGGTGTGTCATTAAGTTGGTAATGTATGCTCTCTCCATTTTCTTTTTGGAGGCACTCAGGGCTATGAGTTTTCCTCTTAGCACTGCTTTCATTGTGTCCCATAGATTTGGGTATGTTGTGTTTTCATTTTCATTGTGTTCTAAAGAGTCTTTAATTTCTTTCTTTATTTCTTCCTTGACCAAGGTATCATTGAGTAGAGTATTGTTCAGTTTCCATGTGTATGTGGGTTTTCTGTTGTTTCTGTTGCTATTGAAGACCACTTTTACTCCATAGTGATCAGATAGGAGGCATGGGATTAGTTCTATCTTCTTATATTTGTTGAGGTCTGTCTTGTGACCAATTATATGGTCGATTTTGGAGAAGGTACCATGAGGTGCTGAGAAAAAGGTATATCCTTTTGTTTTAGGATAGAATGTTCTATATATGTCTGTTAAATCTAATTGGTCCAAAGCTTCAATTAGTTTCATTGTGTCCCTGTTTAGTTTTTGTTTTCCTGATCGGTCCATTGATGAAAGTGCAGTGTTGAAGTCACCCACAATTATTGTGTTAGGTGCAATGTGTGCTTTTAGTTTTAATAAAGTTTCTTTTACGAAAGAGGGTGCCCTTGCATTTGGGGCATAGATGTTCAGGATTGACAGTTCTTCTTTTTGTATTTTTCCTTTGACCAGCAAGAAGTGTCCCTCAGGGTCTCTTTTGATGACTTTGGGTTGAAAGTCAATTTTATCTGATATTAAAATGGCTACTCCAGCTTGTTTCCTGAGACCATTTGCTTGTAAAATTGTCTTCCAGCCTTTTACTCTAAGGTAGTGTTTGTCTTTGACCCTGAGGTGTGTTTCCTGTAAGCAGCAAAATGTAGGGTCCTGTTTACGTATCCATTCAGTTAGTCTGTGTCTTTTTATTGGGGCATTAAGTCCATTGATGTTAAGAGATATTAAGGAATAGTGATTGTTACTTCCTATCATTTTTGACGTTATTTTTTAAATTTGAATGCTTAACTTCTTTTGGGTTTGATGAAAGGTTACTATCTTGCTTTTTCCAGGGTGAAGTTTCCCTCCTTGTATTGGTGTTGTCCTCCTATTATCCTTTTTAGGGCCGGGTTTGTGGATAGATATTGGGTAAACTTGGTTTTGTCATGAAATATCTTAGTTTCTCCATCTATGGTGATTGAGAGTTTTGCTGGATATAGTAGTTTTGGTTGGCATTTGTGTTCTCTTAGAGTCTGCATGAGATCTGCCCAGGACCTTCTAGCCTTCATAGTCTCAGGTGAAAAGTCTGCTGTGATTCTGATAGGTCTTCCTTTATATGTTACTTGGCCTTTTTCTCTTACTGCCTTTAGTATTCTTTCTTTGTTTAGAACATTTGGTGTTTTGATTATTATGTGACGGGAAGTATTTCTGTTCTGGTCCAGTCTGTTTGGAGTTCTGTAGGCTTCTTGTATATTCATGGGCATCTCTCTCTTTAGGTTAGGGAAGTTTTCTTCCATAATTTTATTGAAGATATTTGCTGGCCCTTTAAGTTGTAAATCTTCACTCTCATCTATGCCTATAATCCTTAGGTTTGGTCTTCTCATTGTGTCCTGGATTTCCTGGATATTTTGGGTTACATGCTTTTTGCATTTTGCATTTTCTTTAACTGTTGAGTCCATGGTTTCTATGGAATCTTCAGCATCTGAGATTCTTTCTTCTATCTCTTGTATTCTGTTGTTGATATTTGCATCTCTGTCCCCTGATTTCTTCCCAAGGCTTTCTATCTCCAAAGTTGTCTCCCTTTGAGTTTTCTTAGTTGTTTCTACTTCTGATTTTAGATCCTGGATGGTTTTGCTTAGCTCCTTCACTTGCATGTTTGTGTTTTCCTGTAATTCTTTAAGAGATTTTTGTGTTTCCTCTTTCATGACCTCAGCCTGTTGACCAAAGTTCTCCTGTATTTCTTTAAGAGATTTTTGTGTTTCGTCTTTCATGACCTCAGCCTGTTGACCAAAGTTCTCCTGTATTTCTTTAAGTGTTTTTTGCATTTCCTCCTTGTTGGCTTTTGTATTCTCCTGGATTTCTTTCAATGATTTTTGTGTTTCCCTTGCAAGGGCTTCTAACTTTTGATCCATTTTCTCCTGAATTTCTTTAAGTGTGTCCTTCATGTGTTCCTGTACTAGCATCATGACCAGTGATTTTAAATCCAAATCTTGTTTTACTGGTGTGATGGGGTATCCAGGACATGTTGGTAGAGGAGAATTGGGTTCAGATGTTGCCATATTGCCTTGATTTCTGTTAGTGACGTTCCTGCGTTTGCCTTTTGCCATCTAGTTCTCACTGGTGTTAGTTTGTCTTGTCAGTGCTGGACTCACCAGTGCAAGCTGCCCCTTCCCAGTTGGCCTCCGGTGCACAGCTTACCTCCTGCACTGCTTGTAGACAGGGTGCTGCTGCCCAGCCTGTTCAGATCCCAAAGCAGGCACCCGAAGGCTCCCGCTGGGGTCCGCTGGATTCACTGGAGCACACTGACTTCTCCCAGCTGGCCGCCTGGAAACCCAGCTAGCCACTTGCAGGACTTGGTGATGTGGTGCTGCTGTCCAGGCTGATCTGGGCAGCAGAACTCCCAACCGGCTTGGTGCACACAAGGCTAGCCTAGCTGCTCAGGCCCTGAGTCTAGGCAAAAGCCTGGCAGGCCAATGTAGGTGCAAAGTTCCCCTCAGCTGTGGGTGTTAATTGGGTGTGTCAGGTGGCTAGGATGGTGGTGTGCACAAGTTCCCTGAGAGTGCTGGGAGAGTCTGCTGGGCTAACGACCTCCTGGCTGGGTCGGCACACAGATGGCCCACCAAGCAGCCCAGGGCCTGGGGGCAGTCCAGGGCCTGACTGTCTGAGACCCCTGCTATGTCTGCCTTGGGCTATGCCTATTAGCTGGTTTGGTTTTGTCTGCTAGTCTCTCTGGCTTCCCGTAGGCAAAATGGCGGTGGTGCGCGCCGGCCAGGGCAAACAAGCTCCTGGCTGGGTCGGCACACAGATGGCCCACCGAGCAGCCCAGGACCTGGGGGCAGTCCAGGGTCTGACCGTCTGAGACCCCTGCTATGTCCGCCTCGGGCTATGCCTGTTAGCCGGTTTGGTTTTGCCTGCTAGGTCTCTCTGGCTTCCCGTAGGCAAAATGGTGGCGGTATGCAAACGGCCCCCAATAAACAACCTCCTGGCCGGGTCGGCACACAGATGGCCCACCGAGCAGTCCTGGGCCTGGGGGCAGTCCAGGGCCTGACCGTCTGAGACCCCTGCTATGTCCGCCTTGTGCTATGCCTGTTAGCTGGTTTGGTTTTGCCTGTTAGGTCTCTCTGGCTTCCCGTAGGCAAAATGGCGGCAGCGTGCGCCGTCCCAGGCAAACAAGTTCCTGGCTGGGTCGGCACACAGATGGCCCACCGAGCAGCCCAGGACCTGGGGGCAGTCCAGGGCCTGACCGTCTGAGACCCCTGCTATGTCCGCTTCGGGCTATGCCTGTTAGCCGGTTTGGTTTTGCCTGCTAGGTCTCCCTGGCTTCCCTTAGGCAAAATGGCGGTGGTGCGCGTGCCGGCCCGGGAGGAAAAAACCCTCCTGGCCGGGTTTGCACCCTGGTGGCCCCCTCCCGATCAGCCCAGGGCCTGGGTGCAGGCCAACACCCGTCGGGCTTAGACCCCCACGATGTTGGTCTCGGGTTATATTTGCGTACCTCAGTCTGATTTCTCTGGCGACCGAGAACCAATATGGAGCCCTCGTAACTGACTGGCGGGAGGCAGAGTTCTAGGAAGAAAGTATTTTAGTGGAGCCCACAGTTAAAAGACTGAATTTTTAAAAGACTTTGAATTTTAAAGATATTGGATATTTTGAAGTGATTGAACTTTTAATATGCAAAGACTGTGGACATTTAAAGTAATTTAGATCTTGGGGATGAATAAGAAAGTAAGGGTTGAGGCTTAATAGTGATGTGTTTGTGTGTCAAGTTGACAAGCGGTCAATTGTACTGGCTGGTTTTGAGTGTCAACTTGACACAGGCTGGAGTTATCACAGAGAAAGGAGTTTCAGCTGGGGAAGTGCTTCCATGAGATCCAGCTCTGGGGCATTTTCTCAATTAGTGATCAAGTGGGGAGGGCCCCTTGTGGGTGGTACCACCTTTGGGCTGGTGCTCTTGGGTTCTATAAGAGAGCAGGCTGAGCAAGCCAGGGGAAGCAAGCCAGTAAGAAACATCCCTCTATGGCCTCTGCATCAGCTCCTGCTTCCTGACCTGCTTGAGTTCCAGTCCTGACTTCCTTTAGTGATGAACTGCAACATGGAAGTGTAAGCTCAATAAACCCTTTCCTCCCCAACTTGCTCCTTGGTCATGATGTTTGTGCAGGAATAGAAACCCTAAGACAACATGTAATTATAGAATCAAAAATAGTTAATACAGGAGCTTGAAGCAAAAATATCTGACAGAAATGGGGGATTGCCTAAGAAAGAGAGGCTAGTTGAAGAGAGGAAGCCTAAGGAGAATAGAAAAATTATAGAAACCTAGGAGTGAAGTGATTCAAGATGGGATCATCCCTCTTATCAAACCTCCTGAATGCCCTTACCTGAAGACAGAAAGATGCCATTGGATTGAGAATTGTCTGGAATAAGATAATTTCTGATCTCAAAGACATAGCCAAGTAGAAATATTTTATGTAAAAATAGACAAATCATTTATAATTAAGTAATTTGACAGTAGTCATGTCTACAGGCTACAGAAGGATGGGTGATAATTTTACATAAGTCATTCAGGCCACTTAAGAGATTGATTTTTGTATGTATTGGATATTATCCCTCTATCAGATGTAGGGTTGGTGAATATCCTTTCCCAATTTGATGGTTGCCGTTTTGTCCTTGTGTGTGTGTGTGTGTTTGTTTTGTTTTTTGAGACAGGCTTTCTCTGTGTAGCCCTGGCTGTCCTGGAACTCACTCTATAGACCAGGCTGGCCTCGAACTCAGAAATCCACCTGCCTCTGCCTCCCAAGTGCTGGGATTAAAGGCGTGTGCCACCCCCCCACCCCCCGCCCGGCTTCCTTTTGTCCTTTTTTTTTTTATTCGATATAATTTATTTACATTTCAAATGATTTCCCTTTTCTAGCACCCCCACTCCCTGAAAGTCCCGCAAGCCCCCTTCTCTTCCCCTGTCCTCCCACACACCCCTTCCCACTTCCCCGTTCTGGTTTTGCCGAATACTGTTTCACTGAGTCTTTCCAGAACCAGGGACCACTCCTCCTTTCTTCTTGTACCTCATTTGATGTGTGGATTATGTTTTGGGTATTCCAGTTTTCTAGATTAATATCCACTTATTAGTGAATGCATACCATGATTCACCTTTTGAGTCTGGGTTACCTCACTTAGTATGATATTCTCTAGCTCCATCCATTTGCCTAAGAATTTCATGAATTCATTGTTTCTAATGGCTGAATAGTACTCCATTGTGTAGATATACCACATTTTTTGCATCCACTCTTCTGTTGAGGGATACCTGGGTTCTTTCCAGCATCTGGCAATTATAAATAGGGCTGCTATGAACATAGTAGAACATGTATCCTTATTACATGGTGGGGGGTCTTCTGGGTATATACCCAGGAGTGGTATAGCAGGATCTTCTGGAAGTGAGGTGCCCAGTTTTCGGAGGAACCGCCAGACTGCTTTCCAGAGCGGTTGTACCAATTTGCAACCCCACCAGCAGTGGAGGAGTGTTCCTCTTTCTCCACACCCTCTCCAACACCTGCTGTCTCCTGAATTTTTAATCTTAGCCATTCTGACTGGTGTAAGATGAAATCTTAGGGTTGTTTTGATTTGCATTTCCCTAATGACTAATGAAGTTGAGCATTTTTAAAGATGCTTCTCCGCCATCCGAAGTTCTTCAGGTGAGAATTCTTTGTTTAACTCTGTACCCCATTTTTAATAGGGTTGTTTGGTTTTCTGGAGTCTAACTTCTTGAGTTCTTTATATATATTGGATATTAGCCCTCTATCTGATGTAGGATTGGTGAAGATCTTTTCCCAATTTGTTGGTTGCCGATTTGTCCTCTTGATGGTGTCTTTTGCCTTACAGAAACTTTGTAATTTTATGAGGTCCCATTTGTCAATTCTTGCTCTTAGAGCATACGCTATTGGTGTTCTGTTCAGAAACTTTCTCCCTGTACCGATGTCCTCAAGGGTCTTCCCCAGTTTCTTTTCTATTAGCTTCAGAGTGTCTGGCTTTATGTGGAGGTCCTTGATCCATTTGGATTTGAGCTTAGTACAAGGAGACAAGGATGGATCAACTCGCATTCTTCTGCATGCTGACCTCCAGTTGAACCAGCACCATTTGTTGAAAAGGCTATCTTTTTTCCATTGGATGTTTTCAGCCTCTTTGTCGAGGATCAAGTGGCCATAGGTGTGTGGGTTCATTTCTGGATCTTCAATCCTGTTCCATTGATCCTCCTGTCTGTCACTGTACCAATACCATGCAGTTTTTAACACTATTGCTCTGTAGTATTGCTTGAGGTCAGGGATACTGATTCCCCCAGATTTTCTTTTGTTGCTGAGAATAGTTTTAGCTATCCTGGGTTTTTTGTTGTTCCAGATGAATTTGATAATTGCTCTTTCTAACTCTGTGAAGAATTGAGTTGGGATTTTGATGGGTATTGCATTGAATCTGTATAGTGCTTTAGGCAAAATGGCCATTTTAACTATATTGATTCTACCGATCCAAGAGCATGGGAGGTTTTCCCATTTTTTGAGGTCTTCTTCCATTTCCTTCTTCAGAGTCTTGAAGTTCTTGTCATACAGATCTTTCACATGTTTGGTAAGAGTCACCCCAAGATACTTTATACTGTTTGTGGCTATTGTGAAGGGGGTCATTTGCCTAATTTCTTTCTCAGCCTGCTTATCCTTTGAGTATAGGAAGGCCACTGATTTGCTTGAGTTGATTTTATAACCTGCCACTTTGCTGAAGTTGTTTATCAGCTGTAGGAGCTCTCTAGTGGAGTTCTTTGGGTCACTTAGGTAGACGATCATGTCGTCTGCAAATAATGATAGTTTGACTTCTTCCTTTCCAATTTGTATCCCTTTGACCTCCTTATGTTGTCGAATTGCCCGAGCTAGTACCTCAAGTACAATATTGAAAAGATAAGGAGAAAGGGGGCAGCCTTGTCTGGTCCCTGATTTCAGTGGGATTGCTTCAAGTTTCTCTCCATTTAGTTTGATGCTGGCTACCGGTTTGCTGTATATTGCTTTTACTATGTTTAGGTATGGGCCTTGAATTCCTGTTCTCTCCAAGACTTTAAGCATGAAAGGATGCTGAATTTTGTCAAATGCTTTTTCAGCATCCAATGAAATGACCATGTGGTTTTGTTCTTTGAGTTTGTTTATGTAGTGGATTGTATTGATGGATTTCCGTATATTGAACCAACCCTGCATTCCCGGGATAAAGCCTACTTGATCATGGTGGATGATCGTTTTGATGTGTTCTTGGATTCGGTTGGCAAGAATTTTATTGAGTATTTTTGCATCGATGTTCATAAGGGAAATTGGTCTGAAGTTCTCTTTCTTTGTTGGATCTTTTTGTGGCTTTGGTATCAGCGTAATTGTGGCTTCGTAGAAGGAATTGGGTAGTGTTCCTTCTGTTTCTATTTTGTGGAATAGTTTGAAGAGTATTGGTGTTAACTCTTCTTTGAAGGTCTGGTAGAATTCTGCACTGAAGCCATCTGGTCCTGTGCTTTTTTTGGTTGGAAGACTTTCTATGACTCCTTCTATTTCTTTAGGCATTATGGGACTGTTTAGATGGTCTAGTTGGTCCTGATTTAATTTTGGTATTTGGTATCTGTCAAGGAAATTGTCCATTTCCTCCAGATTCTCCAGTTGTGTTGAGTACAGGCTCTTGTAGTAGGATCTGATGATTTTTTGGACAGAAAGATGCCATTGGATTGAGAATTGTCTGGAATAAGATAATTTCTGATCTCAAAGACATAGCCAAGTAGAAATATTTTATGTAAAAATAGACAAATCATTTATAATTAAGTAATTTGACAGTAGTCATGTCTACAGGCTACAGAAGGATGGGTGATAATTTTACATAAGTCATTCAGGCCACTTAAGAGATTGATTTTTGTATGTATTGGATATTATCCCTCTATCAGATGTAGGGTTGGTGAATATCCTTTCCCAATTTGATGGTTGCCGTTTTGTCCTTGTGTGTGTGTGTGTGTTTGTTTTGTTTTTTGAGACAGGCTTTCTCTGTGTAGCCCTGGCTGTCCTGGAACTCACTCTATAGACCAGGCTGGCCTCGAACTCAGAAATCCACCTGCCTCTGCCTCCCAAGTGCTGGGATTAAAGGCGTGTGCCACCCCCCCACCCCCCGCCCGGCTTCCTTTTGTCCTTTTTTTTTTTATTCGATATAATTTATTTACATTTCAAATGATTTCCCTTTTCTAGCACCCCCACTCCCTGAAAGTCCCGCAAGCCCCCTTCTCTTCCCCTGTCCTCCCACACACCCCTTCCCACTTCCCCGTTCTGGTTTTGCCGAATACTGTTTCACTGAGTCTTTCCAGAACCAGGGACCACTCCTCCTTTCTTCTTGTACCTCATTTGATGTGTGGATTATGTTTTGGGTATTCCAGTTTTCTAGATTAATATCCACTTATTAGTGAATGCATACCATGATTCACCTTTTGAGTCTGGGTTACCTCACTTAGTATGATATTCTCTAGCTCCATCCATTTGCCTAAGAATTTCATGAATTCATTGTTTCTAATGGCTGAATAGTACTCCATTGTGTAGATATACCACATTTTTTGCATCCACTCTTCTGTTGAGGGATACCTGGGTTCTTTCCAGCATCTGGCAATTATAAATAGGGCTGCTATGAACATAGTAGAACATGTATCCTTATTACATGGTGGGGGGTCTTCTGGGTATATACCCAGGAGTGGTATAGCAGGATCTTCTGGAAGTGAGGTGCCCAGTTTTCGGAGGAACCGCCAGACTGCTTTCCAGAGCGGTTGTACCAATTTGCAACCCCACCAGCAGTGGAGGAGTGTTCCTCTTTCTCCACACCCTCTCCAACACCTGCTGTCTCCTGAATTTTTAATCTTAGCCATTCTGACTGGTGTAAGATGAAATCTTAGGGTTGTTTTGATTTGCATTTCCCTAATGACTAATGAAGTTGAGCATTTTTAAAGATGCTTCTCCGCCATCCGAAGTTCTTCAGGTGAGAATTCTTTGTTTAACTCTGTACCCCATTTTTAATAGGGTTGTTTGGTTTTCTGGAGTCTAACTTCTTGAGTTCTTTATATATATTGGATATTAGCCCTCTATCTGATGTAGGATTGGTGAAGATCTTTTCCCAATTTGTTGGTTGCCGATTTGTCCTCTTGATGGTGTCTTTTGCCTTACAGAAACTTTGTAATTTTATGAGGTCTCATTTGTCAATTCTTGCTCTTAGAGCATACGCTATTGGTGTTCTGTTCAGAAACTTTCTCCCTGTACCGATGTCCTCAAGGGTCTTCCCCAGTTTCTTTTCTATTAGCTTCAGAGTGTCTGGCTTTATGTGGAGGTCCTTGATCCATTTGGATTTGAGCTTAGTACAAGGAGTCAAGGATGGATCAATTCACATTCTTCTGCATGCTGACCTCCAGTTGAACCAGCACCATTTGTTGAAAAGGCTATCTTTTTTCCATTGGATGTTTTCAGCCTCTTTGTCGAGGATCAAGTGGCCATAGGTGTGTGGGTTCATTTCTGGATCTTCAATCCTGTTCCATTGATCCTCCTGCCTGTCACTGTACCAATACCATGCAGTTTTTAACACTATTGCTCTGTAGTATTGCTTGAGGTCAGGGATACTGATTCCCCCAGATTTTCTTTTGTTGCTGAGAATAGTTTTAGCTATCCTGGGTTTTTTGTTGTTCCAGATGAATTTGATAATTGCTCTTTCTAACTCTGTGAAGAATTGAGTTGGGATTTTGATGGGTATTGCATTGAATCTGTATATTGCTTTTGGCAAAATGGCCATTTTAACTATATTGATTCTACCGATCCATGAGCATGGGAGGTTTTCCCATTTTTTGAGGTCTTCTTCCATTTCCTTCTTCAGAGTCTTGAAGTTCTTGTCATATAGATCTTTCATATGTTTGGTAAGAGTCACCCCAAGATACTTTATACTGTTTTGGCTATTGTGAAGGGGGCCATTTCCCTAATTTCTTTCTCAGCCTGCTTATCCTTTGAGTATAGGAAGGCCACTGATTTGCTTGAGTTGATTTTATAACCTGCCACTTTGCTGAAGTTGTTTATCAGCTGTAGGAGCTCTCTAGTGGAGTTCTTTGGGTCACTTAGGTAGACGATCATGTCGTCTGCAAATAATGATAGTTTGACTTCTTCCTTTCCAATTTGTATCTCTTTGACCTCCTTATGTTGTCGAATTGCCCGAGCTAGTACCTCAAGTACAATATTGAAAAGATAAGGAGAAAGGGGGCAGCCTTGTCTGGTCCCTGATTTCAGTGGGATTGCTTCAAGTTTCTCTCCATTTAGTTTGATGCTGGCTACCGGTTTGCTGTATATTGCTTTTACTATGTTTAGGTATAGGCCTTGAATTCCTGTTCTCTCCAAGACTTTAAGCATGAAAGAATGCTGAATTTTGTCAAATGCTTTTTCAGCATCCAATGAAATGACCATGTGGTTTTGTTCTTTGAGTTTGTTTATGTAGTGGATTGTATTGATGGATTTCCGTATATTGAACCAACCCTGCATTCCCGGGATAAAGCCTACTTGATCATGGTGGATGATCGTTTTGATGTGTTCTTGGATTCGGTTGGCAAGAATTTTATTGAGTATTTTTGCTTCGATGTTCATAAGGGAAATTGGTCTGAAGTTCTCTTTCTTTGTTGGATCTTTTTGTGGCTTTGGTATCAGCGTAATTGTGGCTTCGTAGAAGGAATTGGGTAGTGTTCCTTCTGTTTCTATTTTGTGGAATAGTTTGAAGAGTATTGGTGTTAACTCTTCTTTGAAGGTCTGATAGAATTCTGCACTGAAGCCATCTGGTCCTGTGCTTTTTTTGGTTGGAAGACTTTCTATGACTCCTTCTATTTCTTTAGGCATTATGGGACTGTTTAGATGGTCTAGTTGGTCCTGATTTAATTTTGGTATTTGGTATCTGTCAAGGAAATTGTCCATTTCCTCCAGATTCTCCAGTTGTGTTGAGTACAGGCTCTTGTAGTAGGATCTGATGATTTTTTGGATTTCCTCAGTTTCCGTTGTTATATCTCCCTTTTCATTTCTAAGTTTGTTAATTTGGATACTTTCTCTGTGCCCTTTGGTCAGTCTGGCTAAGGGTTTATCTATCTTGTTGATTTTCTCAAAGAACCAGCTCCTGGTTTTGTTGATTTTTTTGTATGGTTTTCTTTGTTTCTACTTGATTGATTTTGGCCCTGAGTTTGATGATTTCCTGCCTTCTACTCCTCCTGGGCGAAATAGCTTCTTTTTGTTCTAGGGCTTTCAGGTGTGTCATTAAGCTGGTAATGTATGCTCTCTCCATTTTCTTTTTGGAGGCACTCAGGGCTATGAGTTTTCCTCTTAGCACTGCTTTCATTGTGTCCCATAGATTTGGGTATGTTGTGTTTTCATTTTCATTGTGTTCTAAAGAGTCTTTAATTTCTTTCTTTATTTCTTCCTTGACCAAGGTATCATTGAGTAGAGTATTGTTCAGTTTCCATGTGTATGTGGGTTTTCTGTTGTTTCTGTTGCTATTGAAGACCACTTTTACTCCATAGTGATCAGATAGGAGGCATGGGATTAGTTCTATCTTCTTATATTTGTTGAGGTCTGTCTTGTGACCAATTATATGGTCGATTTTGGAGAAGGTACCATGAGGTGCTGAGAAAAAGGTATATCCTTTTGTTTTAGGATAGAATGTTCTATATATATCTGTTAAATCTAATTGGTCCAAAGCTTCAATTAGTTTCATTGTGTCCCTGTTTAGTTTCTGTTTTCCTGATCAGTCCATTGATGAAAGTGCAGTGTTGAAGTCACCCACAATTATTGTGTTAGGTGCAATGTGTGCTTTTAGTTTTAATAAAGTTTCTTTTACGAAAGAGGGTGCCCTTGCATTTGGGGCATAGATGTTCAGGATTGACAGTTCTTCTTTTTGTATTTTTCCTTTGACCAGCAAGAAGTGTCCCTCAGGGTCTCTTTTGATGACTTTGGGTTGAAAGTCAATTTTATCTGATATTAAAATGGCTACTCCAGCTTGTTTCCTGAGACCATTTGCTTGTAAAATTGTCTTCCAGCCTTTTACTCTAAGGTAGTGTTTGTCTTTGACCCTGAGGTGTGTTTCCTGTAAGCAGCAAAATGTAGGGTCCTGTTTACGTATCCATTCAGTTAGTCTGTGTCTTTTTATTGGGGCATTAAGTCCATTGATGTTAAGAGATATTAAGGAATAGTGATTGTTACTTCCTATCATTTTTGACGTTATTTTTTAAATTTGAATGCTTAACTTCTTTTGGGTTTGATGAAAGGTTACTATCTTGCTTTTTCCAGGGTGAAGTTTCCCTCCTTGTATTGGTGTTGTCCTCCTATTATCCTTTTTAGGGCCGGGTTTGTGGATAGATATTGGGTAAACTTGGTTTTGTCATGAAATATCTTAGTTTCTCCATCTATGGTGATTGAGAGTTTTGCTGGATATAGTAGTTTTGGTTGGCATTTGTGTTCTCTTAGAGTCTGCATGAGATCTGCCCAGGACCTTCTAGCCTTCATAGTCTCAGGTGAAAAGTCTGCTGTGATTCTGATAGGTCTTCCTTTATATGTTACTTGGCCTTTTTCTCTTACTGCCTTTAGTATTCTTTCTTTGTTTAGAACATTTGGTGTTTTGATTATTATGTGACGGGAAGTATTTCTGTTCTGGTCCAGTCTGTTTGGAGTTCTGTAGGCTTCTTGTATATTCATGGGCATCTCTCTCTTTAGGTTAGGGAAGTTTTCTTCCATAATTTTATTGAAGATATTTGCTGACCCTTTAAGTTGTAAATCTTCACTCTCATCTATGCCTATAATCCTTAGGTTTGGTCTTCTCATTGTGTCCTGGATTTCCTGGATATTTTGGGTTACAAGCTTTTTGCATTTTGCATTTTCTTTAACTGTTGAGTCCATGGTTTCTATGGAATCTTCAGCATCTGAGATTCTTTCTTCTATCTCTTGTATTGTGTTGTTGATATTTGCATCTCTGTCCCCCGATTTCTTCCCAAGGCTTTCTATCTCCAAAGTTGTCTCCCTTTGAGTTTTCTTAGTTGTTTCTACTGCTGATTTTAGATCCTGGATGGTTTTGCTTAGCTCCTTCACTTGCTTGTTTGTGCTTTCCTGTAATTCTTTAAGAGATTTTTGTGTTTCCTCTTTCATGACCTCAGCCTGTTGACCAAAGTTCTCCTGTATTTCTTTAAGAGATTTTTGTGTTTCGTCTTTCATGACCTCAGCCTGTTGACCAAAGTTCTCCTGTATTTCTTTAAGTGTTTTTCGCATTTCCTCCTTGTTGGCTTTTGTATTCTCCTGGATTTCTTTCAATGATTTTTGTGTTTCCCTTGCAAGGGCTTCTAACTTTTGATCCATTTTCTCCTGAATTTCTTTAAGTATGTCCTTCATGTGTTCCTGTACCAGCATCATGACCAGTGATTTTAAATCCAAATCTTGTTTTACTGGTGTGATGGGGTATCCAGGACATGTTGGTAGAGGAGAATTGGGTTCAGATGTTGCCATATTGCCTTGATTTCTGTTAGTGACGTTCCTGCGTTTGCCTTTTGCCATCTAGTTCTCACTGGTGTTAGTTTGTCTTGTCAGTGCTGGACTCACCAGTGCAAGCTGCCCCTTCCCAGTTGGCCTCCGGTGCACAGCTTACCTCCTGCACTGCTTGTAGACAGGGTGCTGCTGCCCAGGCTGTTCAGATCCCAAAGCAGGCACCCGAAGGCTCCCGCTGGGTCCCGCTGGATTCACTGGAGCACACTGACTTCTCCCAGCTGGCCGCCCGGAAGCCCAGCTAGCCTCTTGCAGGACTTGGAGATGTGGTGCCGCTGCCCAGGCTGATCTGGATCCGGAAGCGGAGAGAGTAGAGCTGAGGGCTTCCGCCTGAGGCCTTGCCCCAGATTGTGTCTGTGGACCAGATGGAGCCCGTGTGCACCCCCAGGGAGTGCAGACGGTGTATGCTGCTGTGACCTCCCCTGTGTTCCGCTCACTCCGCTGAGCAGCCGATCCGCCAACTGGGCTGGCGCACACAAGGTTAGCCTGGCCGCCCAGTCCCTGAGTCCAGGCAAATGCGTGGGAGGCCAAGGTCCGAGCAAAGTTCCCCTAGGGCTACGACTGTTAATTGGGTCCGCCAGGTGACTAGGATGGTGGGCGTGCGCGCCCTCGCTCCCTGAAAGCGCCGGGAGAGTCTGTTGTGCTAACAACCTCCTGGGCGGGTTGACTCACAGATGGCCCACCAAGCCGCCCAGTTCTTGGGGTCAGTCCTGTGCCTTTTGGGGCCTAGACCCCCGCTTTGTTAGCCTCAGGCTATGCCTGTTACAGGTCTGCCCGCCAGAGTTCTCTGTCGTCCTGCAGGCAAAATGGCGGCGCGCGTGCAGGCCTGGGCAAAAAACCTCCTGGCTGGGTTGGCACCCCGATGGCCCCCCGACCAGCCCAGGGCCTGGGTGCAGGCCAACGCCCGTCGGGCTCAGACCACCGAGGTGTTGGCCTTGGATTATGTTTGTGTACCTCAGTCTGTCTGATCCCTGGAGTCCAAAACCAAGATGGATGCACCTCTCCTGACTGGTGGGAGGCCGAGTTCTGAAGTGGCTTCTGTGCAGGAAAGGCGCTGCACAACTGCAGCTGCTTGCCGCCCGGCTGGTCAGCGAAGGTCAGTGGTCGTGGGCGCCGGGCCTAACTGGACCCTGTGTCACCTTGGTTCCACTGCTGATGGCCCTTCAGCTGGACCAGCCACTGCTGCGCTGCCACTGCCGCTGCCGCCGCCGCCGGAAGTCAAATTTCTTTTTTTGAGGTGGGGGGCCGCCGGAAGTCAAATTTCTTTTTTTGAGGTGGGGGGCCGCCGGAAGTCAAATTTCTTTTTTTGAGGTGGGGGAGTTATAATTTTAAATTTGAAGAAAAAAAAAAAACCAAAATGTTTCCAGAAATTCTACTGGGCTGCACTTTGAACACCATATGTTACCAGGTGAATTGAGGTCCTCTTTCTAGGTTTATCAGTCTTGCTGATAAGAGTATTTAAAAACAGACTCATGGACATGTCTGTTGGAGCTGGAGAGGCGTTTTGTCCTTTTAACAGTGTCCTTTGCCTTACAGAAACTTTGTAATTTTATGAGGTCCCATTTGTCAATTCTTGATCTTAGAGCATAAGCTATTGGTGTTCTGTTCAGGAACTTTTCCCCTGTGCCCATGTCCTCAAGGGTCTTTCCCAGTTTCTTTTCTATTAGTTTCAGTGTGTCTTGTTTTACATGGAGGTCCTTGATCCACTTGGAGTAAAGTTTAGTACATAGTTAGACCCCAGGGAACCAAATAACCCTATTAAAAAATGGGGTACAGATCTAAACAAAGAATTTTCACCTGAAGAAATTCGGATGGCCAAGAGGCACCACAGAAAATGTGGTATATTTACACAATGGAATACTATTCAGCAATTAGAAACAATGAATTCACAAAATTTTTAGGCAAATGGTTTGATCTGGAAAATATCATCCTAAGTGAGGTAACCCAATCACAAAAGAATACACATGGAATGCAATCTCTGATAAGTGGATATTAATTAGTCCAGAAGCTCTGAATACCCAAGGCACAAATTGCATAACAAATGACTCCCATGAAGAAGTATGGATAGGGTCCTGATCCTGGAAAGGATTGATTTAGCATTGGAGAGGAATAGAAGGACAGAGAAAAAGGAGGGAGGTGATTGGAGAATGGATGGAGAGAAGAAGGTTTATGGGACATATGGGGAGGGGGGATCTGGGAAAGGGGAAATCATTTGGAATGTAAACAAAGAATATAGAAAATAAAAATATTTTAAAAAAAGAGATTGACTTTTGGACATAAATAGGAGAACTAGAGTTGAACAAGACTAAGAAAGCAAATGTATAAAAAATAGCAATATAAAAATAGAATGAGATGAAGAATAGTTAGGAGAACCGATCTTCATTCACATATGTAGGACTATATCACTATTGTATTGCAGTTTTGGTTTGAAAAATGGAATAGTGTTTAAGGAAGGAACAGATCTTATTGTTTAAGATACCATCTTTTGAAATTTAAAATTTTGAAGATAATGAAGTATGCAGGCCTCTAATCCTAAACTGTCTTTTCAGCTGAGTAAAAAACTCATTTTAGGACGATCACTAAGAATAATAGGCAGGGCAAGGCTATTATCATCAAATGGTTCAATAAAAGTTGAAAACATTTTAGATTCTTTTGGATTAGGCCTAATGCATGTCCTATGACAAATATCCATAACTTCATCACTCTAGCTGATAATCAAATGTCTTCCACTTCCATAAATATAATTTAATGATGTCAAAAGGCAAATTGCTTTGGTTGATAGAAAGGTTAGAGATATATTATTCATAATTCAGGCAACCTGAATTCAAACTGTAGTAGTACATTGAGAACATCAGTGACAGATAAGCTGTGGATTACAAACAGAAAATGTTGAAGAGGAGAAGTGTGGCTTAATTCAGTTATGAAATCAGTGTTCCTGAAAGAAATAAAAAAGGTCATTTAATTTCAACATATCTGTGTTATAAAGGCAATTAAACTTAGGAAATAGTTGTAAAACATTACCTTTAACTTACTCAGGCATATCCATAACTTGTATAAATATAAAATGTTACCATATAATTAATCACTCTATAAATAGATGTTGAAAATATATTCTTTGGTAAAATATATTTTATAAACATCATGTCTCATAAATTTTCTAGCAAATTAGTAAAATCCATAGAGCAAGTCACCTATTTTATCAATTTCCAATTTTTAAATTTTAAAATGTTATTTGCATCATACAGACTTTTATATTGTTCAAAGAACCCTCTGTTTGAGCTATGACTTGGAAAAAGAAAATGAGTCATTTTCTCCCAATGACTTTCATCAATAATATTTAAATGACATTCAGTCCCCATAAGTAGAGTTTCTTGTCACCAAAAGTGTTTCTTATATTGCTGAGTTCTCGTAATGTTTGCTAAATTAATATCTATTTTATTAAGATATTCTTTGCCCTTGTAATAGTATCTGAGATTTTTATATACCATTTACTCACTAAAAAACAATCCACTTTGTTGGATTATACTTAGAGGAACTATTCAGTTCAGTGGACAGGTGACACAAATGTGTTAATGGTGTGGGATTTGTTTAGTTGCCCCTAACTCTGCCCTTCAGTTCCAAATAAATTTATTGGATATGATAACTAGAGGAGATTAAACATTTTATATTTTAATGAGGGGGCTATAAGATCGAGCTTTGTAAACCAGGCTGGCCTCAAATTCATAGTGGCCCTGGGCCTCAGCTTTCTAAGTTACACCCATTTAACTTGACACCTGGATTTTGTATGCATTTTGAAGGATGCTTGGTTCAAAATAACTGTTAACTAATGTTATCGCTAAATTTTAAAATGTATAAATTTTTAGTTAGTATGCAAAATACTGTTTCATTACAACATTCTCACATATGCATATAGTTGTACTTTTGCTAAGCATTCATCTGCCTGCTGCTCTTTCTGTTACCTTATCCTTCCTGCTGGTTACCTGCTTCTCCCAAGGAGTCTCTTCCACTTTCATATAATACATATTTAAACCTAGACTCCACACATGAGATAAAATGTGGTATTCTCCTACCCTGCCCCCCTTATTACTTTTATATTTTACAGTCCAGTTGTTGCCCCCTCCTGGTCCCTCCTCCCACAGTTCATTATCCCATTCCTCCTCCCCCCTTGTCTCCAAGAGGATGGCCTCCCACCACCCTTACCCCCACCAGACCTCCCCACTCTCTGGAGCCTCAAGTCTCTCAAGGGTTAGGTGACTCCTCTCCCACTGAGGCCAGATCAAGCAGTCCTCTACTGTATATGTGTCTGAGACCTCAGACCAGCTTCTGTGTGCTACCTGGTTGGCGGCTCAGTGTCTCAGGGGTCCAGGTTAGTTGAGACTGCTGGTCTTCTTATGGGGTCACTCTCCTCAGCTTCTTCCAGCCTTTCCCTAATTCAACCACAGGGGTCCCTGGCTTTAGTCTAATGTTTGGGTGTAAGTATCTGCTGTCTCAGCTGCTTGTTGGGCTTCTCAGAGAATAGCCATGCTAGGCTCCTGTCTGAAAGCACACCATAGCACCAGTAATAGTGTCAGGTCTTGGAGCCTCCTCCTTGAGATGGATCCCAATTTGGGCCGGTCACTGGGCTACCTTTCCCTCAGTATCTTTACCATTTTTTTCCTCGCAGTTCTTTTAGACAGGAACAATTCTGGGTCAGAATTTTTGACTGTGGGATGGTAAACCCATCCCTCCACTTGATTTGCTGTTTTTCTACTAGAGGTGGACTCTCCTCCCTGTTGAGCATTTCATCTAAGGTCCCTCCCTTTGAGTCCTGAGAGTCTCACACCTCCCAGGTCTCTGGTACTTTCTAGAGGGTCCTCCCCTCTCCCCCCCACCAGGTTGCATATTTCCATTCATCCTGCTGTCTCAAGAGGGCTTCTCCTGTCCCCCTCCCCCATACCTGATCATGTTCCTCTTTTCCCCTTCCTTTCTTCTCTCCCACACAGGTCCCCTCCCTCCCTCTGCCTCCCTGGTTGCTTTCTTCTCCCTCCCAAGTGGGAGTGAAGCATCCTCACTTGGGTCCTTCTGTTTGTTAGTCTTCTTGAGTTCTGTGTATTGTATCCTGGGTATTCTGTACTTTTTTGGCTAATATCTACTTAGTGAGTACATACCATGCATTTCATTTTGGGTCTGAGTTATCTCACTCAGGATAATATTTTCTAGTTCCATCCATTTGCCTGCAAAACTCAGGATGTTCTCATTCGTAATAGCTGAGTAATATTCCATTGTGTAAATGAACCACATTTTCTGTATCCATCCTTCTTTGGGGGACATCTGGGTTGTTTTCAGCTTCTGGCTACTACAAATAAGGCCAGTATGAATATAGTGGAGCATGTGTCCTTGTGGTATGGTGTGGGGGGCATCTTTTGGGTATATGCCCAAGAATGGTATAGGTGGGTCTTCAGGTAGATCTGTTTCCAATTTTCTGAGGAACTGTCAGACTGATTTCCACAGTGGTTGTACCAGCAATGGAAGAGTTCCTCTTTCTCCACATTTTCAGCAGTATGTGCTATCAGCTGAGTTTTTTATCTTAGCCATTCTGATTGGTATGAGGTGAGAATATCAGGGTCCTTTTGATTTTCATTTCCCCAAGGACTTTGAATGTTTCTTTAAGTGCTTCTCAGCCATTCGAGAGTCCTTTGTTGTGAATTCTCTGTTTAGCTTTATATCCCCTTTTTTGATTGGGTTGTTTGGATTTTTTGGAGGTTAGCTTCTTGAGTTCTTTATATATTTTGTATATTAGCCCTTGAGCAGATGGAGGGTTAGTGAAGATTTTTTCCCCAATTTGTAAGTTGCCAATTTGTCCTGTTGACTATGTCCTTGCCTTACAGAAGCTTTTCAGTTTCATGAGATCCCATTTATCAATTCTTGATCTTAGACCCTGAGCCATTGAAATTCTGTTTAGGAAATCCTCCCCTATGCCCTCCTGCCCCCTGGTACCAATGAGTTAGAGGCTCTTTCCCACTTTCTCTTCTATGAGATTTAGTGTATCTGGTTTTATGTTGAAGTCCTTGATCCACTTGGAATTGAGCTTTGTGCAAGGTGACAAATATTTTCGTTTTTATACATATAGACTGCCAGTTAGACAAGCATCATTTATTATATATTTTTGACTTCTTTGTCAAAGATCAAGTGTCTATAAGTTTGTGGGTTTATTTCTGGGTCTTCAATTCTATTCCATTGCTCTACCATACTCGGCAGGTTTTTTTTTTTTTTTTAATCACTATTGCTTTGTAGTACAGCCTATAGTCAGGGATAGTGATATTCCCCCTAGAAGTTCTTTTATTTTTGAGAATTGTTTTTGCTATTCTGGATTTTTTGTTTTTGCATATAAAATTGAGAACTACTTTTTCCATGTCTTTGAGGAATTGTTTCAGAATTGTGATGGGGATTGTGTTGAATCTGTAGATTGCTTTTGGTAGGATGGCCATTTTTACTATGTTAATCCTCCCAATCCATTAGCATGTGGGATCTCTCCATTTTCTGAAATCTTTGACTTCTTTCTTGAGAGTTCTTTAAGTTCTTTCCATACAGATCTTTCACTTGTTTGGTTAGAGTTACACTAAGCTATTTTATATTATTTGTAACTATCATGAAGGGTGTTGTTTCCCTATTTTCTTTCTCAGCCCATGCATCATTTGCATAAAGGAAGGCTACTGTTCTTCTTGAGTTAAGGTTATATTCAGCTTTGCTGGAGATTTTTTATCAGCTGTAGAGGTTCTATAGTAGAATTTTTGGGGTCCCTTATGTATACCACCATATCATTTGCAAATAGTGATACCATGGCTTCTTCTTTGCCAATTTGTATCCCATTGATCTCCTTTTGTTGTCTTAATTGCTTCAAGTATCTCTTCATTTAATTTGATTGTGGCTGTTGGTTTGCTGTATATTGATTTTATTATGTTTAGATGTGTGCCTTGAATTCCTGATCTTTCCAATACTTTTTAACATGAATGGGTGGTGTATTTTGTCAAAGACCTTTTCAGCATTTAATGAAATGATCATGTGATTTTTTCCTTGAGTTTGTTTATATAGTGGATTATGTTGATGGATTTCTGTATTTTGAACCATCCCTGCATCCTGACTTTCTCCCTCCAACTTTTCCTGGTTTTCCTCTGGTTATTTGAATGAGCAGTGTTCTTAGAGGTTTGTGTATTTGAACACTTGATCTCTTGTTAGTGGCCTTGTTTGGGAAGGTTATGCAACTTTTTGGTGAAGCCTTGCTAGAAGTATGTCATGGGGGAGTGCTTTCAGGTTATATAGCCTGGGCTTCCTTTTCTCATTCTTAGCTTCCTGTGTGTGGATCAATCTGCTCAGCCCACTTCTGCTCCTTTCACCATTTCTTTCTTGTCTGTGGCCATGTGTTCATTGCAATGGTAGACTTTATCCCTCGGGAACCAGAAGGCAAAACAAATTCTTTTTCATCAAAGTTGATTTTTGTTAGTTTATTCTGCCATTGCAGTAGAAAAATAATGGCTATTCTCTCCCCATCTTCAAAGCTTCATGTCCTCTTTTTTTTTTTTTCAATAATACACTAAGTTCAATTAATGCTGCCCATATATGGAGAGGTGTGGGACTGTCCTTTGATAGCATGGCTCAGGGATCACACCCTTAAAGAAAACCAACCTTTTATTTCTTGGCAGCTGTCAGATGTCTAAAGCTACTTTACTAGGGTAGACTCTCACATGCCTGTCAACCTCCATACCTGAATGTTGACTGGCTTGATCTTGTACATGTCTTATGCAAGCAACCATGGGTGCTATGAGTTCATGCCTGCGGTTATCCTGTCATGTCCACAAGACCACTTTCTTCAGTCTTCCCTGACTTCTGGTTCTTACAGTCTACCTGATTCCCTCTCCTATAATTACCTGAGCCTTGGGGGTGTGAAACAGGTATACCAGAGCTCTGCAAATACTTATTATTTGCATTTTGACTACTTGTGAGTGAGTCTCTGTATTAACCACTGTCCACTCTACCAAGAACCATTAACCATAATTAATATGTATGTGGATCACCCAGGTTTTTTAAACCAAAGTAACATGGAGAATGAAATTCCTATAGATGAACACATGAAGGCTAAAAATCAGGTAGTTCTGACCAGTCATCAGTGGCCATAGTATATCTTCACAATGTACTTCATCATAATAAACAAATACTATAAATATGTCTCAAGATATTCAGAAAAACCAATATCAAACTAGTCTTAAGCATTGAGAAGTATTTCCTAACTCAGAATTTAGTGTTTTAGTCACAACAAGACCATTACACTCATTCACATACAGTTAGAAGGTCTTCAAGCACTGTCTGCTAGTAGTAACTCCAGTGATGGAATGCCCTCTTTATATATATAATTTTACACATAAACTGTGTTACTTGTAGACAGCATTAGTTTTTATTTTACTTAGAAAATTTTAATTTTTTTATTTTGTGTGCACATGTGTATATGTTTAGACACATATGTGTCATGGCACATATGTGAAGGTCAGAGAACAACTTATAGGTAGGTGTTCTATTGTTCCACCATGTAGAACTGTTAAGCTTGGTGGCAGGCATCTTAATATGCTAAGCCATCTCACTGGCTCCTATAAAAGATCCGTTAAAGTTTTTGTCTGTCGTCTCTTGCCACCAAGTAAAACCTCTACTGTCAGGAATAGGTTTTATCTAATTCAGTCACTGGCCAAAGGGGGCCCGTAGAAAACCCCAAATATCACAGGCTATTGTCAAGGCTTATTGGCTGCTCTCCACAAACTGATGGTAAGGTCCTATTGCTGAAGAAGACACATATCTTTTGAACATGGAGAAGTTGAGATGCTACTAGATCCTTCACCTATTGATTAATGTTCATCATACTGGAAGGCACTCTGCATGATACTAGAGGAGAAAAGTAACCACTAACTCAGCTACAAACCCTGTGATCTACAATGGTGACCTACCTACATGACATGCTGGTGCAATTGAGGCACAAATGTGGGAGTAACCAGGCACTCAGATTAAATTTAAGGCTCATTCCACAAGATAAAACTCATGCCTGACAGTACTTGGATAGTCATGAACCTGAGATTAGATAGATTACGGGCCCAGGGGAAAATTTGCTAAAGGAACATAGCAACAAAAGACTTCTAATGACATTCTGCTATATCCATAGATTAGCACCTCCTCACTCAGCTATTGGAGAAACTTCCTCTTCAGTACATGGGATGACACATATAACTGGACAATGTGCAGAGACTGAGAGATTTTGGAACTCTCAGTCCAGTGGGTTTTCTTCATTATATGTCTCCCTTCCTGACTCAGGGAGCTATGTGGAAGAGGGGGCAGAAAGATTGCAGGAGCCGGGGGGATGGATGACAATGGGGAGACTGTTTTCCAGACACAAGGGTCCTGATGCACATGGACTCACAGAATGTGGCAACATGCACAGAGCCTGCTCAGGATTGAGCCAGACAAGATCCTTGTGCTGAGAGAAGGAACTGAACCCAAGCTCCTGTTCTTAACCAAGAAGCTATCTGCAACTGGCATTCAATGCCAAGGGAAAAAAAACTATAGTTTTCTCCCTTGGAGTCTCACTGGATATATTAATACACTTAACCCCATGCCCAGCAGTAGATGCCAACACAAAACAAACTCAATGTATTCTTATAGACTTTTTTTAGTCTTATATTGCTTTATTTAGGTATTGTTTTGTCTTTCACATGTATACTATAATGATATATATGTATATTATGGTTTCTGAGTTTGTGTTTATATGTTTTGTGTGTATGAGAGAGTATATTGTGTAAGTGTGTCTTTGTGTGTTTCTTATGGTTTTCTTTTTCTGCCTGTTTTCTAAATAAAAAGGATGTGGAGTTGATGGGTAGGAACAGAGGGGAGGATCTGGGAGGAGTTGGGGGAAAAGAAAAAAGCAAAAAAAAAAAAAAAAGAAGAAGAAAATAGATTTTGTCTGTGTACTGCACTATTTTTGTGTCTGTTTCTATATATCGATTTTTTTAATTCCAAACTTTTTTTTAAATTGCATTCTTTTTTTATTCGATATATTTTTTATTTACATTTCAAATGATTTCCCCTTTTCTAGCCCCCCACTCCCTGAAAGTCCCGTAAGCCCCCTTCTCTCCCCCTGTCCTCCCACCCACCCCTTCCCACTTCCCCGTTCTGGTTTTGCCAAATACTGCTTCACTGAGTCTTTCCAGAACAAGGGGCCACTCATCCTTTCTTCTTGTATCTCATTTTATGTGTGGATTATTTTTTGGGTATTCCAGTTTTCTAGGTTAATATCCACTTATTAGTGAGTGCATACCATGATTCACCTTTTGAGTCTGGGTTACCTCACTTAGTATGATGTTCTCTAGCTCCATCCATTTGCCTAAGAATTTCATGAATTCATTGTTTCTAATGGCTGAATAGAAACATTCGTTCATTGTGTAGATATACCATATTTTTGCATCCACTCTTCTGTTGAGGGATACCTGGGTTCTTTCCAGCATCTGGCAATTATAAATAGGGCTGCTAAGAACATAGTAGAGCATGTATCCTTATTACATGGTGGGGAATCCTCTGGGTATATGCCCAGGAGTGGTATAGCAGGATCTTCTGGAAGTGAGGTGCCCAGTTTTCGGAGGAACCGCCAGACTGCTTTCCAGAGTGGTTGTACCAATTTGCAACCCCACCAGCAGTGGAGGAGTGTTCCTCTTTCTCCACACCCTCTCCAACACCTGCTGTCTCCTGAATTTTTAATCTTAGCCATTCTGACTGGTGTAAGGTGAAATCTCAGGGTTGTTTTGATTTGCATTTCCCTAATGACTAATGAAGTTGAGCATTTTTTAAGATGCTTCTCCGCCATCCGAAGTTCTTCAGGTGGGAATTCTTTGTTTAACTCTGTACCCCATTTTTTAATAGGGTTGTTTGGTTTTCTGGAGTCTAACTTCTTGAGTTCTTTATATATATTCGATATTAGCCCTCTATCTGATGTAGGATTGGTGAAGATCTTTTCCCAATTTGTTGGTTGCCGATTTGTCCTCTTGATGGTGTCCTTTGCCTTACAGGAACTTTGTAATTTTATGAGGTCCCATTTGTCAATTCTTGCTTTTAGAGCATACGCTGTTGGTGTTCTGTTCAGAAACTTTCTCCCTGTACCGATGTCCTCAAGGGTCTTCCCCAGTTTCTTTTCTATTAGCTTCAGAGTGTCTGGCTTTATGTGGAGGTCCTTGATCCATTTGGATTTGAGCTTAGTACAAGGAGACAAGGATGGATCAATTCACATTCTTCTGCATGCTGACCTCCAGTTGAACCAGCACCATTTGTTGAAAAGGCTATCTTTTTTCCATTGGATGTTTTCAGCCTCTTTGTCGAGGATCAAGTGGCCATAGGCATGTGGGTTCATTTCTGGATCTTCAATCCTGTTCCATTGATCCTCCTGCCTGTCACTGTACCAATACCATGCAGTTTTTAACACTACTGCTCTGTAGTATTGCTTGAGGTCAGGGATACTGATTCCCCCAGAATTTCTTTGATGAGAATAATTTTAGCTATCCTGGATTTTTTGTTATTCCAGATGAATTTGATAATTGCTCTTTCTAACTCTGTGAAGAATTGAGTTGGGATTTTGATGGGTATTGCATTGAATCTGTATATTGCTTTTGGCAAAATGGCCATTTTAACTATATTGATTCTACCGATCCATGATTATGGGAGGTTTTCCCATTTTTTGAGGTCTTCTTCCATTTCCTTCTTCAGAGACTTGAAGTTCTTGTCATATAGATCTTTCACATGTTTGGTAAGAGTCACCCCAAGATACTTTATACTGTTTGTGGCTATTGTGAAGGGGGCCATTTCCCTAATTTCTTTCTCAGCCTGCTTATCCTTTGAGTATAGGAAGGCCACTGATTTGCTTGAGTTGATTTTATAACCTGCCACTTTGCTGAAGTTGTTTATCAGCTGTAGGAGTTCTCTAGTGGAGTTTTTTGGGTCATTTAGGTAGACTATCATGTCATCTGCAAATAATGATAGTTTGACTTCTTCCTTTCCAATTTGTATCCCTTTGACCTCCTTATGTTGTCTAATTGCCCTAGCTAGCACCTCAAGTACAATATTGAAAAGATAAGGAGAAAGGGGGCAGCCCTGTCTAGTCCCTGATTTTAGTGGGATTGCCTCAAGTTTCTCTCCATTTAGTTTGATGCTGGCTACCGGTTTGCTGTATATTGCTTTTACTATGTTTAGGTATGGGCCTCTATATATCGATTTTTATATGTCATATATTCCTATTGTTTTGCATGTGTGGTAATTATTATTGTGTGGCAGATATTGTAGATTTTACATTTTAATGTATTCAAATTTGCATGCAAGATTCATTACATTTTCTTACAGAATGCTGGAGTTGGTTCTTGCACACATTTAATCACTCCTGGATAACTTAATCTTTTTGAAAATTGCTTATTTGTTGTTGTTGTTGTTGTTGTTGTTGTTTTTGAGTAGCCGTAACTATGGCTATTATTACTCTGTGCTGAAAAGTCTGGTCACTTGACTTTGAACTCTGACACTTGTCTTCTCAACTCAGCAAGGCTGTCCATCTCTGTTTAGTTTCTGCTCTCAGTGCTGTGGCCTAGAAACTGCCTCTAGGCAGCAAAAGAGGAAAAATCATGGGGTTTAAGTTATGTTTCTTTTTCTTTTTGTACCAGCTGTGCGCCTGTTGTCAAGTGTCTGTGAGCTGTTGGTTTAAATACTTTCTTTTCTAGTTCTTGAAGTAGGAAGACAATTCTGGATTTTAATACATGATGGATGGAAGGAAAAAGGTATGTGGTGCTTTGGGGAAAGTTAAATAGTGTAGGCAGTAAACAATAAGAAAAATCATTAATGGGCTAGGCTCTGAGAGGCTTCTTGTACAAAGCAGGGTAAGTCTTTTGCAGTTTTTGGTTTCATCGAGGAATAGTTTCCATTGAATATGCTTGGGCCTTCTATTTTACATCTTGGGAAGCTCATTAAACCTGATTGATCTGAGACAAGAATAGCTGGCTTTGTTTTGTTCTGGCTTTTCCTAGAAGCAAGCCCAGAAGGGAATATTCTGGCCCAAGAAGGAGAGACATACAGCCCAGCTGAGGGATTTGGTGAGCACATTGTATTTGAGGTTCCTGTTCAAGACGAGTAAGTGCAAGCAGGCAGACAGGAAGGGAGCCTTCCTTCTCCCACTGTCCTCATGCAGGCCTCCAGCAGATGGTATGGCCCAGAGTAAAGGTGTGGTTACCATATCCGGGCACAAGAGGTTCTTTAATTGGAACTTGCTCTGTCCCAGGCAGGCCTTGAACTCAGAGATCTGCTTGTGTCTGTCTCCTGAGATTAAAGGTGTGTAACACCTTGCCTGGGCCTAAGCCTTTCATGGCCACTATGCCTCAAGATTTAGATCAAAAGCACATGTCGTCCAGCCTCAAGATCTGGATCACAGGTGTGGCCACCATTTCTGGCCTGTAGTTTATTCCAGACATAGTTGACAACTGGGAATAGCCACCACAGTTTCTTTTCTCATTTCTGTAACAAAAACAACGTGAGGAAGGAACTGTTTATTTAGGCTCACATTTTGAGGGTAGAGTCCACCATGGTGGGGAAGGCATGACGGCAGGACATGAGACAGCTGGTCCCACTGCATCTGCAGTCAGGAAGCAGAGACATGCGTGCTGGTGCTCAGCTCACTTTCCCTGCGTATTCAATTTGGAACCCCAGCCAATGGTTGGTGCTGCCCACATTTAAAATGAGTCTTCACACCTCACAGGTGTGCTCAGAGCTCGTTCTTCCTCTAGGAAAGTTTAGATCCCACCAGGCTGGCCATCAACACCAACGAAGCAGCCCAGTGGGGCTGGTGGATGACTGCTAAGAATGAACCCTTTGAGGGCAGCTTCTGCCATGATGTGGGACCTACTCAACAAATGAGATAATGGATTCCTGAACATCTATCATCCTCACTTAAAGATAATTTTAAACACTTGGACAAATTCACACATGTATAGTGAGGTAAGTTAGTTGCATTATGAGTTGATTATTGCTTGGTTACCACTGATTACAAACTTTCCTAGCTGAATCTTTTAGTGATTTTTGAAAATAACAATGCTGTTAATGCCTTTTAAAAGTAAAAGTGTGCAGAAGAAAAAGATAAAGAAAAGTATTTTTTTTTTCAGTAAGATCAATTGCATATTGCTGGTTAGCTGCTGAGAAGTAGTTACACCTGTTATTATGAGTTGAGTACAATTTATTCTGCTCATATTATTCATCCAGAGAAATATCTAATTACGAAGATGTTATATAAAGTAATATAAGTAGCAAGGCAAAATGTTATATGGAGGAGCAGAGGAACTGGTATAATACACAGGAAACACCGATGCTGATCTGACTTTATAACACTATGAATTTTATTACAAGAGATGCTAGCAATTCCTATTAACATTCATATATGACCTTAATTTTTAAAAAGTGCTCTGGATAGACTTTAGAGAGCTTATGTAAATTCATATACATTTGGAGTATTTGAGCCTTTCATCTGTTACCAAAAGAGAGAAGCAAAGTGACTTGTTCCATATTTAAATCAAATTTGTCATCCACTTAGGAGCTTTAGAGGATAAAGACATCACATTAGAGCTGGCTCTACCTGAGTTATATGCATTGGTTATGGAGCAAACATTACAAGAAGTTAGGTAACAAATGGTTTTGTTTTAAATGGCAGGCCATTATAATGTGACTCTCACAGGTAACTACTGATTTGAAAGTAAAGCTGCTGCCCCCAAATTAGGATCTTTTTTTTTTATTCGATATATTTTTTATTTACATTTCAAATGATTTCCCCTTTTCTAGCCCCCCACTCCCCGAAAGTCCCATAAGCCCCCTTTTCTCCCCCTGTCCTCCCACCCACCCCTTCCCACTTCCCCGTTCTGGTTTTGCCCTATACTTCTTCACTGAGTCTTTCTAGAACAAGGGGCCACTCCTCCTTATGGAAAGAGAGAATATTAGAAACTAGAAAAGCACCTGCCTCTGGGGAGGGGAGGGTGTTAACAAATCTGTTTCCTATTACAGTGATACTCCTCCATTGAGCTTCTGAGGATGGGTGGGTGGGCTTTTCCCCTTTTCTTTGAAAATGAGTTAAACTTTTAGTGTTATAACAGATGCCAAAAGCTTGTTTTTAAGTTTGGCTTTGTCTGCAGCTGTCTGTAGAATATCTGAGTGTTTTGGGATGCATTTAAGTGTGTTCTCTAGTGTTTCCATTTGCTTATACAATGGACAAGGACCTATTTTGAATACCTAATGTGCTTTGTGCTGGTTTGAATTCTGAGAATACAATGGTGGGTGAATGAGACAGAGCCCTTTTCCTGTAAGGTGCTTATATTCATTTTTGCAGGTGAATATACCTTAGTAACTAGTAGACACGTTACTATCAGGAAATGATATATGCTATGCCGTGAGAGGATAAAAATGACAGAAAATGTGTCCAGTTAGATGTGGTGGCTAGGGCAAACGTTCATCAAGCTGAGATGATAAAGAGGAAGCCATTCTAAAACCCGATGAGAGGGCTTTAATAAGGCACAGGCGGGAGGCCGAAAGCCCTGCTACAAGAACAAGTGTGGACTGCTCAGTGGAATATGGTGTCAAACAGGGTGTTCAGCTGTGTGGTGTGGGGAATGGAGGTTTAAGTAGGTCATGTGTACTACTGGACTTTAGGACAGCTTTGTTGGGTATTATTGAACAGTAAACTTCCTGTATTGGTTTCCTCTCTCCTGCTTCTGGCTGTCTTTAGTTTGTCTAGTCTTTTTACTTTGATTTTCACATGATATTCTCCCATTCATGTCTGTGTCTAACTTTCCCCCAAACATATCAAAAGGGATCTGTTCTATTCCAATATGACTTAGTCTTAATTGGAATCTGATATACTACAATTTAGAATTTCATGGAAGAGTTGTGGAGTTATGCAACCCGAATCTGCATATATTTAAAGTTCACAATCCAGTGAGATGGATACATCCTGTGAGTCATCTTGAATCAAGATAACATGTTTATCTTTCTAATGGCCCTCTTTCCCTTAGCCACCGTTCTCCAACCCTAGGCAATCATCACCTTTCTTATGTTTATTCTTATCAGAATCAGACAGCATGTACTTGTCTTTTGGATCTGACTTTTCTCACACACAGTAACTAGTTTAGAAACGCATTGACGTCATTGCTGTGCTAATGATTTATTTCTATTTATTACTGACAACTATTCTGTATATGTGCCATGGCTGTCACTGTGGACCACTATTAGGTTGTTTCTAATTTTAGTTCATTACAAACAAAGGCTTTGTGAATGTCAGCATATAAGTCTATGTGCGCAAACACATGGTTATGTTTCCCTTGAATAAATGCTTAGTAGTGGAATGGCTGAGTTATTTTGTGTGTATAGATGTGCTATCGTGTTAAATATGATGCAAGAATAGCAAAGGAAGGAGGTTGGGAAATGAGAAAATACAAAACATATCAAGGTTAAGTAAATGAAGAGAGGGATTTGAGAAGATTCTTTTTTTAATTTGTGTGTGTGTGTGTGTGTGTGTGTGTGTGTGTTGTATTTACATGTATGCCTGCATGACAGAAGAGGACCCATTATAGATGGTGAGTCCCTATGTGGTTGCTGGGAATTGAACTCAGGACCTCAGGAAGGGCATTCAGTGCTCTTAACCTCTGAGCCATCTTTCCAGCCCCAGAGAAGATTCTTATGGAAGTAAAATAACAAGAGATTAGAAAAATGGGAAAAACAAGAAGTGGTTCCCAATTATGAGAAAATTCAAATGAAAATTAGATAAACATAAAAAGGGGGATAAAATAACATTTCTTTAAACAACAATAACAAATGCTGCTAACAATGTAGTAGAGGAAGGAAAGGGGACAAACACAGAAGGCTCCTATAGAAGAAAGAAATGAAAGGAAAAGAATGAAGAATATCTGATAACAATAAATAAATAAAATTAGACAAATGTAATAATGTATAGTTGGAAGGAAGTATAGTGTGTGTGTGGTGGGGAGAAACCTAAAAATTGAAGAGAGGGCTGAGGCAGCTTCTTTCTGGATGTTCACAGATTGTAGACTGCTGTGTGTGCATGGAAGCGGGGAGGGTGAGCGGACTGAAGATGGCTGTAGTTGCTGTTGCTTATCCTGACTGTGAGCTTGTTAGACAAAGTGCCCATGTCTGCCAGAGCTGTCTTCACTTTAGTAGCTTCTCTTTTTTGCCTTCAAGGGGCCTCTGCTGGCCATACTTAGCTTTGCAGTCTGAGGACTGGGCAGGTTCTCTCTCTCTCTCTCTCTGAAACTCCACAGATACTCTGAAACTCCTGAATGGCTGTACTACTGTCCTTGAGGAAGAGGAGTTAGCTTCCAATGGAAGGAGGAAGTGAGAAACAATCAGAGCACTGGGGTCTGTACAAGGCGAGGACCTGGCTTTGTGTTTTCAAACTCTTTTTGGGCATCGATCACTCAGCTAGAGAGATGCTAGGAGAGGGTAGCAACCAAAAGCACTGGTGCTTCAGCTCTGGGACTCCACAGTAGTGGGTGATGGGTGGATGAGATGAGGCACGAGGCCCATGGCCCTGTCCTAGGGCAGTACTACTGGCCTTTCACTAGGGCCACCTGGCCCTTGGGAGGAGTCTTCTGCTTTCCTGAATAGCCAAATTACCTTTCAAAGGTGTTCGACTAGCAGTGCGAATATCTTGCTTATACTTCCATGTCTCCCTACCCTTCCCAGAACTTTTCAGTCCTCAGTGGGGATCTTGACTCACAGTCTGGCACAATTCCCTTCTGTACAGACCCACTGTGGTAAATTCTTTCAGATTTTACATAGCTGTATCCCCTACATGTCATCCTTTCTCTTCAGTTTTGAAGGATGATTTTCAATGACTGAAGAATTTTTGAGGACTTTAATTTCTTACAGAATTTAATTTAATTTCTTAGAATCATGACATTTTTCTAAATTCATCAAACCTTAGTTACATTTTTAAATTGTTTTCACTGTGTATCTCATTTAAAATTGCTTATATTAAAAATTCTCAGCTTTATTAATCTTTCCTTTTCAGTTTCTAATCTGTCATATACATTATATCTGTTACAGCATAGTTTTGTCTTTTATGCTTCTATTTAATCTTTCCTCTAATTACTTGAGTTTATGGAAATTGGTTATAAAGTAATGCCTAGCTTCTTGTTGTTATATGTTAATTCTTTTATGTATACTAGTTTTGGCTCAATTCCAACTAGTCACTTCCTCTTCATTAGGAATTATACTTCTCTGCTTCTTTACATTCTAGAGTTTATCTTTTTAAACTGATGCCACATATTATAGCTTATTCCTTACTGGGCACATTCTCTATGAATTCTGAGACTGCCACTGTGGCAGGCTGCTGAGGACACTGTGTCTGGATGGTTCTCTTTCGTCTTTCTCAGGATCCTGCCCTACCTTTCAGCTAGTCTTCATCTGAGTACAAAAAGAGATCCTCTACACTCTGCAGAGGTCTTCCTGTGCATCTCTGCTCTTCCCAGTCTTCTGTGCGAACTCATGGTGCATTGGGCCCATGGACTCTCAGGCCTCCCACACTGATTAGAAGTACTTTCCTCTCGGCCTTATTTCCCTTCAACACGACCAAGACAGTGTCTTCAAGGAGTAAAACTTAGATCTTTGCTTCTCTTCTCTTTGGCATCAGTCTTTATTTTTCCCCTATTACCCAGTGTTCGTGAAATGGTGATTTCACATATTTTGACCTAGGTGGGAAAACAAATGTGTCAGAATTGCAAGTTAAATATGTATGGGTTCATTCATATGCATTCATGTGTGTGTGCCCATGTGTGTGTGTCAGAGAGATAGGCAGAGACACAGAGAGAGAGATATAGAGACTCTATTAATCCACGAGAAAAGCTTTGAGAAATAGGGAAAAACTTTCAAAAGTTGTGTTTTCTAAGATTAACCGTGAAGTTCATCTATATCTATCTATCTATCTATCTATCTATCTATCTATCTACCTACCTACCTACCTATTTACTTACCTACTGATGCATGTAACTATACAAGAAACCAAGTTCCTGAATTAATGATTAATGTTTTATGCCACAGAGGCACAAATTCCATAAGAAACACCTAATATTCCTTACCATTCTTTTGTACTGGTGAATTGCCTGGAACGACTTGAGCAAGATTTCCGGCATCTGACTTCTACTTTTCATACTTTCTTAGTTATATTCCTGCATAGTAACTTGCATTTCTTCATTTTTTTTTAATTTTTGAGATTGTAATGATAACATTTCTCTCTTTCATTTCTTCTCTCCAGACACTCCCATATCCATATACCTTTCCCTGTTCTTCAAATTCATGGTCTCTCTCTCTCTCTCTCTCTCTCTCTCTCTCTCTCTCTCTCTCTCCCTCTCTGCTAATTGTTACTACATGAATGTATATATATATATATATATATATATATATATATATATATATATATATATATATATATATATGTATATATTCCTAAATATAACCTGTTCGGTCTGCATAATGTTACTTGTATATATGTTTAAGGCTGACCATTTGACACTGCTGTGCTTTCCCCTTGGGAGGACCACCCTATTAGCAGCTCAGGTGCCTGTAATTCTCTGTGTGGGATTGAGGCTTGTGGGCTCTCCCTCATCCACTTTGTCATCCTCAGAGCACTATGATCTCACACGTGTCCATGGTCAACTCTCCTTTGGGCAGTTGTGTTGCTGAGACTATGGCTATAGCTTCTGATGTTACCCAGAAACACGTTCTCGGCCAACCACCCATCTTCTGGTTCCTTCTATCTTTCTGCCCCTCTTTCTCAATGCTCTCTGAGCCTTAGGTTAAGAGAGTGTTTTGTAGATGTGTTTATTTGGACTATCCTCTACAAATCTGCATATTTATCTCCTGTAGTTTTCTGTTGGGCTTCCATCTGTTGTAAAGAGAAGTCTCTTTGATGAGGGGCAAAGACTGCTTATCTTTGTATATTTGTATAAGGACAAGTGCTTAGACTGTTGTTAGGGATTGTACTGGTTTAGTAACTTAACAGTTATAAATTCTTCTCCAGTAACAGTGGATCTATAGCATGGAGTAGTTAGGTTTCTAGTACAAGGCAAGGCTTAGAGATTAATATGTAGTAGCTTGTATTTTTAAGATGTACAGAATTTAAGAATACCCTGGACTGGGTATTCTTGTTTTGTAGCTGTTAAACTATATGTCATTTGTGAATACCTGCAGACTGAGTCCCTCCTTAATGAACTTCAGCCAAATTTAGTATGCATACTAGCTAAAAACCCAATTTAGTACACTTGGTGGTAAATAGCTGTCTTAGTCAAATAACACTCAGACCTTATCACTCACGAGCAGCCAATTGATCAGAACATGGTCATGTAAGCCGCTCTGTGGATGGCACCCAGGCTGACTGTTTCTGGGCCTCACTCTGCTCTCTGCACAGATGCCCTGGCTTGTGCTGTTGCCGAGCTCTCCTCAGCTTTCTTTCCACAGCTATCTGATTTGTGGACCTCTTTTTGTTCAGTTGAACTCCATTAAATGTGTTTTTCCTAAAGTTTTTCCTGCACTTTGCCATCATCCTTCAGGGAGAGTCACCTATGCCAGAAATCATATTTTGTCTCTAACATACATTAATAATAAAGGTTAAAGTAAGTAAAAACAAATTGGATTTGCAGTAACCCCTAAGAATATCTAGGATTTTACTCAACATCTACCATATGCCAGGGGTTCTATATATCTAATTCTCTTAAAACTCCTAATCATTAGAAAAGCCTTGAATAATCAGAGAAGGTTTTGCAAAAGTGGTGTATTCTCAGATAAGCCATGAAAGATGAATAGGAGTTACCTGAGATGAGACGCGGCACGAAGCCCTGGGCAGGTGCTCCAATGGAGGGAACAGAATATTCCCAACTGGAAAAGGGAGCACGACTAACCTGAGAATGTCAGAGCAGCTTGTCTGAACCACAGGAAGCAGAGGAGTGGGTTCTGGGTGGGATAGAACCAGAGGGCCAGAACACACTATGAGGGGCTTTCAAAGGGATATCAGCTCTGAATTTTTTTCTGAGGGCAGTTAAGAGCAAGTTTTGGGCATGTTTAGTTATGGTGTGGTAAAAGGCGGTTAAATGAGTAAAACTAAGACATAGGTATAAAGACTAAGAAAGTGTAGATTAGTTCCGAATATTGAGTAATCATCTATACTTCCCCAGCCATTTACACATTTAATGAATATATTGGCTAAATACTGACCAAATATTGTTGCGTTATTGTCGATTAACTATTTCTTATAGAGGCTTGTTATGTGTCAGGTACCTTAGTCCGTTTTCCTCTGGGACAGAACCTTGCTATGTAGCCCATACAGGCCTCGAACTCTCCACTTCTCTGCTTCCTAAGTGCTAGGAGTGGAAATACCCACCAGCATGCCTTTAGTGGGAACTAAAATAAGCAGAACTCATGAGTGCTGATGGCATTGCTAGTGAAGGGCCAAGGCAGGATTGGATCTTAGGTCAGTTTGGCATCCTGACAGATTTAGCCATGCTACTCAAAGAAACATTTTACACTAAGGTATGTTAACATATTGTAAAATTCAAGAAAAAAATAACAATTTTGAACTAAAATGTTTTTATAGTCATACATGATTCAATTGGCCTAGATTTCTAGAAAGAAGTTACTTTGCTTTATAGATGAATATGTATGTATCTCTACATGAACAGACAGTCTGGAACCCTCAAATCCCAAATAAATTTGCCTTCTCAGAACTTTTTCTACTACTTCTTCCAATTTTATGGACTATCCTTTATGAATATGAGCAAATATTAATGTCAGTTATTAACATTAATGGATATTAATAAAGAATATATTTCAAATAGGAGAGAGGAAGCTGCATGCTATAATAATGTCAGAGTTTCCAGGGAGAGGATATAGTGAACCTGTTTGTCTAAACAAGCTTTATTTGGGGTTCAGTATGAATTTTCAATAGATGTTTTTCAGATAAGAAAGCAGCAATTCAAATGCAATTATATAAACAAGAAGATCAGAGGGGAATTATCCTGAAGGGTATAAAATGAACAGACTCTGGGTCATCACAGCACTAACTCGCCAATGCAAAGTAAGGTAGGTGTCTACCCTGAGCAGGCCCTGCAAAGTGAAGTGCCTTTATTATCATTTCATTGTGTTTGAACAGTTGTAGCATTTATTTAAAAACTGCAAATGATGAGACAGAATTTTCTTTGATGGGCTCTAAAGTTTTCAAGTATTGCTCCAAATCCTGCAGTAGTGGGAGCAATAGTGGGAGAAGAGTGAGCCGTGCATGGGCAAATGAGGTGAGATTCTGTTGACTGAAAGGTAGAAGCAGCCTGTTCATTTCCTGATGAAGGATGAACAGTTGCAAGACTTTCTCCTACCTACATTTCAACTTAAATGTTTTATCACCTGGATAATCTGTGTACTTAATCCTTGCAATTACTAATGGGCATCTTTGAGAGAAATATATTTTAGGGGAGTTTTAGAGTAAATTTAGTTTTGAGTATGTGCAGGGGCACCAGCATTGTAAGTACCTTCAGGGACATTCCATGTTACAAGATATTTTTAGTTATTTACTAGTGAAACTCTCTTGGATAGTAACCAATACCTATAACTTATTAATATAATACATTTTTTCTTTCTAGAAAAATATTCTGCTTTAGTGAAGAGCTGGGGTTGGTCAGAAGTGGAGAAAATGATTCTTTTTCATTGTATAGTAATTAATTAAGGTAGAAAAAAGTGGTAATAGATATTAGCAGAGCAGAGGGAAATGTGTTTAATAACAAAAATAGTAAGACCAGAAAGAAACTATGGAGAAAGGATCAAAGGAAAGAACAGAGAGAAATGTTGGAAAAGGACCATATTAATACTGGTTTATGTATTGCTCTATAGCTAAGGAAATCTTCTTTTGGAGGATTTGTATGAACTATTTTATTCTTTTTAGGATGTTGAGAAAGAGTATACATGAATTGAAGATCCAAAGATGTTGAACTGCTCAGTTAGATACGATCACAATTAAATCTGAGATCAGAGTTGTAGATGACAATTCTTAGGCCAGGGTCCGATGGCCACTGAGTATGGATTACTTGTGCTGTGAAGACTTTCTTGATGATCTTTTGATGTTAAACCTTCCTTTTATAGATGAGGAAATTAAGAGATAGGAAGGTTATATGGGCAAAGTTCTATTATTTATAATGAAGTAAAAGAGAAGGAATTGTTCATATCTTGTATCTTCACCGCGTTCTAGAAGTACTGTGACCACTGATCCAGTCAGTTTTGATGCTTTGCTGTGTTAGCTTGAGCTTCTATAATTATAAAAGGGAGTCTTTAAACAGTGTCACTCTTGGCTAGGACAACAGTGGGGGAAAATTATAATACAATTTTTATCAAAAAAATTTAAAGGAGATTTTATTATTTTAAAAATTTGTGTTGTGTCTGAGGGCTCCTGTGTAGGCCAGAGGCATCCACCCCTGGAGCTGGAGACACAAGGGACTGTGAGATGCCTGATGTAGGTGTTGGGAACTGTACTCAGGTCCTTGTTAGAGCAGCACTTGATCTTAGGCCCTGAGACATTCTTGCAGCCCAGTCTTAGATGAGGCTTCAAAGGGTCAGATATGTTCATCTGTTTTTATCCTGCAGGTGGGTAAATAAGATTACGTGCTTTTACCCAATGCCCATGGGAGTTTTCTGTTCCTTATGTTCTGGGCCTATAGTCTGATTATAGGTTAGCACATATGCTATTGCACATAGAATTGTTGATCTAGAAGGTGTTTTCTGTAGTAACATCCACCAGAGAACTGTGAGGCCTACAGGGAGTCAGTGAGCAGCAAGGCCCAGCGTTCTCGTGCACTTACCTGGTTGCTATTTTTAAGATTCTTTGGAGAATCCTCTAGATTTGTATCACTAAAGTAACAGAACCAACTGAATGCTATAGAGGGAGCTTGTATTTTATGAAACAGTTGACAAAAATCAGATTCCCCGAGAAAGGAATTCCTATGATTTCAGTAGGGAAAGTGTGTCATCAATGTAGAGCTGAAAGTGGACTTGGTGTATGTGAGTGGGGTGCCAGCCATGGGAGTACATAAGACAACATAATCATCAGTTCCTGCGCTTACATGTAATGCCTTGTTTACGGAGTTTACCTTTATCAAGGTTACTTAAACAATTACTTTACTTCCTTGTCTACAATGTAGCGTATGTAAGGAAATCTTTGCTAACTGGGGAATGACTTGGACTTTCAGAGAACTTAGAAAAACTTGCATTTTTACATTTGTGCTCATACTTGGTTCTCCCTGAACTGTAAGGACTATATCAATTCCACTTGCAGCGCTTACTCCAGAGGCTCAGTACATACCAGATAATCCAATTTTGGCAATTCTGGTGCTAGGAATAAGAGGTTGGTTGAAATGGCTGTAGAAGTAGACATTTATAATTCATCCCTAGTAAATTAAGTAAATAATTTTTATTTTATATACTTATTGGAAACAAAATTCTGGTTACCTAAGACAGACTGCACAAGGCTTTAATAAGTAGAGATTTTAAAGCATGCAGCTTAAAAGTGTTGCTGACAGATTTGAGAGAATTTTGATAGTTCTCTGATAATTGAATAAAATAATCTTTTTTGTTTTTTACATTTATTTGAGGCAGATGTGCTGCAGGAACACTGCAGCATGCATGGAGAGGTCAGAGGACAACTTCCAGGAAGGAGTATGTTCTCTCCATCCAGAAACTGAATTCAGGTTATCAGACTAGAGCTGCAAGTGCTTTTACTTCTGAGCCTTCTTGCCAGCCAGTGAATAGTGGTAATTTAGTAGAATATATATATATATTATATTTTATACATTTATATATTTACTGACAATGATAGTTGAGAAGAAAAACAATCTAAACATACCTAGCTAGTTGAACAATATTAGTAAGAGGGAGTCAAAAGTCTTCTTCATCTTAGAGGTGATCAACCTACATCTACAAGTCTGAAATTTGATTACCCTTTATCAGTAGCCGAACCAAAATAAGTATAAGTCATAACATTTCCAGATCGTTACAATGCTCAGCTGATACTGAACAGCTTCTGCATCAGACAGGCTCGCCGAGCTGCCTGTTCTGCACAGTGGCCCCTCTGCTGCTTCCCATATAGCCCACTGCTAACGAATCCGATGACCCATGATCAGTCTGCATTCTTGGCTGGATTACTCTAAATGTGTCACACTCATTTTTCCAGCTCTCTCTATGTTTTTAAATAATGAATGCTATACAACTTCTGTATAAAATGATCTTTTATTTCAATGTGAAATTGTTTCAACTCTAAAAGACTATCCTGAGGATTCCGAAGAGACCGTTTAACTGGGGTGATTGCTTGACACCAGTCATGATTTTAACTCGACTTTTCAGGACCTTCTTTAGCCTTCTTGACTAGCAATAGGTAGAATTATAGATTATATACAGTGAGTGGTACCAAGGTTTGCTTATGATTTTTCTTGATTTCTTTTCATCTTTAATTATATGAACCTAAGCTACTGAACCAACATTTTTAGCAATTTTTATTTCTTATTTCTGGGAAAGTCCTTCCTAAAGAATATTTATTAATTTACTTCGTATAAAGACAGGAATTTTATTATAGTTCCATTGAATGAATTATTTCATACTTAGTTAACAGAAATCTGTCAGTTTTCTGGGTGATGTTGCAGACTCTCATGTCACTTCCCAGGGAAGCCCAATGGCACGTGTAGACAGACTTCTAAGACGTGAGTTTCTGTATTATGGGTGTACACGGTCATAGCTGCATCTGATTGTATATGAGAAGGTTTGAGAGGACTGGATATGTAAAAGCACCTTATGCAGGGCCCAGGGATAAGTGAGCATTCACTCTATTTTAGCTGTTCTTATTATTGGCTGTGTGTTCATATGTGCACAAGCTTTCCACAGACATGCCTCTGAACGTGGAGAGGACACTATAATGAGCTCTGCAATGTTTCTCTCTGATCCAGCATGAGTGCTGTCATCCTCCTCTCCGTGCTTTTCTCTCTCGCTTGTGGGCAAGTGGCATCCTTTTGTATTCCCACCGAATATACGATGTACGTGGATAGGAGAGAGTGTGCCTTCTGCCTGGCCGTCAACACCACCATCTGCGCTGGGTACTGTATGACCCGGGTATGCTGTTCACTGTTTTTCTTTTAGCTGTACATTATATAGGCCTAAGGTTGTCTTTATTCAGAAAGTGGGATAAATCATAGTATCCTTTTGGGAAGTCAAGCACACTGTTTTCAGAATTATAATTATGTGACTCTACTCAGAAAAGAAAGGGCAGATACATTTGCCCTGGAGAGTTTGTCCTGATCAAAGGTAGATAAGAACAAAGTGTGTGCGTAACAGAGCTCAGGAGTCCTTTATAGATCATCACTGAAACACAGGGATAGCAGTAAGTTATGGTCTTTCTATTACACTATCTGAAGTCGTGTGCACTTTATCATGTTAAGATCTCTTTTCTTTCCACAGGATATCAATGGCAAACTGTTTCTTCCCAAATATGCACTCTCTCAGGATGTCTGTACATACAGAGACTTCATCTACAGAACTGTGGAAATCCCAGGATGCCCGCACCATGTGCCTCCTTATTTCTCCTACCCTGTTGCCATAGGCTGCAAGTGCGGCAAGTGTGATACTGACTACAGTGACTGTACACATGAGGCTGTCAGAACCAACTACTGTACCAAGCCACAGACCTTCTATCTGGGGGCAGTTTCTGTTTAACTTTAATAGCAATGCAATCTGGTTAAATGTGTTTACCTGGAATAGAACGAATAAAATACCATTGATACATCTTGCCTGCCATTTAATCCATAGGCACATCCACACAGGCATTAGAGAGCTTACACAGCTTTAGAAGTAGAGCTGTATAGAAGAGGCTGTCATGGTTTCCATACAGAGCAGAGCAGAGCAGAGCAGAGCAGAGGGAAATGGAAAGCAGAAAGAGGAGCTGCCGCAAGCCAGCCTGGAGATTTCCTTACAGACAACAGGGGGTCTGTCTGACCTAGAAAACAAATGTGAGGCCACTGCAGGGTTCCAGAAAGAAAGGACTGTCATCAGAAGCTGGAGGAACACATGACATCAGAATACTAGAAACACTGTCCCTTTAAAGGCTGGCATCAGCCCTGGAGTGTAGTGGTGAGACAGGAACATAGGAAATCTGGCACAAAAAACTTTATCTTTGTCGCTCAAGCACTCTGCATAAAACCCCACCAAAACTCAGCTGAGAGCAGGGGCGCCGTTCTCTTTAATTTAATTACTCTGGTGGGCCAACTGACGGGTGAAAGGTATACCCCGGAAGGTCAGCGTATAAAGCCTAGAAAAGAGGCCACGATCATTTTACATGAGGAAGCCTAAATCCTTCATAGTCCCTCAAGTAATAGATATTTTGCAGCATTTATACTGAAAGCAACTTGTGCCTTGGGGCTTTGGCTATCATGAAACACTAGTACAATCACCACAGGTCATGCGTGGGTAGGAGAGAGAAGGCTAAGAGATTCAATGGAGTGGATTGCATTGTTTTAACCTTTGCCCTCATTCATAGTGAGACATTGGTTTGGGCAAATAGGCTTAGGAGTGGGTTATTTTTCTTTTCCATTCTTAGGAGTTCCTTCTCAAGAGTTGTACTTTAAGTGATGTTCTGTGGGCTCAACCTTAAAAAGAATATCTTTTATTCAGCCATGAATTGTCACCCTGAAATTGAAAACTACTTGTAGGTCAGGCCATTTAGAGTGGCTGTGCTGCACAGCCATTGGTCAGGCTCAGCTGGGCGACTTATGAGTGCCTGCAGGCTGACAGAGCCACAGGGGAGGGGATGGTGGTGCAGATAGAGTAGAGTCAAACGCATGCTTTGCCAAGAATGAGGGAATAACTGTGCACTTCCGTACAGGAGCCGGGAATCTATGCTACTTTTACCTTACTATCTAAAGCTGACACTTACGTGACCACTCAACCTCAAGCCAGGACTCAGGGTCTCCATGCCAGCCAATAATGAGCACATAATTATTTAGGATTGTTTACCAAATAGGTCTTTTACATATGCATAAAATTTCTAAAGTTCAAATTTACCTGGCATTAGCTCCAAATGACTCTCAAGCTGAAGGCAATGTTTGTCAGAAGATGTGGACTCTAGGGCAGTGACGCTGCTTACAGACACCCTAGCCTTGGCAGATTTTATTTACATTTTTTGAATTACTTTAATACATTTCCTGACTTTGCAGGGATGTTCAGAACATGGTATATCCAGCCTACACTGTCAGCAGCACAAGAGCCTAGAGTGGCTGTTTGAGAGAACTCAGTGAAGGAAGTCTGTTTGGGAGATGCACACATGAATGCAGGGTAGTCCAAAACACTAAAACTGTTAGGCCGGTGCTCAGGGGCTCAGGTGTGCAACAATTCACCCTAGCTTCACCTATCTATGTGCTTGGTGATATGGGAGCTCTGCTTTGAGGGACCTTTGTGTCCTTTTGGGTTAACACAAGGAGAATTCATAGACAGGCTCCAAAGTGGGAAGATGAAGATCATTGCCTGCAATGTGGAAGAAAGGTAAACACTGGAACATCTTCAGTAGTGATCATTAAATCCCCTGTAAAGTTTAAAGGAGTCAGTTTTCACCAGAGGAAGTTTGAAATTTAGCACTCCAAGAGAAAAAAACATTTCTCACTTGAAATGTAAAGAGCTCTTTCATACTCAAGCATTTGGGGTCACAGCTGCAGCAGTCTTTAATGGTCAAATGCATTGAGAATAAGTGAAATGTACTAGAATGGAGGTATTGCAGGTTAACAGCATAGCATAGTACTTCCTTGTAATAATAGGAAGTCCTAATAATAGAAAGTGTTTTATATATAGTATCTTTAAAATGTAAGAGTAGCGAGTCCTGAGCTAAACCCAAAAATTTAGGTAACTTCCTCTCCAGACAGGTTTTTTCAGTGCTGTTTCTTTCTTGTCTGCTGTAGTTAATTTCTCCTTTTCTGTCTTTTAAGACAGTCTGGTAACAGTTTCTTCAGGTCTCCTTTAGCCATTGTCATGGCTGCTTAGTAAACATGTCCCTCCTTCTGGTGGCTGAATGCTGGTCTCTCTCAGTGCTCACTCAGGCAAGTGGTCTGTGTGGGGCTGATGAAGGTGGGTGTGGCAGTCAGGTTTTGAGCTGGCCACATAGTTGACTACAATCTGAGTAGGAGTCACTCCCAGATCTCGATTTCACCAATTCAGAAAGGATTGTTTGGTTTTGGGGTTGATGGGAGCTTGAAACTGCTGGCGGCCATCTTTGGCCTCTCTGGGAAGCACACAGCATGAAAAATCAGAGCCAGGCCAGAGAGGAATAAGAAACCCTAAAGAGGAGAAACAGACCTCCTGATTACACCTGAGTTTAACCTGAAGTCAACCCCACCCTTAAAGAAGCCCTGCTACCCTCGTTAGATACTTGCACTTGAGAAGCTTCAGCTGGCGCAGTGGCTCTAGTTTCAGACGGTCCCAAAGCTGTCTCTCAGGTGGGCATCTTTTCTCGATGTTTCTCATGTGTTTTCTCCTCTTCCTTGATCCTTCTTAGTGGGAAACGTCTGTAATCTCCCTCTCACACCTTGAGCTTTGTTTTTAAAGTCCACCATAGTAGCCACAAACTGATTTACTTCTCATTCTCCTCTCAGTCCAACCACACCTTGGCTGCTGCTCCTGTTCTCCTTTGAAGCAGTTTCAGTTAGGGTGTCGGTGGCTAGCTGGTGACCCGATGCACAGACAGTTCTTGCTTGATCTCTGGGCTTCCAAAGTGCTATATAGACCCACAACATTTATAATTTCTCATGATGAGGATGAAACCAACTTTTTCTCATTTTTCTTTGAGATGAAGTCTCAGTCTAGGCTGGCCTTGGACTTGCTATGTAGTCCAGCTGGCTTCAAGCTTGTGGTCCTCTTGTCTTTGCCTCCCAAGTGCTGAGATACAGGTGTGCACCACAATATCTAACCTGTTTTTTTTTTTTTTTAAAAATCCATTTTCTTTTGAATCTTCTTTCTCAAAGATGACTCAAAATCTATATTATAGTCATTAACTGATGATAGTAATGAAGGTTTAAACTGTTTTTTGGGGGGAGGGGGAAATTAAAGCTGCTATAGGTATGAAGATTCTAAACTTTGAAGACTAGATCTATAGTGACTTTATGTCTGTCCTGTTGGTCCTTTGGACACTGCTAAGTAAAAGCTTGAGTTTGTATTCATTGGTCCTTGGATATACAAAAGATGTATCTATTTCAGTTATCTGAAGCTGGCCTCTCCCTTTACTGTCACACTAGAGGTGAGGTTGAATGTCAGTTGTCAGCTACTGAAGGAACACGGGTAGCCCAGAGAGAATTTCCAAGACTGAGGTTAAAAAATATGTGGGCAATTAAATAATGCTCGCAGGATTTTAACTTACTAGCATAGAGATCTCTAATTTAAAAAATTTAGATTTATTTATTTTGTGTGAATAAATGTTTTGCCTTTGTGTATGTATGTGCAGCATGTATATGCCTGGTATCCACAGATCAGAAGAAGGCATTGGATCTCCTGGTTGTGATCCACTACATTGATACTGGGAACCAAACCTGGGTCCTCTGTAGAAGCAACAAGTGCTCTAATTTCTTAAACTTAACTTTCTCATTGAATATTTAAAAAAATTATTCTCCCCCCCTCTCTCTTTGTGTGTGTGTGTGTATGTGTGTGTGTCCCATGCTGTATTTGTGGAGGTCAGAGGACAACTTGTGGAGTCTCTTCTCTCCTTCTATTCTATGGGATCTATGGTTGAACTCAGGCTTGGTAACAAGTACTTTTATCTCCTGAGTCTCCAGCCTCATATTTTCTCTTACATGTCCTGTAGGCATCTCCGCTCACACTGTTACCATCTGCTTCTCCTGTGTATTACTCTTCCAGTCACCAAGTCAAAAGCCTGGGTGTTAGCCCAGGTTCCCTTCTCTCATACTTCACTTCCTATCTCTGTTGTGACATCCTGTGAGGGTGCAAATCTATCGCATCAGTTAAAAATCTTTATGACTGGTCTTTGTCATCCAATCTCATTCGTCATCATAGTTATCTTTAAAAGTCTTAATACTTGAAAGTTTAGTTTGTTAAAAGCTTTATTTAATAACTCACTGTTTAAATTTTTCTTCATTACAAAATAAAATTTGTATAAAACAGATTCTCGATTACCGGGGCTCTTCTTAATTTTGTTAGTTTGGGACAGGCCCTCCTAAACTATTTTCATGTGGTATTTCAGAATCTTCTTGTGTGTTTTCCTTAGAAAATAAAACCATACTTTTTCTTTCCTCTCTATCTTGGCCAGCATGTCATAGGTCAGAATTGTTAACATCAAGGAAGTCTCTCTCCCAACCACTCTTTCCAAATTTGAGCGGTGGCCCACTCTTGGTTAATGATTATCATAGGCTTATAGCAATGGAGGCCTGCTTTTCCAAACTCCATTTGTCAGGTCAATATTATCCTAAGGGATCATAAAATTAGTAGGACAGTAGCCTTAAACAGTAAAAACAAAACAAAACAAAAATTTCTATTATGTAGAATGCATATTATGAAGAGCAGGCACAGAGAAAAATATATTGATGCCAGTTGTGAGTACTATATAGCTTTTGAATAAAGCAGAATTGGGGAATGTACTGAAGGTTATTAATGAGCTCAACAAATGTTTCTATATCTAACTGGGATCATGTCAAACTATCTTTAGTTCTGCATGATTTTTGGAAAGTGATTTATCACAGAAACCTCTTTGTCAGAGTATCAACATAATTGTAATAGCTAATATTCAGTAGTTCCTAGGTATTGTAAGTATATATTAGTTATTGACTTATTTAATAATAAACATGCAATTTAAATTTCTTTAACTATTTTTTTGCTGTTTAATAGAAGTAAAAGAAATAATAAAATATACAGGAAAACCACTACAAAACACAAAAAAAGGTTTCTGTCATATTAACTCAACACTTTCTGAAGCCAAGCTTTGGGAAGCACAGGATGTGTTACTTGTATCTGCTGTGTTTTCCTTGTTCCCAGGGGCAGCATCTGAACTGTGAATCTCTTGGTTGTTATAAGGACACCAAACAATAACATTTTGCATTGCTGTAGCATTTTCACTTTTAAAAGACCTCTATATACAAAATACCTTTTATAGAAAAAAAAGGGGGGAGGATGTTTAAAGAAAATAGAAAATCTTCATTCTTAAAATATACACAAAACCCAAATGGATTCAGATGAGCTTATGCTGATTCTCCCTTCAAGAGACATAAATTGCTCTTTCCTGGGTATGGGGAAATGGGCTTGGTGTTCAGGAGCATGCCAATGGGGCCTGGAAAGCTGGGCTGTGGGGAGTACAGAGACTGACCTCTGGGCCATAGAAACCACCTTCACCAATGACAAGAGAGCAAACACCCTTTGAATATTTGGTAAACTTATTTCAGAAGGGAAAACATGCTAACTTCTTTATTGATTATTATTGAGATTACTATCATCTCTCTCTGGGTCTCATTCTCACCCAGCTACAGCGATCAGATTCCTCAGAGGGAAAGGATGCCTCTTGCTACAGGAGGACCACATTGGACCCAGGATCAACTCAACAGGCTAAACCATAGATAACCAAGTTTTTCTGGAGGAAGGAGGAACAATTTGGGTGAACTGGTGTTAGCTGAAACACAACTATATGTAATTAGGACCCTAGGGGGTTGCTTTTGAACCCACCACACAGTAACGGCATGGAGAATTACCAGTCCATTTTTACTATATTGTTTGGGGGAAATTTGTAGGTAACACATTTAGATAAGTCACGAGAACATGCTAAGAAGATACACTAGGATTTTAAGATAACTCAAGCAGTATAAGTACATAGAAAATTTAATTTAAAATAACTTAAAATGTTTGAGTCTGATCTCAAATTAGTTCAGGTAAACAGAAATAACTGTAAATGTATATACATGTACGTGTATGAATACAAACATTTATCTCCATAGTTTCAAACAGGTACTCGCGTATTAAATAACATATGTATTTATCCTTAAGAGATATGTATTTAAGATATGTATAGGTTCAGGACATAGGGGTTATATATCTCTATAGATAAAGCTTTATCCATTCATATAAAGATATATATCCATCTTTACTCAGAGATGGAATTCTCTAGGCTTACCCAGCACATTCTTTGGAAAGCTTAACCCTCAAAGAGGTACACTCATCACACATAGCACGGATTTCTAGATTTATTCCTCTGCATTACAAAATTATTTTATTCTTCTGTCTATAGTTACTGTGGTTTTCTTTTAACTTACTCACCTGGGGGAATGGAACTCACTTCTGAGGAACGGGAAATAACTGAGCTGGAGGGCCCTGAGTACACACTTGAGCCTGTTCTCTGTCTTCCGGAAGACAGACAAACTAAAGCTATAAGAAAGACTGATCGCTCTTTGCTTGCCTAAAAAGCTGGCCTTTGTCCACTCCTGGGGCTAAACATCATGAAGTGATTCTTTTAAAATACTCTTTTGCTCCGTAGGTAAAGTAGTCATACACAGTTACACTTTTAACTCCTTCAGTTTTTTTTTTTCTCCAAAGCTAGTAGCAGTAGCAAGACTATCTGAAAAGAGAGACTCGCTCGCTCTATGGGTGAGATGTCCCAGCAGTTGTGTGTCCTCAGCAAAACACTGTAAAAGTTTCCTGAAGCACGGCACTTTGTTCTAGCACATTCCAAAGTCTTGTGTTCTGAGTGGGCACAGGCACTACCCTAGCGGTTCCCAGAATTCCTCACACCTTCATTTTGTGTGGTCAAATACAATCTTAAGAATCCACAAATTTATATCCTTTAACAAGCTGTTCTATTATGACAAATATGTCAATTTAAACCCTGCTGTGGGCTTTCCCACTTGCAGCCAAAAGGCTGTGTGGTGGCTGGGTTTTCCACTTAAAATCAATCACTCTGGCTTCCAAAGGACCTGAGCATTCATTCCCACAAGGATTTGATGAAAAAGAATATATTTGGGCATGAAAGTATTTTTGATTCATTAACTTGCCTTTGTTGTGTGTATACACATTGTAGAAGGTATATATCTTGGTTTAGCCAGGGTACTCATAATATATGAGTTATGGGAGATTTATTTATTTTAAAGGATAAAACTGTATTCTTAATCTATGAAGAATTCTCTGCACAGATAAATAAAAAAATGGAAAAAATTAGGAAAGTATGTAAACTTGAGTCATGAGGTATTCCAGAGGTACAGCGCCTGCGAGTTCCCCACCATCACACTGGCTGCATGGTTCCTGCTTTCCTCTGTTAGCACATCTGAAGAAGCAGTGAGGAGGGGGAGGGGAAAGCCTTGTGGGAAGGTGAGGCTTCCAGCAGTTCAAAGCAGAGTCCGGGGAGAGAAGAGGGATACAGCAACATTTACATGTCATTGTATAACAACCTTTCCCCCTTAAAAGTTGTTATTTTTAGTCCTAAAAGCACTCACTTTTATGGGGCACATGCTTGCCTATGTGACCTCTCTTTCCAGAGAGAGGCTTTCTGTTTTTAAATGCTAAGAAAGCATGACTTTTTCAAATTAGATTTTTCCATGCTATATTTGCTTTTACAGATGTGTTTAGTTCTGAAACTGTGGTTTACTGTATTCTGGGGAGAATATATATATATATATATATATATATATATATTTTCCAAGAAATCTTTACACTCAACTCACAGTCAATCTATGGCCCTTTAATTCTTATATCTTATTGCTTCCATTAACTAGAAATCCTGCATTCTGTTTATGTATCTAATTTTCATGGCTAAATCTGAGAAATGGACCCATTATTATATTTCCTGAATAGCCGAGTTTTAGACATCTGTCATTGCTTTTTTCTGGTAATTAAATAGGTTATTCTTGCATACAAGAACTAGGGTTTTCCAGGAAACAGATATCAGTATGTGCAATGCATATACCAGAAACACACAGACATTCACTCAAGGGGCAAATCAGTAATGAGTCAGACATACATACATGTGCAAAATATACAGTTGACAGAAAATTATTTTAGCTTCTAATATCCTGAATATTAAAAATGAGCCGAGAGAGCTCTTATGATAAGTAGCATGAAAACTCTAGATTACAGTTTTCATGATGAAGTATCCTCAAATCACATCACGTGAGTTCCGTATTGCACAGCAAAGCACCATGCTGAATATCATGCCAAAGATCTGCAACAGAAAGAACCACTCATTAGCAACTTTCACGTGGATTTGATAGAAGATCAGCAAACTGTGGCACTGTCACACTCAAGTTACTGACCAACAACACTGGCTGTAAATGACATTTTCATATGCAGTCCTCACAGACAGGATTACTCCTTAAAGTTGGCAACTACGCAAGACATCTGTGTCTGCCTTGCTGAGCTCCTATGTCATCCTTCTTAACAGATACGTCTGTTTTAAGAAAGGGCTCTGTTTCTGGCTTACGGTTCTTGACAGTTCTGAAAGACTAATACATTTCTGGTTTTTGAATTTTATATTTAAGATGAATCTCAGATCTATTTTACTCATTCAGAAAATATGTTTTTAATTTCTTAGGTAAAAGTGCTTATGGTCTAAGTATCAGAAAAGCTTTCATTCTTACAGCAGTGGAGCCCTGTCAGGCAGCTTCCCTTCATTCTTGGTCCATTCCTACACAACTGACACATGGCTGTTTAACTCAATAGTTCTACCAAAATATAAACTGAAGCAATTGAGCTATAATATTCCTGACTTCTTCTGTCTCTTGGATAGTTCTCCGAGATGCCGAATACTGGATGGAACCACTGTCCCTGTGGTTTGAAGAGAATACCAGAAGGTTCCCAGTCACCTCTACAAGCCCAGAGCCAGAGGAATCCTGTCTGTGAGGACTGCAATAATGACTGGTATTGTTCGTGTTGAGAATTTGGCACCATGCCTCTGGGTCTCTCCTCAGTCCCATCCTAAGACAGACTAGGAGCTGAGGATGTTTAATGCATCAAGGCAGGAGCTGTTCTAGGAGGGCAGAGGCAGATGGAGGGAAGCAAAGATTTCAGGCCTCTGGCCGCTGAGCCCAGTAACAATGTGTGGCAGGGAGACACCTAATGTGCCTTTGGTTACCTTATCTGAGGAAGAACCCTGGAAGAAACTCCTGGGGTGCTGACTCAAAATGAACAAGCAAGAGCATTTTTACTTTCCATGGCTACAAGTTTAGGTGTCTCCCACCCATCCTAGGAACCTGAGGGGTTCCTTCTGAGAGAGTCCTTCACTCTCAGATTGCTGTGGTCATGTGTCAGGGCTGACAGCTTCCATGCTGTATAATTGTTAGTACAGTCCACTTGATATCTCCATTTTGTGGAGTGTTTTCAAATTGCTTGTGCTCACTAGTTTTATGTTAACTTGACACAAGCTAGGGTTATCTGAAAGGAAGGAACCTCAGTTGAGAAAATGGCCCCATAAGATATGGTTGTAGCTCATTTTCTTAGTTAGTGGTTGATAGAGAAGGGCACAAACTATTGTTGGTAGTGCTATCCCTGCAGTCTAAGAAAGCAGGCTGAGCAAGCCACACTAAGTAGGCCAGTAGGCAGCATCCTCCATGGCCTCTGCCTCAGCTCCTGCCTCCAGGTTCCCGCCCTGTTTGAGTTGTCTCCTGACTTCCTTCAGTGATGAATAGTGATGTGGAAATATAAGCCAAATAAGCTCTTTCCTTGCCAAGTAGCTTTGGCCATGCTGCTTTGTCACAGCAATAGTAACTCTGACTAAGATGCTGCTGTAGGCCCATCACTAGGGAGCTACAGGATGTCACTGAGGTTAGCCCCAGAGCGTCGGGGTGGGGCGGGGAGGATCTGTGAACTATTCATGGATTTGGAAGGCTCAGCATAGTATTTCTAGCATTGCCATACTCGGTGTTCTGGATACAGAGAATGGGAAAAGTGCTTTGGTATTCCCTAAGAACTACCAATGTATGGATTTCCTCAACATCCTTGTAGCCCTGCCTTTGAGTAGATCATGAGATACGTAGACTAGTAAGACCCCCTTCCTCATCCATTCTGCACCATAGGTCCTTCAGGCCTACAAGGTGCCTGTAGTAGTTTAGTAGAAATGGCCTCCATAGATTCATGTGTTTGAATCCTTGCTCATAGGGAGTGTCACTATTAGGAGGTGCAGCCTTGTTGGAGAAAGTGCATCACTATGTAGGCAGGTTCTGAGGTCTCAAACATGCTCAGGCTACACCCACTACGGTGCCCAGTCTCCTGCTGTCTGCTTCTCCTCCTTCTCCAGCACCATGTCTGCCTGCTTACTGCTGCTTCCCACCGTGATAATGGACTGAGTCTCTGAAACTATAAGCCAGCCCCAATTAAATGTTGTCCTTTATAAGAATTACCATGGTCCTGGTGTCTCTTCACAGCAATAGAACCCTAACTAACATGGTACTTGATGCTCAGTCTCTCAGAAGAACACACAAAACCTTCAATTATGTGGCCCTGATGGCCCTCCTTGCCACTCCTACCGAGCCTTTCCAGGTCTACCAACTCTTCCCATATACATTTATTTTTATTTTTTATTTTTAAAAACAAGGTCTCATGCAGCTGTCCAGGCGTGACTCACTACAGAGCAGGAGATGTCCTTAAACTTCTGATCCTTTTGCCACCATCTCCTAAGTGGCTGGACCACAGGTGTGTGCAGTACTGGGATAGGAAAGTGCTCTAACAACAGGGCTTCATCCCCAGCTCTCTCCCATGTGCTCTTCTCTTGTGCTATTAAAGGACTGGGCCTTTGATGGTAGAGCATGCTTCGCTCCTTTGCAGATGATATCCCCTTTCCTTGAATTCTGGGTTTGCCCACAATAAAAGTATACAGAAAGATGGTACTTATTAAATGCAACATATTCAGATTTTATGTCAATTAATTTGTAACAATAGGTTATAGGCAGTATCCCATTTGACCTTCATAATAATCCTGTAAGGCTGGTATGTTTAAAATTTATATTCTACAACTATCGAAGCTTAGAGAAATTAAGAAACTCTCCTTCAATCTCAGGGCTTATAAGAAAGTAATGGAGCCAGGAGGTGGAGCCAGTTTGTGTGATACCAGCGTTTGCCCTATGCTGCCTGTCAGTGCATAGATGAAGAGACTTGCTATCCTGTGACTGTGAATTGAGATCACTTACCAAGGTTACGATGGCAGGCTTAATGGGAAGTTATTGCAATGACAAAGTCAAGGTCATAATTGGGTGGATACTGAAATTTGTGTCATATTTTACATAGTTACTACTGATGTATGTCATTATTAGCTTTTGTTCTTAGGAGATATATTGTGAACAAAAGTCTTCACCCATTTTGAGAACTGTCATTTAAGAAACTGCCATCTCCAATTTGAAGAGAAATGCTTCTTAAAAGGTAAAAAAAGATTACATTCTAGAACTTTCTTACCGTGAGACCCGCAATCCCAATACCAACAATTCCAATGAGCTGGAGTTTAACGCTGATTATGGATTCAATTTTGTCGATGCAATTCTGTTTTGAAAAAAAAAAAACAAAACAAGACAGCAGTAAAAACTGATTGTGTGACTGACTCATCCCTCGACCTGTTCTTTCCTTTGCTATCTGGGTCTGTGCGTTAATTCGTGTAGGCCTCTGCTCATATGCAAACCATCCCTCAGGGTAACATCAGCCTGACAACTATAAAGCACAAACACAGTGTTGGGCAAATGCAATTCTCACCTTTTGGGTAAGCTTTTCTATTTAGGCCAAAGGTCTGCTTCAGAGCTCTGAAATATGGTGCTACAAAGCTGTTTCTAGTCACCACCCCACCTCGGCATCCCAAAACGTAAGAATTTTTCTTTTTTTTTTTTACTTTCAGCAAAGAAAGATACCATATTCTCTAAATTATAACCTCCTCTTTGCATTTACAATTTAAAAGGAATTTGTATACACTTGATGTATTTGACTATGCAAGGTATGTGTAACTTATTAAGAGGCTAATAAGACTTATTAAGAGACTAATCTGCATGGGGTCAAATTAAATTATGGAAAACAAGGTCTTGGGAATCAGAAGAGCATTCCCTCTAGTGTTAGCTGGGCTGTGGTCCCAACCTTTGACCTTTAGGAGATTTGTGAAGCATGGGTTGGAAGAACATTCATGGACAGGGGCTGGGGGTGGGGAGTAAACTGGGCAGGGGGCAGAGGGGACCTTCTGTAACCATTATCTAGATTCCCAGTGCCAAACACTTCTGCTTGGAGATTTCCTGTATAGAAGTATACTCTCAGCCCAGACGCATCCTCAGGCACACAGGTCCTTAGCACCCTCTGATAGCCACATGTTCGGAAATGGTAACCGCTCATGCCTCCTCTTATGTTTAGGATTCTGTAGACCTCGTTTAAGCTGCTGGAGTGCATTGGTGGGTGTGGAGCAGTAAGATAGCGTCCTTTGCTCCCCGGGAGCCTGGTGGAGAGGATGCAGACCCCCAGAGGAATGATAATGCATTCTGGGGAAAGCCTGGAGCACTGCTGGAGACAGAGGCTTCCTGGCATGCCACAGTCTGTCCGCTCCTTTCAGCCTTTCTCCCTTCACCGCGACTCAGGACTGCCTTCCTTCTGTGCCAGGCTCTCTTTAAGGTAGTGAGAGGGTGTGAAAAGGTACAGGGTCTCCCCTCTCCCCCCGCTTTTTTAGATATATGCTTAGTCTTTTTTTTTTTTAAGATTTTATTTGTTTTATGTATATATGGGTACATTGCAGCTGTCTTCAGACACACCAGAACAGGGCATCGGATCCCCATTACAGATATGATTGTGAGCCACCATGTGGTTGCTGGGAATTGAACTCAAGACCTCTGGTAGAGCAGTCAGTGCTCTTTACTGCTTTGATATGTTCTTTTTTTTTTTTTTTTTTGGATTTGGTTTTTTTGAGACAGGGTTTCTCTGTGTAGCCTTGGCTGTCCTGGAACTCACTCTGTAGACCAGGCTGGCCTCGAACTCAGAAATCCGCCTGCCTCTGCCTCCCAGAGTGCTGGGATTACAGGTGTGCATCACCACCGCCCGGATTGATATGTTCTTTATTTACATTTCAAATGTTGTCCCCTTTCCTGGTCTCCAACCCCCCCCCCCTGCGCCCCCCCTGCCCCCGAGAATCCCCTAACCCATTCCCCTTCCCCCTGCACACCAATCCACCCACTCCTGTTTCCCTGTCTGGCATTCCCCTATACTGGGGCATCTAGCCTTCTCAGGACCAAGGCTTCTCTTTCCTTTGATATCCAACAAGGCCATCCACTGCTGCATATGCATCTGGAGCCATGGGTCCCTCTTTGGTTGGTGGTTTTGTCCCTGGGAGCTCTGGATGGTTCAAATTGTTGTTCCTCTATGGTCCAGTGGTTAAGAGCACTGACTGCTTTTCTGGAGGTCCTGAGTTCAAATCCCAGCAACCACAAGGTGGCTCACAACCATCCGTAATGAGATCTGATGCCCTCTTTTGGTGTGTCTGAAGACAGCTGCAGTGAGTGTACTTAGATATAATAATAAATAAATCTTAAAAAAAAAAAACAAAACAACAACAAAAACCCAAGGATCCCTTTTCAAAGTCCTTTTCTCACAAAGCAGTGGCCTTCGCTGTGGAAGGTCAGCTCCTTCTCTGGCTCTGATCCTCATTCTCTCAGGAAGTCTGCCAGCCACCCTCTTTCCTTCCCAAGCGCACAGCCTCTTTATTACAATTAATGTTTCCAAGTGACACCACCGCTCAGTGTTTTCAATCTACAGCAAGCAAAGCAACCTGTCTCCCGCCGCTGCCCCGCCTCCCGCTGCTGCCCCGCCTCCCGCCGCTGCCCCGCCTTCCGCCTCAGCTCTGCCAAAAGCCTCTCTTTCCATTCACCGACAGCTTCTTTTGTGAAAAACAAATTACAAAATATGTACTGGCTTTCCTTATTCACAAGGGAATACAGAGTCATTGAGATTTGGAAAATAGACATTAATAACATGAAAATAAGAAACATCTGTCCTCTGCTAAGATCATAACTAATACCATTGATGATTCTTGTGTATAAAAGATCCACACACTCAGCTCGCTTTTATATCAATCTGTGTGCTCTTATGCTTAACAGAAGAGACTAAAAATATCTTCTTACATTAAATATTCTTAAAATTGTGATTCCTAGTGCCCATAAATCATATCCTACAAAAGGATTGTAATTTAAACAATATCCTGTTGTTACATGTTAAGAAATCAGTATTAAGTTATTAATATATATGTCTTATAATAAAAACCACTGCATGAACATTTTTATCTGCATTTCTCCCCTCCCCCCCCCCCCCGTGTGTGTGTGTGTGTGTGTGTGTGTGTGTGTGTGTGTGTGCACACGCGCGCGCGCACGCCACAGGGACTGCCAGTCTTGTATTTTGACACTGGCTCTCTCATGGAACTTGGGGTTCACCAATTAGGATAGGTTGGCTGACTAGCAAGCCCCAATCATCATCTGCCCCCACCTTCCCAGCATTGGAATTACAGACAGTTCTCCCACACCCAGATTTCTTTGTGTCCCAAGGACTAAACCCAGGTCATCGTGCTTGGGTGCTAAACAGTTTGTCAGCTGAGCCATCTCCACAGTTCCTGCACACATTAAATAAATCCCTTTCTTTAGAATAAATTCTGAGAAATAGAGTTTCTTGATGAAGGAGCCTGAGCTCATTTAAGACTCTGGATTGCATGGCTGCACTAACCTCGGACCCTGTGCCCGTTCCTATAACTGCTCATTTCACCACGTGCTCACCCATGTTGTGCTGTTAGTAAGAGGCCAGTTTCACATGTTAAACAATGGAGTCTTGGCATTTAAATTTGCTATTAATTTAAGATTGCTTCTGACTGCCTATGCTTTCTCTGCATTTAATAGTCATCTGCGCTTCATCTTTTGTGAACTCAGTTTTCTCATCAGCTGAGCTGTCCTCCTCACCGCACTCAGCCTTTCCCCAGCAACCCTTCGGCTGGTGTCTCCTCCATGCCTCTCCTGGGCCATCGGAGCACCATGCAAACTCTGTCCATACCCCAACTGTGCACTGTGCACGATAGTGTCTCCATCTCCCATTAGACAGTAGGTTCTTTGTGGGTAAGGGCCTTGTCTCATTCATCTTTGTATCCACAGCGCCTGACAGGAGGAATCAGTAAACACTGAGCCAGTCCGTCCACAGCACTTCCCTTGTGTCTGACTCATCTTCCTAGTGTCCCTGTTTGGCTGCTCCCCCTTTTGCCCAGTCTTAAATGGCGTTGTTTCTTAGAGTTGTATTCAAAAGATTTTCTTCAAAATCTCATGGGTCAAATCCATATCTATAACTCTAAGATTACATAAGTCATCGATACTCTTAATATCTCTTTTAAGACACATGGAAGATTTTCCAAACCACAACATTGAAAACACTGAATTAGGAGCTAGAGAAAGGCCCACTGTTAATAGTAGCAGACCTGAGTCTGGTTCCCAGCACTCTTGTCAGATAGTACACAACCGCCTGTAGTTGCAGTTTCAGGGGAATCTGATTTCTCTAGCCTCCTCAAGCAGCTTCATTCATGGCATTATCTACATTTTCTCCCCACACAGGCATAATTAAATTAGATCTTTTAAAACACTTGAAAAGCCCACATGCTGTTTCTTTTTTCTATAACTGGTTATCTGTCCTCCAATCATTCATTCAGTGAATGACACTGTCTTCTGCACAGGTGGAGAAGCCAGACCCCAGTGGTGGCTTCTCATCTTCTCTGATATCCATGTGGTCATTAGTACTGAACATGCTGCCCCCTCTGCTCCACTCCGTCCAGCTTTCTCAGTTAGCCTCATGTGGGTGGCAAGGAGCAGCGAAGTGTTTTCAAAGGGGTCACCCCAACTTGAGGATATTCATCACCCCTCAATCTTTCTCATCACCATCACAGAAAACTCAATAAAACAAAAATCCAATCCTCTCCATGGCTCCCTAAGCTAACAGCACAAAGGCCAGACTTGGTTTCACAGGAGTACCTAAGGCCCTTTGCAATACCCCAGAACTGAAACAGTCCCTCCTGGAGAGAGGACTTTTTCAAGGCAAAAGCCATATTGCTTCTCAGTGTGCTGAGAGCGATGGCTTCCTCAAACCTCCAGGTAGGAATCCCAGCTTGTCTTTCCCAGAAGCGTTAGTTCCTCTGGGTTCCTGTTCTCCCACAGGCCCTCTCCTGGCTGCCTGCTTCGCCTCCCTTTGTCAAGACTCACATGCTTCCACACAAAGCTTTCCTAATTCTGCTGTGTCTCCGTGCTTCCCTGGACAGACGTTTTGTATATCACTGTAGCCATGGGCTAGCCTATGAAGCCACTGAGGGAGGGACTGTCTTGTCTCTTTCACTTATAGAATACCTGATAGAGTTACATTTATCAGCGCTGCGACTGTCCCAGAAAGAAGTGTAGAACACAGAACTCTTGTCTGGTGAACCAAATTAATATACCTTAATTAATACACACAGCATAGGCACTGCAAGCAGGCCTCCCACCATTCCCAGGGTATGAGGAACCTGACTGGGAGTTGTCGTTTATCTCATATGGCATGGGTAAGGCTCAGGCTCCACTAGGAGGCAGCCTCCTAGAATCCCTGGAAAGAAGGCCTGAGGCCTCCCTGCCTCCACTAAGATCCAAACCTCCTCGCAGCAGGGGGCTGGTGAAGGGACCCTGGAACACCCAGCCTACCTTATGGCCTGGCAGCTCCTTTGGACACGTGGGCTGGACTTGTTCAGAGCTTTCTTTTCCACAGCACTGAAACTAGAGAGCAAGAAGAGGCTTTAGGAGACAGGAGGCAGGAGTGCTGGCCCCAGGGCTCTGTGCCATTGCTGGCTGGCAGTGCCAAGGCCACAAAGCAGCTTTGAGGCAACTGCTATTTCTGGAGAGCAAAGGAAGAATCACAGGACTGTGCTAGTACCCCAGAAACAGGACTTCTTCAAAGCTGCAAAAGTTATATGATATGAAGTGACTTGGGGCAGGCTAGGGCAAGGAGCTAACTGATGGTGTCCTCCTTAAGGAGCTGGGAGACAGAAGCAGGGCCTCACATGCGAGTTCCATCACACCGCAAGTCCAAAAACCCGCGGAGGAGCAAAAGCTTTATGAGTTTTGGGAAGGGCTCTTTAGCCCGGGACTATATGAGAAGAGAGGAGAGGGAGATGGGCAAGCCAAGGCCAGAGTAGCAGGCAAATAGGCACCCTGCCTCAGGGCGGGCTACTTAAGACAAAGGGAGCTTTGTGCTGCTCGCCCTCTCTGGGGAACCTTCTAAGACACCCTTGTCATACAGAGCCAGGTACCTGGAAACACATGGCCCTGAAGTTCAGTTACTTCTCCAAAATGCAGTGCTTAAGAAAACAGAATGACCTTGGTCTGGCTCATTTCCTCTATAAGCTTTTCTTGACTCTATGTAGCACAGTACTCTAGCACATTCTAGAAGGGAATATAGTTGTTTCCCAACAATCTTCATTTTATAGATGAGGAGTGAGCTGAAAGATATCAGAGAGGTCTATCTACCTAACTCATTCAGTGTCGCAAAGCTGCTAAGAGACATGCTGGAGCTGAGATTTCCTGGCTTGGAGATCACTGTGGTGGTTTGAATATGCTTGGTCCAGCGAGTGGCACTGTTAGGGGGTGTGACCTAGTTGAAGGAAGTGTGTCACTGTGGGGTGGACTTTGAGCCTCCTCCTGTCTGCCTGGAAGTCAGTCTTCTCCTGTTTGCCTTCAAAACAAGACATAGAACTCAGCTCCTCCAGCACCATGCCTGCCTGAACACTGTCATGCTTCCCACCAGGATAATGGATTGAACCTCTGAACCTGTTAGTCAGCCCCAACTAAATGTTGTCTTTTATAAGAGGGACTTGGTCATGGTGTCTGTTCCCAGCAATGGAAACCCTCAGACAGTCACCATGCTTGCTTCTGTCACACCACAATGTCACCTCTGAAGGAATGGACACACATTTGGGTGGCTTTCTCAGTGTCTTGCTCATGCTTTTTGGTCTCTTGAGCATATGCCTTGACTTCTTGTGAATCTGTGGTAGGCCTCTTTCTAGCCAAAGGTCTACACAAAGCACAAACTCTGTGCTCTTACCAGAGTTAAATCAAATGCAGCTGCTTCCATTTATTTTATTTATGTTTATTTTTAATTAAGGTGATTAGAGAGCCTGGTTCAGGCATGGCCAATAGAAAATGTGATGTCAAAGAAGAAGTTACTCACTGCTGAGTGGAAGGTAATGAGCGTTCCATTACCCCTTCCCCTGTCTTTAAGGTAATCACTGTAGGCCTCCTCATACATGGTCTGTACATGTCGTATAGCCTGAAAAAACACCAGGACATGGTGAATGGGAATTTGCAGACATTTTCATTTTACCAAGAAAATCCCCTCTTCACGAAGAAAATTGGTGACGCCTATTTCCCACACACTCCTCTGTATTTTAAGAGGATTCTACACATATAGAACAAAACATAGATTCTAGAGGTCCTGAGATGCTTTTGGAAATGGAAGGATAAACCAACCAAGAACATTTTATTATATCTTGGTGTGGGGATTTGTAACCCTGACAGGCTTCACTGTCAACTAGGCCCATGTGGAAGGTCCTGTGAGCCACTCGAGGTGGGCTCCATGACTGCACGGTTCCCTGCCAACTCAAGGCAAGTGTCCACTGCAAAGGAAGATGTTCTGCATTCAGAGATCATGCATGGCTTAGTGGATGCTTTTTCTAGTCAAAGACATATGACCAAATCCACGGGCTTGAGCCCTGTGTAGAGCTAATATGAGACTGGGAACCTCTGGGGACCAGAAGCCAGGTTAAGAATGTTCCATAGGGTGTAGTCACTCAGTTTCCTTGTTTATCAGTTTTACACTAAGCTCATACATCCATCAAGGACAGCACACGAGTTCACTGGAAAGGCCGCCTGCCCTTTTGTCATGACCTCCTCTGGGCACGGAGGACTGCTATTCACATGCAGCTGGCCAGGATTTAGCTTCTCACAATAGGGCAGCCCCTGTCTAAGCCACGCCTTTTGGACAAGTGACACCCAAGAAATGAGAAAGTGGGTTCTTTCTCCTTTTTTCTTGCTTCATTCTTTTTTCTATAACCTAATGCCTGCTTCATTTTGAACTAGAAACAATCTTAAACCAGAAATCCTAAACAAACAAACATAGACTAGTTTATACATGAACTAGAAACCAAATATTACCACTCATATACATGATGAGCTCTGTACACTACTAGGTAAAAGGTTCTACTTACACAATTTGGAGGGAGGCTATTTTGTTTCTTAATGATATTTTGGGGTAGATATTCTATATCATTTGCCATAAGAAAACTGCCTTAACAATCACAAAAATTCTAGGATTTACTTACTACATCCTTGCCTATAAATGCAAATACTCCAGTGGTTACTTCAGCAGCAAATATCACCAGCAGACAGGTAAAAAACTGTGGAGAGAAAATACTAATGTCATTAATTTAATACCTTTTCAATTTATTTAGCCTGAATACATTCTCAGCTCTGTGATAAAACAAACTCAGCTCTGTGATACACAAGACAGCTTTTTTTAGCTTTATTTAGAGAAAAAAGATCATCTGGGAGAGGAAATAGAAATTTCACACAGCCATAGATGAGAAGCATCAGGCAGACATGGAAAACCCAAAGACTGATGGGAACAGGCGATGAGGGGCATCAGAACCCCCTGCTTCAGGCTCCCTGTGAGGAGTCCAGAGTGGGCTCTCTGATGCCCCTCACCTCCTCAAGGGTTCAGAGCACTGACTGGGCAGCAGGTAACAGAGGCCGCTTCTGTTGTTGCATTTTCAAACACAAGCTGGGGGTTAAAATAAGGACCAGAGGGATGTTTGGGTAAGTTATTGATCTTAACTAGAAATGCTCTCCTTATAGATAACAGTTCTTTCCTGGCTATGAGGATCTTTAAGCTGCCTCATCCACAGTGAAATATTATTTCTTAAAGAACAATCAATTCTGAAGCACTCTTCCCCAAACGTCTTTCCTCTAATGACTTCATTGTTTTCACATTTTCCATAGAGGCAGGAACAAAGATAATATTATTCTCATGCAGGAGATGGGGAAAACAGACACCAGAGAGAGGCTCCAGTGCCAAGGCTTTATGTCCTAGAGGAGCTAGGTCTTCTTCCAGGGAAGTCTGCCAGTCCACCCCATGCCCACCCCATAAACCCCACTTACTGATCCGAGCACACATTGTGACTCACGCATGGCTCCACAGCACCCGAAGAAGCCCACAGTCATCATGAGGGCCCCAGCTCCAACCAGCACATACAGCCCTGTGGATGAGAGGCCAGGGAGACCGTTCAGAGCCTGAGTAAAGACAGACCCACCAAGGCCAGTGCAGGAGACAGGAGCCCTGCCTCCCACACCAGCTGGGCTCTGGCCTTCATCTCCGTGGAACATTCTGCTGCCACCTGTGCTGGTGAACTTACTGTCTACACGTCATCCATACCTGCTTACTCAGCAAAGTAATCCTATCTCCTCTCATAACAGTAGACAAGTCAGGAGACTGAGGCTGAAGGAAGCCAAGCAACCCGTCTGAGAACACACAGCCAGTGAGGGGAAGAGGCCGCCTCCACCTCAGCCCAGAGCTGTTGCAATGAAGGGCCACCACAAGCTTCCCAAAGTCCAAACACTTCATCCTGGACTGTGCACCTTTGTGCAGAGGAAGCAGTACCACCCCCACAAGGCCAATGACACTGTGTCGGGGTAATCAGAAACTGGCCTCACAGCTGCGACACAAGCCCAAGCCTTTTCTTGAGCCCCAGAGCCCCCCTGTCCTCTGGACTTAATGGCTGTCTCCACCACTGAAGGACTTGAAGCCAAGGGTGTGGGAGGCAAGAGTACCTGCTGGGTAACGGGAGGGGAAGGGACAGAGTGGGGTGTGGGTAAGGACAGGAACACAGGACACACAGTATCAAGTCAGTTTTGTGTGAATTTTTTCTTCTTTCGAGGGCAGTGCCTAAGATATTGGACACACAGGAGGGCATGTTATAAAACAAAAATCAAAATAAACAACCCATGAGGGAGAACAATAAGGTAATAGACACCCACAATGTTATTAGCAGCACCATGTTGGAACCAAGAGTTAACTACCTTTTGAGAATTTCAATACAATTGCTGTGTGTGATTGGGTGTTCTTGTCAGGCTCTGCTGCAGCCAGGTTTACTAGGGCAGCTCTCATGACAGGCGTGAAGAACTGAGCCGCTCTATTACCTCCTTTCTTAGGCAAAGGAACTGGGCCCCAGAGAATCAAGGTATTGACCCAAGGTCACAAGTTGCTGCTCTAAGAGGCTATCCTGCCTCCCAAGCAACAGCAAGAGCCTTACTTACTTTTTGGAAACTTCACTTCCTAAGTCAGGCCCCAGGAGAATTTTCCTCACAGAGAAAAATGACCAGCAACATGCTGGTCCTGGGAGGTCCGGACCAGGCCCTCCTGATTTCCTTCTCCCATCCTGAGATAAGGGACAGCACAATGCTAGGGCTGGGCCTGGCACTTGACTCACTGGGAGTAAGGCTAATGGTCTCTGTTTTTTCCTTTTGCATTTTAGTCAGATGAGTCACCTGGAAACCATTTTTATTCACCCGGAAGTGGTGGTAGTAGGGTGCTTGGGTCCCACCCCTGTGGGGAACCCCTGACTCTGGCATTCAGGCACTTCCTGGGGGTTCCTCTGGGTGGCTCACAGCTGGTTTGTGGGCAGGCCTATCTGTAAACAGACCTAGATGAGGCTGCAAGCTAGCGACTGCTTCCTGCACCTTTCCCCTAAGTGGGGAAAGGTTGGCTGTGCAGTCTGGAGGGACCTACGTTTCCAGATGTTTCAGCTCCATCAATCCCTCCGGGTCTGCTTTCTCTAAGAGGATCATTTCATGGGGAATAGATATGGTTACAAGAGAACCGAGACCATTTAAATACAAGTGTTGTTGGCTCCTCTGCCTGAACACCTTATTGTGCGATGTCGGCGCTCTCCAAAGCTCTTTCACTTCTATCATCTCCTTGGTTCCTCAAAGCAGTCTGGTTGGGAAAAGAGGACATTCCTGCGATTTTACAAGAGGTCAGAGGCAAGAGTCCTGATTCCCACTCTACACTCCTTACTGAGACAGCTGAGTAAGGGGCAGTGGTGGTCATGGAGGCAGCAGCAGCAGCAGCAACAACAGCATCCTATCAGCACTTTTCCATAAGGCCTCGAGGGAGAGAGCCCTGTTAACTCACTGACTTCTTGCTTACAGTGTCATTGCCTCCTGTCACTACTTCTACAACTGTTTGATCCAGTGTGAAGATAGAGTTGGGGTCGCAGCCTATGGTCCAGCTCCCTAAATCCTCATCTATCATACACTACACTTCAGGCAACTGGTGACCATGCCCTGTTCTAGTATAAATTGGACCTTTGTAAGTTCCCACAGTTTTCTGAAGATTTCAGGTCTACAAATCTTCAGGTGAGAACCTTCAGTCATTATGTATTTCTCCAGTGGACAGTGAAAGTCCCGGACTTCTTGCCTCATCTCTCCAAGCATCTGTACTTAGACACACATTCTGAGATCTCATTGCAATGAGCATGTATTAGACTGTGCTCTCCAAGATCAGCCAAGTGGGATGTGGCCTCATATCCTGAGGTCTGAGATAGGAAAGTGATGTCATGAAGAGACAGGCTCCCAGTGTATAGGGGCCTGAGAACTTAAGACAGAGGGTCTCCCCAGTGGGTACAGTTCCATAGGTCTTTCTGGCAACAATCAGGAGATGTGCTCACTCGAACAGTATAGACAAAACAACCTAAGCATCTCAGCAGCTTCTGCTCCTGAGGCCTCTCCATAGCAAGCCTCTGTCTGCATGAAAGGATGTGCCTGTCCTCCTGGTTCAAAATGAGACTCTCTGTGGAGCTGGAGAGAATCACAGGAAACTTCCATATGCAACGAATTCCTTGGGCCTGCCAAATCTGGCTGTAAGAGTCTGCACAATGTAAGCCCTAAGGCTTCCAAGGATACTCTATTTAAAGTATGGGTTTAAAAAGAGCTGCGGATGGATCAATTAGCCTATAACTACATATTAATTCCAAAATGGCTTCCATAGAGTCCTCTCTCCCAAGAGCATGCAAGACTAACATGTGACCTACTTAATAAGTCTCTTATGTTTTCTAAGCCCCTATTTTCCTTGAATTGAAAGAGGAAAGTCCTTTGAAATTTTGTTTTATTGCTAATGGCTGGGCTTTGCGATGCCAGTGAGATGCTACCAGCAGCGCCTCCCCAGGGACGCCTTCTTTTCTGATGATTCCAACTTTCCTCCTCAGAGTTCAGACCCTTCTAGAAGCACTGTTTCAGCTAACAAAGGATCAAGAGGGCCCGTTCAAGGCTCATCAGCACAAACTCATCTAAAAATCCTTGTTGGGAGTGGATATATTGGCGTGCTCACCGCCGACAGAGATCCTGGCAGCAGATGGTCTTCTGCAACCTGCTTATGATTGGCTTTTCATCTATTTTTTTTTCCTGATGTGTGTGTGTCTCTGCAGAAGTTTTCCTTCCAGTTTCCCGTGGAAGCACATAATTACAGCCATCACTCATTCAGTTTCCACAGGGTTTAGTCCCAGGATCCCTTACATACCAACCAGTGGATGCATGAGCCACTCATGAAATGGTGTCATATTTACACATAATTCACTCACAACCCCCTGCATCCTCTAAATCATCTCTAGGTTATGCATCATATCTAGCACAACACAAATGTTCTAGAGTTTTTAGGCTTATTATTTAGGGATTAATGGCATGAAAAGGTCTGTACATGTTCAGAAGAGAGGCATTAAAAAAATCTTTGATCTGGGGTTGTTTGAATTTGTAGATGCTGAACCAACAGATGTGAACCAATTCTATGGGTTGGCTGTATATAGAGGAATACATATGAGTCTGAGCTCATGGGAAAAGGTTGGAGGCTTTCTAAATAGCAGCTGCAGCAGTTACTAGATAGCAGTTAGTATTCCAGGTGCTTTATTTGTCTCACTCCACATCGCTGGTGGGAAGTACCACTTGCTGGTGGCTCAGCCCTCTCCAGGAGCACTGTGCACGTGACGCATGTGAAGACTGTCCTTGATGGAAGGACCATGTGACAGTTGGTCTAAACCCACCCCGACTGCTCCTCTAGTGCGCTGTCTTCCCTCACCACACGGCTTTTCCTCCACATCTCCTCAGTACATGAATAGCGAGAGTTAGTATTTACTCACCACTCACCACAGCTCAGTTGTCCCTGCACTTACACAACTTCGCAGTCCACAGCTAAAGAATCCAAGATGCAGCAAATGAAAGTTACAAAGCTATGACAGGTAAACTGGAATCCAGCTAAAGTGCGAACCCCAAACTCTCAGCTACATTTTCAGTAGAGACTCAGAACAGTGAATTTCTTAGCTAGAAATCTGCCATGTATAAATGGTAGGGGGTTCCTGAGATTTCTAAAATTGCTGCTTCCTGGGTGTTTCCCCCAAAAGAACAGGCTAGGGTCCAGAACTCTGGGCTGCTGAGGTAAGCCCTCTCCTTCAGGGTTGTGATCTACAATTCTGGCATAATAATAATCTATTCTGATTCCTGTAGAATGACTTTGGAGAAACTGTCCAGACATGGTAGTTTCTGTTATCCAGCTAGAATGGTGTCAGGGATGAAGTTAAAAAAATATTACCAGAGTGAGTCAGAGTATTGACAAAGACAAGCCAGCCTCTGAATGGTTAGCAATGGAACACTTTCCTTCCACACAATCTTCAGCCACACTCAAGTCCGGGCTTTGAATTCAACAGGGTAAGACAGACATAGCCAGGCTGTGCCTCTGAGGAGCCAAGTGGCTGTTTGTGTGGGCACCCCCAGTGGAGAAAGCTGCTCACTCCCTCAACTCACAGACATGAGCTCATGTGCTCCAGCTTCCGGAGACAGGGAGGACCACTCCCCACTCTATGATCCTGGAAGACCCCAAGGCATCCACCCTTCCAAAACATGGGGAGGGGCGAGTACAGGAAATCAGATTGGCAGGCTGTTGGAATTAGGAAAAAGCAGGGGCTTTTTCCGAGAGTTCCCTGAAAGAAATTGGAATGGAGAAGGTCTAGGAAACCCCAAGTAACCCAAGTCCTCTCTCTGCCAGCTCCACTCTTGCCAGCCTCTTCCTTCCTCACCTAGGCAACCAAGGGACACAGAGACCCTGGGTCAGCCACTAGGCCTGGGCCTGGGCCCAGAGGAACAGCAAATGCAGGCGGCGGGCAGCAGTCGGCCGGACTGCCTCCCTCCACAGCCTCATTTCCCCGCAATCGTGGCTCCCTGCTTTGGCTAATGCCTACCATTCTGTCTGCCTTGGACACTGGGAACAAGCATTAGTACAGAGAGAAACTCCATCACCATGGAGGGAAGATGAGGATGCTGGAAGGGAGAGCATTCTTGCAAACATGGGGCAATTCTAAAAGGCCTGCCTGCTGCCTACCCAGAGCTATGCAGTGTGGCTTTCTGGAGGTTTCTTCACTCTAGGCTGAGTGGCTCCCTTCTCTTCTGCCCTTCTCTGTGATCCCCCTCAATTCCTAAGAAGCTGGGGCTCTGGGCACCTGGCTGTGGCTTTGTGTCTTGAAGAACCACTTGAACATGCTAAACCTGTTTAGGGCAGTCTTTAACCAAAGGGCAATGGGTGTGAGCCGATGATTCTGAAACACATTCTGAAGGAAAACACACAGAACCTTTAGGCTTAGTGGCCCACACCTGAGATCCTAGTACTTCAGAAGTGGAGGCAGGAGGATCAGGAGTTCAATGATATCATCAGCTATTAGGTTCCATTCCAGCCTGGTCTACATGAGACTCTGACTCAAAAAGCCCCAAAGCAAAATCAACAAGCATGATGTCCCCCTCCAGGTCAGTCAGTGAGCTAAGGTGCCTTCCTCCCAGCTGGAGGGAGGGTGTTCCTATGGGGCTGGAGAGCCTAATGATCCAGGAGCAACTCCACCTGTGTTGCCTACGGTCTGAGGTGTAAATAAAGTTTCACAGGTACAGTTTTGAATTCAACCCAAAAATATCTTGTGATCTCTTCACTCAAAAATGCTGAACAAACTTAGGCAGGCAAAAGTGTTCTGTTGGCATTTAACCACTGTGACAAAATCCAGGCTGAGTGTTTGCCAAGCCCAGAGCTCTCCGTGGTGAGCAGGAGGGTCAGCTGCTCTACTCAGACATTCCTGCTTCCCTCTCTAAGCTAGCCAAGCGGGTGGACATGGCCTGAGACGCAGAGATGCCTTTTCATGTCCTGTTTGTGACAAGTATGTCAGGAATCTTTCTACGGTGACCAGCCATAGAAACCTGCTCCACTAGACTTGAATAGAATGGAAATTTAGTGAGCCACATGGCTGAAAATCCAGGCTAGTACTCATCACAAGGACTCAAATGAAGCTATCAGAATCCAGCCCGTGGCCATCTTGGCTCATCTTTCTGTCTCCTCTCTGCTATGATTAAATGGCTTCCAGAAGCTGTAGGTTTCTAACTCCAATAAAACATGCTTCTTTCATTTCTACAGACCTCCTTACACTTCCCAGCCTTATGCTAGTGCCAGGCACCAAACTGTTTGTGTAGCCCGCTTCCTGTTGGCCTAAACACCCTAAAGCTAAGCAGACTGAGGATGGATGAGAGCGAAGGCAGTCCACCAGTCCACCAGCGGAGCGGGAATCCTCCTTAGCGCTGCGGGCATGAGTGTGGGTACACCCACCTTGGCTCCTCAGCCACATCTCCCCCTGCTGATAGCCCACGGTGAGTGACAGTAAACACGGACAGTCAGTGCTCAGAAGTTGGAGGACTGGGTTTTTGTAGGAACAAAGCACAAGGCCCAAGAATTAGAAACACAGCCATTGCCATCCTCTTCTGGGCCAACGTTGGCTTAGGCATGAATATACGCTGTGATTCCGGTCAACAGGCTGCAAGAGCAGACTTCTGGAAGAGGACGGGTGAAGTTGGAACTTCCTTTTTCTCTTTTGGATTGTATTGATGAGGACACAGTGCTAGAACCGCAATAGGAGGGCAGAGCAGGGCTAAAATACTAGAGGGACCAAAGCCCCCCAGAAGAGCACCCGCTTTATGTGTCACCCCATTTTCACCTCACCTCCTTCCATCTTGGCAGGAGGTGTGGCTGTTGTCCTTCTGCCTGTTCCCCTTTTCCAGGGACAGGAATCTCCTTTCCCTTCTCTCAGCAGTCTCTACTGATGGAAGTTTTGTGATTAGCACCCCAAAACTTTGAAGTATCTCTTCATTTTGAGTTGTTTCCATGTTAAAACACCAGATCACAAAGTAAAATATGGAGTCATTGAGGCTCCCCGTGACGGCTTGAATGACTGGAGAAGCACCCCAGAGAGGAAGGGTGGGTCCTAACTCTTTAAGATAAATTTTAGTTACATTTCCTTGATACTTCTTTAAGTAAAAAAAAAAAAAATCGATTTTCTTGGGACCTTTTATCCTGGAAAGAGAAGGAAGGTCCACAGAGGCCCATCCCTAGGACCAGCTGAAGTGTGTGGGTCCAGACACTCAGACAGTGACTCTTGCCTCTCCCCTGTCCCACAGACCCAATCTTTAGGGAAATTGAAGTCACTTACCCACATAGAAATACTCTGGGGATTTGTCCTCTGATGATAAATCCTTTATGGTACCTCCAAATCGAAACCATAGTCCAAATGCAATGACGGCTGATCCGGCTAGCTAGAAGATAAACAGCAGAGAGTTGACTATGGAGGAGGAATGTGGACACAGACTGGAGAACAGGCTGCAGGCGTGGGATGTCCAGACTTGGAGGGTTGCCCCTGTAGACACCATCTTGCCTATTCTTCATGTCTTGCCAGGAAAGAAACCAGGCTTAGAGGGAAAAGCTTGGGCTCAGTGCCCCTCAGGGACCCAATATGACTGATCTGCTCTGGGCTGTCCTAAGGCTGGCTTTCTCCCCCCACCTCTTTCTCTCTGTCTCTCTCTGTCTCTCTCTCTCTGTCTCTCTCTCTCTCTGTCTCTCTCTCTCTCTTTCTCTGTCTCTCTCTCTCTCTCTCTCTCTCTCTCTCTCTCTCTCTCTCTCTCGTGTGTGTGTGTGTGTGTGTGTGTGTGTGTGTGTGTGTGTGTGTGTGAGAGAGAGAGAGAGAGAGAGAGAGAAAACCACTGTTCCAACATTCGTCCTGCCAGGCATCTGCCCCTTGCATTATTGTCTCTTGCCGGGTATACACTGGACTTCCTCACCGACATCTTAGTGAATGGCCACTGTCTGGGGATGGGGGTGGGGGAGTCACCAAGAGCAAGATGAACTCTAAGACCTGCGGGAAGTCACCTTCTAAATTAGAAAAACAAACAAACCCACACCAGCCTTGGGCCCACCTACACTTGCTGATGCAATTTCCAATTATGCATTTATATGCATGCAAATGTCCATGATGTAATCCCAAGTCTGTTCAGAGATTCCTGTGACCCAGAGACTCCCGTGACCCCCTCTTCTTGATTCCTACATGGTGACCGACACCCTGCCCCTACCCAGGCATGGTTTTGCAGGCAAGGAAGGAGGGTTTTTTTTGTTGTTGTTGATGATGTTGTTGCTATTTTGAGTTTCCATGGAAAGTGAGAAAGGAAAAAATATGTTTCCGAAAGGCACGGACTGTATGCTATGTGGCTCACGGAGAGGCTGAGTGGCTGGCGCAGGCAGTGGCTGGGCAGGCTGGCAGCTGGAAGAGTCATCATTGGGTTTCCTCTCCTGAGGCTGAAGACTGTTACAGGCTAAGCTGACAGCCCCGTCATCACAGGACTGTCCCAAACACAGGCCCACAGGCTCCAGTCAGGTGTTTTCCCCACAAACAGCACTCGGATATCATTGTATCTATCAATTAACACTTATTTACAGGGTATCTTGTGAGTCAAAGCATTATGGGAAAATCCCCAGAGATGTAAAAAATACCATCCTGCTTCTGCCAACTCTTCCAGTTACTGTTGGGCAGCCCTAGCCTTTCACCAGTCAGTGAGGGTCTGCTCTCATCTGTGAAGAGAAGAGCACCCACCTCAGCAGCAGAAGCCAAGGAGGAAATGCAGACCAGAGGTTAAGAAGGAAAAACCCAGTCAGGATTAGGCCAGAGGCCTTTCCAGGCAGGCCCCTTCTCTCTTGTAGGGAGGGCAGCCTTTAAGAGACCCGGTGCTGCCCCTGAAAGGCCTGGCTGTGTGTCTGAGGACTTTCCTCCTCTTCATTTCGTTTCCCAAGGCCAATTCCCTGTGTGGCTGGCTTCTTCAGAACTATGCAGGCCTGCCTTCAGTGAGGGGGAGTGGGTGGCTGAGTTCTACCAGCTGGCTACTTCCAAGGGGAATAACCAAAGGTTTCCAGCCCTCAGAGAGGACACTAATTGGATAATTTGTGGGGCAGCTAAAAGAAAAAAAAAGAAAAAAAAAAAAGAAAAGAAAAAAAGACAGGCTCTGCTGTCTTTGAAAGACGTTTTACTTTTTTTTTTTTTTTTTTAAGAGCAGGCTGGCATGGAACCATGAGATGAAATCATGCCACGGCATAAAAGTGTTTATCTTTGAAGGGTGGGGTTACAGGTGACACTTTTCTTCTGTCTTCTAAGGGCTCTACATTAATTATGCATTAGTCTTCTAGACTTAAAAAAGATAGCTTTTGAGAAGGCATTGCATACTGTTTTTTATGTCCAATATGGAAAATGGAGAACCTTCTTGTTCTGTGCTTAACTCAGGAAGGTGGCAGCTCTGGGGCTCTGGCTGCTATGCACAGAGAGGAGTACTATCTTTGGTCAAGCCTGTCCCTAGGAATGCCTGGGCTGAGTCTGCCCAGTGAGTCCCACGGGCTTCCCTACTTACCCGTCTCACTGGTGCCTTAATGGAAAGACAGAGTTTCCAAACACAAAGCAAAATCTGTTGACAGAGGCCCTGGGCCCAACCAGCAGCCACCACACCGAGCACGGAGGAGGTGACTGGTCTCAGGGACACCCTACCACGAGACCGCACTTTTGGAATCTCTGAACACAAGCTCTAATTTACTGCTGTCTGGATCGTCTTCCCAGACAGAATCCATCGTCCAGTTCTGGCACAGATGTGTTTGAGGCACAACGGAAAATGAAAAGAGAGGTTGCAATTTAGAGCCAGTGGGCAAGGGGGAAAATCCACACTTGCTCATCCAGGCCCCAACCCCAAACCACACACATGGCTTTCCTCTCTGGGTCAAGGAAACTATGGCTTAGCTGAATGTCATCACTGTGTGGCAGGGAATCCTCCCAGAATGCTGTGGGCTGTTTTAGGGATGTGTGGGTAAGGAACTTTCCAGGGCCAGAACAGTCTCTGCTTTGGAAGGAGGCACGGCAGCCACCGTGTAGCAGTCACCGTGTAGCGGCCACCGTGTAGCAGTCACCGTGTAGCGGCCACCGTGTAGCAGTCACCGTGTAGCGGCCACCGTGTAGCGGTCACCGTGTAGCGGCCACCGTGTAGCGGCCACCGTGTAGCTCTTCAGCCCTTCTGAATGCTCAAGACCCGCCAGGCTCATGAGATGCCATGTTTGCTGCACTTGTGGTTGGTGAACTGCACACTGGGAACTGCTCAAGGGGAGGCAAGAAAATCCCACAAACTCCATTCCAGTGAGAGCAGAGGAAGCAAGCTTCCTGTCAGGCACAGGTTCTTGTTATTGTGAGCATTCCCTACAGCAGAAGATGCTCTCTCTCCCCAGCACTTGAGGGAAGCTTTCAGGCCTCTGTAGTCCCAAGCTTTCACCCAGTAGGCCCCACGTCCCCTCTGCCACAATGCTTTTAATTCCAGCCCATTTTATATAGATATACTACATCTATACGCAGGAAAAGCTGAAGCAAGCAAGAAATGAGCTCCTTCTCCAGTCCCTCCTTGCCCCCGCTTTTCTCTCTCCTCACTTCCTTCTCTTCTTCCGTGCACATTGAGTGAGAGCCGACCACAGTGCGAGCCAGGCCGGGGACTATATGCTCCCTGTCGGAGACGCGGAGGCCAATCACATAAAGTGAGACACGCAATAAAGATGCAGGAAGTGTGCTGAAGGGGGGCAGCACCCATGACCGAGGGAGGGCACGGGGCACTGGCGGGTGGCAGGCATGCCCATTCTGATATATACATATATGCTTTGAAGAATGAGTTCAGTTTCACAGAGCAGCCAAGAATTAGTGGGATGTAAAGGTTGAGGCAGAAGGAATAGCACAGGGGAGAGGCCATCCCTTACCTCCATGCTACGCCAAGAAAGAGGCCAGTGTCGGGGAGTACACGGCAGCATCGTCACAGGAGTGTGGGGGCAGCCATGGCTCATGGCTTCTGCTTAGCCTGCATCATGGTGGGAAGCCTCTGCAGTGCCCCGAGGGAGTGGGGATAGGAACTCAACTCTTGATGGGAGTGAGCAGGAGCTGAATGTTGCTTGGCTGCCAAACACAGCGAGCAGCCACAGACCAATGCTCAGGAAAACCACAGAGAGGATGCCAAGGAGTGGGAAGGAGACCCCGAGGGCCAGGGAGCATCACTGTAGCCAGGGGCCACTGCTGAGGGTCGCCCTGCTTCTAGGGCAGGCATTACTTGCAGTGTCCCTAGCAGAATTATAAGAAAAAATGCCATTGCTTTTGCAGAAATGGATTTTTCTTCTTAAAATCGTTTGCCTGCTTTGAATGGGTGGGGAACATGCATGTGCCATACATAGCATGTGTGTAGATGTCAAAGGACAATGTGTGGGAGTCCATAGTCTTCTGCCTCCATGTGGGTCCTGGGGACTGAAGTTAGACCATGAGACTTGGCGGCAAACACCCCCACCTGCTGCGGCACCTCACTGGCCCTGGAATGGACTTCTCATACAATGGAGTGAGCTGAACCTCCGTGGTAATTACTAAGAACAAATTAATTAAAAACACTAAAAACAGCCAGGGTGGTGGTGGTGCACACCTTTAGTGTCAGCACATACGAGGCAGAGGCAGAGGCAGGGGGACCTTTGTGAGTTAGAGGCCAGCCTGGTCTACTTAGTGTGTTCTGGACTAGCCAGAGCTGCACAGCAAGACTCTGTCTTAGATAGGAACAAGAAAATCAAAAGGAAGGAAGAAAATGTTATAAGGTAGGGTAGGTTTGAGGAACACAGGTGAACCAATGGCATAAGTATGTGTAAATTAAAAGGGAGAAGGTGACTAGAACACACCAGATGGGGTCCAGAGGCCATCACTGAACAGACGGTCACAGACATTCTTTGTGGACAAGTTATATCAACAGCTACCAATGATCTAGAAAGTTTGCCGGACACAGAAAACTGTCCAGATATCTTTAGAGAAGAAATTTATGGTCTCAAACTCTGGGGCAAAAAGGATGGAAGACAGAGTCCAAATAGTTAGAAGAAAAGCAGATTGACAGAAAGCTTCTACCAGGTAATAACTCTCTGCAGAACACAAGTCCTTCAGTTTAAGGCAAAATGGCTCGTGCATTTCAATTGTACTTTACCACCGTTGTTGATCTCCCCTCCGGCTCCCACAGCACTGAGATGCGGAGTGCAGACTCCCTGCGTCTGTACAGGTCTTCCAGCACGCCCAGCCTCCCCCTCCTAGACACAGCCACCTGCATGACAAGTGAGCCCATGTGCTCTGTCTGCTACCCAGCTCTCTGCTGATGAGACCCAGTAGAGAGGATCCTTCCTTGGCCCAAAGCATCCCCAGCAGGATTTCTAGCCAAGCACGAGTGCTTATAACCAGGTAAGAGCCCATGGAAGGGGCCTCGGCCTCCGGAGTCAGGCTCCCTGTCTTTTCTCAAGTGGGGACATCTGTTTTTGCTATTTCATGAGTCAGAATGCTCTTCTGCACTGCCCACAGAAGGCTGACCCCCCCTCCCTCTCAGCTCTCAGGTCACTGCCTTGGGGAAGCCTGTCGTGGCCTAGATATGCGTGTCATTTCATAGCTCACATAACTATTGCTATTTAAATATTTCTGGGTTTTAAAGGCCTGAGCTCTGTGAGGGCAGCAGCATCTCTTAGCCGTTGGCTGCTAAGCGTTTCCTCTCTGCCTTGTAGAGCCCTCTAAGGTGGGGCAGGGGAGCAGAGGCACCACTCCTTCAGCTGCGAGAAGAATTGTTTTCTCCTTAAACCCACGTTCTAAAGACTACCCTCGGCATGATGGCTCTCAGAGCTAGGACCCTTGATGGGTACGTGTGTGTTGGTAATCAGTACAAGGAAACTGTGTTGGAGGGGCTCAGCAAACACTAACCCACAGAAAAAGAAACCACCACACCTGCACTAGCTAGCAGGTTTCCTCTGCTTCAGGGATGTGTGCTGAGAACCACGCGTGGTCACAAAGAGTAAACCTGCATGCACCTCTTCCTGGGCAAGGTTTGCACACTTCACATGGTTACAGCCACACAGACAGACATGCTGCCCTTCGATGAAAGACAGCCCTATGTTCTTGCTTCACCACACTGAAAGCCGTGTGCACACAAACACAGCTCATTGCTGGTCTCCATTTTGGGACGAAGCTACACAAAGTTGAAAATGAGGCTTCTATTCTAGAGTCTCCGTTAAATGCTTTCAAGCTAATACTTGCTCATGGTGGCAATGCACGTCCTAGATGGACTCATAATGAGCACTTGTGATTCCTGATCTGATTGAAGCCCCATTACGCCTCAGCTTTGTGGCAGGCAGATGTCACAATCTCATTTGCTTTGGAAGATGACACTAATTTGCTCAAAGTGGAAAACCAGCTCCCAAGACTTTCATCGCATTACACAGCAAAAGCAAGGCCAGGATTCAGATGGTACTTTCTCAAGAGCAAGGATTTTTTTTTTTTAACCAGAAAAAACTACAAGGGCCGAATAGCATACGACATTCATACCAAACAGCCTCACAGGGATGCAGTTGCCCTGTCTTTGACATCAGGACCAGGTATAGACTAGGAGGAAGGACTGCTGTGACAACAGATGGTGATAAGGCTGTTTGGAAATGGCTGTGGCTTCTGTGTCTCCAGTGTGATTTGTCCTCTATTCCTTCATAAGGGCAAGTTTGTGCCTCCTTCAGGTAAGAGCATGTCTATCTATCTATCTATCTATCTATCTATCTATCTATCTATCTATCTACCTACCTATCATCTATCTATCATCTATCTATCTATCTATCAATCATCTATCTATTTATTCATTCATTTATTTGGTGTGCATGTGTGTGTATGTATAGGCACATGTATACACTGTATATGGTGGGGAGATGCTCCATCTTCCCCCATGTAGGAGCCTGGGGTGGAGCTCAGGCCATCAGACTTAGTAGCGAGCCTCTTTGCCCACTGAGCCATCCTGTGAGCATGCTTTGTGGTGACTCAGTGTTTATTCTCTGCACTGCAATTCAAACTTTGATAGGATCAGAAGTGTTTTGTTCTCTGGAAAGAACACTTGACTGTGTATTTGTGACGAACACGCCTTTTTTCTGTTTGTGGAAGTTGTTATAAAGTGGAGTGGAGCGATCCAGCTGAGCTTGTTGGAAGGAGGATTACAAGTGCTGGGGGCTGAGGGGCCACTGGAGCTTCCTGGAGAGAGAAGAACCTGGGGATAGAAGCTGGGTGGAAAAGAGGGTGCTGAGACCCTACCACTATCTGTGGACAGTGTGCGGTGTGCGTGTTTATTCAGTGCATGGACACAATGCCTTCTGGTTGAAAGTACGGGAGGAGATTAGGGAGGAGCAAGAATTTGGAGGAAAAGAAAATGGCTTCACAGCTTTCCCTGTCCAGCAAAACAAAGTCACAGGGAGCAGATGGCTTTATCCATGACAATCACATAGCCGCAGAACTAAAGCCCAGCTCCATCAGGCTGCAGCCTGGAGGTAAACCCACCACCCACGGGCTGCCTTTTCTCTCCCAGGGCTGAGCTGTCTTCTCTAAGGCTCTGGATTTACCCCCTGGGTCTGCACCTCTTGCCTTGCCCTTTACATGTACAAACGCTGACCTCAGGAACCATGGAGACTGACGTCATAGCTTGACTATACTGAGCCTTACAGATGCTGAGAGGAGACATTAAATGAGATGAACTGATACGCACTCATTCACCTAGCATTCGAGGAGGCAGAGAGGATGAGCTTAGAAAAATAATTAGGATTCTTTTATTTGAAAAAAGATCTATGTTATTGCTTTTAACTGTGTGTCTGTTTGTAAGTGTGCTCACGTGAGCACACACTCTAGTACGCATATGTGTTCTTGTGCACGTGAGTGCAGGTGCCTATAGAGGCCAGAAGGGAGTGCCAGACTGGAGTTCCAAGCAGTCATGACTTTACTAATGTGGACACTGGGAACCAGAGGCTCTTCTGTAAGAACAGCATGTGCCTTTAACTGCTGAGCCGTCCCTCCAGGTCCAATAACCAGGACTCTTAAATAGCGACCAGCATTAGTGCTCTCTATTCACTTTCCCATAGTTCCAGTGAGAAATGGCAGCAGGAAGTAAGTGCTGTGTGTAGAATTCGTACTGGGACAAGCAGAAACACTCTGTTGCCAGGAAATGCCCTTGGATGAACTACTGGACACCACTAGACCTAGGTTGTCATTCTTTAGACATTTTACTAGTATTAATTTTCTTACAACCTGCTTTGAGGTTGTTAAGGAGCTAAGTCCCTTTCAGGACGAAGGATGCACCATGCAGTTTTCTACACAACCTTCCCTGGCTCTTCCCCACAACTTATGACTGTCACCTCCAGTTCAATACTAGGTGTGTGTGCACATACACACATACATATGCACACACACACACACACACACACACACACACACACACACACACACTTATAAGCTGACTCTTTCCATTCTCCTTTACTATAAAGAGCAGACCTTGGAACACTTTATGTCTAGGAATACCTGTTTTTCTAGAAATGTTCTCTTTTGACTGTTCAGCCTGAATATTGATGCCCATAGACAGGATGGCAGGCACGCCCATCTACACAAACAGTAGCACGTGCAGAGGAGATAGAAACAGGCAGGAGGGTTTAGTCAGACTCTGTCCAGAATCTGGACAAGACACTAAATTTCTCTACGCCTCGGCTTCTCTGTCTGCAGGGGTAGGGAAGGAAAGTGCCTTCCGAGAGAGCCTTTCCATGTTTGTGGACACAGAGTTCCATTCTAACTGAAAGCATGATCTTCAGGAAGCCTCCCCCAACCCGGGCTGATGCCTTAGTTTTCTGCCTCTGCCTTCCATACTTTTCGTCTCCTGCTTTTCCTGACAGCTGGAACCTCCCCCTGGCTTTTAAAACAATGCCAGAAAGCGCTGCTCCTTACAGAGGCAATGACTCCATTGTTTAACTTTAGTTTATTTGAAACCCAGTAATAGAAAAGATGAAACAAAGAAACAACGAATAATTAGACTGGAATTCTCTAACAGAATTTTCTTCAATAAGAGGTGGGGAGATGGCTTAATTATATTAAGGTGCTTGCTTAGCAAGAGTGCAGATCTAGATTCAATTCCCAGAATTCACGTAAAGAAAGCCAGCTGTGGTGGCTCATGCTTGGCTTGCAATCCCACTGCTGGGGAGGCAAAGACGGCTGGATCCCTGAAGCTCACTGCAGCCAGCCAAGCCTACTCAGTGGGCTCTGGGCAGTGAGAGACCTTATGAAAATAATAAATGAATAAATGAATGAATATATATATTTCTCTCTATATATAATTATATATATGTATATATAAGTGGTGGATGATACCTGAAGCTGTCCACATACATGCATGCACACTTATACAACTAAGCACTTTTACACACACACACACACACACATACACACACACACTCACACTCTGGGGGTAGGGGGAGAAATTTCTCAGTGTTGTAGACATTTGCCATCTGTGCTATCCTATATTGTAGTCACTCAGTACCAATGGCTACTGAGTACTTGAAATACATAGGTGGGACTGAGGGCAAGAATATTTCGTTTTATTTCATTTTAAGCCTAAACAGCACCATGTGTTCAGTAGCATGGCCGCCATATTGAATGAGCAGGTGTAGAAGTCACTTTCAGGCTCATTCTAACTCCCTGTTAGTCTGGGGACTCAGAAAGGCTCAACACCTCGGCTGGAGACCCAGCTCTGCTGCAGGCCAGTTTTGTGGCCTGGACAAGTCTCTGTGTCTCTCTTCCCTCGGGTGGAACTTGGGGAGAGCAGTTACTGCTTCACAGGGCTGTGGTGAGGGCTAAAGGGCTGACACGAGGCTGTGCTCACAGGAGCAGAACCTACCGCTGGGCTCACACTTAAGCAGGGCCATTATCCTTCAAGCCTCAGATCCTGAAATTAATTTTAAAATGGTTTCTTGAAGAAAAAAAAAACAAAAAACAAAACACCTCAACTCTCCATGAATCTCTTTTCAATTTCCTTCTTACTTTCACGTGCCTTAAGCGAGTCAGTCACGTTTCTTACCCTTCTGTTTCAGCCACAGGTTGGGGTGTTTTATGTGCCTCTTTGTTCTATTATTTCTAGAATGCTTCAAGACTGAACCTGACACTGGCTACAAGCTAATCCTAGACTAGCTTGTATTTTCCAAGCCAGCAGAAGTTTGGTTTGGTTTGGTTTAGATAGGTTCTTTCTTTCTTACTTACTTACTTGTGCTAGGTGTTCCTTCTGACTTAGCCTTCTGCATGCTGGGGTTAGAGGTAGGAGCCACCATACCTGACTCTAGTGGTTTTTCATTTCTGTGTGTGTGTGTGTGTAAATGTGTTTGTATGTGAATGTGTGTGTGCCTGGTGCCTATACATGCAAAGGTCAAAGGATTATGTAGGTGTACTATTATTTTTGTCTTATTCCTCTCGTTGACTCTGGAGCTAGGACACAGCTAGCAAGCCCCAGTGGTCTCCCTGCCTCTACCCCACCCAGTGCTGGGTTCCTGCAGCAGGCTCTGCTTTTAACATAGGCTCTTGGGATGGGAGCGTGGGTTTTCAGGGCTATGCTGCAACTACTCTGACCCACCAAGCCATCCCCCATCCTCTGATATATTTCCTTATACGTCACATTCCACATCCCAATACGTCAATAATGTGAAAAGGTGGGGAATGAGAAAACCTTGGCTCTTCTAGCTACTGTGCCTTTCAGTTTCCATGCTTGTAAATCAGAGCAAATTAAATTATTGTGAAAATTAGAAATATAAAGACTGTGAAGACAGAGGTCATGAACAATTCATTATCAGATGAGATCATGTATGTGGAAGCATTTTGTAAACCAAAACTTCATGTGCATGTTAATTTGCCTTGTTGATTTCTGTCTTATTGAAAGCTAAGGATGGTGAGAAAGGCAGACCAACGTCCTCCCGTTCACCTGTAAAGTGTGCTCTAGCCTGCTGGACATTCCAACCGTCTTCCATCTTTTAGAGACCCTAACACAGTTTGCTTCAGTCAGGGAAGGGCTGTTGTGAAGGTCCTGTCGATGTTAAGACCAGAGGATAGAGGTTAGTTACCCAGAGATACTCCAGGCAGGGCGATCTAGAACAACACTGTGAGATGCATCTTGTGATGGTGATTCTAGGACTACCAAGGATTGGTGTAGAAGAACCCTTAAGACAATAATGCTAAAGTGGTAACTGGAAAAGCCACCAAAAGCAAGCCTGAAGCAACAGAAACAAGGGCCTTTGAGCTCTTGAGACTGCATCTCAAACAAGGATCCTCAAAGTGTCTTTAGAGCACCAGTGCCAGCCTCACCAGGGGGTGTTATAGGTACAGACCTACTAAGTCTGAATACATAATTGAATAGGGTATCATGTATTAACATTCATGTTATACTAGGAGAGGCCTGGACCACAAAAGCCTGCGCCATCTCCTTCCCTTGGCCTCTGTCTGGCAGCACAGAGGCATGGCAGGCACCTAGCAGTTCTCCACATAAACTTTTATCTAGAACCCTGTTGAGTCTTTCAGACGCCAAGGAACTAGAAGAGAGGATGCCAGCTCATAATAGTCCTTGCCTTCAAAGGGCAAAGACCAGAGAAGGGATGAGCTATTATCAAAAACAACATGGCGGCTAGGTAAAGGGTTTTTTAATATTTCGATCACAGTTCAGGATGCCAGGCTATAGCAAGTACCTAGCCCTTGCTGGCTGAGTGAATAGACCATGGAGGGAGGACGCCATGCCTTTCGGAAACCGTAAGACTCCAGTTATTTGTCTGGCTGAATGTAGGGCACGTGTGTGCCCCCTCTTACCTTGAGGAGCCTCATCTTGTCTTCCCGCCTGCACCTCTACTGTTTGAAGCCCACCATCACTAACAGAACGTAGGTTACTGAGCATGCGCTTTGTGCATGCTGGAGTCTTACTGTACATGTATTGCCGGGATTTATCTACACAAAGATCACAAGGTGACTTGCATACTACTTTACTATGCTTATTTTACAAATGAGAAGATAGAGGCTCAAAGGGATCAAGCAACTGAACCCAGTCCCCAGGGTAGTGAGACCTGCAGAGCTGGGAAGAAACTCTGGCAGGCTGTACCACAATTCACCGCTCACACTTCAGAGTTCTGGGTTTGAATGGCCGTGCTGTAGACACCCACCTAAGGTCTATCACAACACTAGGACTATAGCTCTGGCCTCTCCAGCAGGCTGTCCTAGAGACTCCAGAGGCTCTTCCCCCACCTCCTGCACCACCCTTTCTAACAAGTGGCTGCTCTGCCAGTTGCTGTTTGAGATGTGTGGGACAGAGCAGGAACCATAAGCTGTGAGCCAAAGAGATAAGTCTTTTCAGAAGCACCTAGCAGGCAGCACCCAGTGAAAACCCAAAGTTGCATCAATCATGGTGAGGAAGAAAGGACAGCACCTTCCCACATGCCATATATGGCATGCAGCTTTCAGCCAGGAGCGGCCCTGCTTCCTGTTGGAGGCCACCCTGAGCAGGCCAGAGCAGCACAATGATAGGAAAACGCTGAGCAGACAACAATAAACCAAGGAATAAACAGTGCCTGGGCTTTTCTTCCAATCAACATATGTGGCTGGGTGGGTTGTAGTGTTTTGTTTATGTTGCTATGCAACAGAGGGGAAGGAAAAACAGGTGATTTCAACGCAGTCAGGACTATACCGAGTGTTTTGACCGTAGATCCTGAAGTCAGACCCGGCAGACGCAGGCCAGACACCCCCCATCAAAACAGCAGGGCTAAGGACTGGGCTTTACTTTGGGTTTTAAAGCGTTCATAACTCGATGTGAGTCCAGCTTGGCTTCCTGCGCTGGTTCTCAAAGGTCTGATTGATGGTTCAGAAAGCCAGAGGCGCAGCTGAGGGGACTGGCAAGCCAGCTGCCAGGACGAGGCTCCAGATCTGACTCTCAGACCACAAAACACACTCTTCAGACTCTGTGCCTGCCTCCTGGCCAACTTCTGGCAGGACAGGAAGGACTGTCACTAGGGGCGACCCTAGACCTCAAAAGGGAAGACATCTATGGGTGTGTAAGGATACTCAAGTCCCTTAAAGGCTTCCTTTCAGGGAAAGCTCCAAAATCAGAAAAAAGCCAAAGCCAAAACAAAACAAAGCAAAAACTGTTAGAAACCAGAGCTTCTGTGGAACTGGATTCTCTCTGAGTGACTATCCCATACAATCCACCTCTCCACGCCCGCAGCTCGCCCTCTCAGTTCGTCCCTTCACTTTACCAGGAAAGCTGAGTGCACCTGCTGCTCATCTCATCCACGGCCTACCTCCTCTCAGGGAGTCACTGGGTCCGTCCTCCTACCTCTCTCTTGGACTCAGACTATGATAGCAAAGTCCAGCATCTAAACAATGAACAGCACAGGTATGCCAGCCCTCCCGAAAAAGTTGACAGCTGATGTCTAAAAGTCAGGAAGGCTGTTCACATCCAGGTGACTACCCTGAGGACTCATTAATTCTCTCCATAGAGAGTTACTCAGTACCTCCTGTGCTGGATATCATTCTAGGGGCTAGGGAAATGTCTGTGAAAAAAACCAAGAGAAAAAGTTCCCGCTCTCAGGGAGTGGGCAATGTTAGCGTGGGAATAGCCAAGTCTAAGTTGAGAGGATAGTGTATAGCTGTCCACCAAAGAAGTCACACGCAAGCCACTTGGCATACACAGATACGGTGTGCGGCCAGTGCGAACACCAGGAGAAAGACAGTTACTAGTTACTGATTGCTTCTTTTGTGCCAGGCAGTTAATAACAAAAATAACAAGTAACTTCAAGCCCCTACTATATATGGCTGGCTTAGGATATTTCACACATTTCCTCCTCAACACAACTCTGTCCCTCTAATTGTACAGATGGAAAGCTAATCCTGGAGGCAGAGCTCGCGGGCTCTGGCTTGCCCCCTCATCTAGGCGCACCACGCTTTGGATCCCTGCCCTCAGGCCCCATGGCTGGCACTCAGGTGGCTCACAATTGTTTGCCCTGCTCCCTGCCCTTCGTCCACCCCACCGCACCCCCATTCTCTCAGGAGAAGTTGTTTAGGCTCCTTGCTGGTACTGGGATTGCTTTTCTGAACTCTGTATTTAGATCACATTCAGGAAAGGCCAGTCTCAGTGACAGACACTCAGACTTCACTGGAGTGCTACTTCATCCCTGTGCTTATGACCTGGGTGTGAAACTTGTCACGTGGTCACCCTCTCTTACTTTCTTCATGCTTTTCTCCATGGGCTGTTCTCTAAGCTGCAGTAGCAGCTTTGGGAACAACATCCATCTAGTAATTGTTTAATAGTGGTTCTGAAACATGCCCGTGGGTTAAGATTACTTGGATGCTTTCTAGAATAGCTTGCTGGGCCCCTCCCCCACACTGCCTGGGCTGAGTGAGAATGTATGTTTCTGAAAAAAAAAATGTATGTTTCCCAGGGAGCCCTGATGCTTGTTGACCCAGGAGCCACATTCTGGGGACAGCTGGGTAACTGAACCTCCCACAGGATGAAGTTGGAGGAGGCAGCCTTTGAATTCTGTCTCTGTCACTCAACAGCTGTGGGACCTATCTGAGTCTCTGTGTCTTTGCTTACGAAAACGGGGATGCCCTGCTTGCACATGCACACTGTGTAAGGAAGGGGTGCATAGATGGCTGGAAGGTGCCAGCGCTGTCCCTGACCCACTGCAAAGGTTTGATAAATCTGGGGAAGTGGCACAAAATAAGCGCTAAACCCAGCCTGGGAGACTTCTCTCCCTGGTTCTCACAAATGTTTGGCATTGTAAGCAGTGAGAGTGACAGGTGTCACTGCAATGGGGCACCTATAATTAACAACCTTTGAAATTAAGCCAGACTTCTTCAAAACAAAATACAGCACAAGGGTACTCAGAAAGACTTCTTCCTGGAGTGTGATGGGTGCAAATGCCAAGTTGTACAAAGTCTATGTGTATTTTTAAAATACAGGGGTGTCCCCAGGTACCTCCTCCAAACTGTTCGCTTCTGACCAATGTTGGTCATGGCCACGTGGTCTCTGAAGAGCTCACAGTTGCTGGAGTCACCAGGCTTCAGGGTTAATGGGTTGCTAGTCACATCGTTCAATAATTCATTACTTATTGTCCATACAATCTCCTCAGAGCAGATGGGACAACCACCGCCGCCAGCCCAGTAGTTTCAAAGCATCCCAAAGCATCTCTACTCCTGATGCTACCCACTTCCCCTGAAGCAACACTCCTGCCTTCCCCCAGGGTCTATCTGAGCAGCTACACTGGCTGGCATTCTCTCACTGGAAGGCCAATAGGGACTGTGCAGAATGGACCTCTGACAGTTTTCCAGGGCTCGGGAGAGAGTATCCCAGGGATGGTACACCCCTAACTGTGCCCTGCTAACACAGGAGACTGGGGCTGTGGCCTTCTCTCTGGCTATCTTTACGTATCTCTACCCAGGAATGCTGCCAGGTCTACGCCACCCTGCAAAGTTGAATGAGATCATTTCAGGAATACTGGTTTTCGGCAGGGACCCTGGGGGACGTTGCTGCCATTCCAAAACCCCTCCATTTTCCAGCCCCTCATAGAATAGCACCCAACACTGCCCACCCAGCAGTACCTTCCCCTTATGCCCAAGAAAAGGACGATTCTCCCCCACTCCTTCAATTTTCTCTACTGTCCGTTATTTTCCCAACAAACCACCAGCGCCAGGCAGCGTGTCCACACACTCTTGGTTGGGGCGCCACCCCAGGCAGCCCCACGGTAGGGATTTCCCTCCCAGAGCCTTGGCCGGGCCGCCGGGCTCCCCGGAGAAGGCAGCGCGAGAAGTGGGTGTGTGTACACGGCAGGATGAAGGGAGCACGGCCCTCCAGGCCCCCAGCCCTCGGGATATGGGGGCCGGCTAGGTCCCCGCACCTGGCGCCACCCGCCGAGAGATGCCGCCGAAGATGATGGCTCCTTTAGGGGGAGCATCGCACCATGTCTCCTCTTCTCACAACCTCTGGTAGCTCAAGCTTCTCTGTGTCCTCTCTCTCTCCATCTGTCCCCTCCCTCTTTGTCTGCTAAGCGCCTCTGAACATCCTGCCCTCTTCTATGGCCCAACTCTATTGCGGTCACCTCCCCGGGGACCCTGGTCCCTTAACCGGCCCGCCGGTTCGGGGCTCACCCAGAACAGCAGGTTGAAGCCGAGCAGCAGATACTTGATGCACCGCAGGCCGCCGCGAAAACGCCCCATGCTGCGACCCCGGCGGCGGGCTCCCGATTCCCCAGGCCCGCGCCGAGCCCCGGGAGCTGCGGGCGCCGGCGGGAGGGGCGGGGCGGGTTGGGAGGGGCGTGACCTGTGGGCGTGGTCTGCGGGCGGGGATTTGGACGCAAGCGGCCAGCAGGCTGGGGCTGGGGCGCCCTGGGGTGGAGATCCCGGTTCCACGCACCCGCTCTGGCTCTTGGAGGTAGTACCACCTTCGTCCACACTGGTGGGCTTGGGCTCCTGTACCTATCCGAGCATCTGTGCGCCCACCCGAGACGCGGGGCCCATTTAATAAGTGCCGGGTGCCCAGAGTCCCTTGAGGCCCTCGATGATGGTTGAAGTTACCCTGGGTGTCTATAGAAACCTAGGGAGATGACTTCAGATAGTAAAGTCAATAGGACCGGTGAAGCCGGTAGAGACTCGGTGTTGAGGCGCCAGGCAGAGAGGGTCCAGGGCTGCGATTAAGCAGAGTCCTGCAAGCGCCCAGGCCGCGGGTGGGCGGAGGCCGCTGCTGGGGACCCTCCCTCCTGCTGCTGCGTTCCTAGAGGACTGTTACCTTAATAGGCAAGAACTGGGAGTAGGCGCGCCAGGAGGAGGCCCTGACACTGCTTCCCACCCAGCCCAGTCCAAGCCCTGCCAGGCCAGGGAAAGGGAGTCAGACCTCTCACTCACATCCTGCTAGGTTTGACAGATTGGGGGCCTTGAAAGAAGTCCAAATTCTCAGGGTCTAGACCGAGATGTGTAGATCAGGGAAAGGGGGCGAATTCTGTTTTGCTTTGTTTTTATTAAGCTGGGCGACTGGTGAAGAATCGGGCACCCACTTCAGTTGACTAAGTGTCTACAATATGTGGTGTCAGACGGCACGGGGGAGACAGGAAAGTGTAAAATCAGGGAGCTTGTGCATTAATTTAGCAACACTCTAAGTGCCAATTATAGGCCAGGCATAGTAGCAAGCCCTAGGGACACCAAAAGAATACCAGGCTTGCTATCACATCTTTACTGGAGGGTACAGATCTGAAAGCAAGCAAATTATTGGAGGGAGGTGAGGTGGGTAGGTGCTGGGCAAGAGCCTGGCCTCTCTGCCTTGACTAAGGAAGGCTTTTCAGGAAGAGTGGACCTGATCCTGATTTTTAAAATAGGTGCCAGTAGAGACAGCAGGGGCTTGGTGAGGGGTCAGGGGAGGAAGGGGAAAGGGAGAGGAGAGGAGGCACACCCTAGTCAGGGAGTCAGGGAGATGGACAAGGTGAGGGAATCAGGAGGGCATCAGAGCAAATCACAGAGGGGAGGCACTTGACTGATGTGCCCCCACTATCCCATTACCCTGGGGCCTCTTCCATCTCAGTATGGAGACTGTAGTACCTGTTTCAAAAGAGTTGTGACGATTAAGGAGTTAACCTATGTAAAGTCAGCAGATCAGGGAGGGGCCTGAAGTATGGTATAAAGTAGCCAGGACATTACTAACCATTCATTCCATTTCTACCATGTTACCGGCAGGCATGTCTCTGTCTTTGAGAAGCTAGTGAATTTTATTTATGAAACTGAGAAGGAAAACGAAAGTGCTGCTTCTGGTAGCAACAGTGAACTAGAGACAGAGATGAAGTCATTAGGTATGCAGAGGCGGAGCCCTGGGTTCAGTTTCTGGTCTTTTCACCTCTGTTTTGCTTTGAAAGAGGAACTAAATTAATGAGTGGTCTCTACTACCCAGTAGGCATTCAGTAAATCAGCTGAGGGAACAGTGATATTATACCATTGTGTCATACTGTTGAATTTTATGTCTGTAATATTTACAGATTATATATTCTGTAGTCTCTAGGAACAGAACTCCTATTATGATATGCAATAAATCCATTGTTCTCCCATCCTGTAAACCTTGTGCATTTACTAGAAATGTTTCATTGCATGCCTAACGTGACACTTTTAGATCTGCAGCATATACTCAACCCATAGCTTCACAACTTTTCCTGTTGCTGTGATAAAGCAGCAAAGGAGAAACCCACTCACAGTTCAAGCACTCAGCCCATCATGATGGAAGTCACCACAGCAGGAACTTGAGGCACGCTAGCCACATTGTATTCAGTGTCAAGAGTCAGAGTTATGCCGGGCGTGGTGGCGCACGCCTGTAATCCCAGCACTTGGGAGGCAGAGGCAGGAGGATTTCTGAGTTCGAGGACAGCCTGGTCTACAGAGTGAGTTCCAGGACAGGCAGGGCTACACAGAGAAACCCTGTCTCTAAAAACCAAAAAAAAAAAAAAAAAAAAAAAAAAAAGAGTCAGAGTTATAAATGCTTGGGTTTGAAGCAGGATTTCAACCCAGGGAACGGTGCCACCCACAGTGGGCAGGCCTCACCCCAATTAACCTAGCTAAAGCTACTCTCTCACTTACATGACTAGAGCCTTGTCTCCCAGTTGATTCTAGATCTCATTAAAACTTTGATTGAAATTAATCATAAAAGCTCCCTTTACAAAGTTAGGTCTTAAGCTGTTTGGCAGGGCTGGCTTAAGATAAAGGTGAGTTACCGCTCCCCACCTTAAGGCAATCCTTTTCCCTTATAGCTCAGAAAATAAAACAGACAGGTATTGAAGCTAATGGGATGGGAGTGGTGGCTCCTGGGAACCTGTTGCTCTCTCTTCTCACTGTTGTTGAATATAGATCTTTTACTAGAATTTGTATCCTTCTTGATACCAGGCTGGGGACAGACCCAACACTGAGGCCAACATAGCAGAATGTTGAAAAACTCTAGGCTATAGATGACATTACTCCAATTCCAAAGCCACTTTTGACTCTAGTTTTAGACCATCCCGCCTTATGTGTGTGTGTGTGTGTGTGTGTGTGCTTGTACATACGTAGGTATGCAGGTAGTCTCAGAGGCTGGAAGAGACTGTCAGATCCTCAAAAACTGGAGTTATAGGTGCTTGGAAGTCACCTGGCATGATGGTAGGAACAGAATCCAGATCAGCAGAAGTTCGGGAAGCACTCTTAACCACTAGCCACTTCTCCAGCTCTCCTTTAGTTTTCAGTATGTGATTGTATCATGTGCCATGGTGGCTGAGAGCATCTTAGATAATGACATATTTTAAGATACATTATTATATTCAAGTAAAGGATACATTAAATGTCACAACAAGGACATTAACCTTTAGACTAATTGCCAGCACTATGGTGCTACAGTGCTACATGTGCAAAAAATGATTATGGAAAATATTTTCTCTTGCCCATCCCTTGCTACATTTTATTATGAGTATTTTCAGATATAGAACAAACTCAAAATATCAGGCAGCAAACACCAAATCATCATCACATAGATTCCCCAATAAACATCCTGTTTTCATCTCCCTTCTTAGGTGTACAGCTGTCTGATTGTTTTTCTTGTTTGTTTGTTTGTTTCAAGACAGGGTTTCTCTGTGTATCCCTGACTGTCTAGGAACTCACTCTGTAGACCACGCTGGCCTCCCACAGACCACAGAGATCTCTGCCTCCCGAGCGCTGGGGTTAAAGGTGTGTGTCGCCACTGCCTGCCTAGCTGTCCTGCTTGCAAATCCCTTATTCATTTTGGATTACAACTGTTCATCCCAATCTCTTTAGCACAGGTGACATTAAAGTCCAAATGTTTGCTTATGGTTTTTTTTAATTAATAAATCTCCCAAAATGTGTAGATTTCAGGTCTACCATTTGATAGCGTTTGAGAAATATCCAACCCCTGTTGAGGTAAGGAGTGTCATCACAGGCACGGACCTGCACTTCCTGTTAGGCAGTCTGGCCCCACACTGGAAGGCAACCTTGCTCTCACATAATTGACACTGTACTGCATTTATCCTCACACATTCAAATGGATATGTACAATTATTTCTTGTAAGTTTGGATTTTTTTAAACGGATGTCATTTTTGGTGCATCTCAAATATTAAATGTCTTAAAGAAAACTGTTACAATTCTTGCTTCAATACTCGCAGTAGAAACTGCCTGCTAGTGTGATCCACCACCCACTGTCATCTTTTTGAAGGCAAATGAACAAGCTCTTCTTGAACAGGAGGAATTTTACAGATTTCCCTTTTCTCCTTAAACACATATTTTCAGGTAAATCTAAAATAAAGCATTTTTATGCTTCAAAGATTTTTTTCTCTCAACTTTCTTTTTATACTTGTCTGGACAAAAATGACTGCATAGTGGTCAAAATGAATTACTTTTTTCTCTTGAGATCTGTAAGACTCCGAGTGTTAATTAGCTTCTTAGGGACTGAGATATCCTCAAAATTATTTTTAGAGTACCGTTGACTAAAATAGCATATAGTTTTAAATGAACAACCATTAAGCATCAAGATAAGATGCTACTGACAATTTCTCTCTTTTGATATGACACAGATTTACTTTTGTCGATTTAATAGTGGGTTTCATTCAACATGGCGTCTTTGTACATTCTGTGTTGATATACTTTGGTGTCAGTCTTTTCCTCCTCCTTGTCCTCTCTCTGTCCCTCCCCTTCCAAATGGCTCCCTTTCTTCTTCTTCCTCTAAGTCTTACTTTCTGCTTCCTTATTAATATATTTCAGTGCCTAGTTCTTACTTCTCCTAAATTCTTTGTTCTCCTCTACTGAGTCCTTTGCTAGTTTGGTGACCTACACTCACATATAAACACTCTCTCTCTCTCTCTCTCTCTCTCTCTCTCTCACACACACACACACACACACACACACACACACACACTCATATATGCATACATTTACCATTTACTCTTAAATCTAGGCTCCACATATGAGGGAAAACATGGCATTTATCTCTTTGAATCTGGCTTATTTTGCTTAACATAACTATTTCCAGATACATCTATTTTTCTGCAAATGTCATGGTTTCATTTTTTTCCCATGGCTGCAAAATTTCATAGGATTCATGTGCTTATAAAGCACATTTCGTTATTCATTCATATGCTGGTAGACATCTAGGCGGCTTGCACTTCTTGGCTGTTGTGAATAGTGCAGTATTAAACATAAACATGCAGGTATCTCTGTAGTATGTTGACCTGCCTGGTTCACAATGCTCCCTTCCCCCACATCCTCACCAGCATTTGTTGTCCTGTGTTTCCTTGGTGATAGTCATTCTGATTAGGGTTGAGATGAAATCTTAAAGACACTTTAATTTCTATTTCCCTCCTGACTAAGGATGTTGAACACCTTCTCGATTATTTATTGTATTATTCTAAGTGTTTATTGACCATTTCTAGATCGTGTTTTTTAACAGTCTAGTCAGTTCATTGACTCACTTACTAATGAAGTGATTTAGGGTTTCTTTTGTTTAATTTTTTGAGTTCTTTGAGTTTTGTAGCTATAAATCTCCAATCTTGTGTAAAGAGATAAATATTTTTCCTACTTTGAAAGTTCCTTCTTCATTCTGGTGATCACTTCTTTTGCTGTGCAGAATCTTTTTAGTTGCATTTAATCCCATTTGTCAAATAGAATTATGAAAATTCTTCCCTTGGTGGGATTGGTAGGGTTAGTGTTTTCTTTGATGAGTTTATGCCTTTATGAATATGTTATATATTGCTAGCCATACGACACAGAGTTCAGCATAAATCACCTTAATATTTTGGTAGTGTTTTTTGTTTGTTTGTTGGACGAGGTCTTATTACATGACCCAGGTTGGCCATGAACTTGTGATTGCCTGCTCTCACAGAGTTCTAGAATTATAGATGTGTGCCACTCTGGGCTTCTCTAAACTCCTGGATTAAATACCTCCTTCACAGATTTATCTTTTTTGAAAAATATTTATTACTATATTGTTTAAAGATTATTATATTTTGTTTCTTCTTCTTCTTCTTCTTCTTCTTCTTCTTCTTCTTCTTCTTCTTATTATTATTATTATTATTATGATTATTATTGAGACAGAGTCTCCCTGTGTGGCTCTGACTGGCATGGTGGAACTTGCTTTGCAGACCAAACTGGTCTTGAGCTCACAGGTCCCTGCTTCTGTGTCCCAAGTGCTGGGATGAAAGGTGTATGTCACTTTGATCAACAAAAAGTATTTTTTTTAAGATTTATTTATTTATTATATGTAAGTACACTGTAGTTGTCTTCAGACACACCAGAAGAGGGCATCAGATCTCATTACAGATGGTTGTGAGCCACCATGTGGTTGCTAGGATTTGAACTCAGGACCTTCAGAAGAACAGTTGGTGCTCTTAACCCCTGAGCCATCTCCCCAGCCCCAACAAAAAGTATTTTTAATGATTAATCCAACTGGCCATCTTTCTTCAATCTTATTGAAAGCATAGAATTGTCACTCTTTTAACATAGGAATGTTTATTATTCACATTGTAGTTATTTTTCTCTCAACATTTACAGTATTTTTCAAGCTGGTGGTCCAGAGAGTTTTACACCCATGGTAAATGTACCATAATCAGGTTCGGGATGGGCAAATGATAGATCCTTAAAGAAGGCAGGTCCTTCGAGGCACAGTGTCAATTGTGTAGGAAGAAATACAGCTGGAAATGAAGTTTAGAACAGCATCCTGCGTGGGTGGAAGAGACACTTCTAGTAAGATTTTCATTACTATGCCAGATCCCTGAGGTAAGCAACTAATAAAGAGAACAGTTTTGTCTAACAGTGTTGATACTTCCTTGACCGATGGGTCCCATTGCTTTGGGCCTGTGGTAAAGTATGTCTTGGTGAAAGCCTCTGATGGAGCAAGATTACCCACTTCACTCAAGGAGAAGATAGGAAAGGGGAAGAGATAGGGATCTCATTATCCCTTTCCCGGAAGAGCTGAAGACCCTCAGTAAACTCCACCTCTCAGTAACACTGAGCATGGGAACAAACCTTTCTGAGTGAATCTTGAGGGAATGAGATGGTCACTGTTATTGTCAGCAGGATCTGGAACACCTAAGACAACTGCTGTGAGGGCTTCTCCAGGCTCTGGGCATGCTGTTGTGGGATTGTCTTGACTAGGTTAAGTGATGGAGGAAGACCCTTCTCAACCTTGGGCAGGACCATTCCCTGTCAGGAAGGGGGTCCTGGGATGTACAAATTGGAGAAAGGGAACTGAGGAGTGGCAGCCGTCACTCTCGCTTCCTGACTGGGGATGAGACCTGAGCTACCTTAGGCACATTCCTTCTCAGTCACGATGAACTGTGCTCCTGAACTGTGAACCAAAACCAACCCTTTCTCCTTTCGGTTGTGTTTTTCAGGGTGTTGTATTTAGTTGAAGGAACAGAAACTAAGGCAGGGGGGCATCCATATAAACCACAGCAAACACTTAAAGAAGCATGGGAAGAAGAGACCAACAAGGTAAGAGGAAACTGAGAAGAAAGGTGTAGAAATGATGCCTTTGTACACTGTAGAAAGTTTACCTTTGTGTTATTCAATTGCTGATTTCTCTGAGCACATAGCTTGTTTCAATCCAGACATGGCATTGCAATGCTTATACTGAGAATCTCCTGTCTCAAGTTTGTGTAAACAGTTCTTACCATTTATTCTCTGCCTTGTCAATAAATGCTGATCACCTAATGGCTGGGCAGAATAGACAACAGGGCGGGATGTCTGCCAACCAGAGGGAGGAGAGAGAAAGAGAGGGAGATGCAGATCAGTGAGGAGGATTTGGAACCATTAGAGATCATTTTCCATGATCTCTAGAGAGAGATCATGGAAACACACCTGAAGCCCAAAGAGCCAGATCAACACTAATGTGCAAGTATCCTGGGGTAGGGCTGAGTGGTGGTCAGATTAGCATACAAGTATAAGGTAGATCAATTAACTGCTCCACTATTGAGGTATATAGCTTTAAGTAAATATTGATTTATCTGTGTAATTATTGGGGACTAACACAAGGTAAAGATATATAGCTACCAGGTCAATTTACTGCTACATATATATTAATTATTTATTTATAGAAAGCCATGCCCCAGAGACAGAGGCAGGAGAATTTCTGGAAGGAGGAAGTTCACGTTGCAAAGTTGGTCAGCAATAGTGTAGCAGTTCATTGGGTTTGGTGACCTGGTTCTGCGGGCACTACTGCCAGGGTTAGGGCCTTTTAGAAAGCTTGGGGAGGGCCCAGTGGATGGCAGGAAGCCACAGTGATCGACTTTCAAGAAGGCTAGCTGGGAGAGTGACAGAGCAAGAGGCGAGACTATTTAGTTCCTTCTTCATGGGTAAGGTAAAGATATGTTTCCAGTCCCTGGGAAAAAGAAGAAAATCAAGAATATGGGTCAATGAAGAACAAGACGAGTGGAGGCAGGACACTGCCAGCTCATCAGACACAGGAAGAAGCAGCAGAGGTGGACTGCTGGTGTTTCCTGACTGCAACCCCTGAGCCCTGGTCACCCGCTTTTGTCACCTGGGGAGTTTTCTGCCTATGGCTTTAGTGCCTTGTGCCCTGTATATTGTGTGATTTATTATTTACTTTAAATGTTTGTTACATCTGTCTGTTTAATGTGAGTTTGTCTCTGTGTGGGCACAGCATCATGCATATGTGGCGGCCAGCAGACAGCTTGTGAGAATGGCTTCTCTCCTCCACCATGTGGGTCCTTGGGGCTAGAACTCAGATTGCCATCTTGGGACCATTTGTGCTGGCCCTACTGGGTGGTGTAAAACATTAATTTAAAAACAAGGTAATAGGGCGGTGGTGGCGCATGCTTTTAACCCCAGCACTTGGGAGGCAGAGGCAGGCAGATTTCTGAGTTCGAGGCCAGTATGGTCTTCAGAGTGAGTTCCAGGACAGCCAGGGCTATACAGAGAAATCCTGCCCTGAAAAACATAAATAAATAAATAAATAAATACAAGGTAATGTTGCTCATTTTCCTAGTGGGTTGTGAGACAGTTCTGAGTTTTCAGCTGGAGTTTTGTTCCCCCAAGGGGACACCCCTGGCCTTCTGCAGCTCATTTCAAGGCAGTGGCACCTTGCTAACTCAGACAGCAGTCACTAGCTAGTGGTTGTGTTCTTCGGGAAGATTGCTTCACACCCACACCAAATCAAAACACAGGTGTTTCCTTGCCCTTTTTTTGCACAGTGAGTTTATTTCGAATCTTGAGAATGTAGTTCCAGGGATGGGGCAGGTTTGGGTGGGGCATCCTAACAGACTATTTTAGTCTAGGATTTCAGGCTTAACGTCACAAACCCCAAGCCATGGAAACTGTTCACAGAGACTCTGGGCAGAGGCGTGGCTTTGCCACCTGCTGACCTCCCAAGGTTCTTGTTTTCAGTTCCTTTTGACCTTCTCTTCTTTTTGTGGTAGCTCAGTAGTGTGTGTGTGTGTTTGTGTGTGTGTGTGTACATATTTGCATTAATGTTTATACTTGTGCATGCACATGCCCTTGTGTGTGTGTGTATGTATTTGCATTAATGTTTATACATGTGTGTGTACATGCCCTTGTGTGTGTGTGTGTGTGTGTGTGAAATGCTCACGTATTTCACACAGCATTTTGGATTTAATGGAGAAGGTAGCTCAGACGTCAAGTGTGCCCTCCTGTTAGGAAAGGAAGCCTGCTGTGCCTGCTGTCATAACTCTGGCTTTGATAAATACAGCATGAGTGATTTTTGACTGTTGGGTTTGCTGTGTATGGATCTGGTTGCTATGTAGCTGCTGGAAAACAGTCTGTGGACTCAGGGTTTCTAAACCAACCATTTTATGGATGCCCAGAGAAGGAAGGAAAGCAAGGGCTTGGGTTTGCTGATTACACACTGTCGCCATGGTCACCAGTCGCAGGGCTCTTCTCTTGCAATCTTTTTCCAGTGGCATCAGGCGGCAATGGCTTCCTTTGCTTTTTTGTTTTTTGATTTTTGTTTTTTTAGTTTCTGGTATTTGCTGCTGAGACAAAGGGTTGTTTGTATGCTTGTGGGGACAGGTGGCTCAAAAGACAGGGCAAAGACCACCGAGAAGAGAGTTCATGGGAAACAGAAAGATCCTGTGGCTTAGGCAGAGGGTTTTGAAACAACTGGCCTGTTTTAGTTTCACTTTTGCAGGGGTCAGATTGCACAGAAACAGAACTGGCTCAGGTCTGTCTGAGCACTAAATCTAAACGTTTATCCTGCCTCATAGGTGACTCCTGCAGGAATCATGTGAATTAGAAAAGGCTCCTTTAAAAATTACAGAATATGAAGCAGCAAGATGGCTCTGTGAATAGCGGCACTTGCTGCCAAATGTGATTTTAGTCCCTTAGGGCCCACATGGTGGGAAGAAAGAAATGACTCCCTGAGGTATCCTCTGACCCCCACACATTCTTTGTCTCATTGAATAAATCTAAAAACAACATGGGCTAAAAATATATCATAATGTTAGCATGAATCCCCCCTCATCTATATGTTTCAATGAATTCCAAAGACCAAGACAGAAATTATCAGTGTCTAAGTCCTTCTACATTCTAGAGAAGACCTGTGCATGTTCATCATTGTATATTTATGCAGGAGCTCTACTATAGAGAATTGGCTCCCATGGCTATGAAAGATTGAAGATCCCAGTTGACTTGTTGAATCAGGAGAGCCCAAGATGTAGATTTACTTCTAATCCAGCGGCCTGAGATGCAGCAGATGTAATTATATACGCTCTGGACTGAAGGCTGGGAGGCCCGAGACCCACAGGAATGCAGTTCCCCAGTGATATTCCCCCAGCAAACACAGCCCTTCCCATCCCAGCAGGCATAGGTGAGCAAAACCCGCATACCCTGAGCTCATGAGTGAGAAGAACTTGTGTTTTCGGTATCTGACTGGGTGGAGCTGGTGGGTGACAATAACCAACATACCGAGCACCATACAGGAGAATGCCCATAACTTCCTAGTTCATCTTGCCTGAAAGCCTGAGAAATGATTCTAAATTCCTAATAGGTTCCCTAAGTGCATCACAAATTGTCCACTTGCTTTGAAGAGCTATTCTAAGATGATGAACCTTTTATGCAAATAAGATACTAGCCAACTAAATCATATAATTACAGTAGGGAAGGGGGTGTTTATAATTACTCAGCTATAGATAATGAAATCTCTGCCCAGTCCCCACAAAGACAAAAAAAATACAGAAAGTTGACCCTCTGTGTTCATATCTATATCTGTGGATATAACCAATTGTACAGCAAATGCATTTTTTTTTAAAAAAAATTGTGTCTGTTCTGAACAGATAGAGATGTTTTGTGCTGGCATGATGAGCACTGTGTAGCATCTACTTGCATTAGGTGATGTAAATAAAGGAGAGATGGTTTCAAGTGTGTGGGAGGATGTGTGTCGATTATATACAAATGTGCCATTTCCCATAGGGACTTGGGCATGTGTGGATTTGGATATCTGCAGGGGTTTGAGCGATCTTGCTACACTAGATGCTGAGTGAAAATGATGTCCAGAATATTTAAAAATTCCTACACATAAATTAAAGGCAAGCAACTCCATATTAAAGAGAGTGAAAAGACTTAAGAAGTACTCAGTAAAAGGGAAATTTAAACAGACAACAATTGCATGTTTTCTCAGTCTCAGAAAACAGAGAGGAGACATCAAAATCCTAGTTGCAAGGTGACAGACTAAGGCTCGAAAATAAACTGTTGCTTGTGAGAGCATTCCTGTCTCAAGGCTAGCCCAGAAACTTAGGAAAGGGATGCTAGTTAGCACACGTGCTGAGATGCGTGGTGTCTTAGCCGGCTCCCGGTTACAGGGTGGCCCCCATACCCAGGCCCAGTAGTGTTTTCTCTGGGGATGCAGAGGAAAGGCCTCCTGCTAGGGCCAGTGTAAGGCACAGAGACTAGTGCAAGAGGGAACAGGCTGAATGAAGTGGGAACTCAAGTGAGGTATGGAAATACTGGCAACTTCTACATGGGCTTTCCTGCTGGTTTGATGATGTGGCAGCCGTGTGTTTAAGGGGAGGGCTGCCTCCACCCGCCTACAGGGATAGAAGGCGGTAGGCCTGAGGGGGCCTTGACCATGGTCCCACTTCACTGGACACAGATGAGAATCGTTAGACTTCTGATCTGTAAATTCAACTAACTGGGAATATAAAGTGTTGGGGGGAAAGTTGCACCTGCATTTAATAAGTAAAGATGTTTTCTTGTCATTCTCCAAACAGTCTTACAGCTAGTTGCATAGCATTGACAAGCATTAGGCATTATACATAATCAGAGAATGATCTAAAGCACATGGCTATATGTGAATACTATGCAACTTTATTAAACACCTGCGGATTTCTTTTTTAAGATTTATTTTCTATTTTATTTTAATGAGTGTTTTGCCTACATGTGTGAAATGTACCACATGCATGTCTGGTGCCCTCAGACACTAGGAGAGGGTGCTGGATCCCCGGATCTAGAGTTTCAGATGAGTTTGAGCTGCCATGGGGGTGCTGGGATTCGAACCCTGATCCTCTTAACTAATGAGTTATCTTCACAGACCCACACCTGCAGATTTCTATACCTTGGGGTCCTGGACCCTCATCTTGCAGACATGAATGCAGACAACATTTTTGTTTATACATGGAGATCAAGTTATGGTTTATTAGTTAGCTGTTTATGGTAACATACATGGGAAATATTTGAACAATAATGATAATATTGCTTTTGATGAAGCAAATTAAAAAAAGAAGATAACTGAGTCGATCAATATTGAAGAGACAATCATAGAGATGACACCCAGATATGACAGAAGTTGTCAGTAGGGAGGGAGTTACTGTTGATGGGGAGAGGGTCTGTACAGCCTTTCCTTCACATTCTTAATATACAATTGATTCTTCTTCCTTTAAACATGTGTGAGTGTGTGTGTGTGTGTGTGTGTGTGTGTGAGAATATGCACGCACATACATGTACAGGTCCATGCACTCACATGCCCATACACACGTGGAGACAAAAGGAAGATGGCAGAAGCCCTGCTTAGTTGCACTCCACTTGGTTGCACTCCACTTGGTTCCCTTGAGGCGGGGTCTCTCACTGGATGTGGAGCGAGGTTGCCAGCCAGCAAGCCTGAGTGGTCTTTCCGTCTCTCTCACTCTGACTAACGGCTCTGGGGTTTCAGACAGGTTTGAGGATGCCCGGATTCTTACATGGGTTCGGGAGGCTTGAACTTGGGTTTGCCCAGTGCACTCTTACCCATGGAACCCATGTCTACTTGGTTCTCATTGCAAATTCATCAGCTTGTTTCACACGGGAGGGACATGTTTGTAAATGACAGGCATTCTGAAAAGCAGACAGCTCTTGGTTCTGGCATTGATGTTTTGAATATTTACACATTACATATCACAGTCTCATCTATCTTTAGAGTCAGATACTCTTACTGCACCAGAAAGTTTTCATTTAAATGCAGCGAAGGAAGTCTCCGTGAAAATGAAAAGGGCGTCTTTCTAAGCTGGAGCCTCAGACCTTTGGGAAGACACCTGAGCTGTGCTGGGGAATGGACGACCAGCCTGGGGGCGCATGGAGATGCTGTGTCTCACCCCAATGCGAGCTCCTCTGCATTCTTTCCCGTCAGAGCTTGTCTACTTTCTTTGAAACATTGTGGGTTTCTTAAGATATTGCAATCCACATTAAAATGTTCTTCTTGTGAAAATTACGTGTTGAATTAGCACATTTTGGGCAAAGCTTGCCAATTCAGGAAGGACATTGCTATTCTATTCCAACAGATAGATCTCCTGAGGAGACAAGGTTCTGGCTCATCTGGGGTGCTCTTCCTCTGGGCTCATCTGTAGATCCCACAATTGGGTTTCCCTGTCATGTTGTCCTTCCTGTACACCTATCTACAGCCAGAAGAGTCGCCTTCCTTCTCACTAAAAACACTTCCAGGTCAGCCTTCATCCTTGGATGAATAGGCCTACCTGTAGTCTTGATGACACGGTGGGATTTCTATTCAGTTTTTCCGGCTGTTTCTTACGGTATCTGGTGCCTTGTGTATTTCATGGTGGTTTTTCTCTCTTTGAAAGTACAGAGGAGTCAGAACAAAGCCCGCAGAAGAGCTTTTATGATGTGTGACCTCGTTTAAGGTGACATCTGGAGGCTTCTTTCTCCACTTCTCTCCCAAACTTCCAGATGGCTTGTCCCCTTGGCAAGTTGCTGCTAGGAAGAGGTTGTTTCCTTGGTAAGAACTTTGGAACCTCTAGCTTGAATCTAATGACCCTACAGCCTTTTCTTTAGGATCTGCAGTAGATGTTGATGGCCTTTTGCTCCATTGAGGGGCTGAGAGTGGAAGTCAAAGTGATCGGCATGCTGGCCAGTCAGTGTTCCACCTCAGCCACATCACAACTCCGGAAGGGTTAGTTTTTCTCCAGAATCCCTCTAACATCTCTGGGGCGATCACCTAGCTTCTTTGTGGCTTTCCCTCTTGGAAGCTGTTCTACTGAGAACCTGTCAGGCTAATGGTGCTGTCCGGCCACAGGGAAGTGGGCTGGCAGGCCGAGCTCTGTCTGTGTCTTCAGGTCTGCCTGAGGAGTGGCTGAGGCCTGGAGAGCAATGGAGCCATTCCTTCTATCACGAGTGGATCATTCCTCGACGTCTGAGTCTGTGGCAGAGCCTTTGCCCTGCTCTTCTCCTGCTCTTCTCCATGATGTGAGATGGATGCTAGCTTTATACTGAAGACAGCCAGACTCTGCTACTGTTACTTATGGCCAAAGAACCCCAAACAAACTGCCTCCAACTCTCTCTCCTCAGTCCTTTCCTAGGCTTCATCCCGTTTAAGGCTCTTTAATGGCACCGAAGCCCAACAAAGCGCCCTGAACCAGACAGCTCATAAACAACAGCAACCACTGCCAGAGCAGCAGTTCTCAACCCGTGGGTCGTGACCCCCTTGAGGGAGTTGAATGACCCTTTCACAGGGATCGCATATGAGATATTCTGAATATCAAATGTTCTGAATATCAGATATTTACATTACAATTCATAGTAGTAGCAAAATTACAGTTATGGAGTAGCAAGGAAATAATTTTATGGTTGAGATTACCACAGCATGAGGAACTGCATTGAAGAGTCACAGCATTAGGAAGGTTGAGAATCACCACTGCTCTAGAGGTCTGTAGAGGAAGACCAAGATTAGGCACCAATAACGAGACTCTTGTCTCATAGTGATACTTTCCAACTGTGGCTTCACACAGGGGAAGGAATGGCGACTCCTTCAAGGTCCTTTATGAGGACACGGATGACATTCATGAGTAAGTCTCATTCACGACGCAGTCACCTCCCAAGGACTCCTCTAGTTGAAGCAATCTAAGCTTGTCCCTGACTAGCTTACAAATAAACTATGGCTATTTGATTTTTTATTTTGGCTTTGACAATCACTAGGGGTCACCCCAATCTACTCTGCTAACTGCTGGCCTGGCTGCCTCCCCAGTGGTGTACCCCAGATACTTACTGTTTCTTCTGACCATGTGCTCATGGTCCATCTCCCCTCATGGTGGCTTCCTCCTCTTCCTCCTGGTCTCTCCTCACTCCTTATCCCCCACCCCCAATCAGATAACTTAAAATCCACCTACATCTAATCCCTCCAGTAATTGGTTATAACCGATTTTATTTAACCAATAGTTTTAAATCAAGGGACAAGGTTTGCACAACAAAAGCTTGTAAAGCAGAGAATTCACTTGTAGGCCTGGACCTTCAGGCACAGAATTTAGCATTACAATCCACAGCTGCAGACCAAACCTCAGCTGTCTCTCACAGCTCTCATGCTGATGGTCAGTTTCCAGCTTCTGCATTTTGACTAAATCTCAGAACCCAACCACAGCCTGCGAGGCACAAACTAGTCTGCTCACTAGTGGTCTCTCCACTCCACTCTCCCCCCCCCCCCATCTCCTGAGACCTCTTGCCCATTCCCCCTCCTTGGGCACTGCCTGCTTTATGATGAGTTTTTGCAGGTGCTGACAGTGCCTGCAGTGTTCCTGGAGTGGGTCTTCAAGCATTCTTCCCAGCTATTGGTCAGGTTTCCTGGGTTAGAAGCTTTCCTGGGACACACCTGATACATTCTATCATGACACATACCAGTTTGTAATTATAGTCACCCTCCTGCGTGCATTGATTTCACACTCATGGATTCAAGCAACAATGGATCCCAAACATTTGACCAACAACCTGTGTCTGTTCTGAATAGACAGACTTTCTTTTGTGTCATTATTCCCACCCTCCACCCCCACCCCCCAAAATCGACATAACACATATTAGGTAAGAAGATGGTTTGAAGTGTCTGAGAGGATGTGTGTAGTTATAAAGACACTGTGCCTTCTTACACGTGAGACTTAAGGACCTGTAGATTTGGGATCCTGGATCCCATGGCTGCTGAGGACCACAGTGCGTGTCTCGGGGTGAATTGTCACGCCCCCCCCCTGCTGGCCGATAGGCTCTGCAGAGGTAGGACCTATGTGTTTTCTCTGTGACTGTATTCTTGTGTCTGACATAGCATTTGGCACACACAAAACATTTTGCTGGAATAAATACATTTAAAAGATTCATAGCTCATCTGAGGAATGAGTGCGTGGTACCAGCCTTCTCTCAGGAAGAGATCTCAGTGCTGCCTGTTCTCTTTGTAGCTTTTGTCTGTGGAGGACAGTGAAGGCCTCTTGATCAAACTCGTATCCATGGTTCTAGAGAACATACTTCCCCCTTCTGACTGGTTGTGCCCTTGTTTGATTTCATCTTATATGACTTGATTAGAATCTCCTATTAAGTCCCATCTCATGATAGTAGTATTATATCCTCAAAGTTAGGAATTAGAGTTATGAAGAGTCATCTTTTTTTTCCTGGCTCTTTTCCTGAGTAGCTGGACTTTAGCTAATTCATTTAATCTCCTTGAATCTTAGTTTCCTCATCTTTTAAATGGTAGTGAAGTGCGTCCTGCCAAATCTTACCTGGTGCTGGTAAATGTTCAAAGAAATATGACTATCAATGCAATCAGAAAGTTGCTAATGAGCATAAAATCTAAAAAATATTTATCGTCATTTTATGACTTTTGAAATTCATTATAATGCCTTCGCAGGGCACCATCCAACTGGAATGCCTCAATCTACTTTTTAATGTGGTGAGGGGATATGCCATTGTACTTGTCACCACTAAGGAGCCATCAAAAGCCACATCTGGGTATGAAGTCATCTCATTCCATCCCCCACTCCTTGTTTGATGAAGAGGTAACTGAGGCTAGGAAAGGTTAAGTGATGTATTCGAGGTCACGAGGCTTTGAAGCTGCGGGGCTAAGAGCTGAATTTAAAGCATGAACTTCAAAGCCAGTGCTCCCACGGGTTCCCACAGCCTCCTTCCCCTGGTCCCAGAACAGGGACAGCTTCTGGTCAGGCTAAGAGGTAAAGGATTCAGGCCGATCTGTAAAGCTAATTAAAGGCAGAGCTGGGACCAGAGCGAGGCCTGTTGGCTGTTGGTCCAGGGCTCAGCTCCATACTTCCTTTCTGACAGAGGTGGACACCTGAGCCGGAGGATGCTCTCACAGCTTCTGTTCTTACCTCTTGGGCCATGCCTCCCACGGTCCAGGTTTCTACTTCTTGTAGAAAGTATTTCTATTTATATTCCTTTCACAAAGGAGAAAAAGGGAGATCGCCTGAACTTTTCACGTCCAGGTAGAACACTTTGCTTAATGCAGTAAGAGGAGAAAGCAGGATGGTTAGAATTTGAATACGAGGAGACACATTAGCAACAAGCAGTAAGGCTGAGCTGGAAGAAGTCAGCCAATCCCCTTCCACTTCCTCCCTGAGGTCTTTGCCTCTTCTGAGCTTGGCTTGGCCCTGACCTGAGTGAGCTCTGATATGACTGAAAGAAAGAGGAAATAGATTGTGCTTGTCTGAGGAGCTAGAGTAAGAGAAACTGCAGTCACCCTAAGGCCAGCTTGGACTTCCCCTGGTGACATTTGCTTTACTCGGGGGTAGATAATCTGGGCTGCAACATTCGCAAAACTTGGGCCTGCCTCCATCACCAGCCTGTTTGGTTTTCAGTTCTTTCCAAGGTATCATTTCCTGGTTGTTTCTTTGGCAATTTCTTCTGCACCGGCAAGGTTTAGCATTCCCGGGCGTTTACCAGGTGTTGGCTCCCCCTGCTGTCAGAAAGAAGCATTGCAAGGACTTGGCAAGTTGCTTGTATCTCAAGAACCAAGGACCACTGTCTGAGAGTGCCTTTCTCATGTCTCCTCAACACGACATTGACTGTCCACGTGCGTGGGTCCCTGCAAGATCCGGGAGCCGTCAGTGCTCAGTTCACACTTATGTTTATGCCTTAAGGGAGTCGATTTATGGAGTGCTCAACGTGGTTTGCTGAGCAATGCTTTCTAATTTCTGAAAACATAGGCTGTCGTGAGTGTTCGCAGCCTTCCTGGTCTCCTCTGAGCAGACAGTATGGGTACTTTTCTGATCGTGGTGGGAGCTGGATCCACCTTAGGTGCCTTGAGACTCTCAGGCTTTTTACAGCAGGGCACCAGAGACTGGAGTCCCATCAGAGCCGAGGAAGAGGAAGGGTTTCATCACTGCTGGCTGCACTAGGGCCTCAGGGTTGTAGAGGCTAAACTTCCTTCTTATTTACATTGCTGAACTGTCCCAGAGCAGTCGTTCTGGGCCTCAGTTACCCAGCTTCACAGGGTTGTCTCAGCCCTTAGGACAGGGGCTCTCAACCTGTGCATCCGAGACTCAACCCCTTTCACAGGGGTTGCCTAAGACCACGGGAAAGCATAGGCATTTACATTACAATTCATAAAGATAGCAAAATTAAAGTCATGAAGTAGCAGTAAAATAATTTTATGGTGGGGTCACCACAACATGGGAACTGTATGAAAGGGTTGCAGTGTCAGGAAAGCTGAGACCCCTGCCTTAGGCGGCGTCTACATCTTCAGCTCAGCTCCCTCTCTTGTCTGGGCTTCTTGTTCCCCTGCCTTTCAGGTTCCCATGTTCTAGGGCTCCTTGGGGAGTCATAGTAGCTTCAGGCTCCCCAAAGTATCTTTCCAAAGAACAAAGGTCACTACTCCATGTTGTAAGCACACACTGTCTCGGGCTCTTCTCCATGTGTGTGACGCATGCCTTTCTTACCCCCAGAGGTACTGCTCCGGACTCTCTCCCAGCATGCATTGCCTCTGCTCCAGCTGGAGTAGAAACAGCTGCCTGTCCAGTCCCTGGGCCATCCCATCAATACTTCAAACTGTCTGTGCCAGGCAGGGATTCAGCCAGGAGCACACACAGAGATGGGTCAGTCTCCGGCTTTCCAATGGCGCTCAGGTGGCCCTGAGCATCTGTAGGTTCTAAGCAGACTTTTTCTTTTGTCCCCATTTGCATTATGACATGGTTTTTAATCCCCCACACTCATGGCTGCAGTGTGCTGGAGATGAGTCCGGGGCTGGTCCTGTACTCTGGACAATGTTTCCATAGGTGGTTTGTGCTTTACCCCGGAACAAGGGCAGCTTCTCGTCATGCTAAGCGGTGAAAGATTCAGGCAGGTCCATGAGACTCATTAGAGGCAGAGCCAGGCCCACCATGAGGCCTGTTGGCTGTTGGTCCAGCTGTTGGCTCAGCTCCAGGCTCCCTTCCTGGCAGAGGTGGGCACCTGAGCCGGAAGGAGGCTCATGAAAGGCGTCTGTCACCCAAGATGACAGAAAGTTTCAAAGGCAAATATTCACTGGAGGCAAAGTGTGAACACTTCAAACAAGAGTCACTGAAACATTCCCTTCAGGGGGAGGGAGGAGGGGGGTGACACTTAGGGCCCAGAAATCCCAGCCGGTTGTGTGCAGATAGCCTGGCCAATCTCAGGAAGATGGACAGGCACCTTCTGTTATTAATGTTTTAAAATCCCTGTTTTTTTTCTTCTACAAAGGGAAAAAAATGTTATCCTCAGGTCATGAAGCTGATGTAGGCTCAGGAAGCCTGTGATGAAGGAGAGAGAGAGACAAAGAGAGAGAAAGAGAGAGAGAGACAGAGAGACAGAGAGAGAGACAGAGAGAGAGAGAGAGAGAGAGACAGAGAGAGAGAGAGACAGAGAGAGAGAGAGAGACAGAGAGAGAGAGAGAGAGAGACAGAGAGAGAGAGAGAGAGAGAGAGAATGCTTCTTGATTTCACCCAGCTCCCAGCTTTTTGTCCCTTGCAGCTATCCATTCCTCTTCCCTCATCCCTGGGAGCCTCTGCAGAGATGCAGGTGGCAGCAAAGGCCCTTCCTCAGAGGCACAAGCTCACCTTAGTCCCCTGCTCCCACAGGGCCCTTCTGAGAGGGCGTCCCTTTCTTCAAAAGCCCACCTTCTCTGTTTCAGCTGTGCCTCTCCCCTCCCCCGTTATCCTCACCCTCTCTGTTGGGATCTCAGCCCCGCAAGTCCTCTGTTGGGACTTGCTCACATTCTCCTGACTCTCAGGGGTCTTCCTGTCTGTTGGTATTTCTCAACAGCAGCCCCTTCCCTTGGGCTCCCCCACCCCCTTGCCCACTTGACAGCTGCGGAGGGGATTAATGAGAGAATCTCTCACCCAGGTGCTAGCGGGCAGGGGTGGGAAGGGGCTACGTGAAAGTGTGGGGTCCCGGCCCTGCGAGTGGGTGGGCTTGTCTCTCCAGAAGAGGCCCTCAAGGCCGTTTAGAATACCTTGGATTTAATATACTGATCCTTTTGTGGTCAACAAAGTAAGTTTAAAATATTTTTGTTGAAAATAACTTACAGAAAGGACTCCTCCCCTCACCCCATCCCCAATACACACAGCACTGTTGTCCGGGCAGGAGACGGCTTACAAGACACAGCAAGAATGTACATAAATACTGATCAATTAAAGGAACAAGATTCTGTTTATTTGACATCTTAAAGATAAGTAGCATACTGAGAGAAAGACATTTCGGCTGTACACTACTTGCAGAAAACCACACCATGCTGTACATATAGCGCTCCTGTAACTCATGCACAAGAGCTGATGCAGGAAGGGCTTCAGAGAGAAGGAACATGAGAAAATACAAAGAAGTATCGGCTGCATTATCAAACGGTTAACAAAGTAGTCGATTGTGCACTAGGCAACTGTCACAGCCTGTCACAGTGGGAACTGGGACGATCTAGACAGTCGCTTATTATTTGGTAAAAATGGATTAAGCCTGACTTTGCATTAGATAATCTTCCAGGTGCTTGGAACATAACAGGGACCAAGAAAATGAAAATACCAGTTCATGTTCTGGCTTATGTTCTCCTGAGAGACGGAAAGCAGGCCCTCGATGTGATCATTAGCTAAAGCAGTCAAGAGGGGGCTATGGAAGGGAAAACGGGAGAATATCAGGAAGGTTATGGGAACTCAGGTAGGACACTCGGAAGCTGTCTTATCAAGACCACACTGTTCTCTGGATCCATTCTTTTCTTGATTTTAGTTGTTTGACATACAAAGTATCTCCTGTTTTCAGTTGAGTGGCTTTTCAACCCCATGTCTGCATGGTAAAGTTTTGGTTCAAAAGCTTATTTTGTGCTGTCTATCATCTTTAACCCAAGATGGTGTAATTTTTTAAAAAAACTTTATGGACTTTTATTTATTTACTTATAATCTATTAGTTAAGAACCATCTTGACAATGATCTTTAAAGTAAGTTTTTTTTTAAATTAGACATTTGCTTTATTTACATTTCAAATGTTATCCCCTTTCCCCGTTACCCCTCCAACCCCCATCCCATCCCCCTCCCCCTGCTTACCAACCCCCTTCCCACTTTCCTGACTGGCATTCCCCTACTCTGGGGCATCAAACCTTCACAGAACCAATGGCCTCTCCTCTCACTGATGCCTGAAATGGCCATCTCTGCTACATTTGTAGCTGGAGCCATGGGTCCCTCCATGTGTACTCTTCGGTTGATGAGTAAGGTTTTAATGACCTTAATGTTTTAAGATTCACTCCCTCCCCACCAAGCCTTACTATGTAGCTAGGAGGTCCGGCTCTCATGGAGATCTCTCTCCCCCCATTGCTGAGATTGAGTGTGTACACCCCAAACAACGGCAAAGCTCTATTTTAAAATAGACTGGATCTGCGTGTCACAGGGGAGACAGCTCTTCACCCCTTAAAGGAGAGACATACCTTCATTCCCTTATTGGGAGATACAGATTCACCCCCCATTATGGGGAGATATACCTTCACACCTTTACAGGGGACACATCTTCACACCCATACAGGGGTGACACATTCTCACACTCACAGAGGACACACTTTCACACCCTTACAGGGCAGGATGCACTAGGAAAGTCAGAGATAGGGACCCCTGAAAATCCATTTCTCTCTCTAAGAAACCAGAACTCTGGCAAAAATGGACATAATTGATGTTTTCAGAATTCTGTAAATTATCCAAAGGCTTGCAATACTCTGAGAAATGTTCACTAAGGAAAAAATGGGTAGAACTTGACAAGAAAACAAGATCACTTGTCTTAACTCCATGATAGCATAATGTTCCGGTTTCATTTTTGTTGTTGTGATAAGTTACACTGCTCCCCCTCCTAAGATAGTGGGGAAAGGACTTCTTTTAGTTTATAATTCCGGGTAATAATCCATAACAGTGTAGAAGCCAAGACACCAGGAACTTAGAGCAGCTAGTCACCTCACATCCAGTCAGGAGCAGTCAGACATGAATCTGTGAACACTTACCTGCTTCTTCATTTCTGTTCAGCAAGATTTCTCCACGTTTACATAGTTCAGGACTCCTTGCCTAGGTATCGGTGCTGCTCACAGTGGGCCTGAGTATTAATTCAGGCAGTTACCCAGACATGTTCACATGCCAACCCAACATAGACAATCTCTTATTGACACCCTCTTCCTGGGTAAGTCTAGGTTGGGTCAAGTTGATAATTAAAATTAGCAGTCACACCTTGAAAGCAATATCCTTGGAAGCCTGGTTCGTGTGAAAGCCACCAGTCCAGCCACTGCTGGAGAGGCTTGGAGGAACTCTCAAACTCTGTCTCCAGAGCACTGTCATTGACTCCATGAAAAAGCCCTACAGTTCCTGAGTTTATCTTTATTTCACTTAGGAAAGTCCCATTCCTAGGTCATTTTCCAAAAACAGTTCACTGTACTCATTTAACATTACGCTACACAAGAAAGAGATTCCCCTGGGTAAGAAGCTGGCCAAAAATCTGAGAATGATATGTCAATAGGGGCCTCCACCAAGCTATCACCTATTCCTGTGGCTTCAGAAGGCCAGCAACAGGTGTGGGATATGCATAGGCCCAGGAAAATCTCAAGAGAGCCATGGCCTCTCACCCCAGCTGGTGCTGAGCTGGATCCCCAGGGGAAAAGTGAGGACAGAATTGTAGGCTATTGGCACACTGAAGACATGTGCACAGCATGCATGCATGGCCCGGGATAAGAGTGGCCCATTACTCCAGGGCATTTACAGTTATGTCTCTATCTGTTGGTGGCAGAATGGGAGAGACCGTCAACTATTTTAAGGATGTGGTACCCTGTCGATCCATCCATCCATCACCAGAGCAGGGCCCAACACCTGTGATTATATGAGCAGTACAAACAAGGTCATCTTCAAACCAAACCAAACCAAACCAAACCAAACCAAACCAAACCAAACCAGGAAAGAGGCTGGAGAGATAGCTTAGTGGTTAAGAGCACTGACTAGTCTCCCAGAGGATCCAGGTTCGATCCACAGCATCCACATGGCAGCTCACAACTGTATGTAAATTCAGTACTAGGGAATCCAATGATCTTTGTCCCCCATAGGCACCAGGCACACATTCAGGCAAAACATGCCCCCCACAGATAAGTAAGTAAGTAAGTAAGTAAATAAATAAATGAATAAAAACAAGAAGATTTGACATTGAGAAGGATTTGGGAAGTAGGGGTAGATCTGGGAAGTTAGGGAGCAGATATGATCAAAATATATTGTATGCATATGTGAAATTCTCAAAATATTAATACAAATATATTTAAATAAAAATGAATTCTGTCTAATTATTAGCTAATTTTTAAGCATCTAGCTCTTTTTGGCCCACCCACCCCCACCCTTAACCCCCTCCAGCCCCAGGACTCCCCTCTGTCCATCCGCTCCTCCTCACAACCACAAGGATTCTGCTGCGCTCCCTCCTCCTCCTGTCTTTTTCTTTTTTTAAACCTCAGTGCTCTTTGTCTTCCCCTCCCTCCCTCTGTTCCTGGTGCTCCCTTCTCTGTGTCCTCCCTGTGTCCTCCCCGCACCCGCTTGCTCTGCGCCTGCTCTGTAACAGCCAGGTCCAGTCTGCTGGTCACGGTCAGTCTTCTACTTTGTCTCTCTGCTCTGAACTCTTCCAGATGCTGTTCTCTCTCTCTCTCTCTCTCTCTCTCTCTCTCTCTCTCTCTCTCTCGTCTACAATAAAAACTTCCCTTTAGCCATGGAGCGGTCATGTCATCAGTTTATACAAAAACTTCAGTGCCCGCATGTGACAAAGATGACAGAGTGCATAGAATCATCCCCGAAGGCAAACAGGGCTACTGATTGTACTAAACAAATGTCCCTGGCAGTGGTGGCAGCCGTGGCAGGACAATGCGGACAGTACAGCTGTGAGAAAGGCCACTTATAAAAGTACTGTTCTCAACCAAAAAAAGTTGGAAGAAGAACAGCCATGTTATCTTACTGTAATCACAGAAAACAAAAACAAAAACAAAAAATCAAATGAACTCTGTCAGGTCGGGAGGCATGCATGTTGGATTTGTTAGACAAAGACTTCAAATTGGCATTTGTCAATTTGTTCAAAGAAAAGAAAACTTTGGTCCAAGATTGAGGGCAAACACAGCAACAGTGTCTCCCCAAAGAGAGTGGACTAACTAACAAGACATTGACGAGAGACACACAGATGAAAAGAGACACACAGACAGTCTGGGGCTGGAACATTTAGGAAGTGATGTGGACTCGTCACTTTGACTCCGATCAGATTTGATGAGACAGAAGAATCAGTTGGCTCTGAGACATGGGACTTGAACCAGGCTGCAGGAGCACGTCTTTGATCAAAGCACTCATGAGGCAGAAGCAGGCAGATCTTTGTGAGCGCTAGGCAAATCTGGTCTACACAGTGAGGGCCAGGACAGCCAAGGCTACATAGTGACATCCTGTGTCCAAACAAACCAAGTTAGTCAGTCAGACAGAAAGCTGTTTTAGAATTACCTGGTCTCAGGGACACAAATAAATAAGAAGTAAGTAAACTTCAGAGATTGGTGTTTCTTTATTAAGCATACAGACATACTCACAATGATGCTTACAGGAGAATTAAGAAAGAAATAGAAAAACATTTAAGGAACATTAAAAAAACAAAAACAACAAACCTTAGCAAACTCCAAGTAGAATCAATTCAAGGGGATTTAAACATTACCACAATGCTTAAAAGTCCAAGACAAACAGAATATTGAAAGTGGCAACATAACCCAGTTCACCATTTGTGAGCTCTTCCCTAAGATTAATGGCTAAAACCATCAGGAATCATTGACATCAGAAGACGGTGAGTTGCCAAACTGCTGAGAGAATTAGGCTGTCGAGAAAGAGCTTTATATATTAAGTGCAGTATTGTTTAAAAAACTAACAAGAACGTAAGATGCCAAGGGAAAAAATAATAAAAAATAACTTAGTATAAGAATTCTCCCATAAGAAATACTAGCAAGAGTTCATCCCAGTTCAAAGGAAGAGTGGCTGGTGGCTGCGGCAGCGGTGGTGGTGGTGGCAGCGGCGGCAGAGGCGGCGGCAGCTTGCCCCCACCTGGAGAAGAACAGCTTTGTTGCGAAGGGCAGCTAAATGGGCAAAGGGGAAAGACAGCAGAGACAGATTTCTGTCTGTACCTTTTTTTTCCCCTATTTTGTTTCTTTCTTTTAAAAGAAAATTTACAAAACAATAGTAATTTTATTTTTATTTGTTTGAGACAGTTTCAAGTAGTCCAGCCTGACCTTAAACTCACTTGGAAGCTGAGTACGAACCCTTAATCCTCCTGCTTCAGCTCCTGTAGAATTACAGGCCTGACTTGAAGCAATGACTATCACACTACTGATAGCTTTACAATGTATGAAGCTGCTTGAAAGAAATTGTCTTTATGGAGCACAAGACCAGGTACAGGGAAGCCATACTCATACCAAGAGAGTGGCAAAGACCACAGAAGATGGATTGTGACAGGTTAGGTGTAAGGTTTATCACTTCAGTAATTGAATGAGGTGGGAGGGAGGTAGAAGGTTTACATCATCAGTAATTGAATGAGGTGGGAATGGATTTAAACACTCAAGGCAGAAGCCAGCAAATAGATACGGGGAACATCCAAATATTTACTATAAAAGACAAATATTAGATTTAATGACACACACAAGTTCTAAGAAAAAGGACAGTGAAGGATTTCTGGGTAGTAAACAAAAGAAAACTGAGAATGGTGTGTTAACATCAGCTGAAGCAGGCTTTAGGGTAAAAAGTATTACTAGAGAAACAGACCTTTTATAGCAATGGAAATATCAATACACCAAGAAGAAATAATTATAAGCATCTATGTGTCTATAAGAAGAAAAACTGACAAAATTAAATGAAGAATTCAACAATTCGACAATGATAATTAGAATCATCCATGTTACAGTTCTTGTGTGTATGTTGTTATGGTTGTATGTACATACGTGTGTAAATGTGTGCCTGTGCATGCGGAGGTCAGAGGACAACCTTAGGTGTCCTGCTCTGTCACTCTGGGCCTTACTCCCTTGAGACAGGATCTCTCAGTGAATCTGGAGCTGGGCTGGCGTGGCCAGCAGCCAGCAAGCCTCAGCGGCCTGCCTGCCTCTGCCTTACACAGAGGTTTACATGGCTGTTTACATGACTTCCAGGGTCAGAACTCAGGGTTTCCTGCTCGGACAGCAAATGTTCTTACCCACTGGGCCATTTGCCCAGCCCCCAATAGCACTCTTTCAGCAATGGGTAGAACAAGTAGACCAAAGAATAAGGGAAAGGAAGATCTGCAAACAATTATAAACCAACCGCCCTGACAGGCACCCACAGGGCATTGTACTCCCCCACAACCACGGGCTGCCATCTTTTCAACTGCACGTGGAGATGTCCCAGAATGAGCCCTTAGGCCAGAAATACGTTTTAATAGGCTTGAAGAGGTTAAAACTATACAAAATATGTTTTCTAACCACAACAGAATTCAATTAAAGTCAGTATTAGAAACAAATATGAAGAAATGAAGGAATAATGAGAAACTAAACAACACATTCATAAATGACTCGAGCTGAGACAACAGAGACATTAGAAACAGTGTTAAGTGAATAAGGACAAAATCACAATGTGGCCAACCTGCTGGTGAAGCAACAGCTCAGTGGCAGTTATGTGGAGTTATAAGAGGAATAAAGATCTCAGATCCATAACTTGACCTTTTGCTTAGGGAGAGCAGGAAAGGGACAAGCTAGCCAAAGGAAGCAGAAGTAAGGAAAGAGTAGCAGCAGAAGGTGTGTATGTGTGTGTGTGTGTGTATGTGTGTGCATGTGTGTGTGTGTGTGTGTGTGTGTAAGAGCAAATAGAAAAGGAATATAGAAAAAAACCCATGAAACTTTTAGCTGTAGAATGGAAGAATTATGTTTCTAAAGCCTGCAATGAAAGAAGAGACATCGCTACAGACCTCATAGCAATGAGAAGGACGATAAGGAAATGGTTGTGTGCCAAGAGATTAGATAGCATGACAGAAGTGTCCCTGGAAAGACACAGCTACTTAAACTGACTCAAGAATAGAGCGTATGAGTCAGTCTATAATGAATACTCCAGCCTTAACATGTGTGTCCCCACATTCACATACTGATGCCCTAGTTCCCAGTGTGATGGGAGAGTACTTGGCCATGTGGGCTTTGGGAGGTAACTAGCGTTAGATGAGGCCGTGGGGTGGAGCCTCTTCTAGTGTAAGAAGAGGAAGGTCCCAGCATTCTCTCTGCCATGCAGAGGTACAGCAAGAAGGCATCTGTCTGCAAACTGAGAAGAAATCTGGATTTCACGTAGCAAATATGCACCCTGAGCTTGGATTTTCTGCCTTCAGCTCTGTGAGACATGGACCACTGTGGCTGAAGTCATTCCATCTGTGGTATCTTCATGATAGCAGGCTGAACCGACTAAGCCAGCCGGAGACTGATATCAGCAGATACATCTCTCCTTCTGCCTGCTGCTCTCAGAGCTGGCTCCCAAGGACGGCACAAGAGACACTGAACTCAGAGCAGGTTCACTGAGTTTCTTTGGCTCCTAACAAAAGCACATAGACTACAGTGAACTTTTGGCCTGGCCTTGGAAGTCACACAACTTGAAGTGTGTCATACTCTACTGAGGGAGGCAGTCTTCAAGGTCTGTGAGGGCTCAGGGAGAGGTCACAGGCCCCTTCACACCCTTTAGAGCTATCAAAGACGAGCCCATCAATCACAACACGTTGATGTGAACTGTACTTCAGATGGTATAGCTCCTATAAGATGCAGAAGGACTGGGTGGGAAGGAGCACAGGTGTTTTGATTTAGTAATCTGGTTCCAGGACGGTGACAAACATGGTGACCTAGGATGGCTATGCAGGCTGGATTTTCAGCAACTCCAGAAGCGTGGTGACTTCCAGAGATACTAGATTTCCCTGGGTGGCATGATGTGGCCACCTGGATGGGTTCACAGATGTCAATTGTAATTAGGATATGAAATAACATTTTCAAACAACAAGCAATAGAGACTAAAATGCAAAAGGGAAATGGGGAAAGAAGGCTTTGGCCAGCCTTGGAGAGTAAGCCTTGGTCAACGAGATGATGAGACGAGGACCATTTCTTAGCAACAGTTCTGAAATGGCAGGCTGTCTCTGGGGAGGCTAATGTTTCACATAGTAGATGGTGCCAGGGTACTGCTTACTTGTGATGGACCTGTCTTCCTTTCCTGGGGCTGACAGGGGTGGGCTCTGGGGACTTCATTTGTGCTTCATGACTCGGGTCTCTCAGCAGATACCCTCCTCCTACCCACAGGGAGGGTCGTCCGACTCATTCCGGCCTGTTGACTACTTGTCAAGCATTTTCAGGCTGGGATGAAGAAAGAGATGTGCTTTCTTCGTGGCTGTGAGAGGCAGGAGCTGAGAAGCTCAGAGGCCTTGGCCACTAGACTAGAAAGACAGATGTCTGAGGGAGAGAAGCAGCTCTCTCTGCCCTTCCATTGGTTACATGATCCCAACACGCTTCTAGTGACCCCCTTTTATTTCTTTGGCCTCTCCTGGTTAAGGCAATGCTGGGTACAATGGCACACTCCTAGACTTGAGAAATGGAAGCAGGAGGATCAAAAGTCAAGTGCAACAACACAAATCAAACAGATCGTGAGGTGAAGAAATCGTGCAGGGGACTGGAGGGACGGGTGGTTCAGTGGTGAGAACACTTGTTGCTCTTTCCAGAGGACCAGGAGTTAATTCTGAGCACTCACTTGGTAGCTCATGACTACTAAGTCTCCAGTTCCAGGGGACTAGATGCTGTCTTCTGGTCTCCGAGGTACCAGGTGCGAATGTGGTGTACAGATACACATTCAGGCAAAAATACTGAGACACATAAGATAAAAATCAATAAACATTAAAAACAGAAAAAAAAGAAAACCCAGCATAAGGATGGCTTCAGTAGCTGTAACACAGCTTTATTAGCCAGTGCTCCGGTTCCAAGCAGGGCCATAAGCAGGCGATGGTCATCTGGGAGCCGAGGGCACGGCGTTCTTCCAGTCAGCATCTCTCGAGCAGTATCCCTCTGGCTGCCAGGCTTCTCAAACTGAGCCAGAGGCGGACACACCGGCCAGGATTCTGACCCCCGAGGAGTTTAGGTCTGGCGGAAAGGCAGGCATGAAGCTAACCCAGCCCCATGTCAGTGTGTCCTTAGACATTCTGATAAACACGCCAGAGGAAAGGGAGATGTTACGAGAGGTCACAGTCCCACGTGCTTAAAACTGTGTGATGTTGGAGAGGTTTCTTAACATCTCTGGGCCTTGGTTGCCAATGATGAAAGAATAAAAAAGACCTCATAGCAGGAGCTGGTTGGGCGGAGGGACTGAGCCTGGCACACTGTCTCACCGCTGTTGCTGCTTCTGCTGTGGAGCATAAATGTCACTTCACTCTTACCTCGAAGATTTCTTCCCCATCTGGGTTTCAGTTCACGTGTTCCTTACCTCAGAAGGGTCTTCCAGCTCTGAACTCTGTGTTCTGCTTCTCACTCTGAGGCAGGAGCTGCCTGGTGGTAACCAGAAAGATGAGGGCAGAGTCTGGAACGTCTCCATGTCTCATAAGGACTCACAATTTTATCCTCTGTGTTACGAGGAGCAATGGAAGATGTGTAATCAGGATAGGTACAATCCAAATATATGTGCTAAAAGGTCAGTGGCAAGCTTGAAAATGATCAGATTTTATGTTTATAAAATGCATATCTGCTCACTTGGAAAATGCAGAAAAACACTAAGAAGGATTTATTATTATTATTTTTTAAATCTCCTTAAGTCGGGTGCTCAAAACCATCACTAATAACCTGGAATATGGCCTTGCACTCGTTAACCAGTATTTATCTTTAATAGCATACTTGGAATGGTTATGCTGCACACACTGTCCAATCAACCAGCACGTAGGGAAACATTGTGTTGTATGATGGTTTTATTCCAAGGTTTTGCAGGAAGAGGCAGGCGATGATGGGAAGGAGGGTGCAGTGCCTGGCTGCCCCAGCCAATCAGCTCGACGGGAAGTGGGTCCTGCTCAGGGCACGGGTTTAGGTTGTCATTTGGAGACTGCTTCTGAACCCCAAGTGGCTTCTAGTTTCTCTGAGTTCTCCAGGAGCAGGCCTATGCTAGAACCTCTTCTCCCCCGTACACCTGACCATCAAAAGCGGCTGTCCGTGTGGCCCGAAGCTTGGGAATTGGCCCTTCGCTGCTGTTCTGTCCTGTGTGGCCTGGAGCATGGGGATTGGTCCTTTGTTGCTGTTCTAGGCACCTCTTGAATCTTCATCTTTTCCCCTTCACAAGTCAAGTCAGAATGGAGACAAGGCCTGGCAACCTCGGCTGTTTATAATTATGATAAACTGCCAACTTTGTATCTACCAGCCTCCTAAGATGAAACCTATCCACCAAACTCTGGGGCAACTAGATTAGCTTGCTCGAGGCTCAGAAACTAGAAGGTGTTAGCACCACCTAATGTAAGGATGTCAGAGTCAAATTCCAGAGTTTAGCTGCGTCTTCATACAGCCGATGCCATCTCTATGATATCTTAAGACCCTGTTCTGTTTGGGGCAGAAGTTTACTTTCTCGAGTTAGCTCTCTTTCTGGGCTGGATCCAACCTCAAAGAGTAACCATCGGCTGGGGAAGAGCTGGCTGGGCCCAGTGCCCAGTGCCCAGTGCCCGGTGTCTTTATGATCTGCAAATGATGGGCAGGTACTTGAGCTGACAGCCAAAAGCTTGAGAGACAGAATATAGACCTAGCATGCAGGTTCCCCAAGGAGAGAAAGTGGGGCTTGGGAGTTGGAGTCTCAGGAGATCAAGGTTGTCTGTACTCGGACACCTATCAGGAACCCTGGGCACAGCTCAGTCAGGTTCCAGTAACTTCCCCAGATCTGGCTGGAAAAATCCTCAGAATGCCAGGCCACCAGGCAGCCTTCTTGGGAAAGCCAATCTCGTGATGACCCCTCCCTCCTATTCATGGAAAAGTACAGGCAGATCGGGTGCCCTCCGCGCCTGCAGGCAGATGCCTGGCTGCCCTCTGGCTTCTCCAACTGTGAATGCTGATGGGTTTGTCCTTGGGCCAGGGCTAGAGGAAAATAGTTTCCCCAAAAAAGCAGTTTTTAAAAAAGTATCTGGAAAATGTCCACAATCTGAGTGGGGTGGGATGTCTTCTAGACTGGCTTGCATTGCAGCTGAGGACTCTGTGGTCCTCCAGCAAAGAGGCAGGGAAGGAATATGAAATCCTACCCCCCAAAGAGCCAAGTTTTTTTTTCCCTCAGTTTTTGATAGGGTCATGAACATGGAGCCTGCTGGGGGCTGGGCCTCCTGGTGGCTGCTTCTCAAGCCTGTGGGGCGGCAGTGGGCAGGTCAGGACGCCTGACTGAATATGCCCGGTGCTCAGCTAGGCCTCCCAGTTCTCCCCTCTTCTCCCTCCCTCCCTCCCTCCCTCCCTCCCTCCCTCCCTCCCTCCCTCCCTCCCTCCCTCTCCCTTTCCTCTTGCTCTGTCCTTCTTCCTTCCCTTGGGTAGTGTGATACAATTTGTATACAACCCTCATTTGATCCCCTAGAACCGAGCCCTGGCAGAGCCGTGCTTGGCCCACAGCAGGTTTACTGGTACCACAGAGAGCCCGAGCGACCCAGGAGAGCACGAGCGACCCAGGAGAGCCCCTTCACCTCTTCAAGCCGCAGTGTCTGAGCCCTGACATCTTGTGCCCTCAGCTTCGAACGCTTGGTGGGCTCGGCTTGTCCACCAAGTCCTAATTTTCTAGCTGGTGCTGGTAAGAGCGCCCCCTTCCACACAGTCAGCCACCTCATTTCCCAGAGCCAGGTCTGCCAAGACCTTTCCACACTTCCAAGGCCAAGGCCTGCTCTTCTCTGCGTCTCCACACGGTCCAGGCCAAGGGGCTCACACTGAACACATTGCAAGTTCAGCCCTGGGGTGACTGTGTGTGTGTGTGTGTGTGTGTGTGTGTGTGTGTGTGTAAAATTCAGGGTCTCAATGTTAGGGTCAAGGGTGAGGTAGTGGGAGTGTGGATCATGGACAGAGGGAACACTGTGGCAATTCTTCCCTAGGCTGAACATCTTGATCCGAGTTGAATGGTTTGGGGGTGCATTTCTTTTTTCTGAACCAGGTGGCTACTGTTCCATGAACTGAAAGCATTGTAACAAATGTATCCCTGAACACTGGTGTGAGGGCTTTGCTCCCCCGCCTCTGACACCCCTGTACCCCCCTCCGCACCCCCCCCAGGCTGGCGATGTCAGAGTGTCAGCACGACTGTCTATGTGCCTGGCTAGACTTGGCCTGGTGGTGCTGGTTGTGTGGGGAGAGCGTGTTGAGATGACTTGGGGAACAGAGAGGTCTTGGCAGTGGGAGAAGGGTGGGTCACTGCCTTTTGTCTTCTGTGTGTGACAAGAGAGGGGATGGTAGAGGTGGAGTGGCTCCAGGCTCTCCCACCCCCACCATGTTCAAAATCCAGTTTATTGAATTTACAGTAAAGGTTTTATGGGACTTTCCTGGAAGCATCTCATTACGGAAACTCTTGTGCTGGCAGTTTGGTGGCTGCTGTCTGGGTTGCTTGGGAGAGGTTGAGTCAGGCCCTGTCTTGATGGAAACTTCCTTTGCCTGGGTCACCCAAGGGGAGGCACCGAGGGCTTCCCTTGAGGAGATGGCCATCTTGCAGCTTGGTCTTCACTGGCGCTAAGCTGCTGCTTCTCTGGCCCTTTGCCCTGGCTTCCAGGCCTCCATTCTTCAGGTGAAGTGTGTGGGAAAGGCCTCTCCTGTGATTCAGGGCATCTTCATAATTTCTCACATTTCTGCAAAACATCAGGGGATGGTCTGCAGAGCAAAGCAACCCATCTCGACAAGAAAGACCTTGTTGATTACCAGGGACATGGAAGCACATAGGCCACATCTAGATCAGAGTCCCTTGGCGCCAACCTGAGGTGCCTCCAGAATGCCGCTTGGAAACTCACTTCCTGGCTCCCCCAGCATCCTCCTGGGCTCTTCCCTAGTGATGGTTTCCTCATCGCTAGGGAACTCCAACTGAAGAATGGCTGACTTCTTTAGGAATTGTCTCTAGGATCTTTGAAGGGGTCAGGAACACAGATTAGGAATGTAGGTGATTATGACGCATGGAGACCATGAACTGGGAGCTCATTCCCGGCTCCCCAGACTCCCTAGTTGTCATTTCCGGCAGTAAAAGTCACTGGCTCTGTCCCACATACTTCTTGTTTCAGTATTTGCATAGAGGATGTTGATATCTTTCAAAACTCAGGAACATTCGGGAACCAGACTAGATTGGCAACTGTGAAGTTGGGTTTCTCAAGTTCCTCCAGACACTCATGTGCTGTGCGTCCCCTCTGGGAGGGTGTTGGCTATAGTGTCAGAGTCCCACTTTCTTGGGGTAAATCTGGACCTTCTTAGAGCTAGGGAACCTTCCTGTCAGTCCCTTGTGCCCAGGTGCCACCCTCATGGACGTTGGTGTCACTGGAGACAACCGGCTGGAAATTCTACTACCACTCTGAGAGTATTGGCCTGGCTAGTCTGAGACTGCTGCTCTGAGGAGCCTCTGGGAGCATGGATGAGTGTGAGAAAGCCTCGGTGCTCACACACTCCGTTTCCTTCTCTGCAGAAGGGAGGGTAACACTAACGTGGCAGGTTGCTGCGTAAGCCAAACTCACTGAGAGCATCTGGAAGTAGGATGGCCCTAGCTGGAATCACCACCCCTCACTTCTCCCAGTGTGGAGACCCCAGACAAGCCTGTCTGAGAACAAACAACTACTTGCAGTCATTGACTACACACTGTAGACACCACAGCACAGTCTGGCTAGTTTTCATTTCTCCCAGGTCTGTTTCCAACATGTAGGTCTGGGCCTGTCTGTCTGAGACAATGAGTCCCCAGGGGTGGGGTGGGTTCTTTAAGCTGCACTAGGCCCGGCTGCCTACTGTTGATGACAGTGACAATAACAGCACACATTCTACAGCTGTCATGGCTTGTGACTTGCACAGCACCCCTGGGAGGTAGCAAGGACCGGAGAGGAGGATAGACAAGAGAGCAGACATACAGATGATTGTGGAACCAGAACCAGACCTAGAGCATGGCCTGTCTGTGCAGTGAGGTGGAGTCATTGCACACTCATGCATGTGCAAAGACCGGAAGTCAGTGTTGGGTTGTTTCTTCTATTTCTTCTCACCTAATCTGTTTGGAGACGAGGTCCTGTCCCTGCATCTGGAGCTTGCCACTTCACTGTGGGGGCCAGCAGTGAGTTCTGGGGGATCTGACTGTGTCTGGCTCCCAGCACTGGGATCTCAGGTGCATATTAGCAGCTTTTTGTGTGGGCTCTGGGAATCCACACTCAGGTCCTCACACTTGTGCAACAAACACTTTATTGGATGCTCTTTCCACAGACTAGACATTTTAACACAACACGCCCTCGGCCCTGTTGTTTTACTGGGCATGGCTTGAGTGCAAATAGCCAAATTAGATGGCTGAGTGTCCACTTGGTGTAACAGTGCCTTCTGAATATATGAATGGCCTTGTCCCGGGACTCTGCAGGTTTGTTATCCAGGGAAGCTGAGGGCTCAGTCGTGATGTTGAGGGGAGGCAGAGCCACAAGTTGTGGCTGTCCCTGTGTCTGCATCCCTGAGGAGCAGCAGGGCACAGAAGCACCACTCACGTGGCTGGTGGCATCACCCCTGTGCTTGCAGGTCGGTCTTGTGTTGAACAGTGGTGGGGAGCCAGCCACTCTTGTCCCTGAACCAGCTGCATGCCACGTTGCATGCCGCATGCTCTCTCACTCACGCTTCTGGCCTTCCTGACATGTTGCATCCAGTAACTTATCATACACAGGGAAAATGGTAGCTTCCCTGGCTGTGAAGGTTTTATAATCTAGTTGATGAGTTAACAATGGAAGTAGGCAAATTAATGCGCCAGAGAATAACACTGACACAGACACAGAGACATGTATGCAAACGCAGAGAGGGAGGGGGAAGGAAAGGGAGAGGGAGAGGGAAATAGTTATAAACAGAGACAGAGAGACAGATGGAAGACAGACAGACAGACACACACACAGACACACACACACACACACACACAGAGCGAGAGCGAGTGAGCGAGAGAGAGAGAGAGAGAGAGAGAGAGAGAGAGAGAGAGAGAGAATACATCAAATCCAGAATAAGGTCTAGATTTTGGCTGCATGTAGGAATCAGGGGTTCATCTGACACGCTACCAGGAATGCCAGGTGTGAAGAAGGAAGATCATGTCCCCAGGCCATCATGGAGGGACAGGAAAGACAAGCCTGAACACAGGAGTGGGTGTCATTGTGGTTCCGCCCAACTTCCCTCATAGCTGCAGGCTCTGGCAAACAGTCTTTTTATTTTGCTACCAGACCATTCCTTGGTCGGGAGGGCATCTGACCTAACTGTAACTAAACTGTAGGCTTGTGTGGGTGTGGCTTGTGCGGGAGGATGAGCAAGGGCAGCTTGGTTCCCCTGGATGGTTCTGAACCGCAAGGCACAGAGAGGGGGCAGTGGTGGGTGGGTATGCGGGCCAATTTTCTCGTGGCTGTGAGAAAATGCCCAACAAATACAATTTAAAGAAGGAAAGTTTATTTGACTCATGAGGGTGCATCATGGTGGGGAGGCCTGGGAGTGGAGCGTAGGGTCGTGTGCTGTCTGCAGCCAGGAAGGAGAGCTGCTACGCTTCCTTCCTTCTTTTATCAAATTATTACAGGGAGCTGGGGAGATGGCTCAACAGTAAAATTCCACATGATGGGGGAGAACTGAGTCTCACCAGCCCTCTGTGCTCCATGTGGGAGTTACAGCTATTTACTACGTAAAGAAAGAAATACTAAAATTCTAAATACTTATTTATGTGTATGTTTATTTATGTTTTATATGTGTATGTGCACGACATGTGTGCCTGGTGCCTGTGGAGGTTGGGAGAGGGCCTCAGATCCCCTGTAAGTGGACTTATGGATTGTTGTGAGCCATCTCATAGGTACTGGGAACCAGACGCGGGTACAGGAAGGCTTCCTGTAGGGTCTGCTAGGCAGAACTCTTGGTTGTAGCAGGCGAAATGCTAATTTCACTTTCCTCTAGAATGTATGTGTCATTTGGGATCCAGTTATCTCCTCATAGTCTGACAAACTGAAGGATGGTTATGCTGCTCTTAGGGCCTGGGGTGGGACAAGGTCAAGGGTGGAGGAGAGGGGTCCAGAGGGGACACCTGCTGCCCTGAAGCCCGACACTGGGTGGAGGCTATCTGTTCTCTTCCCAAGACTCTCCAGGGAGGCTGGCCTTTCCCCACGATGGTTCTTTAGATGCATCCACCATGTGGTCTTGGTCCACATCCCCCCACCCCCGGCATCCACCATCTATTGTTTGGGCTATAGTCCACAAAGGCCTGTGTTCGTGTCTAAGGCTGCAGGTGGTAGAGTGTCTTCCATTCCTGGACTCTGGATCCATCAGGGTATCATCTCTGGCACTCTGCCAGACACCTTTGACAGGTCATTCACATCTCCATGCCTCTATTTCCGTCATGGGAACATGGAAACCATGCCATTGGCCATCCAGTAGCAATGTCAGCCTCTCTTCTAGAGGTAGAGACTGAATGGCTGTTATTGAGAGAACTTTGTTAATGGACTGTGGTGCCAAGTGAGAAGGTGACATTGCTTTCTCCTTGTAAGGACTGTCCTTCACAACACTCCCCCCTCCCTCACAGCTGGGCCAAAGTTACATTAGTACACTGTGGAGCAGATGGGGGGTCCACAAAGAGCTGTTGAATGTGATCATCTCCTGCTCTCACAGACTCTTGGTTAACCTTTGTCTGGGGCCTCTGGAGGACCAGCCTTCCCGTGCTGCTGTCGGAGCCTCTCAGGGTGCATGTGATCATGGAGCCTTGCCAAGAGAATATGGTCAACTCCAGCCGTGCCCCAAAGTCCAGTGTGTTTTGGAGATGATATGATGAGTGCATGGTTGAGGTGGGCAAGTGGCTCTTGGGACCCACCTCACCGATCAGACAGAGTAGGGTGGGGCAAAGGAAACACTGAATTCTTCTAAGAGCTTCCAGGAACAGGTGGGCTGAGGGTGAGCTACGCTTGCCGAGAAGGCGGTCACAGAACATTCCAGACACCCGAGGGTCAGTTGCTTCTGGAGCTGAGGTAGCCAAATGCCTTCAGGGTGGTTCATTTCCCTTGATGACAGATTAGTTAGAGGTGTTTATTTATGTATTACACATAAAAGTGAGACATTCTAGAGAAATCCTAAGCAGAGATTTCTGTACTTTGCATCTGGTAAAGATGTCCTGGCCTTAGTTTTCAGACCTGGAACTTAGAAACGGGGAAGAGTCGGGGCAGAACAGTCAGAGCAGGCCCTGTGATCCCATTTAGCTTAGGTTAGAGCTGAGTTCAGCTGCTGCTCACTGCCTTTCAGCTGATGGTCCACCGCAGGGACCGAGCTTCCACTGGCTGGCTGTTTATTGTGGATAACTATCACTCTCCAATATTCCCACTCGATCTCAGCTTCAGAAGTGACTACAGCGAGTGTTAGGCATCCAAACACTGGTCTGACTTCTCAGAGAACAAACTGAAATTTGGCAAAGACTGGCTTCTATCTTCTGTGTGTATGTGTGTGTGTGTGTATGTGTTCCTTTCTGATTCTCACTTCTCAAAAGGGACACCCTGGAGATGACATGATTTAAAGAGGGCCTGCCTTTTCTGAGGAGAATTAGGCACATTGCATAGTGTTTCTTAATCCGATGTGCTTATCGATAAATAGGAAATACCAGTCATCTCTACCTTGCAGCATTGTTGGGGGGAGTGGGAGGTCATCGAGGTTACTGGGATGTAAATGTCAGAATCCATCTCTGAACTTCAGTGAACACACAAGACATCAGTCAACAGTGCCCACTTGGAGAGCACACACGAGGTGCTGACCCCAGACCCTTCAGTGCTCCCTTCAGTGGGAGGAGTCACACCCATTGGCCTCCACAGAAGCCGTTCCACTGTGGGTCTGGTCCTTGTTACATTTACTTTTCTAGCTACGTTTCTAGCTACATAAGGGAGGGAGCTAGCTTTGAGTGCCTACCACACGCTGAGTTTGTTACATGATTCTTAATCTTCATGGTTCCAAGAGGATTGTTAGCCGCTAAGGAGCTGCCTGCCTGGCTCTCTTTCTCAGTCGTTCTCAGCTCTCATGGTACCCACCCCCCACTCTTAACAGAGAGCTTTGCCTCAGAGCCTACCCCCAGCTGTTCTCTTTCTATGGTGGCCGCTCCCTTGTAAGGCCATTTCCCTTCCAATGCCCTAGACTGCTGCCAACCCTAGATCAATTCCGCGGGCTTCAGACTAAACAGTCAATTACCAATTACCTCCCAGAATTTTCCTCTTAGCCACATCCAATTCCCCATATTCAAAATAGAACTTACCGTCGTCCTTATGTACGTTTCCGTGATCCCAGGCTAATGAGTAACACACCATCAAGTGAGCCCCTCCCCCAAGCCAGAGCTTGGAATTGATTGAGAATTTCCCATCCCTGCCTTCTCGCCACACCCACTCTGTAAGCAAGTCCTGCTGACCTGCTCCCTACCACATCTCTTCCTCCATCCGGCTTCTTGTCCTGGTTCTAATTTAGACCCTCATCTTCTGTTGGCCTTCAGTCTTGTTTCCCTGAGGATCAACTTCTGTTCCCTTTCCATCAGAGCAATGCATTCGTGGTTCTGTAAAATAGCTTGCTGCTTGTCTAGCTTCCTATCATGTTTGAAAGGAACGAGAGACCATCCACGGCCTCATCCTCTCAGTTCCCTCTGGCTTTTCGCTTCTCTCTCCCTAGATGGGCCAGAACATCTCTAGCCCCAGCTGTCTTGCCTGACACACCTAAATTCCACTTGCCTATCTGCTAAATATCTTCTCACCTTGAGGGTCACATCTGTTGGGCAGATCCTCCTGATTTACCACCTCTGCTTAAGCAAAGCCCCACAATAGACACACACAGAAGTATACATGCACACACATGCACACTTACACTCACACACATGCACACATGCATGCATATGTGCACACACTCTCACATTCACATATGTACACACATGCATTCACATGTGCACATATACTCAATTACATTCATATATGTACACACATATATGCATACACATACATGAACACACACGCATGCATGCACCCCTCCCAGGAGTTGTCCAATCTCCTGACATGGTTAAGACTCTATTGGGAGTGATGGGCAAGTCTTAATGACATATTTCCTGTGCCTACTGAATGAATGAGTGAAGAAGTTACAGAAAATGTAAACTCAGGCTAAACAACAGATCTAAGGGGAGCCAAGCTCTGGTTCCTTCCACTAGAGGGCACTCTCGCCTCCTTCCACTAGAGGGCACTCTTGCCTCCTTCCACTAGAGGGCACTCTCGCCTCCTTCCACTAGAGGGCACTCTCGCCGTGCTCTTCCCAGGCTGTCTCTTGTCAACCAGCTGTGAGTGAGGCTGGCAGAGTCGCTTAGGGTTTGGAGCCAGGCTTCCTGCTGGGCTCCTGTCAGTCTCTTCAGAAGTCCTTTTTTCTCTATTTATTCTTCTCTCACGCCATGCTTGGCCTTGACACACACAATGCTTGACTACAGCAAACACCCTTTCTCACTTCTTAGTTCTGACCAAAAGTGATTTGAATCATCAGAGAATATTAATTATTGACAAGTTTTGAGAGCTTCAACTTTCCTGTGGTTTTAATGTTTTTTTTTTTAATGTTTTTGAGTAACATGGTGTGTTACTTAAGTAGACGTATGTTTTTGGTAGAAGGACTGGAGTTGCCTGAGAGACCCTCAGATCATACACATTGCCAGGATTGCCAGGCAATTCCTAGCCTTGACCACAATTCCAGGGCACATACGCATCAGTACGCATCTCGTAGCATTCCTGGGTGCCCAACTGTGAAATAAACTCCACTCTTACTTTTAAAAGAATACAGTGTGAGTATCAAACTCTTCAGCCTTGTTCATAACGACTCCTCTTCACGGAGCTCCACGGGGCCTAGGGCTGGGAAACTATACTTTAATTCTGTGTTCAGCACTGTGTGCTTCTCTCTTGAGACAGCAGGGATTACACCAAGGATTGTTATCAGAATGATCTGGGCATCAGGAGCAGGCCACTGGGGCCTCGGTGGCAGCAAAGAGGGCTGGAGAGGAAAGATGTGCGGCGGTGGTGGTGGGGCTCTGTCCACCTCAAGATGCAGGGCTGAAGTGCATGCCATTGAGTTTGACTGAGCATCTGTGGAGGAGATCCTGTGGCTTCTAGAATCCCTTTTGATCCTGAAGTCTGTAGCTTCATTAAATGGCAAGTCGCCAGGCCAGTTGAGTGTTTTACCTGCTGCGTCCAGAGATTGATGTTAGTATGTGAAAAGGAGGGTGCACAGGAGATGGTGAGCTTCTGGTCTCTGATGGGGAATTCTTTCTAGTAGCTAAGTTAACGCCAGAATCCTAAGTCTCCCTGCCTCCTGATCATTGAGGGGTCATCCTACATGAATCAGAACCGTTTTTAACTTTACAGACATCTGCTGAAAACATCCTCTGTTTTGCAACAGAGTAGGAGCTGGAAGTACAAGTATTTCCAAAACACAGTGACTTAAGTTCAACTCGGTGAGAGACAGAGCTGTGGAAGCCAATGATTGTCAAGAAGATGTCCCTGAATGGCGGGAAATATGCAATCGGAGGGAGAGGTGACAGGCAAGGAGGAAGCTTTGCCAAAATGCATGCGTGAATGTGTGTGTGTGTTTGAATGTTCCTGCATGTGTGTACATATGGAGGTTAGTGGACAGTTTCAGGTGTCACCCTTGGGAACACCACCTACCTCCTTTGAGATGGTCCTTCACTGGGCTTGAGCTCACCAGTGGACTAGGCTGGCCAGCAGGCCTGAGGGCTCTTCCTGCCCCCGTCTCCCCGGCAGCGGGATTCCAATTGTGCACCATCACACACAGCATTTTTTCCCTGGATTCTGGGGATTGACTTGGGCAAATCCCCAATTCCCGGCTGTTTTCAGGAAATTCTTAGGAGCAAGTGGGCCTTCCCAAGCTAAGAAGGTCAGGGAAAGGGCACTCTATAGGATAAAGACCAACTGTGCAAAGCCAGGTAATGACTGAATGGGAGATCTAGAGCCAAGGAGGAGCTAGAAGGTTCAGTTTGAAGAGTAAGAAGGTCCAGTTAGAAAGCTGTGTACTGTGAAAGGGCAGTCATGGAGAGCTTCATCCTTCGTGCAAAGAAATGACAGCTTTGTCCCACAGGGAATGTGGATTCCTGGCGTCCTTAAATCTTTGGTGGATCTATTGTGCCATTCTTGGGACTTAAACTAGGTGTGTGATGTTCTTACTTTATGGGACTGATGTTGGTGTTCTGAACAGAAATGCATGGGGCTGTGTGTGCACATGTGTGTGTATGTGCATATGTGAGTGTGTGCACATGTATGTGTGTGCATATGTGAGCATGTACATGTATATATATGTGTGTGTGCATATGTGAGTGTGTGCATGTGCGTGTGCATGTGTGTGTATTTTCATCCATAATACAGTGAAATTGGTGGCCATGGGCTCCTGCCCCTCTAATTCCCCTGGGTGTGCTCACCCTGGGATACTCTCTTCCTCCGGACACTTTCTGTTGGACACATTCTATTTGGGATTTGAAAAGGTTACTAGGTTAAAGCTGTTCTTACGGTTTAGATTGGTTTCGGGTCTTTGGAAAGAAAAATTCCCTTGCTATTTGTTTTTCAAATTTCTTCCCTCTCCCTCTCAGATTCCATGCTTGTTTAATCTTGTTTAAACAATTAGAGTCACTTTGAGGAAGCCACAGTTGGAGCACTTTGGGGAGGGGCTGGGACTGACATCTAGCTGTTCTCTCTTCTTCTAGGGCCTTCCCACACTCAGCTCTTCTGCCAGCTGACTGTCACATGTGAGAAGGTGACAGAGCTCCTCTCCAAGGGCCAGCTCCTTCTAAATGCTGGATGACAAACGCTTGCCCTCCCCATGTGCAAGAAGGGGAGTGTTTGTGGTTTGTTTTGTTGGTTTTTTTTTTCTTTTCACACATTTGATTAAAACTCTTGGGCCTGATCTGTGCAAAACTGTGAGGGAGGCAACCTGAGGCCCGGGCAGACAGCACCCGAGAGAGTCTCTTTCATCCTGTTTCCTCCGGGGAGCAGCTGGGTCTAGCCTCGGCAGAGACCCTTTGGTTTAAGGTATGCAGACGCCTTCTTTCTCCCCTGCTTCACTTCAGCTGGAGCCGCAGCTTCTTGGAGTTTGTCTGTGACTCCTGATGGCTGGGTGCTGGGGGCAGGAGCTTCCACAGACCGGTGATCCTAAGGGCTGGTAAGGCAGTCTCCTAGAGCCTGGCGTAGCCTGAAGACTGAAGTTTAGAATGCTTGCAGTAGGAGTGTGGGTCCCAGGGATTTACTGGGAGGTGTGAGAAATTGAGCCAGGTGTGTTTATAAAGTGGCCTAATAAAGTAATCCTTGTGATAAAGAGTACCTTTTTTTCACTGGCTACATTACATCCTCAGGAGGTGGAAACTGAGGCTTGTAGCAGTCACCTTAGTTAAAGAAATGACTTTGGTTCCTGGAGTGATAACCAGCTAGGTTTAAAATCTAGTGCTATTCCATTTCATCTACATGGGCAGGGTGAAAGTAATGGCTTGAAAGTCATGATGATTTTCCAGCCCACCATCAAATACGGTATACTGAAATTTCCTCAAACGAGCAAGGAACAATCCTCCTCCAACAAACATACAATTGCAGTCTATTCATGCAACATGAAACCACAAACATGGGCATCCTGGGTCATGAAAAGCAGCTGCTGGAAGACACAGGCTCCTTCTGGGGTTTCCTCATTAATCGTTTCTACCCATTCATTTATTTTGGGTTAGGCTAGTTCTGGCTAACAGACAAGTGCTAACAGGCACCAAGGTGGAGCAAAAATGTAGGAGCATCTCCAGCTGAGAAAAGTCTGTATGTTCACATATTTTTAGTTTACTGGGAGGGCTGGTGCTACTTATTTTAAGCAGTGCACACCCCCAAGGCATGCTTCCTCAGCAACAGCCTCTAAGAATCTTCACTTTGGATCCACACCGAGCATGAAGGAGGAAGCAGGTGTGTGCAAAGGAGGGCTTGTTCCAAAGTGTGGCTCTTGCTTCTGAGCCTCGGGTGAAATTGCACACCGTCTCAGAGCCAATCAATCTTCTATGTCTTTTCTGCTTAGGTTACCGCCATAATGAGCTGCAATGGTCAAGTACACCGATTGGCCTATGACTTTGGCCTGAGAGTGACAGGGGAGGGTATAGGTAGGAAGGCACTATCTTCCTAGAATTTTAGAACTGGTTGCCTCAAGTGGTTACCGAGTAGATTGTTCTCTTCCTGGAAAGTTCTAGAACAGTCACAGACTCACACACTATCTTACTACTGTCTTGGTCACATTCTTATTACTGTGATAAAACACCACGACCAAAGCAACTTATAATAAGAAGCATTGAATTGGCTTACAGCTTCAGAGGATTAAGAGTCCATCATGGTGGGTCAGTAGAGGAAGTAGCAGGCATTTTGACGGGACCGGCTGAAATCTCACATCCTTGGTCTACAAATAGGCAGAGGGCACACTGGGAATGTTGAAAGTGCTGGAAACCCCAAAGCCTGCTCCCAGCGACATGGCTTCTTTCAACAAGGCTCAATCCTTCCCAACAGCTTCACCAACTGGAGACCAAGTAATTAAACACACGAGCCTGTGGGAGCCAGTCTTGTTCAGACAACACACTCCACTCCCTGATCCCCACAACACACTCCACTCCCTGACCCCCACAGGCTTCCGATCAGCACACAGTACAAAATACATTCAGTCTGACTTCAAAAGTCCCCAGAGTCTTCCAGCCTCAATACTGTTTAAAAGTTAAAAGCTCAAAATCTCTTCTGAGGCTCAAGACTCTTAGTCCGTCCCCCGCCGCCCCCCCCCCCCGTAAAATAAAAAGCAAGTTGTGTATTTCCAATATACAATGGCATAGAATATATATTACCATTCCAAAAGGGATGGAAAAAAAGAACAGTGAGGAAATGCTTGAGCAAAGCAAGATGGAAACGCAGCAGAGCAAACTTGCATTCTTGCATTATAGTTCCATGTCTGTAGCCGAAGGGCTTACGTGGCTCTTTCTGTCCAGGCTTGCTGCCCACGGCACACTTCTCTCTTGGTCTAGTTCTATTCCCCATGTTCCCTGTAGGCAGCTTTCCTTATCTTGGATCCCTGGCACCTCCAACATCCTGGGCTCTCCAATATAATCTAAGCTTTACCCTCGGCACTTCATCCAGTGGCATCTCAGGGCCTCCACACAGCCAATGGCGGCTCAGGGCCTCCACGCAGCCAATGGCGGCTCAGGGCCTCCATGCAGCCAATGGCGGCTCAGGGCCTCCATGCAGCCAATGGCGGCTCAAGGCCTCCACGCAGCCAATGGCGGCTCAGGGCCTCCATACAGCCAATGGCGGCTCAAGGCCTCCATACAGCCAATGGCGGCTCAGGGCCTCCACGCAGCCAATGGCGGCTCAGGGCCTCCACACAGCCAATGGCATCTAGGGCTTCTGTGCCCCGGGGACTCCACTGTTACATGCCTGGCCTGATACTCTTTCCTTACTCATAGTCCTTCATGATTCTAAAGCCAGAACCATCTGAGAACACTGCCCAGTTCACCTCCTCCCTTGGCATAGATCCTTGTCATGCTTGAATCAGGTTTCAGAAGCGTTTGCTTGTCGTTGCTTTTAGGAATAGAAAATTCCTTTTTAAAATCTGGGAGCCTATTTGGGTGGGTTTTGCTCCAACGTCACCTTCCGTTTATTCCAGTTTGAATCAAGCCTCCCTTTATTCTCCTACTCTCTGTCAGAACAAGTCTTGGCTCCAAAGTTAAATTTCTGGGTGCTGTTTTTCAAACTTTACTTTTTTATTGCTTTCTTCCTCATTTTCCCTTCCACATTGCATATCTGAATTAGAGTGAGTACTAGAAATTATAAGAGGAAGGATTGAGGGCCTCTAAGGGAATAAAACCTCCACAGGAAGACCAAGAGACTAACCTGGTCCCTGGGGGCCCTCAGAGACTGAACCACCAAGCAAAGAACATACACAGGCTAGACCTAGGCCAGACCTAGGCCCCTTGCACATATGTAGCAGATGTGTAGCTTGGTCTTTATGTGGGTCCTGAAAAACTGGATCTGAGGTTATCCCAAAACCTGTGGCCTGTCCATGGGCTATGTTTTCCTAGCTGGGCTGCCTTGTATGGCCTCAGTGGGAGAGGATGTGCCTAGCCTTACAGAGTCTTGATGTGTCAGGGTTGGGGGAATACCAAGAAGGTCTCCACCTGCTCAGAGGAAAAGGGGAGGTAGGATGGGGGAAGGATTATGGGAGGGGATGACCAGGAGGTGGGCATTAAGCAGAGTATAAAGTAAATAATTAAAACAAAAAGTTATTACTTACAAACAAACATGGACAGACCAATATTAGGCTGTCTTGAAATCTCCTTGGCCAAGGAAATCAGTTCATTACTAGTTTACCCCCAAGCAAGTCTTTAGGACAAGGATAGAAAGCAGCTACATTGTTTGCTAAAATATTTCGAGGAAGATCTCTAGCCTAGTTGCTAATAATATCATTTCCCACTGACATCTTTTGAGCTGGGCCTCCATAGTTACATGGTTCTCAGCAGTATCCTCCAGGGTCCTGCTAGGATGACCTGTTAAATTCTGTTTATAGTGTCCAACCAAAGTCTTCTACATTCCTCCAAAACCAGCATGGTCAAGCTTATTATAGCAATAGCCTACTCCTTGGTGCCAATTTGTGTCTTAGTTACTTTTTTATTGTTGTGAAGAGACGCCATGACCAAAGAAAATATAAAAGTGTTTAATTAGGCTTAGAGTTTCTGAGGGTTGAGAGTCTGACATGGTAGGGCAGCATAGTGGGCAAGTTGTTTGGAACAGCTGAAAGTTCACATTTTAATGTGCAGGCCTTTTGAAACCACAAAGCCCACACACATCCCCCCTCCCCCAGAGACACGACCTCCTTCGACAAGACCACACCTGATAATCCTTCCCAAACAGTTCTACCAACTGAGGACCAAGTATTTAAACATATGAACCTAAGGGAGCCCACTCTCATTCTCTCTAAGTTGCAAATGTCTCCCTGAGAGTGCAGGAGCATTCTGGAGAGACTTACCATCTGTTTCTCCCCAGGCTCACGCAGGATCCCCCACGCTCACAACTCTCAGGAGCTGGGATCTCTCTGCTTTAGTTGCACTACCGGTTATGTGTTGTCATGCAACACAGCTGTTTTCTCAGAAAAATCCCACATGGGTCGCCGCTGCTCTCTCTTTCTTTGGGAGACAAGGGTGGGTGCCTAGCTTGGGTGGAGGAAGGAGACCAGAGTTGCAGCTCTGTAACGCAGCCCTCTGAGTCATCTCTGCCGTTGGTATCTGAATGTGCAGGGGTTGGGCTCCAGATGATAGAGCATTAGCAAATGATTGCACTGCTCTTTGCACTTGTAAAAATGAACAAATGTTAAACAACAACAACAATAATAGTAGTGTGATTTGGTTTGGAGAGGAGGTGTCTGGATTTCCGAGATGGAACACATATGGAATACATTTGTGGCTCTGTATAATGCCCTATAAAATGATTGGGTTCGGATGAGAAACATTTGTCAGTGACGTTCCCATTACTGGGTGCGGTGGGGTCTGGTTTGGGCTCTTATTGGAGGGGCTGCTTTAGAAGAGGAGATGCTATTGTTAGCTGTAGTGGTGGGGAAGGCTCTGCAGGGAATTCTTATCTTCAGGAACACAATAAGCCCGAGATGCTTGAATCGTTGAAAACTGTCAGTCTGCCGTACAGAAGGTACGGTGGAGCCAACAGGAAGTGATAAGCATCCAGGAGGGGCTCTGTTAAAGTCATAGGTCGTGAGAATTTCAGATTTCAAGTTTATCCTCCCACCCCAAGAAGGGTACAGTGCTTTCTTGCCAGGAATGAGCTATGGAATTTACCAAAGTGGCTGCAGGTTTGGGTAATCCAGGCCACAGCTGGATTCTGTACTCTGGCGGTTGGTTGTGGTGAACTGCTGCTGTTGGGTGCAGTGTGTATAGCAATGAAGCCCTGGCCAGACACTTTTTGATGATTAAAAAAATTGGCATGAGGCATGTGACTCCATAGTTTTCGCTGGGAAGAAGGGAGTGGAGGACTTCCCCAGAGGCCTCCGTCCCTGGCATTTCCAGCTCTCCTGAGGTTTGGCTTCCCCACTTGGGTGGCCGTGGTGGGCTGCTGTTCTTATCCCATTTCCTTGCTGCTATTTTCATTGCCATTGCCACTGGTCATTGTTGGATGTTCTCGTGGAAATTCTACAAATATTTAAGAAACAAAATTGAGTTAGAGGTTTATGAAATAGAGGAGTCTGCACATGTAAGTGATTCCAACGTGCGCAGATGGTTTACAGAGAGGCCAAGTCTTAAGCGCCTTTCTCTTCTGTGACATAGATTCCTTTTTAAGCTTTGTTTGATAAAACTCAGCTTTTGCAGAAGTTGTTAGGACTATGGGTAGATAGGAGAACTTCCAGGAGGCTGGAGGGGAGGGGTCCTGGGAGAGAATGCAACTGCTGGGAAAAGGACAACTGCTCCAGGGAGCTGTTGAATGCCCGAAGGTATGGCTGTCCTTGCCTTCCAGAAGTTACTTTCATGTCCTTGCAGTGCCAGTGGTAGAGACACGGTAGTGATGGATGTTCCCAGGTCTAGGGAATAGATCATATTCAGGGTTCAGGGTGCTTCCTGGAGGAGAGGGGTCTTTGGAATTCTGGGTAGGAAAATGCTGGTGGTAAAGATACGAAGGCAAGGCCTCTCTGAATAGGTTGATGGGTTTGCTTGTCTCTAATTTTTCCTGTTTTCATAGTTTCGCTACTCTATGGTCAAGTTCAGGAGTTCCAGAGCAGCAGGGAGGTCTTAGTGGAGGCTTTGCTGATGGCTGGCTGGGCGAGCTCTCCTTCCTCATTTTAGCCACTGTCTCTTCAGACTGCTGCCCTCTTCCTTCTGCTGGAGGCAAACTAGTGTATTTCTCCACCCCTGGGCGTCTCCACCAGCTTGTCCAGATGCTCAGAGTTGAAATAGGCAATTTTTTTTCAAAAGTCTTCCTTTATTTCCCCTCCTGATATCCAATTTTACCCTAAAATATATCTCACATTCTTCCTATAATGTTCATCACTACCTCCACCAACACCACCTCTACTGCCACCACCACCTTCACCACCACCACCACCACAACCTCCACCACCACCTCCACAACCACCTTCACTACCACTATCTTCACCACCACCAACACCACTATCACCACTTCCACTACCACCTCCACCACCACCATCACCACCACCACTACCACCTCCACCACCGCCTTCACCACCACCACCACCACCACCACCACCACCACCACCACCTCCACCACCGCCTTCACCACCACCACCACCACCACCACCACCACCACCACCACCACAATCTTCTTAGAGGACCAAATTACATCATAAGCAGCATATTCATGTTGTCCAGTATTCTGCCAAGTCTAGATTTTCTTCCATGTCTGATGCTTAAAAACCTCCCCTACATAGTCAAGTTTAATAAAAATTGACAGAATGCTTATTTTACATATAGATTTAGCACTTGCAGGCCCCCAGTAAAAGTAGCCTGGATTACATACAATAGAATAACATTGGAGACATATTTCATTTCAGTTTTGAAGACAAATACAAAAGTAACTGAATAAAAGAAAGAAAAATATTTGTACAAAAAAAGAAAAGAGAATATTCTAGGCTACAGAGGTAGACCATGTACTGCCATGGGAGGACCTGGGTGCCACTGCTAGGCAGTGATAGACTTATAGTCAAACGCAATCTCACACACTCTCTTTATAGGAGCTTCGGCAACTCACTTGCCAGCTCTGAGCTCGAATCTTCTCTCTTGTGTGAGATTTGAGAACTAGATCACTGCCAGGGTTCCTCTGAGGGGCAATTTGACTCATCTGTCCACTGGCCTTTGATCATTTTCCAGCTCTGCCCAAAGGCTTGGGGTTGAGGTGATAATGGTTTCATTCTGAGAATAAGCAACTAAACCAACCTACATGGGTTCTGGAACCAGCACAGCCCAGGAGACGTGGACTGTCAGACAGAGGAGAGAGGCACACTTTCCTACAGGGCCAGAATCTGCCCGTCCTGGGGCCGATGCTGTTGGTTGTGAGTAGCCATCAAGATGGGGCTGTCTGCAAGACCCCTAACACAGAGGGAAGCAGAGCCTCATTCTCATGCTCCTGTAAGAGACCACCTCCCTCTCTACCCTCTTAGCCCCAGAGTCTTACTGCAGCCCTTTTTAATACCATTGTGCGCAGTTCTTCAGAAGGTTGAGAACAGCACTCCACTAGCCCATCAGATAGCACCTGGGATCTGGAGAGCTGAAATTACACAACTGGGATCTAGAGAGGCTGATCGCACCCTGTACGTAGGCTTCCGCAGTCCACGTCCACAGTGCTGAACTCGAGTGTCACAGCAGAAATTACAAGATCAAAACAACACCAACATTAAATATTACTTAGAGGTTTTTTTAATTTGTTAATGTTAAGTTCATGACCCAATTTCCCTGGTTTATTAAATGCCAAAATATTAGTTTTGAGGAGTAGCAGTATGGGTCTGGGAATCATCTCAGGACAAATAAATCATATGCTTTTAAATTCTCTCCAAACCTGGGAAGACTTATTGTCATCCAGGATAATAAATTTCATCAGACTAACAATTCTAAAGAAAGATTAATTTTGGTCCCAGGAGAAGATTAATAGAAGGAAGTCCTCGCTTCATGAACGCTTTGCTCCTCTGGCCAAGCTGGTTTGCTCTCTGCATCTTCTCTCTCTGTGTAGCTTTCTCCTTCACCTTGGCCAGGATTCAAGCTGCATCTTCTCTCCACAGAAACGCGTCACTGGTACCCTCCCAAACCCATTCCTTCTGGATGTTTCCATGGATAAGAAACCCAACTGGAAACTCATACACATGTATGATACTGAACACATGTGTGACAAGCACATGTATGATGGTGAGCATATATATGATGGTGGGTACATGTGTAATGGTGGGCACATGTGTGATACTGAGTACATGTATGATGGTGCTCACAAGTGTGATGGTGAGCACATGTGTGATGGTGGGCACATGTGTGATGGTGAGCACATATGTGATGGTGGGCCATGTGTGATGGTGAGTACATGTGTGATGGTGAGCACATGTGTGATGGTGGGCCATGTGTGATGGTAAACACCTGTGTGATGATGAGTACATGTGTGATGGTGAGCACACGTGTGATGGTGGGTACACATGTGATAGTGAGCACATATGTGATGGTGGGCCATGTGTGATGGTAAGTACAGATGTGATGGTGAGCACATGTATGATGGAGAGCACATGTATGATGGTGAGCAGGATTCTCAACCCATATGGCACATTGCACACTCAGTCTTCAAAGGATGGGCTAGACAGTAAAGGGACCATCTAGCTCTCCATGTTCCAATAGCTCAAGGTATAAAAATTTGCATGCACATCTCTTCTCTGTAGGAACTAGATTACAGATTTAGGGCCTTTTTAGCTCTCTTGGAGTGGCAACATAACATGGAAATCGCATTTCTATCCTGTCTAGCAGTTCGGTACTTCTGCTACAGATGATAGTCTATCCATCCTGGAAAGATACACTTATTTTGCTTCTTACTGTTCCCTAAGCTTCCCTGAATCCTATGGTCATGACATCATGGTCTGAAACCTGTTATTTGACTAGCCATGTGAAAGTCTTACTTTTGTAGGGTAAAGTAGTCCTTGGAGGCAGTTTCCTGTGGTTAGTCTAATACAAAAGCCTTTGCTGAGGCTGTTCCTTCAGTCTTGCGGCTTTATCTTTTGTTTGTTTGTTTTTCTTTCTCTCCCTACCACATCGCTTTGAGTCCTGCTCTTCCCGTGTGCTCCATGAGGCCAGGGCACCAGAAGAAAGTAGACAGCACACAAGCTGGGGCTAAGGAGGGTTTCACGAGGGTACCATTTATAAAGATGAGTTCAAATTGAAGGGAAACTGGCAAGGGGTGTTGAGGCCTTTGTGGAGACAGTAATAGAAGGAAGTCCCTGTGCACCCCAAGTCCTGGAGAAGCCAGAGGAAGGAGGGATCACTACCAAGCTGAGGACCACAGTAGAACGGAGGAGGGTCCCACACTCCGGAGATGTGATGTAGCAGAAAGTGTCTTTTCCAGTCCCAAGGCCAGGGGGGAGGACTCATTTTTTTCTTCCTGTACTTGTCTCTCTGCCTGTATCTCCCACAGGCCAGCCCCAGCCAGAGCCAACAGGCCCAGCCAGAGCAGGAGGGAGGGGACCCCGCTACGGAGGTCAGAGTGGCTACAGTGTCAGGAACTGGCTGGAGGAGTTGGTGACCTTCCTATTAGTTTTTGTTTATTGTAAATTTCCACTTGGCCAGACTGGGCATTTTATCTTTTGTGAGTGAGGCAGGAGCCTGGAGAACATTTGGAGAATTATTTACACCTATTATATTTTAAACTAGACAGTACCTCAGCAGCTCAGTAGTGATGCAATCGATACCCAATGTTCTCACCACAAGCTTAACCAAGTGCTAATATTTTGCCACATTTAGTTCAAATATTTACTTAAGGAAATAAAGTGTTAACAATTTAGCTATAACCATCTCCCGTAATCCTAACCTCCTCCCTTCTGGCCATTTTCCCCCTGAAGTGATGCCTTTTCATAACACCACATATCCACAGACAGCACGCAGTAGGGTGTTTATGTTTAAATGGTTAAAGCTGGAATCCCATTTTTTGCAACTTGGCTTTCTTTAAACGTTAACTATATATTTGAGATTTATTCATGTTAATAAGTCACATGTAGTTCATTCATTATATTCTTTTGTATGTAGAACATGTGTCAGGTACATGTTATGTACATGACAGGGCATGTGTACACACGCGTGGAGGTAAGAAATTGACTTCAGTTATTGCCTTGCGTCATTCTCCACCATAGCTTGAAACCAGGTTTCTCACAGAACCTGGAGCCCACTGATGTGGCTTGTTAGTGAGCCTCAGGGATGTTTGCGTCTTTATTTTTTCCCAGTGCTAGGGTATAGGTATAAACCACGCACCTGGCTTTTCTCATGGATGCTGGAGATCTGAATTCAAGGGCCCACTCTGATATTAAGGCCTCATGCTCAGACAGCAAGCGCTTCTCCCTAGCTTTCAGCAACATCTCCTCATAGGACCACACTATGCCTGTGCTGACAGACATTTTGGTTACTCCAGGTCTCTTCATTTCTCTCTCTTGACTCCTCCCTTCCTTTCCTCTTCCATTCAGAATCCCATCATTATTGTTACAGATTCTATGTTAAGCATCATCAGGTCTAATTACATCACTTCTGAGATTCACACCAGGAAGAGGAATGTCCACCTTCAACTCTACTCAGAATGCTACTTTATCCCCTAGACTGGTTGTACCAATACACAAACTCTGCAGAAGCCAGGGACATGGGAAGCCTTTTTGTGTCTTCCCCAAAGGGAGTAGAATCTCCAAGGCATTGATTCTGGGATCCAGGGAGGCTGTAGTGAAGGATTCCTGCTCAGTGTTTGCTACTGAGACTGCAAAGACAGAGAGCCCCGAGTTTTGTCTAGGCAGGAACGTTCCAGTTCACCTTTCCTCTGGCGGTAGGTATATCACAGTATTCATGCTGAACTCACGCAGTGCTGCTGTGCAAAGAGAAGAGACTTGCCTGCTCCAGCTCCCTGCAGGGCTGAGGCTGACAAGCCGGCTGGTGCTGCGTGCCAAGCGCTTGGCAGTGAGAAATTCAGCTGTTCCCGGGACAGGAGGCGGCAGTGACTGATCACATAACTGAACATCTTTAGAGCTCTTTTATTTTATAAAAATAGTCTTTGCAGAAAGCAGTGAGGATTGTGAAGCTTCCTGCCGACAGCAAACAAAGCAAGAGAGGCTAGGGCACGGTGTGTGAGCTTTGGAGTCAGGGGCTCATCAGGGGCTGGTCACCTGTGACATCATGTTCCAGATTTCCTCCGTGTGAACAAACGCTTCAGTTTGTGTTTCAGTTTGGGAGTGTGTTTGTTTTTAAAAGGCAGAGCACAAAATTATGAATTCTAAATGAGGGTCTTGGTAAACTGTCTCTGCTTTGGTGACTCTGAGGGAGGGGCAAGAAGCCCAGGGTGTCTGGGAGGAGGGCGCTGCCAATGGCTGGCCAATGGCTGGGTGCTGTGAATTCAATGTTGAAGAAGGTGGAGAGCGGAGACAGAAGCTGGGTGCTCGAGATGCCCAAAACCTATGAGACAGTGTGTTTGGAGGGGGTCTGTGCATGTGCACCAAAGGAGGGAGACAGGGTAGTGAGAAGCTTGGCGGCCAGTGGTGTAAAGAATGAGAAAACATAGATTCAATGTTGGGGAAGTGTTTTTGGCGATGGTCTCATAGACTCCATCCCCTAGATGCTCAGCCCCTAGAGAGACCCAGTTAGTAGCTGCTCCTGGTCAGTGTAGGGTGGGGCAGAGGGTGTACTGCGGGTTAGGAAGGAAGCGTAGGTGCATAATTCCATGCTTTCTCCCCTGCCTTTTACATGGGGATGAATTTAATTGACAAGTGGCTAGACAATCCAGCATTTTGCTTTCCGATTATGATTCATATATCTCTTAAAAATCAATGTATCTGCCTAGAAGATGTCAGGCACATAGAGACAACATTTTGAACAAAGTGTTAAAGGGAGCAAGGCCCTCCCTCATCCTCGGGAACAGGAGCGGGGTGGGGGGAGGTCAACAAACTTTCCCCATGAGTCACAGAAAATAAGGGAGAAAGGAAAGGGGCCTCTTGGAAACCTACATCAGAGGACAAAGCCATCTTCCAGACAGTCAGTTCCCATAGGTCGAACTTGCCTTCTAATCAGAGAAGGGCCCTTGCTTACAGACCAGGGACAGTCTAACAAAGTAACAGAATACTTGAAACCCCAGCTTTCCAGGAGGGCCTGATCCAGGTTGGGATGTCTCTGTGGGGAGGTTGAGTCTCTTCAGAAACCATGGACGAGGAGCAGAAGAAGCGACTTTCTTGAGAAGCTCAGCTGAGCACATTGATAGACACATTTCTACTTTCCTCAAGGAACCATTTGGGGTGGCCCTCTTGTTCTCATTTTATAGAGGACACATCCAACAGCTGGAGAGTTTTAGCCATTTCTCAAAGGCACCCAGTTGGCCTATGGTGGAGTTTTTGTTCTTCAGTGGCCTAGATTCTTCCCCAGCTCTGAGGAAGTGAGGGCAGCGGCGAGAGTCCTTCCACAGGCTGGGGATGTGCTGAAGGGCTCCGCTTCCGTCCGTCCTATTATCTGTCACCTATCCAGGGAGGCTAGGCAAGGGAGGCCAGCATCTGCCACGGCAACCTGGAATGTTTCCACAACATTCCACATCACCACAACCGTGGGTGAGAGGGTGGTGAGTGAGTGTGGCCACACCCATCTGAGAACTTACACTTGCGGGACCTGTCATTCACATGTTTATGTTCAGTTTTTACTATTGTTATATACTCATGGAGAAAGGTACACCATAAATAAACACCGTCAATTAATTATATCTAAGAAGTGTAATGTAATGTCCATTCACTTGGATGAGGAAAGGGACCAGTTTCTCCAGAATCTTCTCTCGTGGCCACTCCTCCATCTCCAGAATGTAAGCTTCCTTAAAGTCAAGCTTTTAAACAAATTCTATTAAAGACACCAACAACAGCAACAAACTGCTAATGCTACAACTCATTTTCCTTTCTTATTTTGACCTTGAACTTGGCCATATGGTATTTTTCCTTTACTATCAGTTTCCTTTTCATGTTGTCAAGTATAGTTTACATATTTCCATGTTGGCAAAATGTTCCATTGCACTTGGAGCCCACAGCTTATCTGTAGATTTTCCAGTCCATGGGCATTTGGGTTCTCTACAGTTTTGGCTGTGCACATAAAGCCACTGTGAACACTCTGTAGGTCTCTTGGTATTGTATGCATGTGTTTCTGCTGCATAAATCCCTGGGTTATAGGGTAATACCCAATGCCAAACTATTTTCCAAAGAGGCTGCATCAATTTGTATCAGCAGCACGTGAGAGCACCTGTCGTAACAAATACCATTATTTTCTGGGAAAGGCAGTACTAGCCATATGATGAAGGGTTTGATATTTTCACTTCCTTACACTAATGAGGTTGAATGATTTTTTTCTACTTATTGGCCATTTAGGTAATTATTCGTGTCTTGCCCAGAACTTGCTTCTTTAACAGACACACTTCACATCAGACAATTTATTAATTGTCTCATCAGTGAAGCTATGCAGGGCAGGCTTTGCCTGTTTGGCTTCTTCAAATCAGCATGTATTTTGAAACTGACTTACAATATGTGTACACCAGAAGTTCTCAAAAAACTTTTATTGCTGAATCATATTTAATTGTATGGGTGTATCACATCTGTGTTTTTCTTCTTGACAAAATACTTGGTTTGGGCCACTGTGAAGACAACTTCTTTATATTTTTTTGTATAAATCTTGCATAGACACACATTTTCATTTCACTGGAGGAAATGCCTAGAAGTGTTTGTCAGGAATCAGCAGTCTTAGTTTCATGGTAGATAGTCGATCTAGCCCTCCCTCCAGAGGACCCGCAGGTCCGACTTGTTACACAGACTCGCCATGCCCTTGCTTGCCAGTCCTTTCCGTTTGAGCAGTTTGGTGGCTGTGGCGGCATTGTGCGATTTTTACTTGTACTGCTTTGATGACTGTTGGGCCAGAGCCTCCTCTATATACTGTTCATTTACATATTATCATTAGCTAAGTATATTCTAACATCTTTTGCCGCTTAAAGCAAACTGGATTGTCTTTATATTATTATTTAGTAAGGTCATTGGAATTAATATGTCCTTTGATATATACTGTGAGTATTTTATCCCAGTATATTTCTTGCTTTTTAAAAATTAGCTATTTAGAATCTAAAGTATATGTTGAAATATACTTACATTTTACTATTTTGAAAATTCATACATGTATATAGTAACTTTTAATCATGTCCCTCTCCCACTCCCTTCCTCCATATATCCTGGGCCTGCCCCAGTATATCTCCTTTTTAGCTTCATGTTCTCTCTCTCTCTCTCTCTCTCTCTCTCTCTCTCTCTCTCTCTCTCTCTCTCTCTTCTTCCTCTTCTTTCTCCTCCCTCCCTCCCCCCATGCACACAGATGCCAGAGGTTCCATGGGGGATGGGAAACCTGTCAGTGATCATGTGATCCCCTTTCCCCCAGCAAACCATCACCTGCTAATAGTGCCTTGGATAAAGGTGGGGCCCTGGGAGCACTGGCTCCCTCCATGCTGGGACTTTTAATCAGCCTGATCTTGTGCAGGTAACCACAGTTGCTGTGAATCATAATCATGTGTGCCACAGCCATTTCCTCTTCAGGGGACAGTCACAGCACCCTTTCCAGTCTACCCACTCTTCCGTTCTCTCTGCCTCATCTTCTGCAGTGTTCCCTGAGCTCTGGGCTAAGGGGAGGGATGCTCACAGATGTTTTATCTGTGACTGAGTCCTGCAGTTGCTTTCTCTCAGCACTTTGAAAAGCTAAGCATCTCTGCATTGCCCACTACTCACAGCTAGAAGATTCTCTGATCAAGTCTGAGAGTAACACAAATCTGTGATTTTTTTTTCCTCTGCCTGTTGATGAGCACAGGTTTTAGGATTCATTAAAACTCTCCATTTCTATCTCAGATGGAGAGGCTGCATGTGTTGATTGCAAAGATCTTCTTGTGTCTTTTAGGATGCTTTATCGTTTTATTTTTCACATTTAGGTATATGATCCACCTATAATTAACTTTAATTATAGTGTTGATTTTCTTTCCATGTATACGGTAGGCACCTTTTCCAGTCTCTCCGTTAGATTTTCCCTTCCTCACATGACAGCTTTGATGTGCTGGCAAAACACCAATGAATCATATGACACAGGCTCGTTTTTCTTCTTCTTCTTCTTCTTCTTTTTTTTTTTTTTTGTTTCCACTTACTGCTTTGATCTATGTGTCCATGTTTATGGCTTAACTGGTGGGGAGTTTTTTCATGGTCACTGGGTGGCCATAGGCTGGGCCTTCTTACACCTCAAGGAGGCATGCCTGGAAGGTGGCACAAGATAGGACAGTCACATTTCCTGAGTGGGAGATCTGAGAAGGGAGAAACAGCAGTGCAACAGTTTCCACATCAGAGTGACACATTGTTATGTCTACCCTACCCTATTGTCTCACAGGCAAGCCTAAAAACAGTAGGGGAGATGTCTATGCAAGGATGTGTAAGCCAGGAAGTTGGAGTCCTTCTGGAACATTCTGGAATGTGGGTACCATGGTATATCTTTCACTTATTAATAATTTACATTCTGTATCCATGCACAATACCACTCCAGTCCCTGAAAGATGTCATTCCATTACAACATAAACTCACAGTTCAGAAACTTCCCTTCAAACCAGCTTCACATTTTCAGCCATCATTTCTCAAGCACAGTTGTAAGAAAGATTCTTCTCGATTTGTGGACTGTAAAACTAAGGGCAGGAGTTTTCTGTCCTTGTAAATCTGTGCAGAAAGGCATAGATACAAGATTACCAAAATAGACACTTCTATTTCAAAAGGCAGAGACCCAGGCTTGTGTAAACTCATTGGCTAACATTCGGAAACCCAGCCAGGCAAATGTAATTATTTGTTCAGAAGTCAGCCCATCCCCACCCAGAGATGGTCCCCAACAGTCTTGCCCCCGCTGAAGGATCCTTTCTCCTTTAGGGAAGGTGTCACACATTTGCAGTGAAAGGTCTTGGTTTGCTAGACTGTTTCTGCTTGTAGAAGTTTGGGGTTTTAAATGAGTCTCTGCTCATTTTGTATTGTCTGTCACTTTTGCTGACCGTTGGCAGCAGTCTCATGATAACAGCAGTCTAGCAATGGTGGAGGAACTCTCTTATTATTTTATTTTTTTAGATGTGGTATCAGAGATCTTTAAACTCAATAAGAGAGTCTGAGCACACACACCTTTCTGAGTTGGTTGAGAACAACCCCTTTCTCTACCTTTCTGAGAGTTTTAACAGAGGAGGTGACAGGCCTGACCCAGCTTACCCTTTGATCATTGTGCCCTAAGGTGATTGAATTGAATCTTTAGTTGGAAATATGCATACACATATATGTGTGTGTGTGTGTGTGTGTGTATGTGTATGTGTATGTATGTATTATTTATCTCAGAACCGTAACACCCAGACCAAGCAGCCACAGGTTCTCTCTGCTCCCACCCAGCCACTGCCTTTCTTCTGCTGACTGCTCACTCTCCCTAATTAACAGAAAGCCTAAAGACATTCTGAGCCGCCCTATAGACAAACTTTACTTTTTTTCCTTTGCCAGAAACCAAGTACTTCAGGGTGTACTTCAGAAAATATCTGTTGAATGTGTCTTTTGTTTCTAGGAGATTCTACTGCTACCTCCCTACCTTAGGTTTGTTTACTCATTATGTGCAATGGCGCTCACACAACCTCAGGCACAAATTCAGGCATTCTGGGCGGGGCTGGGGCACGAAGCTGCCTAAGACATAACACTGTCCACAGGGACTGCCCTGGACAAGGTTAGGAAAGTAGCTGTAATCAGAACTAAGAACAAGAGTAGAGTGAAATGTCTGGCCATCCGCCTCCAGCAGTCTGCTCTTTCCTACTGATCCATAGAAGCACTTTTCTAAACTGTAGGATTAGTCATGATCTCCCAGCTACCTAAAGAATGAAAGCCAGTTCTCAAGGTGCCATTTAAAACCTTCACTGGTTGGTCCCATCTGCCCTCCCCCCCCCCCCCAGCTCCCTGGTGTCTATCTTTGAACGCCAGCTTTAGTGGCTTAGATTAGAAGGTGTCTCCATCCTCCTCCTGTCGAGCCATGCCTCTTCTGGCTCACTTTGCTTGGACTATCCGCTGGATTTCACTCATCATCTGGCTAGCCCCTGCTTATCTTTCCACTGTTACTCATCACCCAAGACTCACCAGCCTCTCCTACCCTGAGGCAGAATGAATTGCATTCCTTTTAACATAGCACCATTAAGAAGTTGACTTCAGTTTATTATAGCTAATTCATAGCTTAGAGGCTACGAAAGGGAACACAGCATCCAGGATACCACAAAAACATCCTTGTCGAATGACTAAAAAATAAAGTGTACAATCTTTGAACTATGCTGTGCACTATTGTACCGTGTGTTGTTGTACTTTTTTACTGGTATCAATGCTATGAAAAAGACAAGCTTTGCGGAGTCCCCAACTGCTTGGCCAGGATAATCAAAATGCCAGCATCTGGGATCCAAGGCAGCTTCCTTGCTTGTTTTTCTTTTCTTTTCTTTTCTTTTCTTTTCTTTTCTTTTCTTTTCTTTTTTTTTTTTTTTGTTGTTGTTGTTGCTGTGTTCTTGAAACTCCCAGTCTCCATAGTCATGAGTCAAACAAATCTATTTTCTTTTAAAAATTGCCCAGGCTGTGGCATGTGGTTATTGTTACAGAAAATGAACTAAAATTGATTTAATTTAGGTGCATACATTTTGACACTGTATATGCCAAGCACATGCCAGGTATCAGTGGAGGTCAGAAGAGAATACCTGATGCTCTGTAATTGGAGTTGCAGAAATTTGTGAGCTGTCTCTTGGGTGCTGGGAATCAAAGCTAGGCCCTGTGGATGAGCAGCAAGTGCTTTTAGGGGCCGAGCCATTTATTCAGCCCCATGTATTTTCATCTTCTTTCTTATGTAAAGTTGGTGGGTCTGGGTTGAGACGCTGGTGTAGGTTAGCTGGAGTTGTTGGCAACATATAAGGTAGGACTGAATGGCCTGGGGTTCCCATGTGGAAAGTGAGAATACAGGGGAGAGATGGAAGAGGAGAGAGGAAATGAGCCTCTGGGGATGGTGCAGGCGGGAGAAAGTCCCTCTTTCACCTCATGGCTATCGCTGAAGTTCTATGCTGTCACATGGTGAAGTTCATGGATGTGTGTGGAGTAATACTTGAAGATAATGTGAGACTTAGACATGATTCACCAGTGGCTGTCAGTCTATCTCCCCAACGGCTGTGTGAGTAAGTGCTAAGCTATCCGGCCTCCACTCTCTTTTCTTGCTAAACCTAGCTTCGAGAATACAAACAAGATGCTTCAGAAAAGAATTTACCCCATGGCCAGTTGGATAAAGATTTCTCATACATTAGGGAAAAATCACTCAGAAATTTCAGCCTTGCTTGCAGATTAATCTCCAGAATTTCGTTTCACAGTAATGACCACTATTTCAAAACACTTCCCACAGGGAATCCTATCAATGGGTAGGAAGTCTCCAGAAGGTTACAGATAAGAACTGGAATGTTTCCTTTATTTGAAAAGTGAAATAACTGAAAACTGACCCACGTGATCTTCAGAGTTGGCTTCGTGCTCTCTGTGCGATGTTGGTGCTGCAGGGACGTGAGGGAATCTGGCTTAGCCCCTTGCTTGGCATATGGAGTAAGGGAAGTTAGTTTAAGGTCACATAGCTTGTCAGGATGGAGCTGGAACCAAGACCCAGCTCCCTGAAGTTTTGGTCCAAGTTTTTTCCCCTGTGCTAATTAGCCATGTGGTAAAGTCCTGAATGGAAAAGTTTTAAAGAATAAATGTAGAACTGTATTTACTTTTTTACTTCTGTCCGTCTATGTGTCTATGTATGTAAATATGTATGTATGTATATATGTATGTATGTATGTATGTATGTATGTATGTATGTATGTATCTATCTATCTATCTATCTATCTATCTATCTACCTATCTTTTTGAATGTGAATGTGTGTGGGGTCATTTGATTTTCTCCCTCCACTGTGTGGGTTCTGGGAATTAAACTCAGGTCATTAGACTTAGTGGTGTATTATTTTGCTGAAGCACCAAGACAGAAGATAACTTGAGGAGGAAAGGATCTATTTCACTTACAGCCCCACAGTACATACAGTACATCACTGAGAGAAGTTGGGTCAGAAACACAGATAGGGCTGGAACCGAGATGCTGGAACTAAAACAGAGACCATGGAGGAGTGCTACTTACCAGCTTGCTCCCGCCTTCTTATAGACCTCAGGACCACCTGTCCAGGGGTGGCACTGCTCACAGTGGCTGAGACTTTGTCTTAGTTTGGGTTTCCATTGCTGTGAAGACACATCATAACCATGGCAACTCTTATAAAGAAAAACATTTAATTGGGGCCAGCTTATAGTTTCAGATGTTTAGTCCTTTATCATCATGGTGGGAAGCATGGCGTAGGCAGACATGGTGCTGGAGACAGAGTTGACAGTTCTATATCTTGTTCTGAGGGCTGTAAGGAGGAGAGACTGTGTCACACTCAGCATAGCTTGGGCATAGATAAGTTCTCAAAGTCTGTCCCCATGATGACACACTTCCTCTGAAGGCCACACTGACTCCAACAAGGCCACAGCTCCTAATAGTGCCATGCCCTATGGGCCAAGCATCCAAGCGTGAATAGGATCATACCTATTCAAACCACCACAGCCCTCCTATATCAAATACAAAAAGTAAATGCGATGACAAGCCAATCTCGTGAGGGAGATTATTCAATTTATGCTCCCTCTTCCCAAATGACTTTACCTTGTGTCAAGTTGACATAAACTAGCCAGTACTTTAATCATTCTATTTGCCACTGTTTACCACAGGAAAAGAGCATGCCAGTGTTTTCCTGAAATCTGCTGTCATCTGTAGACAGTCTTGGAGGAGGCTTGGGCTTCCAGCTCTGTGAACTCAGATGAGCTGCTGTTGTTGAAGCTACCGATGACTTGCACATAGCTGGAGTTTGAAGACTGGTCAATTCAATGAACCTACCCGCCATCACTGCACTCTCCCCAAGCCAACAGGAACCTCTGGCCTCTGGCTCATCTGTAGCCCTCAGCCTCCTCTACCTCTGCCATGAAAAGCTTCCTTATGTCAATTTCTCTGGCTTCCTTATGTCAATTCTGCTTCATCCCACCCAGGACATACTTGTTTCCCTCTGGAGTTTCTCACCAAGCATAGGTGTTCTGTTGAGACAGACTCCTCTTGGTTCTTCAAGCCTCAATTCTGTCTCACCAAGCCAGAAGCTCACATGTCCCCTGGAGATTTCCCTGCACTTCAACACACTCTCCTTATTCCTTGAAGGGTCTAAGGCAGTGGGCAGAGTGGGCTCCTTGCCCATCCTGCAGATGACACTCCTGAGCCTTCTGACCCTGGGGACCTTTATTATTCTTTCAAAATGTACTTCGGACTTACCAAAGCTTTCTTAAAAGGTTTATTGATTCTAAACATTTTCTCCCTCTTGACCAACAGTTCCATTTCCTCAGACTTGGAAAACGGCTTGTGTTTGTCTCTCAGTGAACATCAGTGCTTTTCCTTCTTTCTTAAAGGCAAAACCAAAACTGAAACATCTGTGTTTTTTCTTTTTTCTCTCAGTTCAGAGAAAGAAGTCCAATTTTCCAGGGCTACCTCTGGGTGGTAATTGGGTCTTACTCCTTCTTCCAGCTTCAGGACGTGGAGGCCAGGACTCTGAATCACACATCTGGTGTTTCCTTTTACTGCCTGCAGTCTTTGTTCCCGCAAGAGCCTCAAGCAAAATTTACGCTACTTCAGAGCCCCCAGTCTCTCCTCAGAGAATGCTTTCCTCCTAGTGCTGACTCAATCATGACTAATGTGACCCATGGAGCTGGTGTCAGACTGTACAATCTAGGAAAACAAACATCTTGAGCCTAGATATAACCTTCCTCACCATAAGGAACAACCCTGAACCAGCCAGGTGTTGATGCAGAACACAGGCTCCGGCTGCTAAAGCCCAGTCTGAGCTGTGGTCCAGCCCAGTTCTCTGCTACGGGGTCTCACAGCCATCATCACAGGACTGATAGGAGTTTCTGTGTTATGTAGACTCAGTCTGGGACGGGTCTGCTTCCAGCTACGTGACTTTTGGCAGGATGTGGTTCCTTGTAGGTTGTTAGTCTAAGAGTCTTAGAGCTTTGCTGATGGATGACTGGGTGACCCAGATTACTTTGTCAGGTAGGCCTTTCCACTAGGGGAAGGTGAAAAGAGGGAAAATGAGAGAGAGAGAGAGAGAGAGAGAGAGAGAGAGAGAGAGAGAGAGACAGAGAGACAGAGAGACAAAGAGACAGAGACAGAGAGACAGAGAGACAGAGAGACAGAGAGACAGAGACAGAGAGATAGAGACAAAGACACACAAAGAGAGACAAGAACAGAGAGACAGATGGAAGAGTTATTAGAAGATCCGACTTAAACCCAAAGGTATTGCACCTCCAAAGTCTTCCTGAAATGCTGTGCACTTTTTACAACACATTTCTTTCATTTGGATGTTTCAGAGGAAAAGGGACCAGTGACTTCTGCCTTCTGATGTCACAGTCATTATCCAGCACTCCACAGAACCATGTCTTGAAGTTTCCAAGTTTCCAAGCTGCCCCTCTCCCTGGGCTCGCCAGTGTGTGCCTGCCTTTTCTTCTTACCACCCTCTCCCTCCCGCCTTTGTCCTACACAGCTTTCCTGAGCACTCAGGGGTCTGTGTTTGGTTCTCTCTACTTCACTACTGATTTATGTCCTCACTCTTTACCAGTTCTCGCACTGCACATAGTAATTTTGTATTTGGATAGAGCATATTATGTGAGAGCCGCTAGGAAGGCTGGGAAATCAATGTAGTATGTGACCAGCTCACGCCTTTGTTTGGAAAGATAATGTGAGGAAAAAAACCCCAAATTTGTCATGAGCATTGACTTAGTTTTTGAAGCAGGGTCTTGTGTTGCTTCTGCTGCCCTCTAACTGGCTATGTAGCTAAGGATAACCTTGAACATCTAATCCTCTTGCTTGCCCCTCCCGAGCGCTGGGCTTATAGACATTTCCCACCATTCCCTGTGGTATGAGGAGATGGTTTTGTGTGCTTGGCAAACCTCTTACCAAGGGAGCTATGTCTCTAGCTCAAAAACTGCTTTAAAATTTTTCATCATCATCATCTGTCTTAGCCTAGAGGAGCCTGGGGAAAGATAAGCCAGCAAGATCTGAGTGCCCGTCCCCTGCACTGGCCCAGCATTGTCCTCCATTTCATCCTGTGCTGTGGCACACCTTTGGAATGTCTAACTCCAGGTTGGTGCTATAACCTTGAAGCTGCCTTAGAACTAAGCCCAGAGGCCTATACAGTCCACAAGCAACTTCCAGATGAATGTGTGGATGCTTAAAAAATGTGCAAATTCTTGGATGTTGGGGTTCTTAAGGACATAAATAACCTGGGCACAGCCGAGGGTAACGGGGACATTTTGCTGGCCTTGTCTTCAGTTCATTCGGTTCAGCTAAACCTCTGAAGTGGTCTGGTCGCCCTTTCCTCTTCAAATTACATGTTCCTGCTTGGCTTTTATCTCCGCCTCTCCTTATTTTCTTTTCTCCTTCCCTGTTATTCTTTATTGCTGGGATGCTCTTTCCTGTTCTGAACAATGGCTGGCCTTCCTGTCATGTGGCACAGCGGTCCAGCAGAAGCCCTGTGGATATTAGTGATGAGTTGAGGCTGAAGGAGGAGGAAAGCACGGAGTGTGGCTCTGAGAGCGTCCCACCCAGGTAACCACAGCGACCGTGGCCGGACAGGAAGGCTCTGGGCCACTTCCTATGGAATTAGCCAAAATTGATGTGTTTTCAGTAGCATCAAACAGTTCGATTCAATCCCCAAATTTCATCATTCTGGAATAGTTGTTTTGATTCTCATTCAGCTGTAGCTTTAGTGATTGCTGGTGGATATGGGTGTCAAATTAAAGGGGACTCTATCCTCTAGGCACCAGTCACAGAGCCCATCCCTACATAATGCCAAATGCTCGCATATTTAGAAACATTGGGGTGAATGCGCACACGTCTTTCTCTCCCCTCCCCCCACTTCTCTACTTTCTTGTTCATATGTAGAGATATGGCTTTTTATTTATAGACTTGCATTTTTTTTTAGGGTCTTCTTCTTGTTTCTTTCCTCATGGGGCAAGTGGATAAACAAGTGAGAAACACACAAGAAATAGAATGTGCTATTGGCAAAGGAAGCTGGGACAGGTAACTGCAGGTTTCTAGCAGTTGCTCAGGGTTTAAGCCCAGACAGTTAAAAGACCACCAGCTTTAGCAATACAATTTCCTAATCTTCACATCAAATTGGTTTTAATTACATTAAAATGTTTTGTTTTTTTATGGTATTTGTTTATTTATGCCATTAAGAACTTTATCTGTTTTCAGATCTTTGCATGGTTCTTGTGGAAATCCTTGTTCTTGAGTTTCCAGACAGCACAGTCCTGGGAGGGAAGGGTGACCATCGTAATCTCGGTGACAGCAGATGCTGATCCTGAGGCATGCCTCAGTGGGCTGCGTTCTGCAGTGGCAAGGTTGTTAGCCAGGTCCTCTGCCCTCTGAACAACACACTGTCCACAGTCGTTGGCACAGGGCCTGCCATGGGCGGATCCCCAGGCTCAGTAGGCTTGGTCCTGCCATGGCGGAGGTTACAGCAGGAAGCAGAAATGGGCAGATGTGTGCCTTCACTGACGTGCCCAAGCAGAGGTTCCGTCGGCATTCTTGGGGAGGTGGGTGCTCGTTATTTGAGAAGGATGAGCTCCACCGCCATTCATACTTAAGTCTGGCCAGGAGGGTCTATTTTTTTTTATTTTTTATTTTTTATTTATTTTTATTTTTTATTTATTTTTTTGTTTTTTCGAGACAGGGTTTCTCTGTGTAGCCCTGGCTGTCCTGGAACTCACTCTGTAGACCAGGCTGGACTTGAACTCAGAAATCCACCTGCCTCTGCCTCCCAAGTGCTGGGATTAAGTGCGTGTGCCACCACCGCCCAGCTTAGGAGGGTCTATGGTTAATTATGTCAGTCACATTTCTGGAAAAGAAATGGTATTCGCCACGTGGCAGATCTGAGGACACCAGGTTGCTTTGTGTGCCAGCACACACAGGTTTGTGGGGCTCACATTTTAGGTTTTCTACAACTGACCAGAAGGTGATGAGACCCTTAGGTCTTTGGCCCTCAGGACTGGTTCGGGTCTCAGCTGGGTTGTCACAGTGTCCTAGGTTGTTTTCCCACTTGACACTCAGCGTGTGCTTGCCTATCTCCTAGGTGGGCCACAAGCAGCCTGACAGCCCAAACTCACCCTGCCTCTGCCTTTACAGTGCGAGGGTCACGGATGAACCTCACAGTACCCGGCACTTTAAATGTGCCAGGGATCCAAGCCTGGATCACACTTGTACTGTAAGAACTTTACAGACAGAACCATTTCTCTAATTTCAGATTCTTTCTCCAAATGAAGTAACATTCCTAGATTCCAAGGATGGTGACCTGATATCTTTGGGGCCTCCACTCAGCCCAGAAGACAAGACTCGAGCACTTTGCTCTCAGCGGTTTTCTGAGGAAACCTTTGAAAAAGACAGCAGCAGGTCTACAACTAGATGTCTGTGAGCCTCAGGCCGTGACTGTGGATGCAGAGCAGCAGAGCTTCTCTCGCTCAGAAAGGACAAGCTGCAGCTCCCATATCTCAGTTGGAATGACTTACCCGAATGAGAATGGAAAACACGACTTCTAGCTGGGATTGCAGGACTTCCAGGCAAGGCCTGCATGACACCAACATCTGGATACAAAGCAAAACTAAACAGGAGAAGCCCCAGCCAAGATACCAGATGCCGGTTTCAAAGCAACTGGATCTTTGTTTTGGGGATGTAGGAAACACTGACTGGAAGACCCAAGAAGAGGAGGGCAAGTGTCCCTTCATCATGCTGAGCAGAGGATGCGCATGGTGGTCAGGTGCCTTGCTAGTGTGTGTGCACGTGTGTGAGCATGTGAGCGCTGTTGGTGGTCTGAGTGAAGGCATACTTTCAGGAATGGTTGGGAAGAGAGGGAGAGAGAGGGAGTTCTGAACCAGGGTTTCAGAATTGTGTCCAGGAACTTGGGGTGGAGACCCAATGTGGAACATGGCAGAAGGAGCTGAGAGTATGGGACCACGCCCTTGCAAGCAGCCATCTTAAAGATCAAAGGGTCCAGGGCTGTGCATTCCACAGACGGACTCAGGCAGCCGAGCGCAGCTATGAAAGCATTCTTGCCTGTCATACCCTCCAGTGCACTGCAGCTCTGCACAGGACTTTTGAGTTCCGCCCAGCAAGGTGACAATGCTTCTTTTAGTCTCCACAGGGTCTAGACCAGGGCAGGGGATAATTTCAGAAGGATCAAACATAACAAGGTGCATCATTGTGGGAGCCTCCTTCTGGCCCCCTCCCTGGAGCCCCAGGAGTGGCAGAATAAAAGGATTCGGTCTTTTTGGTCCTGATATTTGGAGAACAACTTAACCCTTTCGTACCTGGGCCAGGGTTTGTGGGACAGTTGCCTGACGTGCAGCCTCCTTCCCTTCCTGCTCTCCCTCCGAGCCCCAGATTTCAAGATTTCTGGTTAGTGGAGGCTGCCAGGCCCTGCGCCTGACCACAGGGAGCCTGACCAAAGGATGTCAGAGATGTGGCCACAGGCTTTTAAATGTGGGATAGTGGTGTGTTGTGCTTTCTCCTTGTCTCAAATCTCAGGGGCTGGCTAGTTGAATGTTGGCAATATCAGTGTGGTCAGGGCACAGCTTCAAACCTTTACACAGCCATGCCATGCCATGCCAGTGTAATTGGGGCAGTTGACCCACACTGGGTGCTTAGCTAGTGTACTGGGCTCCATCTCGATCATAAAGGTGTGCTCAGAGGAGGCCATTTTTCTACTCCTTTGTCTCTCTTGACCCACTGGACTTTCCTTCTAGGATACCACATCTGAAATCAGAGGGGGTGAGGTGGGAGTCAAGCTAACACCATGGATTCTTTTAGAATGATTTAGCTCCTCTCACCCAAGCTGGAGATTTGTCTACAGTGAAACAGTTTGGGAAGAGTTCCTCATGTTCTGAGGCAATTGGTTATTACTTATCAATTCCAGTGAAAGGGGGCAGGAGCAGTGGTTAAGAGCAAACACTGCTCTTGCAGAGGGCTTGAGTTCAGTTCTTAGCACTCGTGTTGGAGGCTCATAACTGCCTAGAACCCTAGCTCCTGGAATCTGATGCCTCTGATCTCCATGGGCACTTGCACTAACATGCACACACACACACACACACACACACACACACACACACACACACACACACACATACACACTCACGCAAGAAAATGAAATTCCAACTAAGGAGCAAATGAGCCGCAGCTGAGCTTGGGGTAGAATCATGCCCCATTACTGCATCAGTGCTTTACACAAGTAGCCGCAGCGTCAGCTGTGACCGGAGGCTGGCCTCCAGCTCCTTCTCCACCTTCTCTTAGCTTTGTCTTCTTCCTGAAGCCCAGGCTTTCAGATTCTTTGTTATTCTCTCTGTCTCTCTGTCTCTGTCTGTCTCTGTCTCTCTCTCCTTCCTTTCTCCCTCCCTCCCTTCTTGTTCTCTTTTTGTTCTTGTTTTTCTCTCCTTCTCTTTCTCTTCCTCCTCTTCTTTCTCCTCCTCTTCCTCCTCCTCTTCCTCTTCCTCCTTCCCTTCCTCCTCCTTTGTCTTTGTTCTTTTCGAGACAGGGTTTCTCTGTGTAGCGCTGGCTGTCCTGGAACTCCCTCTCTTTAGACCAGGCTGGCCTCGAACTCAGAGATTTGCCTGCCTCTGCCCTCCAAGTGCTGCAGTTAAAGGCACCATGACCCAGTGATTCTTTTTTTTAGTGATTTTTGTTGTTTTAAACTTCCCTTTCCTCTGTGGCTCACAGCTACATGATTTTAGAAGTTTTGATCATAGAATGAAGCATACATCCTGGTCCATGGTGGTTGCTGTTCAGTAAACTTATAGTTCAGCTTTCTTCAAAGGCACTTTGTGAGCTTTGCTGTCTCACAGAGGAAAGTAGCTACATCTTCTTTCTTTCTTAGACACGGGGGGAGGGGTGTGCAAAGATCCATCTAGGAAGCAAGCGACTGTTCAGGTGCAAGTAAGAGCCCTCGGGTAAAGATGGAGGCCACCCCCATCTTTTGCCAGCCAGAGAATACTATGAATATATATATATATATATATTTATTTATTTATATAATTTGGCCAGATTCCTCATACCCTCTGCCGCCTGAGGCAATCTTATCTCTTCCAGATATTGATCAAACCATCTGTAGGATAAAAACCACAATGCAGCCTCCAGTGGTGCATGTATACTTTAAATGAGATATAGCAATGGCTATAATGCTGTACTAATACACTAACACCAAAGTGTAAGGATTTAGCCAAATGGCTCCAAAGCTCCAGACACAGCTTTGTGTTTCAGGTCACTGGAAAGCTCTCCCGGGGCTGGAGAGATGGCTCAGTGGTTAAGAGCACTCACTGCTCTTCCAGAGGTTCTGAGTTCAATTCTCGGCAACCACATGGTGGTGGCTCACAATCATCTATAATACGATCCGATGTGGTCTTCTGGTGTGTCTAAAGGCAGCTACAGTGTACTCGTATACATAAAATAAATAAATCTTTTTTTAAAAAAGGAAAGTTCTCCTGTCACAGTGAACTCTTAGTTGATCTGAATGCTGGTGTAGGCTATGGTTAAGGCCCAGCCTGAAACAAACCCAACCAAGGGCCATCCGAAGAGCTTATGAAATCTTTAGACATACTCCATAGGAAAAATTCACTGGTGATACATCTTCCTGTCACAAGTAACGGATGCAACTGTAAGCAAGACCTCTGAGGAGGATCAATTTTAGGCCATGAATGAGAACTTTCCAGAAGAAAAGGAATAATGGCTTTGAAGTTATAAATCCATCCCTCCATTTCCCTCTGTATCCCTTCTGTGTCTCCTTCACTTCTCTCTGCGGCATGGCGTAACATATCCTGGGATGGGCTTATAAATAATGTCAAACAACATACACAGAAAAATGTATTGATACTCTGGAAATGGATGTCTGGCAACGCAGAAGCTGGCTCCAGGGAGACCCAGGCACTCACACTAAAGGTAGATATGAAGAATTTGGGGGGTGCATTTTATGAGCTGTGAGTATAGGAAAAGCCTTTTCTGAAATAGTGTATGATTGTATGTACTCTGTGATTCAAATGTTTTTAGTCATATTTTCATTTCATTGTAAAGGGACATTTAACTCTTTCATCTACTGCCTTCCATGCTTGAGTTCTAAAACTGGGGCGCACCTTCTGGGTTCTAAGCCCTGGGGACTCAGAAGGGATGGTTTTCCTCTTGGCCCCACTTCTCAGGCCAGCTTTATTCTCCCCTTACCGTGGACCTGCTGTCTGGGCTTTCCTGGGGAAGTCCTGGGGAAGCGGCTCCTGTTTTCCCATCTCACCTCGGCTTTCAGTTCACTTGTGGAAGGCATCGATGCTAAGACTGTCATTCCTGAGCAAGTCTTTGTTCATAATGCCCCAGGAAGGTCATTCAGACAGACATGGGTTAGGTTGAGTCTCATCCCTGGACTGCTCGGCTGTGACCAGAGTCACAATTTACAGGTCCTGGGACCTGTCCCTCTTGTCTTGTGTGTGACACAACACAGTGGACATTATTAGAGACCCAGCATTTTTTTGTGTGTGGGAGAACCAACATTTACAGGGACTGTGGATGGCAGGAGATGGGAGGGTTTTGGGCAGTGAGTGACATATGAGGATGCGAATTTGGTTTTACGAAGAGGGATGACACCTTTGGCAAAGAGTACGAATAAACTTTCAAAAGATTGAATGAGGGGAACCAGCGAACCTTCGAGACCCTGAGGAGTTTTGTAGTAGACAGTGATGGCCAGCAGTGAAACTATGTTTCCTGTTATTCTTCTAGGAATTGATATGGAAGCTGGAGGCAGCAGAAGGAAGAGGGGAAGTTGAGTGAATTCTGAGGAGAGATGGACATATTCCTGCATAGCTGGTGGGCAGTTTCCTGTCCTGCACCCCAGTAGACAGGTCCTGCTTCCTGTTAATGGAAAAACATTCTCTCTGCAGCTAGACAAGCACAGAGAATCCCTGACAAGACTTAATGGCGACATGGCTGGATAAAACGTGAGAACTCATGAGTCATCCTGGCTGGCGCTGTCTGCTGAATGTGTGGGCACAGATGCAAACACACGCCAACACACAACTGACACGAGGGCAGGACACTGGTTAACAATGACTCAACAGAGGTGGTACAGATAAACCCGATGATTCACAAGTTCAGATACTGCAGTTTCTTCCCAGGCGTGTCCTGTGGTTGGAGGACAGGTTACTCGCGGAATGACCACCTCTGAGGGCCACTTTCTCCACGTGTCATCTTTAATTCTTCCTGTCAGGTCAGCCCCTTAGGACATCTGTGCTGGAGATTAGGCCAGCCATATTAGGATCTTAGCCTGGTTTCTTAGTCAGTTTTCTCTGAGATATCTGTTGCGAGCTTCTTTATTCTGTTTGTTCATCCACAACTTTTAAATCATCATGGGGTGTCAGGGTGCCTGCCCGGAAGTGATACAAAGTGACTCAAAGTGCCTCTGAGGACTCGCTCTCAGTTCCTCTGTGTAGAATTTGTTTCAGTTGGAGACTCTTCTTTCCTCTGCCTTCACACATGTATACGTGTGTGTGTGTGTGTGTGTGTGTGTGCGTGGTGTGTGTGTGCATGTGCTCATACAGGTATGCGCAGGTCTAGGGTGACAGTGTGGCACTGACAGGGAAATATGGCCCAGAAAGTCTTGGACCTTCCTCCCTCTCACTTACTAACCATGCTGAGCCTTGGGCAGGGTATTTGACTGCCATTTTCTCATTTGTAAAATGACAGGAATACTTCCTCTTCTTTGGGGGAATAGAAGAATAAATGTGACATTTCTGAATCATCTCTGTCTGGAACATCACACAGCAAGTGATTGACTTGGCATGATTTCTGAGGATTCTGGTTTGGATGGTGTTTCTATACAATATATGAACAGGGCCATGACTGCTTGCTTATGAATGCCTCTCCAGAAAGAGTTCCTTTCCCTCATTCCCTAACATGATTGCAGCTGACCAGCCTATGGCTGAATATTGAATACAGGTTGTTCTCTGCAGGAGGGTCCCCAGGCTGAAGCACTGTGGACTGCATGCGTGTTCCCTCCACCTTTCTTGGAGCTTAAGACTCCATAGTTTGAACCTCATTGTGATCCTGCAGAACCAGGCACAGCGTGTGTGTGTGTGTGTGTGTGTGTGTGTGTGTGTGTGTGTTCATCCGGGATCTCACCTGGGACTGGAGAGTGTCAAGTTACTCTCACCAGAGCCAAGCTGCTGCCTTTGCACACCCGCTTCCTGCCCCTGGAGCAAGCTTCTCACTTCTGGAGCAGACCTAGTCTTCCTTAGCAGGCTGCTCATTGCAAAGCATCCTCAGGCCATCGCTCCCTTTTCTGTGTCCCCCAGCCCCGTGTTTGTGCCTGTGTCTAAGCTCCTGCTACAGGCTGCTTGGGACTTCCCAGAGGGAGGCTGTCTGTCCATCTTCATCAGCTCCCCTGCAGGTCCTGTTTTCGGCACTGTAACTTCATCCTCTTGGTTCCCAAGGGCACTCTACTTTCTCTGGCTCCAAGCTTGTACACAAGTCAGTCCGTCTTCTGACAGCCCTGCAGATGACTCCTGTCCCCTGTGTCCTTGGCCTCTGCCTGCATGGAGAGCGGCTATGGGGAAAATGTTTCCAAGCATGTGCGTCTAGGTGGCCCTCCCGTGGATCCCACGGCCCTTCTCTTAGTCCCTGCCACACCCCTGCCGCTGTATCACCTGCCTGGCTGGACTCTGGGGAATGGGCCTCCTGTCTTGCTCTGTGATACATTCCAGATTTGAGCACCGGCCTATAGTAGCCATTTGTCATATCGATTTTCACGTTTGTTTGTTTCTTGCCAAAAAGTGCTAGCTCCTTTGGGGAGGGGGCTGATTTCCATGCCAAACCTGTCTCCAGCGTCACCATGGGCTATGACACTTCTCACCCAGGCTGACTTACACCACGGACTCCTAGGCCCCATTACAGCAAACTCCAAACTTTTTTTTTTTTTTTGCCATCAAATTTCTTTTTTTAGCACCAGAGAAAGAAGAAGCTGGCAGAAGTCCCAGAGACCTGGCTCTTCGTAGACTGCAAAGGCTCCTCCATCTCTGGCAGGTGGTCCTGCATGCCTTCCCTTCTTCTCCTCTCTCCCCTTTACCCCGCCCCCACCGTCCCCAGCTGAGCTGGCAGTTAATGTTTCCGAGCTTTGCTGAAGTCTGAGATGCACTCTGGCTGCTCTTGAGAGCGTGGACCAGCTTTGTCCAGGCCTGCCACGGTTAGTAACTGTTCTCTCAAAGCTGGTCACTGCCAATCTGACTCCACCTTCTTCATTTGATCAATATGTCGAGTGCTGGGGTCAATGGGAGTTGCCCCATGGGTTCCTGGCTCATTTATTAAAAAATATGGAACAATTTAAGTTCTTGCTGCACTGACTGCAAGGCCTCGTGCACATGTTTCCAGCAGGCCGGGGGAGGGGTGGGGTGCGAGGTCAAGTTTCAGATGCGATTAATTCAGTGTAAAGGTGAGCTTGCCAGCCCTGGAAGAAAGAAAAACTGACAGCTGATTTATGATCTGGCTTTTAAACAAATCACCCCTAAAACTAGCTCGTTTCATGACGGCAAGGGTTCAATTTGTATTCAAGTGTCATCCTTGGACACTGTGCTACCTGGTAATCAACAGCTGGTGGAAAGAGATGGGACCCCACCGGCCTCCATAATACATTTCAAAAGGCATGGTATTGTGTCCAGTTCTCTCTCGGACTCCTTAAGGACAAAACATACTGTTGATACCAAGATGTGAGTCTTTGGGGTGGCAGGTGGTTGGGTTTTGTGGGGGCATCTACTGACAAACTGTCCTTTGCCTCTGTGGCCTGGTGTGGCTTCTGCCCCAGAACTCAGTGAATGGGATCAGGGAAGGTGGGTAAGAAGCCTATAGATGAAGCTGGCCTATGTCTTGATAGGGTCCTCTCAAGACTGGTGGACTTCACTTTCCTGTGCGCAGGACAGGAAATAGAAAGCAGGCGTCGGTGGGAATGAACGGACAATCTGACTAAAGCCTGCTGGTGGATCTGCGGGAAGGCCTGACTTCCAGGTGTCTTGGCCTCTAATGACAGACTGTCTCGGTTTTCTTTGCGTTCCAAATATGGAATGGAACATGTGGCTCTCATCCAGGCACCCAGAATCTCAGGTGGCACCCTTCTGTGGCAGAGCAGGGAGTGGCCATCGGACAAGACTCAATGGCTTCAGTAGGTTTTTTTTTTTTTACTTCCTGCCTCCAGCCGAGCAACAATGACTCAGAGACAAGAGAAAAAGGAGTTGTTTCCAAAAGCCAGATGTGCCACCACCCACCATGGCTCCGAATTAGCGGTCAACTGGGGCAGTAGGTGGCTGACGCTGGGCGGGAGCCATCTATGTGGGTAAGTGGGTGGTCAAGACAGAGTCAGGGGCCCAGAAAAGGGACAGCCATTGTAAAAGAAATCACTTTGAGGTTTTCTGCCCCACAGTGCACGGGATGAAGCATGGTCCCACCAGGGATGTCCAGGCTGAGCTCTGCTCTCCTCTGGGAGAGAGAGACAGGCGTGCACCAGAAGGCTGCTCCCGGGTGGTTGCAGACCAAATGTCTATTAGGATCTGTAGTCATGAGCCAGAGATGCCAGCATCTCTTGGCTGGGCATGTGGCTTTGTGGACTGTGGAATTGCATCCATAAAAGGAGAACTTAGGAACGGATAAGAAAACCTGTCTTTTTTTTTCTGCAGTAGTAAAAATTATGTTTTCAGCATGAAGTTCCCAGTGTTGCTATTTTCTGGTAGGCCAGACAAATTCAGTACAGTTGTTCCGTATTTCTTTAGTGGATGGGTCTACAATGGGGTCATCCACCACCTCACCCCTGAACTCCTGTAGGAAGCTGTCAGTATGTCTCGCTACACACACACACACACACACACACACACACACACACACACACACACAGTCATGTGATGTGAGTGGATACAGTTGGAACTCCAGATCCAGAGAGACAAAGCTGGAATCCAAATCACACTTTACAGTGCCTGTGTGAACCAGGCTTACTTTTCTACTTAACTTTTCCAAGCCTAACTTTCTTTCTCTGTAAGATAGAGCCCTTTCTACTCCAGGGTTGGTGTGAAGATGGACTGAAGGCACTGTGCACAATTCCAGTGTATATGTGGCCTGGCAGAGTCCGGGTCTCAGATGCTGTATTCACCCCACATCTCGCTCAGTGCTCCACCACACTCACTGCTCCTCTTCCAGGGGCAGCATCACATCTCACTCACTTGAATGCACCTCGTCCCTCAACGCTGTGCGCTTCATGTACAGTGGCCGGCCCAGCAGTGAATGAACTTATCGTATTCAAGTCAAAGCAGGGTGAGAAAGGGCACAGGATATGTGCCAGGCCCGAAGCCTCGGTGGTGACTGCTCCTCCTCCTCCTTCCCTTGCCTGGATTCAGAATCACCTAGGAGATGGAGGGAGGCCTTGGGTGTGTCAGCGAGGGTGCTAGCAGACAGTGAACTAAGTGGGGATAGCTGAAATACTGTAGATGGAAAGTAAAGGACTGAATTGTAAAAAGGGCTGTGGAGGAGACATCCCATGGCACCAGGAACTCCCTTCTGTGCCTCCTGCTCTAAGCTACAGACACTGCTACCCCCCTCCTCCCCTCCCCACAGCTCCCACCACTGCGCCTTCCCACCTCAACTGAGTGAGCTCGCCCCTTAACTGGGACTCTAGATAAACCTCTCCTCAGCGAAGTCAGGGGTTTGGTGACAGAAACACACAGTAATGAGCACACCTCCTACCCCAAGTGTAGTTTTAGGGTCTGCCTTGGAGGCATCAGCAGAGTGTATGGAGGCAGCTCAGGCACTGCCAGTCGACCCAACCCGAATCTGCATTTGACCCAGGTAATCTGGGACAGCTGTGAGCCTGTTACAGTTTGATAAAGAGTCTTAGTCTCGAATGTTTTGTTAATAGCCACAAACTAAGTAAATAAACAGAGGGGATAACATTTGGAAGCTAGCGAAAGTTACTAGACTACTGGTTTTATTTAAAAGGAAAGTCTTTTGACAGTACTAAGAATCTAATGTTCAGCTGCAGTTTTACTTCCTTTTCAGGAGAGTCCCCACAGTGAGTCCCCCAGCTGCAGGCACTGGTCACTCGCTGGTAGCCCCGCCTCCTCTTTCCTTGTGCTCTAGAGGTGGCTGTGTGGCCCATTGGTCGCCTCTTCTTCTCTACTCTGAGCTTGTCTGAGACTCAGGGTCTTAGGAGAGTGCACTTGCCAGTGACTGCTGTGACTGCTCCACAAGGGTGTGGGGTGCCTGCTCAGCTCCCCACAGAACAGCCATTGTTCTTGTTTGGAGCACTGCCCTTGGTTCAGGTTCATTAGAAAAACGCCCAAGACAACCTGGCACTGCCTTTCAGATCTGGCACAGCCAGAGAGTGACATGGAAGATAGAGCATCTTTTGTGTCTATCTGTCCTTCCCACCAGGGCAGACGTGGAACCCTGGGGCCTCTCTGGTCTTCTCTGCATTCGTGTTTCACGGGTCAGTCAGAGGCTTTTGGTCTGAACTCCACTGCTGTAAACTTGTTCTGAATGTTGGTGGGGTAACACAGTGAGCAGCTCTCCTGTCTTTAAAGTACACCCCATTCTTCTCTTCCATGCTCTCATCTGTCTGCGTACTGCCCAAGCACCCAGGATGCAGAGGCAGGAAGATCTGAGTTCAAGGCCAGCATGCTCTACAGAGTGAGTTCCTGGACAGCCAAGGTTGCTGTCCAAAGAAACCCTGTCTCCAAGAACCAAAAAAAAAAACAAACAAACAAAAAACAAAAAACAAAAAACAAAAACAAAAGGAAAAAAAAAGACATGTAGGAGTTTGCTCTCAGACCCTACCCCTACCCTATACCCCACTCCAGACCCCGACCCAGACCCCGGAGACTGAAAAAACAGATACCTCCCACTTTGGCAGATTTTATGGTTTGGTAGAAGTAGTAACCTATAGGTGGTTTGTTCTCTTGCCAGGATACCAAAACATTACAAACAAACAAACAAACAAACAAACAAGGACAATAACAGCACCCCTCAAAACCCCAAACCCAAACCAACAACAAAGACGCATCTAAGTTGGTAAAGCACCTCTGTATAAGCAGGAGTTCAAGCTTCAGCTCCTGAGTCAGAGAGGCTCACCCACCTGTGATCTCAGCACCACCAGCCAAGTAAAGAAAGGAGGAATTCTCAGGCTTGCTGGCCAGCCAGACTAGTCTAACTGGTAAGCTCCTGGTTCCACTGGGAGACCATGCCACGACAGCAACACAACAGCAACAGCAACAGCAACAACAACAACAAAACAAAGGAGTGTGGCAGACTCCTGAAAAATGAACGACACCCAGCTTTGACATTGGATCTCCACATGCATGAGCACACACATGCTTCCCAAAGTGCATGTGTACACATGCGAACACATACACTGTGTCTTTTCCTTGCTTGAAGCCCACCAATGTTTCCCAGTGCACACAGAACGTCTTCCTGGCTCCTCCAGGTCCCTAAGCCAGGGCGGGCTCTGCTTCTGCAGCCCCAGCTTTTCTGTCCAGTGTGCTGAAGCTCCGCTGGCCTCCTTTCCTGCTTCCTGTGAGATGTGCTCCCTTCTCTCATGGGTCTCCTGTCATTCAGCTAAAACACACCAAGGAGCTGTAAAATTCCAGTTCTTTCCTTCATTTGGCTTAAAACTCTCAAAATGACTTTGTTCCCTTGTTGGGATTCCCTTCAGTTTCTTACCTCTACCACACTGTAAGACCTGCCAGGGTGGGAGGGATCTGTTTTCTCAGCACTAGGTCTCCAGATTCTGAGATGGGTCCTGGGCTGGGGTACGACTGCTCGAATGAATGAATGAATGAATGAATGAGTGAACCTGGTCCTTTCTCCCAGTCTCCACCATTCCTGTCAACTTCCTCTAAGTAGTGGATGGAAGCTCATCACCAGGACTTCTTAACCCAGCCTAGAGTCATGTTCCATCACACACGCCACTGGTGTGACACAGCAAACTTTTCATGTCACTGAAACAGACAATTGCTCTCACATGCCATGAACACACACTCTGACCATTCTGCATTGCCTATTGTCACTCTTATCAAGAGACAGAGAGAGAGAGAGAGAGAGAGAGAGAGAGAGAGAGAGAGAGAGAGAGAGAACAGTCAAGAGTTCAGCTCTGGAGCCAGACTGCAGTTGTTTGACTGCTGTTTTTTGCTTTTGTTTTCTTTAAAAAAAAACTAGAAAGGTAATATAATTTCTCTGTGCCTCAGTTTTCTTATCAGTAAAGCAGGAACAATATCACAATGCCAGTTACATTGTTATAATGAGGACTGTTTGCATTTAAACACATAGAATATGTAGGACATTGCTAGACACACAGTAGCAGTGTAGAATATTGCTGTCCTTTAACTGTAAAAGAGTTGTGGGCCAAAGTGCCTTTTCACTGAGATGTTCCTGTCAAACTGGGCTGTCAACCCAATTTTCACGTAGACCCAGGCCCTTCCTATTTGTGCCATGGCCACTAAACGCTACCTTGGGACATCTTTCCACCAGAGTCACCTTTGGTTCCGTCATGAAAGCATTGGGTTAAAAGAGAAAAAGCTTGCGTGTTGAGCAAATGTTTAGCAACTTGGGCCACTCTGTTGTGCATTCTCCTCTAGATGAAGAGGGGGATTGGCCCCCAGAGAAGGTTCCCATGCAACAAGTGCTACTTTGACATCAGGACCGCCTTGCTGCCCACACTGCCTTCTCCACCACGTTAGGGCAGGAGGGAGCCACAGGTCTTTTTCCTGCAGCCTGCTCCTCCATCTGCCCTGCACCCTGCTGGCATCTTGACGGTCCTGCTCTCAGGTGACATCTGCCATTCCTTAGTCTCGCACTCCGATCTCCTTCCCACATTTCTCTGTGCTCCTCTCCTGTCCCCATCGAGCCCCCTCAGACCCCGGGCTTACTCACACTGCCCACTGTCTCCTTGCTCTCCCTAGGAGAGGAGTCACCTAGGACTCAGGTTAAAGACAGGCTTGACCAGCCCTTTGTCTGGGAAATTCTGACTCAGGAGGCTTGGCACTAGGTTCAGGAGCTTCTATTTTTAGCAGGTGGTCCTGGTGCCTTGGATTCAGGGAAGTCACTGCCCAGGCTTGCTTGCCCTGCTCAGCCTAGCGGGGCCCACACTCCTCCCCAACTCAGCGTGCATCTCGCACCTTTGGCAATGTGGACCTCTTGCCCTCAGCAACCTGAAGCTGCTGTGGCTGTTGCTCGAAGCAGAGGAATCTCTTAAGCATAGGCAGGCGTATGTTTTCTCACAATGTACATCCCCAGTAGGGGTTTTCTTGACATGTCACTGTGCTCCATTCCTAATGAAGTGTGCTTGGAGTTCACCAGAGTCAGAGATAAGCAGGAGGCACGAAGCGCCTCTCTCTCCCCCTAGCTGGCGCCTCGTGCCTGCTTGTCTTGGAACTCTGAGGGCTGGAAGGTTGTAAGTAGTCTGCCTGGGCTGGCGAGATGGCTCAGTAGTTAAGAGCAGGGGCTGCCCTTCCTGAGGACCCGGGTTCGATTCCCAGCATCCACATGGCGGCTCACATCTGTCTGTAACTCCAGTTCCAGGGGATCCAACACCTTCACACAGAAAACACCCATGCCCATGAAATAAAAATAGACTTTAAAACAGTACCCTCCCATGTAACTGAACCCATGACTAGAGAAAGGGGGCAGTCACAAGCCCTAAATTATTCATTAGTTCTGACCCATGGGAAATGAGGATGGGAATTTTTCAAGACTGAAGAATTTTAAAAACCACTATCCTCTGCCAACTCTACACCTCCAGCCACTTCTCCCTTCTCTGTGTGCTGACATCACTTTCTGTAAAACTGTGTGACAAAAATGCTTCATTTTTGCTACTTTCTTAAATTTATTTTATCTTATTTCCATTAGGATAGGGATGGTCTCTTGGAGTCTGGGCCCTTGAAAGACAGAGGCAGGGGGATTGCTGCAAATTTGGGGACACCCTGGTTCTAAATAGTGAGTTTCCGGCCAGCCGGGGTTGCATGGTGAGTAATAAACAAACAGACAAATGAATGAAATTTTACCTTTTTCTCTTATTATAAGTATTGAGTGAATTTATTATTTATTATTTTACCCAAGTGCCATCACTATCAGAAGGCTGAGAGAGAAGGATCTTAGAAATACTGTAGATGAAAAGGGAGTGCTAATTTGAGATTAAACACTCAGTATTTGATTAAAGAACGCTAATTACAATCAATCTTGATGTCTGAAATATCTGCTGCAGAAAGAGAAGCTACGTGGACAGATTGGCTAAGTGTTTTGACTGAACGGCGTCTTTCAGGTGCTCTGGGGTCCACGACAACTGTGTGAGGCTTCAGGTGAGCCATGGCTGCGAACTGGGCCACCTTCTTATTCCTTTTTTTGTGTTTTCATTTTTAGATTTATTTATTTTCTATGTTTGAGTTATTTTGTCTGCCTTTCGCATGTGTGCTATGTGTGTGTCTGATGTCCACAGCGGTCAGAGGAGGGCATCAAAGGCCTCTGGAACTGGAGTTATGGATGGCTGTGAACCTGGATCTTCTATAACAGCATAAAGTGCTCTTCACTGCTGAGCTGTCCCTCCGGCTCCTCCGCTTCCTTATTCTAAAAACAAGACTATATCTTCTATGGCCTGGAGGTAAAATGAAGTTCTCTATGCAGTCCTGGTGAGCTGTGAAGAGTCGTGCTCACAGGGATGACTCTGAAGAGCCGTGCTCACAGGGATGACTCTGAAGAGACATGCTCACAGGGATGACTCTGAAGAGACATGCTCACAGGGATGACTCTGAAGAGACATGCTCACAGGGATGACTCTGAAGAGCCATGCTCACAGGAATGACTCTGAAGAGACATGCTCACAGGGATGACTCTGAAGAGACATGCTCACAGGGATGACTCTGAAGAGCCGTGCTCACAGGGATGACTCTGAAGAGACATGCTCACAGGGATGACTCTGAAGAGATATGCTCACAGGGATGACTCTGAAGAGACATGCTCACAGGGATGACTCTGAAGAGCCGTGCTCACAGGGATGACTCTGAAGAGACATGCTCACAGGGATGACTCTGAAGAGATATGCTCACAGGGATGACTCTGAAGAGACATGCTCACAGGGATGACTCTGAAGAGACATGCTCACAGGGATGACTCTGAAGAGACATGCTCACAGGGATGACTCTGAAGAGATATGCTCACAGGGATGACTCTGAAGAGACATGCTCACAGGGATGACTCTAAAGAGCGGTGCTCACAGGGATGACTCTTTGTCATCCTTCCAGTGAGTTTTCTTGCTCACTCCATGGCTTTCCTGCCTCCTGATTCTCTTCTTGAGTGCTGTGACTGTAGAGTTTAAATGTTAGGCCAGGGAGTCCAGGAAATCTACTTCCCAGCAAGAGTTACAAATCCTCACATCCTACGTGAGACACAATGTGAGCAGTGACTCAGAGCAGCTGTAGGGGAGCAGCCAGCGCAGACCGAAGGCACTGAAGAGTCCTCAAGCTCGAGTGTCCTCTGATGGGCGTGTGCCAGGAGCTGGAACAAGACCGATCTAAGTTGTGGTTTGTCTCGGAGAGAAAGTTTGGAGACTGGGTTATGATTGGGTGGCTGGTTAACATCAGTAAAACTAGACGCGGCACTCAGATGGCTGCACTTAAGGTCTCAGCAACAACAACAATAAAGCATTATGAAGGTATTACAGTAAGAGGAGGCTGCCATCCTGCAAATGAACTCATAGGAAATCAGATTCTCTGAACTTGAAGCTAATGATCGCAAGAGGCAGCTTTCAGAGCTCTGTAACCGTCCACACGGATGGACTCGGCCTTGTGGGAAGAGCCCAAGAGACTTCAGAAATCTACAAACAGCAACAGACAGGAACGTGTGGCTTGTTGGGACTCACCCATATCATCACAGACTTTCCCTTAATGTTTCTCTTTTAAATCTGACTCCAGGAAAGAGATTTGGAACCTGATCAGTCCCATGCCAGACTCTGCCCTCCTTTCCGAATTATAAACATCAGATTGTTACGATGCATTTCCTGCATGTGTCTAACATGTGGCTCAGCCCTCCGCCTCACAAACACAGCAAGTCGACACCCTCCGTGTGGAGCCTGGCAGTGTTGCTCAGATGGTGCAACCTTAAATGGGTGCAGGAAGCAGGGAGCTGGGAGCAGACCAGGCGCACGCTGCAACTGAAGTTTGGGGACCCTGTTAGTTGACACTGGAGGGAGGGTGCTGGGACATTCTGCTGGCAGCAGAGGTCCCCTCCTTCAATGAATGCATGTTTTAATGACATTGGAGGCTCACAAGATGGGGGTGGAAATGTTTTCTTTCTTTTTTTATGATCCTTTTCAATTCATTCCATTCCTAGAACACCTTCCCCGACAGCAGTCTCTAAGCCCTCACTTCTTAGAAAAAACACACACAGAGTGTCCCTGTTGTCCTTTGCTTGTGGGAGTCTGTCCTGAGAATCAATTTCAGTGTCAGTGAGTCTATGGCCGAGGCTCTCGTTACTGTGTCGGGGCTTCCTACTCCTGCAGCGCGATGCTGCTTGGATGCGATGCTGCTTGGATGCACACATCGTTAACTTTACACGTTTGCAGTCACTCCCTTCTTCCTCCTGATCTCATACGAAACCCATTTCCCAAGAAATTGACCGGAGACCTCTGCCCTCTCGCTTCAATTGCTTAAAGGCCTCCTGCTCTTTTCTTGGCCTCTACTCCAGATACTAGAAGGTGAGCGGAACTTCAAAGGGCAGCAAGCCAGATGTGGTCCTGCCCTCGCTCCCCCTGGGAGCGACTGGCTTCCTCTCTTTTGTCTACGCCCTGGATGTGATTTCAGGTATCCCCACTTTTGCATCCCAGGCTGTCTACAGTGTGGTGCCCAGATGCCCGGGCGTGAGACTCTAACTGGTGTGATTTGCTTCAGGGATTTGACAACGCTCCTTGTTATTTGTGATGTTCTAATGTGAATATGGGTGCATGTGCACATGAACATGTGTGTAGGTGTGTATGTCCTCTATCAGCAGCAGCAGATCCGTGCTGTTCAAAACAGCAGCTTCAAGCCGTATCTAGCAACTAAGCCCTTGGAGGCCTTGAACTAGAGTGTAAATTATTTCAATACATTTTATATGATCTAGAAATATGATTCATGTGATAGAACACTTGCTTAGTATGCAAGAGGCCCATGGGTTCAGCCCTAGCAACACATCAGATGTGACATCACATCCCAGCATTTTGGAAACAGGTAGGAGAATCAGGATTTTAAAGTCATTTTTGGGAAGCCTAGGCTACATGACGCTGTTTCAAAGAGGAAAAATCAAATAAAATTTTATATGATTATGTTTTACATTCTTCCTTTTATATACTTTTGATGTATTAGATTTTGGATAGATAGATAGATAGATGATAGATAGATAAAAGGTCAACTTTACCTCTTTCTGCTTATTTTCAAACTATGTCTTTTGGAATATGTGGATTTTTAAAAAGAATATTTTTATTTATTCTTTGGCAGCTTCCCATAAATATATAGAGAGGTTTCTATGTAGTTCATATCATGTTTCTATTGGACAATGCTAATGTGGATTAGTCACGGAGGCTATCAGTCACCCTGTCCTGTCATAGGCTCAGCGTGTCAGTCTTGGTCTCACCTCAGGGTATGCAATGAGTGAGAGAAGTTTGGTAACGTGGAGTTGTAGAGGATGCTGTGTATACCCATGGTTCCTCCACTGGAGTATCTCTACTGTGGGACGGCTGGTTCTGTGTATGTCCTCATGGATCTAGTAGAGAGATTGGTGCTTGTGCGTCTGAGGTACTGGAAGGAGTCTGCTGGTGATGGAGAGAGGCCTGGTGGCTACAGGTCACCACTTTATTAGTCCTTATAATCATATAACAAACACCATATAATTAGCTCTATGTGGACAGTGTGTGATTGCCTTCTCTTCCCTTTGATCCTGACATTTTTAGGATGCAGCTTAGTGGGAAAGGACTTTATTTTTATTATTATATTTATATTAATCAATCAATCATCAATCAATAGTGTATATGCGTGTGGCTGTGGAAGTCATGTGAAGATCAGAGGACAATGTTCTGGAATTGGTTCTGTCCTCACTGTGTGGGTTCCAGGCATAGGTCATCAGCCCCAAGAGCCATCTTGATGACCCTGGGATGGATCTTTTAGGTTTGGTCATTTTCAAGTTCAAATCTGACATCTCTTGGTCAGCAGAGGTTGGTAGATCTGCTGGGATTCTCTACACTCTGCTTAGTTTTCTTCTATAAAATGATGAGCATCCCACCCTCTCTAATACATAGCAGTGAGACTAGAGGAAGAAAAGAAATGGCAATACAGCCTATAACTGGCACAGCTAGATGTTTGGTGAGTGCTCATAGGAAGATCAGCATCAGGGAGCCCCCACTGGTGAGTACTCATAGGAACATCAGCATCAGGGCACTCCCACCAAGTCCAGATGTTGATGGGTCACTGAGTCCACATGTCCCTCCCACACTAGTGCTCTTGGTTCCTTAGGCTGGACACATCTGACATGGAACCTTTCGAGCTGTGAGATCAGTGGCCTGCTGCTCAGGCGGATGCCTCTGCAGCCACCAGTCTGCCCTGCACAGCACTCTATGACTGGTACTATGGAGATCCCTTGCTTGTTTGGATTTCCCTGGGCAGCATAAGCTCAGAGTCTGTCTTACACAGCATGGTAGCTCTTCCATCCTTTCAAAGTGTGCTGAGAAACCGTCACATGCCAGGTGCAGTTTTAGACTCTTCGTATGCACCAGGCAACACAAACAGATAAAGCTATGAGAGGCGGAGACCATCCGGGATCTCAATCTATCCCTGAAGTCAGGGAGCCTCTTTTAGATGGCCCTGCCATTCCTTCAGCCTCTGTTCCCCTTGTTGTTCACAGGCTTACCATTATAGCCCCTTGCTCTGTCCATGGGGATTTCTTATGGCCACTTAGGTGACAGACTCTGTGCCAAGCCATGTTCTCACCTGGAAGCATGAAACTACTGATATTCACAGAGGCCGATAGGAGAAAGATTGCAGGATGTGCGGGCATCTGAAGATGTACTGGACTGGCAGTTTATCTGAAGTTGTCCCAGGAGGCCATCTGGTTCCAAAACTACGGCCACTCAGACAACACTCCCTTAGGTTTTCTCTGCCTCCATCTTTTCCTTGTTTCTTTTCTCCTTCACGTCTGCCTCTCTGGAACTATCTTTCCCAGTTACATTTTCTAAGGACATGGACCAAAGTGTCATGTGGTGGATGTGATGCAAAACAGAAAGGTCAGGATGGGCAAGGGGCTAGTGGTGCCACAGCGGCCTCTGGCTCGCAGCTGAGAAAGATATTTATACAAAAATTTGAGTTGCTGAGGGAGAGGGCCTTACTGGAGCAAAAGGACAGGCTACAGGCAGTGCAAAGGCACTGTGGGGGAGCCATGCGAGGGTAAGAAGAGAGAGAAGAGACTTGGTGGGAGACGAGGTCATGGAGGTGGGGCATCGGCTATTTTAATTCTTACAGGTCACAGGGAGAGCATGGGGACGAGTGGGAGCCAGCCTGAATTTGAACAGCAGCGTGTCTTGGCATCTACTGGGTGAGGATTTTTGGCAGAGAGAAGGCCCACGTCCAGTGTCTGTTGACTTGTTGACATGGGTTGGTCTGTCGCAGATCTCCCGCAGCCAACCCCTGCTCCAAACTGGCACCCTGCGACAGAATGCCTAGACCCACAGAGGGCAGAACTGGACTCATGTGTTTCTAGCTACGAGCTGAAAACAGATGGAAACAAGGCTCCAGCATTAATCTGAACGGCATGTGGGAGGAAGATCAAATGGGGAACGTGGATGGATGGGTTTTGACCGGGCCCATGTGTCTCTTTCAGAACCAGATTGTGGGAAGGCAGCTGAACCAGCCTTGTGCCTCATACAGCAAAGGGGTTTCTGCCTGGAACTGGCAGATGGGAGAGAAATGTCTGGCTTCTCCACTGTGAGGGGTGGGCTCCTTCCCAGAGCTGGGCAAATCCTGTGAGTGCTGGTTGATTGGGAACGTGCCCCATAAAGCATGCTATTGGGGGGGGGCGGTGTCTGCGAAGCTCCTTTGGTGGAGTTCTTTAAGTTTGAGGTCTTTGGATCACACTCTATGCCCTCGGTGGGTCCAGTGGCTGGCACCTTCACCATCACAAAAGCCAACAGAGTGTAGAAAGAATGTCACCAATTAAGTTTACTTTCCTTAGGCCCTCTGATATAGGATTATGTGTTTGTGTTTGTAATTAGAAAATATTAAATTACATATACAACTATAAATATTTATTTATTTACTGGCTAGGGGCACAGGCCACAGTGCATGTGTGGAAATCAGAGGACAACTTTTGGGAGTCAGTTCTCTTCTACCATGTGGGACCCAGGGACAGAGCTCAGATCAACAGGCTTAGCTAGACGCACCATTACCTGTGGAGACACCTTGCCAACTCTATGCCCATATTTTTTAATTGGCATACAAATGAATGTATATATTTATGAAGTAATTTTTAAATGCACACACAGAAATGTGTAATGATCAGGTCAGTAATTAGTGTAATTAGTAATTAGTAATTAGGGAATTAGTAATTTCCCTGGGTAGCTTATTGTCTCGGCGTGAAGAATATTCAAAATTCTCTTCACAAGCTATTTTCAAATATTCAACTAACTTTTCAGTTATGGCTACCTTACTGTGCTATGGAACAGTGAAAACTGTTCCTCCTAGCTCGCTGTGCCCTGTGCCCGTCAATCACCCTCTCCCTACCTGTCCAGCCTTCCATGCCTTTCCAAGATTCTGGTAACTAGCATTCTCTTCTCGTCTTCAGTTTCACATATATGTAAGAACTTGCGTTATGTTCATGTACCTGGCTTATCTCATTTAACATAATGTTCTCCAGGTCCATCTATCTCGTTGTACATGGAAGGCTTTAGTTCTTGTTTATGGCTCAGTAGCATTCCATTATACAGACATCCATGAATGAACACTTAGGTTGATTCTATCTTTTGATGATTGAAAACAGTGCTATGAGAAACAGGCATGCAGACTTTTTGACATACTTATTTTAGTTCCATGTTCGGCTGTTTTCTTTTCTACTTAGACCTTTAAAAGATGTTATATGAAAAAGAAGGGTGGTTCCTGGGACTTGGGAGAAAGTTCTTAAATCCTAAATGAGGGAGCAGGACAATGGAAACATCCTAGACATTTTCTCTAATATGGAGAAATATCTGCTTCCAAGTAGCATAAAAGAAGGGAAATATAATTATATGTGAATCCTGTTACTCTGGGGGCCATGGGCTAAGGGAAGAAAGAATGTATAGGTGGGAGGGGTGGTGGTTTTATAGTCTGAACTTGACATGATATGGATAATTTATTTAAAGGCAATGCAGAGACATCTGATCAGGCCAAGGGAAGTGACTGGGCTTTCTGTCAAGAATCTTGCTCGTTAGTCTTCCCAGTTACACCACTGGAAGAAGAGGCAGAGCTCACAAACTCTCAGACATTTTCCAGACGTGACCACACAAAGTCTTTGGAACTTAGAAAACACTCTTAACAACCAGTGAAGGAAGAGATGGAGTTTTGTGAGGGGGAATAGAGCATCACGTGTCTCTGTAGGTGTGAGGATCTCACAGACCAGCATGACCAGCACTAAGTCTTGTATTTCCACGACAGTCGTGTCCAGTTTCCTGGTGGCCAGGTGAGGCTGCAGGAGGCCCTGGTGCTGGAGTAGCCAGCCTCAGATGACATCTAGATTGTCTTTTTAGGAGCCAGCAGAGCATTTAATAGCCAGGATACATATTGTTTTGTTTTATTATTATGTTTTTGAATACTTTATTATAACGTAGTGTAGAGATATAGAAAGCAGCCCTTCAAAATGTAAAAGCTCACCACTACATCTTTAATTATGGAGGAGTGGTATGGCCCCTAACTAAACAATTTACTGTTGCCCAGGAATGCACCCATAAAACTCAGAGAAGAGTTATTTCCAGAAATTCAGCCCATTACTGTCTCCCATCCCAAAGGACTGTCTGTTTGGGCCACCCCCCCCTCAACAATAGTCAGTCTCTCCCCTCCTCAGCTGCCACCTGGTTCTTCTGGACCAGGGGTGGCAATCGGCATTCTACACAAGAGGTGTGGCCACTGCCTAGGCTCACATTTCAGCCAAGAATGACTTTCATATATCTTTAATGATCTGAAAAAAATAACATCTCACGGGATAGGGAACACTTTATGAAATATAAATCTCACTGCCCATAAATAAAGTTTTGCTGAAACATAGCTGTGCTTGTTGAAGCGTCGTCCATAGCTGCTTTTGTCTGGCAACAGTGTGGTTGAGGACTTCAGACAGTGACTGTCTACCATGTGGTCCTCTGTGAGGAAGTTTGCTGACTGCGTTCTGACCTGTGATGGATGCCCAGGTTGGTAGGAAAACCTCTCATTGTTGGAATCAGTCTTTGTCCTTCACTCTGACCTCATTCGTTTCTGTCAGTACTGTTCTCGCCTCTTCCTCCATCTTCCTTCTCCCTTTTTTTGATGCCATGGCTTATCATCCCATGATGGCTGCCTGTCACTGCCTGGCAGGCAGTAGGGGTGGAGGAGGCATGAGAGGGGAGCAGGGGGTGTCTCACAGCCACAGGGTCATCGCGAGGCCTCTGTGCCACCAGGAGCAAGGTAGTCCTTGTTGCCCCTGTAGATCGTGAGGAATGAAATGTGGAGCCAGTTATTCCCCTTGAGCTTGCTGTGGTCTCCTGGTGTGTAGTTTTAGGAACGAGCTTTCGGGAGAGTGCGTACTCGATCCTGACACCTCCCAGGATGGGGATAGAATTCAAGTTACTGAAGGCATTTCAGTGACCACGTACTTGTACATCAGCTCATCCATAATTTAATTATTCCTGCATCTTTGACCTTTCGAGCTCAGTCTTTGCCTAGGATGGGCTCCTTTTTCTCCATCTGTCCATTCATCTTTAAGGGCATTTCATGTCTTCTCTCCCTCATGAAGCTTGCCCAGACTGGATGTGTCGCAGACTCTCTCTAAGAGCTTAATTCTTCCCTATTTGCTTCTCACCAAGCTCGTGGGACCTTTAGCGCTATCTCCGCTCTCTGGTTTCCACCCCCCTTATATTTGCTCCACGATTGATGCCCTATGAGCGCTACCCTATCATGGCTAAGCTTCCCCTGACCAGTCAGAGGTAGCCTCTGACTGCAGCTGGGCTCTTCTGCTCAAATCTGTCCTCTACAGGGTTCCAGAGGGTTCCAGAGGGTTCCAGAGGGTGTGCACCCAGCTTCTTCAACTCCTGCCTTCCCAGCTTCAAACTCTTCCTTGCTCTCTGGATGAGGTACACAAAATCTTGCTCAGCTCCAGATCCTGCTTTGCTCTGGCAAAACGCAGCCACTTGTAATTAAAGAAAACATAGTTTGTGCACTCGATGCTCTCTGTCTGCCCCCTTTCCCTAATCAGCTCTAGGCCCTGCCTGTGTTCAGGGATTAGCTCAGTACCTACCCTGTCAGAGATCCTCTCCGAGTTCCCTTCTTCCATGGCCAAGCTGGCTGGGTGCTCATCGTCTGTGCTTTTGTATGGTTGTCTCTGCTGGACAGTTTCATGCCAACAGCACAAGCTAATGTCCTCTGAGAGGAGGACACCTCAATTAAGAAAATGCCTCCATAAGATCCAGCTCTGGGCAAGCTTTTAGGGCATTTTCTTAATTACTGATTAATTAATTAGTGATTGATAGGGTAGGTCCCAGACCATTGTGTATGGTTCTACCCCAGGGCTGGGATGGTTTTGGGTTCTATAAGAAATTAGGCTGAGGAAGCCTTGGGAAGCTGGCCAGTAAGCGCCGTTCCTTCATGGCCTCTGCATTGGGTTCCGGCCATTTAAGTTCTTGTCCTGGCTTCCTTCAATATGGACTACAGTGTGGACGTGTAATCCAAGTAAACCTTCCCAATGTGCTTTTTGGTCATTTCATCACAGCAATAGAAACCCTAGCGGAGACACTGTCCTTATGATTATGACCATCATGCTATATTGTGATTATATTTTATAAGGGTTTCCTGTTTACCACACTGTAGTAGGAATCGCGCAGACCACTTTTTTCTTTTTTTATTTGCTTTGTTTTGTTTTTATTTTCTTGAAGTTCTGAGAATGGAAGCCAGAGCTTTGCATGTGTCAGACAAACACTGCTCCTTAGTCCTCTCCCGTTTATCCTCACACCTCTGGCGTTTCCTTTGTCTCTGACTTACAGCGTCTACAGAGTACATGCTTGTTGAGGATGTAGAGATTGCTGAGACTCTCCTTCTCTGTAAGACAGAGGAGAGCTTTCTACATGTTCATAACTGTACGACTTGGCCCAGTTCCTGTTCTCAGCTGGTGAGGAGGATTCTAGGTTACTGGTCTCTGGGTTAAAGCTGCCGTGCAGACACTTGGCCAACCCTGCATTTCACAGCAGGCCTAGCAGCACCTGCCCGCAGGAACTTCTAGAGCAGTTCCTGGCTCACACAAGATAATGATGGTGCTAAAGATAATTGCAGGTTGCACGGTGGCTACAGGTCTTCGTGTCTAATACAGAATCTCTAATACTCAACTCAACTGTGCAGTTTAGTGTTGTTCTCCACCGAGGAAACCAAGGCACAGAGACCGGCATGGTTCTCCTAGGCTATATAGATGCATTGTGACGCTGAGATTTGGATCCAGGTCTGTTTGATTTCAACAACCTTATTTTTTTTTACAATGATCTGTTTACTTACCTATAATTTATATCCAAGCAACATCAATAAAAATGAAAGACTCATGTTTTAGAGAGAGAAGTAAAGATAGGATGGAAAAAGGAGGAAAGTTTAACTGTAACCCTAACACCCGAGAAATAAGCTGCTGCCAGAGTTGGCTGCATCTGCCTTGTCTGTCCATATCTGTACCTAGAAGACACGAGAACATGCCATTTGTACCCCACCCTGTCTTCTGGACATTGCATCAAAAACATTATTCGGTGACTGATCACAGCCGTCATGGCTGTAGTTTTAATGATGCATGCTTCATCCTGATCTCAGTGTTGTTAATGGGACTCTTCCGATTCCTGGGGCAGGCTGTCCCTTCCCCTTTCTTCTCTCTGCTCTGTAAGTGCATCTGGCCTTTATTGAAGGCAGCTGTGAACAGAGTGCTGGTCTTGGTGCCAGGGAAGTTGGACTGAGTCCCAGATCTGACAGTAACTAGTTGTGTGACCTTGGGCAAGTCAGGTTCATTCAGTTTTGAGCTCCTCCCCTGGCCCATAAGCACCTTTATGATAGGGATTATCATTTTTCTTTTTCCATATATTTGAATGTAGAGTGTAAGGCCCATGCATGCTTGATAAAGGCTCTCAAATTCCTCTCTTTAAACTGATATAAATAAGCCTGTTCCATAAAGATATCGTGATTACGTGAAACATACATGCAGGCATACACACATTTACTACACACATGCATGCTTATATACACACACTGCAGTCATAAATCATTATCCAAATATAAGTTGCTATAACTATTATAATTGCTAGGTTTAGGCAATTCACATAAAAGTCTATTCAATTATCTGGAAGAGAACCCAGCTTCCTGGCTGAAAGTTACATCTTTCATCCAGATGTTTGGCATCCTATAGGCACAGTAGACCACAGACTTAAAGGAATCATCGTTCACTGTTTACATTGAGCCATCTGTATTTCTTCATTGTGATGCTGTGTGCCTTGACAGCAGAGACTACATGTGCATAACTTGCTGGCTGCAGCCCCATGCTCTGCCAGGACTTTAATAAGTGCACTTTGGTGTGATTAAAATGAGGAATGTGGGATGGGGAAAGTTCAGGAACAAGAACACAGTATTTTGGAAGCACTCATGCTAGAGGGTGCCTGGGGGTAGAGGCTGCTGGAATTGGTTGTGTGTTTGCAGAGGGAAACAGTCCAATGGTGTGGGAGAAGGTTTCCATTGCTCCCCAGGTATGAGGACAATGACCTTACAGAACAAGAAGAAAAAGTTCAGGGATTTGTGAACCAATTCTTATCTTATCTATTATAATAATAATCTCTTTCTACAACCAAGTCCTAAGAGCCAAACTTCCTTCAGCATCAACATAATATTAGCATTGTAATTCTGAGTGTTAACAGGGATTAAGTTGTGTTCAGGGCCAGTTGATGCAAAATACAAGAAATATCTTGGTTACACAGAATACTGACAGAAAGAAAATGAAAATTCAAAGCAACTGTGCACTCAGGTAAATTGGGTTTGAAGAATAAATTGAGAAAGACAGCTCTTCTGCTTAAGTGACAAAATAAAACTGGGCTTAATTTTAACAGAAATATATTTCTTAGTGTGCTACAAAGAAGAAAAACAATAAGTAAAACAATAAACAAAATTACTTATTGGGGGGCAAGATTTTGAGGCATGTATTGTTTGATCTGATGAATGCAGATGTCTTAGGGTTCTATTGCTGCGAGGACATATTATGGCTAAGAAGCAAGTTGGGGAGAAAAGGGTTTATTTGTCTTACACTTCCATATTGTCCATCATCAGAGGACGTCAGGGCAGGAACTCAAACAAGGCAGGAACCCGGAGGCAGGAGCTGATGCCGAGGCCATGGAAGAGTGCTGCTTACTGGCTTGTTCCACTTGACTTGCTTTGCTTGCTTTCTTACAGAACCCAGGACCAACAGCCCAAGCATGGCACCACCTGCAATGGGTGGGCTCTCCTCGATCAATCATGAATTAAGAAAATGCTCTACAGCTGGGTCTTCTGAGGGCACTTTCTCAATTGAGGTTCCTTCTTTCAGATGACTCTCATTTGTGTGTCTAGTTGATATAAGACCAGCCAGCACAATAGAGAAGAGTGCTCCTGGTCACGGGAGAGTACATTGGGTGAAGTAACTTCTCTATAGAAGATAGCCATTGCCCTTTAATAAAGTCACTAGAGTAACGCCAAGGTTAGCCCAAACTGGAGGAAGGACAAGCAAGTGAGAGTCAGACACCTGAGCAGATGACTCAGGGCGAGGTGACAAAACCTAACAGAAAGTTCTAGGCATGCTGCCAGGCGGGGCCAGAGGATAATGGGACTGCCAATGTGGCTGCAAATTAGAGAGGAAGTCATGTGAGGGAAAGCTGCAGTAGGGAAGCCTACATTCTTCCTATGTGTTTTGCACAATTAACACAGTGTTCTTGGAAGCAAATACAGTAAGATGCCTGCTAAATATTTGTTTGATTTATATAAGCAGAAAAATTCCAGACTAAATGACTGAAAGGCTATCCTCAATCACCATAACAGAGAATTGAAATTCCTCAATCAATTTCCTGATTTGAGTCACGGTATGGACACAGAGCCCCTTGAATGAAGGGGAGACCAGTGCCCTTGAGAAATGACCCTATACCAGTACCCAAAACTTTCCTCCTATCCTTTCCCAAAAGGAGCTATGACCTTTTACCTGGTAACTATACATTGGGAAGGCAATACTCAGACCTTTCTGGGCCTGCTGCACACTGTCTCTAAAGTGGTACTGATTCCATGAGCTTTTAGGCAGCAAGGGTTACAGCTCTCCAGTTAAAGTAGGGACTTAGGAAGGGCAGGTTATTCATGGGTTTCAGACAAGTGCTTATTCACAACAGGTCCAGTAGATCTGCTAACTCATCCTGAGGTTATTTGGCCATACCCGTGATGGATAATTGCCACACATACACTTACTGTTGGCTGAATCTCTACTTGGTTCTAAGACCTGTGAGTGAAGGTTCTCATAATTAGAAAGGCAAATATAAGCCACTTAAGATACCCCTAAGTGAGAAAATAAACTAAAATCAATAATACATCCCTGGAGGGATGGTAGAGATTAGTGTCACCATTAAGATCTTGAAAGACACAGGGAAGGTGGTTCCTACCACATTGTCTCCATTTAATAGAAGATGGACTGATGTTTTAGAATGACAGGTGATTATTATAAGCCCAATCAAGTGGGAACTCCAATTGCAGGTGCTGGGACACATAGGGTTTGCTTGCTTTAGCAGAACGACACTTCTCCTGGTACCTGGTACACAGTGAGTAAATGCTTTTATCTTCATATTTTACCCTAAGGACCATCAGCAGCAATTCACTTTTAGCTGACAAGGCTAACAGTATACCCTTACTGCTCTGTTTCAAAGGTGCATTAACTCTTTATCCTTGTGTTGTAACTTAGTTCACAGGAATCTTCTTTTCTTCTGAGGGGTTTATGGTGTTCATTAATGAAATTATTCTGAACCAAGTGAATGGGAAGGAGAAACCTCTCTGGACTTGTTGGTAAGGTATTTGCCTTTGAGAAGATGGCTAAAAATCCAACCAGATGGGACTTTCGGGGAGTGGGGGGCTAGAAAAGGGGAAACCATTGGAAATGTAAATAAAAAATATATCGAATAAAAAAAATCCAACCAGATTTAAGGGCTTTCTACTACAACATTTCCATATGTCACTAGAATGATGAATGCAGACAACCCTTCTATAGTAAAGGATAATTTATCACCCTTTATTATAGGAAAGGATAATAGTCTTCCCAGTACAAAGAAAGAAGCACATGTTTAGTAGGCCTATTAGGATTTGGGAGGCAGTGCCTTCCTTACTCAGAGTGTTACTTTATTTAAAAAATGACTCTAAAAGCATCTAGTTTAACTATAGCTCAGAACAGGCAATGCAGCTCCTGTGCTCCCCTAGACTGGTACTTGAGGTGTCAATGGCACATAGGATTGTTGTTTGGAGCCATTGGCCAGCTCCCACAGACGATTCACAGTGGAGGCCTTTAGGATTTTAAAGCAAAGGCTTCTGGCATCTACAGATACTACTCTCCCTTTCAGATAGAGGGAAGCCCTTGGCTTGCTTCTGGATCTTAGTGGAAACTAGCTGATAAATGGCAGAGGGTATGAAGATGTTTATGTTCTGTGTCAGTGTTTATAAGAAGTGACCACAGCATAGGAAGTCAGTTAGCTAGAATGATCTCTCCTATAGATAGCAATTAACCTCTTTCCCTGGCCATACCTACTATTGCCCAGTGGGTCCATGAACAAAGTGCCATGATGACAAGGGTTGGGATTGTGTATAGGCTCACTCATTAGCAGTCTTCTCATCAAAGATAACTTGGCTCTGGCTGATGCTTAATGCTAGCAGCAGAGATTGCCACTAAGCTTTAATATGACTGTTTCCCTGGGGTGACCATACAGCTATTGCTAAGCAGTAATAGCTTGCACGCTGTGGCAACGTTATGTAAGAGGTTGTGTAAACTCCATAACGGTGTTCCATATATGTTAGTGTTTCTCCCATAGTCAGGCTTAACAGGTCCAGGAACCAAAGGGTAGAAATGGAAATGGTGCCTACAATGGGTATTCTAGGTTGTCAACTTGATGGCACTGGAATTCATTAAAGTGCAAAAGGGGAGAGCACACCAGTGAGTGATTTTTGCTTAGCCTTAGGTAGGAAAACCCATTTCTAATCCAGATCTTAAAGTGGGAAGACATGCCTTTAGTCAGGGCTTCTGCTGACAGCCCGTATAACGGCAAACTGAGTGTTTGCTCGGCCTGCTTGTTTTTGCCTTGCTAGCAAGTCATTCCTTTACTGGCATTAGAGTCTAGGTTTGTTGTTGTTGTTGTTGTTGGATTCCAATGTCTACTGAAGTACAGATGAGACATCCAGCTTCATGGAATGAGCATGTCCGAATTCTTAGACTTTCCATTCACAGCCAGCCATTGTTGGATTAGCTGAAGGTTTGCTTGTGTTGAACCCACACTGGAATATCCTTCCAACAATAGTACCACAGCCTAATAAATCCCCCTTATATAAAATTTCTATCATCTATCTATCTATCTATCTATCTATCTATCTATCTATTGACCTACTTACCAATCTATGGATTAATTTTACAAGATCTGTTACTCTAGAGAACTTGACTAATACAGTACCACTCAACCTCACCTCCTAGTGACCACTTGCAAAAGTTTTGCTTCCTGATCCTTATGCTCTGTTGTCCCTACAAGTCTTGGTTCCAGAAGAAGGAGTGCATCTATCAAGGGATACAACAAACATTCTATAGAACTGGAAGCTCCAACTCCCCCATTGACCCTTTGGGTTCTTGATGCCCTTGAACAAACAGGCTAAGAGAAAGACATTACAGTGGTAGAAAAGGTAATTGGTCCAGACAACTGGAGGACGTTAGTCTACTGCTCCATAAGTGAGGTATGACAGAGCGCACATGCTGTGCAGGAGAGTGCTTGGTTTTATTCTGCCGTGGGTTTACAGTTAGTGAGAAACTACGGCCATCCAATCAGGGTATGCTGGTAAATGGCCCATAACCTTTAGGAATCAATACATGGTTCACCTCACTATGTAAAGAGCCATGAACTGCTGAGATGATTCTTAAGGGTGGGAGACTATGGAGTGGATAACAGAGGAAAGTAGTTATAATACTAGGTACAGCCGGAGAGCAGTCAGAAAGGAGGATCTTAATTGTCATGAACTTTTCTTTTCCATTTTTATGAAGGATATGCTTGTGTGTATGTACATACATATATTAATCAGACTTTCATTTTCTTTACATTTATATCTATCACTTTTTTCTTTCCTCTTCTACTCCTTTACCATGTAACACAACATTGATTGAATTACTGTTAGTGCCTATCTGTTAAATTGCTATTATTATAGTTAAGTTACAGGCTATCAGAAGAGTAAGCATCCCTCAAGGGACTCTGTCATTTATTCTGTGGGAACAATTAGGGTGTCTTTAGTGGCATAGGGTATCTATAATGGGTAGATGTATCATTTTAGGCAAAAGGATGGCTTGTTGCTAAAGCGTCTATAATGTTATATGAGATAATTGTATCATGCCAGACAAAGGATAGTTTGTTGCTATTTTTGTTTGAAAATTAAGAATGGAACAAAGAGATGTGGTTAAATATCAAGTTGACAAGGTGGGGCTTGTGATGGCTATTCTTGGTTGCTGACTTGATTTAGTATCATCTGTAAGGCACACTTCTGAGCATGTCTGCGAAGGTGTTTCCAGAAAGGAACAACAGAGAGGGTGTGACCCAGTGGCCTAGATATAAACAGATGTGAGGAAAAGGTAGTGAGCACATGTATACCTCTGAGAACTAAGATGCTGTGCTCATATCAGACTTCAGCATCTTTGATATTCCAGTGTGGGTTCAACACAAGCAAACCTTCATGGGGTCCTCTAGGCTTTGAACACCAGATGGTGACTGCGCAGGTACCCAGCCTCTTGGACTGAAAAGCTACTGCGGTCTCTGCCTTTCTAGCATGCAGAAAGCCCCTATCACATAAGCACACAAATTCCCATCTAAAGACTGACACGCCCACATCCCTCTTTATGTTTCCCCAGAGAACTCTGCCTACTGCAGATTTTAATGTACCAACTGTACAAGAAATCTTAGAAGAGACCAATGGAGAGCAATAGCTGGAGAGATGACGGAACTGAGCATGTGTCCAGCTGCTGCCAACACAGGGGGCAGACTCTGAGGACTTGAGGAAGGATGACAAGGAAAAACACAGAAAAAAAACCAAGTTTGATGAAAGACTATAAACTTACAAATCTGAGAAGCTTAACAGACTGTTGCGGGAAATATTAAAAAGACCACAAGTTCCCGTGCTAAGCTGAGCACCTGAAGGCCACATAGAACGGGGCGTTCTCATCTCAGCAGACTCTCTGGCCCCTGAGCTCCTGAAACATCTCCACCAGATTCACTAGGTTCCCTCTGGCGGGTCGCTACCATGCCAGTCCCAGGCTTCAAAACTCCCATGTCCTTGTCCTTATAGGTTGCACATCAGGCAAACTCACACTTTGCTATTTTACCTTTCTCTCTGGAGACTTGTGGAGCCACCACATGAAGGAAAAACCACACAAACTTAGTGCAAAAACAATGGTAACTCAGTCACTGGGCACAACAATAGAATACTAATCTTGTAAGCCATATTAAATCTAAATCCTCCAGTGGCGAATCCTGGTGGATCCACCATTGAAACCAGGAGACACTAGCAGCTACATCTTGTCCTCATGCCAAAAGCCCCCAACTCTCTCCTGCTTCCTCTTCCTCTGTCCAACCTGGAAGTGCACCTACTGACCTAGTGATTGGTCCCTTTATTCATTCCAGAAGGTTCACAAGAAACACCTGACTATGTGACTTATTCCTCTTCCTCTTTCTAGACAACCCCTCCTAGGAAAGCTGAATTAACATCAAAATACAGGCAGCACCAGGGTCATCCACAACAACAGACATTAAGAATGATTAAACACACCAAGAATATGGAATAAAAGAGAAAACACTGATTTCAATGTTGAAAGAAAATAATACAAGTAAACTTTGCCAGTCTAGATTTTCATACCCAGCTAAAGTTCACTTCAAAAACAGGCAAAATGAAGACATTTTTAATGAAGAAAATCTGAGAAAAAACAAATTTTTCTAGGATAGACTGCAAGAAATTCTTCATATAGGTAGAATTTAGACTGTAGAAAGGAAGAAAAATCCTAAGTTTGTAAAAAAACATACAATACATAGATTATTTTCTTTGAATTTGTTTTAAAAAATCAATTTTAGACATGACAGAGTAATAGACTTACCTTATCTCCATAAGCAACTAGAAAATAGAGCTATATTTTCACCATGGACACCAGATAGCATAAGCTCTAGATTCCTGATATGAGGTAAAACCTGCAATGGCTCTGTTTGTAAACATAGTCTAAACCAGTGGTTCTCCCTTTGGGACCACATATCAGATATTTATATCATGATTCATAACAGTACCAAAATTACAGTTATGAAATAGCAGTAAAAATAATTTTATGGTTGAGGGTCATCATACCATGTGGGGTTAAAAGGTTGCAACATTAGGAAGATTTAAAACCACTAGTCTAAATTAAAACATAGCCTAAGAGCCTTGCTTGGTTCATGATACAGAGGACAGAGTCTAGAGGTCTGGAGACAAATAGGACTCATGGCAGAGTGCTGCAGTGGGGGACGCTAAATGAAAAATAAGCAGAAATCCATGTAGGTGTCTAGTTGTATCTTTGATGTATGCTATAGTGTATGTATACTGAGTGAATTCCCACAAGCAGAGACTAGATGCCATGTAGGCCTAGAGAGAAACTAGGTTCCAAGCAGCTAGAATAGAGAATTCTTGTCAATCAGACTTGGAAAGGGTGATGTATCATTATAAGGGAAACTTTTCTAAAAAAAAAAAAAAAGTCTTAATGTCCATTCAAAAGGACAAGACACTTGAGGACAAGTTTAGAAAGAAGCAAGATCATCAGAACATAATCCAACTTCCTGTGGAAACAAAGCATAATTTTTCACTTTGAAAAGTTAAGAAATTGAGATGTGCAGAATTAACAGTATCCAATAAACCATGAAATCTTTTTCAGATGCAACAAGAAAGAAAACATGACCAAAAGAAGGAATAAATTGTCAATAGAAATGAACTTCAACATGGAAACACAATAGAAATGACAAGAACAGCTTTTGCAATGTGTTCAGATGGCTTGAGAAAACACAATGCTGCAAGAAATAGCACAAAAGAGGACCAAACTATATTTTAAGAATAGAAAAATACATTATGTGGTATGAAGACTGGTTGGAAAGAATTCATAGAAGATATAGTTGGGAAAAAGACAAAACTTTGAGGCATATGATACAAAGTATTCAATTTGAAACACTAAAGGGGAGCAAAGATATGGAGGCTTAGCAGCAGGCAGAGAAAGCAACATCAAGTTTTCTATGCAGAACTAGGGTAAACATGGTGGATTTGTACCAACCACATCTGCAATTGCATCTGATGGGATGGAATAAGCATTTCAGTTATTGAAGCTATGTGTCAGCATACAAATGCAAGTCATGAGCAAGCAGTGTCTGAAAGGAACTTGCTTTATTAAAGAAGAAGAAGAAGAAAAAAAAAGGACTTGGATTTGTGAGTCATCTGGGAAGGGGGACCTCAGCTAAGAAATTGCCCCCATCAGATTGGCCTGTGGGTATATCTGTGGGCGTTTCCTTGGTGAAGGACACACACAGAGGTGGTTCTGGGTGGTATAAGAAAGCAGACGGAGCTCTGTACCCCATTTTTAAATAGGGTTATTTGGTTTTCTGGGGAATAACTTCTTGAGTTCTTTATATATATTGGATATTAGCCCTCTATTGGATGTAGGGGTTGGTGAAGATCTTTTCCCAATTTGTTGGTGGCCATTTTGTCCTTTTGACAGTGGCCTTTGCCTTACAGAAACGTTGTAATTTTATGAGGTCCCATTTGTCAATTCTTGATCTTAGAACATAAGCTATTGGTGTTCTGTTTAGGAACTTTTCCCCAGTGTCCATGTTCTCAAGGGTCTTTCCCAGTTTCTTTTCTATTAGTTTTAGTGTGTCTGGTTTTATGTGGAGGTCCTTGACCTACTTGGAGTTGAGCTTAGTACAAGGAGATAAGAATGGATCAATTCACATTCTTCTGCATGCTGACCCCAAGTTGAACCAGCACCGTTTGTTGAAAAGGCTATCTTTTTTCCACTGGATATTTTCTGCTTCTTTGTCAAAGATCAAGTGACCAAAGGTGTGTGGATTCATTTCTGGGTCTTCAATTCTATTCCATTGGTCCACTTGCTTGTCACTGTGCCAATACCATGCAGTTTTTAACACTATTGCTCTGTAGTATTGCTTGAGGTCTGGGATACTGATTCCCCCAGAAGTTCTTTTACTGTTGAGAATAGTTTTAGTTATCCTGGGTTTTTTGTTATTACAGATGAATTTGAGAATTGCTTTTTCTAACTCTTTGAAGAACTGAGTTGGGGTTTTGATGGGGATTGCGTTGAATATGTAGATTGCTTTTAGGAAGATGGCCATTTTAACTAAATTAATCCTGCCAATCCACGAGCATGGAAGATTTTTCCATTTTCTGAGGTCTTCTCCCATTTCTTTCTTCAGAGACCTGAAGTTCTTGTCATATTGATCTTTCACTTGTTTGGTTAGAGTCACCCCAAGATACTTTATGTTGTTTGTGGCTATTGTGAAGGGTGTCATTTCTCTAATTTCTTTCTCAGCCTGCTTATCCTTTGAGTATAGGAAGGCAACTAATTAGCTTGAGTTGATTTTATAACCAGCCACTTTGCTGAAGTTGTTTATCAGCTGTATGAGTTCTCTGGTGGAGTTTTTTTGATCACTTAAGTATACTATCATATCATCTGCAAATAGTGATAATTTGACTTTTTCCTTTCCAATTTGTATTCCTTTGACCTCCTTTTATTGTCTAATTGCTCTAGCTAGAACTTCAAGTACTATATTGAAAAGATATGGAGAGAGAGGGCAGCCTTGTCTAGTCCCTGATTTTAGTGGATTGCTTCAAGTTTCTCTTCATTTAGTTTGATGTTGGCTACTGGTTTGCTGTATATTGCTTCAACTATGTTTAGGTATGGGCCTTGAATTCCTGTTCTTTCCAAGACTTTTAGCATGAAAGGATGCTAAATTTTGTCAAATGCTTTAGAAGCACCTTCAAAAAATGCTCAACATCATTAGTCATTAGGGAAATGCAAATCAAAACAACCCTGAGATTTCACTTTACACCAGTCAGAATGGCAAAGATTAAAAACTCAGGAGACAGCAGGTGTTGGCGAGGATGTGAGGAAAGAGGAACACTCCTCCATTGATGGTGGGAATGCAAATTGGTACAACCACTCTGGAAATCAGTCTGGAGTTTCCTCAGAAAACTGGGCATGTCACTTCTGGAGGACCCTGCTATACCACTCCTGGGCATATACCCAGAGGATTCCCCAGCATGTAATAAGGATACATGCTCCACTATGTTCATAGCAGCCCCATTTATAATAGCCAGAAGCTGGAAAGAACCCAGGTTTCCCTCAACGGAGGAATGGATACAAAAAATGTGGTATATATACACAATGGAGTACTATTCAGCCAACAGAAACAATGAATTCATGAAATTCTTAGACAAATAGATGGAGCTGGAGAACATCATACTAAGTGAGGTAACCCAGTCTCAAAAGATCAATCATGATATGCACTCATTGATAAGTGGATATTAACCTAGAAACTTGGAATACCCAAGACATAATCCACATATCAAATGATGTCCAAGAAGAACGGAGGAGTGGCCCCTGGTTCTGGAAAGACTCAGTGCAACAGTATAGGGCAAAGCCAGAACAGGGAAGTGGGAAGGGGTGGATGGGGGAACAGGGGAAGGGAAGAGGGCTTATGGAACTTTCAGGGAGTGGGAAGCCAGAAAAGGGGAAATCATTTGAAATGTAAATAAAGAATATATCAAATAAAAAAAAATAAAAAAAAATAAAGCTGGTACAATCACTCTGGAAAAAAAAAAAGAAAGTAAGAAAGCAGGTGGAGAAAGCTGTGGGGAGCAGCGCTCCTCTCCTCTCTGGTCTCCCCTCAGTTCCTGCCTCCAGGTTCCTGCCTTGGCTTCCTTTGGTGATGAGGTGTGGCTAATAAACTGAAGAAACCCTTTCTCCTCAAGTTGTTTGGTCAGTGTTTTATCACACTGTAGAAAGCAAACAGGCCAGTAATCTAAACAACAACATCCATAAAAAAAAAAAAAACCCTATGCTTAATAAAGTGCTTAACGCAAAGTTATGCTCCTCCACAGTGGTAGAAAAAGTTCCGCCTTCACTAGTTCTTGTCAATATTTTACTACAGCCCACTGACAATACAATCCTCTGCATCAAAAATCCTAAGAGATCTCAAAAATGTGGAAAAGGTCATGAGTTTAGCAAGATCATAAGCTATAAAGTTAATATTTAAAAATTAATTTTAGCTCCACATACTAGTGTTCAAATCGGAAAATGAAGTAAAAACATTACCATTTCAATACTATCAGATTGAGAATCCTTAGAAATGAAAAACCATTATTTGTATAATGAAAACCAAAATATTGTTCAGTAAAATTAAAGCTCTTGAAAAATTGAGAGATAAATCATATTCCTGGATTAGAAAATTCAACAATGATAAAGTGGCAGTTTTTTTTTTAAGCCATTGATGCTGTGATATTCTAATGCCATCACAAAATTCCCATTAGTGTTTATACAATCTCATTTTATTGTTTTATGAAGCACCAGATGACTTATGCCAGAATATTTTTTAATCAGAGGGGGATGTTTAGAGGATTAACACTACTTACTCCTCATATACATGTCATCTTCAAAGAAATCATAGATTTTAAAGTATAATTTAAAGATATAAAACCTCTGTAAGGAATGGACAGCGGATCTCTCTAAACTAGGGAAGCATTTTATGAACAGAATACAAAACTCTTGATATATTGAACTGTTAAAATTATTTAGTTTTTATCAATACTAAAAACCTCTTGCTTTTTGTGATGAGGCGGGATGGGTAAGGAGTCAGGGAGGGGAAATATATGGCCAAAATATATTGAATAAAATTCTCAAAAAAAAAAACATAAAACAAGAAAATTATAGAGTCCAGACACATATTGGAAGAAAATGTCTCAAATATGTCTGAGACAAACATTCAGAAACACATCCAACCTATCTGTAACATATAAAGAATTTTTACAATAAAAAAAACACGGCCCAATAATATTTTAATAGGCATTTCACAGAAAAAGATGTACAAATGGAATCCAAGTCCAGGCCTGTGATCGGAAAGAAGAGGCCTTCTTCACTGAGACAATGAGGCACCATGATGAACTCATCAGGAAAATATAAGTCTTAAGTGTGTGAAGCACAGATTTTAAATTTTTGAACTAAGACCCGACAGAACCAGGAGGAGCAGACAAATGCCCAGTGCAGGTGGCACTTTACAATAGCTCTTGGGGCTGGAGAGATGGCTTAGGGTATAAGGGTGCTTGCAGCTCTTGCAGAGGATCTGAGCTGGGATCCCAGTGCCCACACGGCAGCTCACAAACACCTGTAACTTCAATTCCAAACTATCTGTCTTCTGACCTCAACCTCCTACACTCATGATGCATGTACACTCATACAGGCTCACACACATAAACATAATTTTTAAAAAGATTTATTATTATTGTTAGTGTGTGTGTGTGTGTGTGTGACAGTTTTCCTAGGAGCTGGAGTTACAGTGTGGGTGCTGAGAATGGACATACTATTCTTTACCACTAAGTCATCGCTCTAGCTCCTAAACACGATTTTAAAAAACAAATCTTAAAAAATAAAATAGTTACAATCAGAATTCCTCCTTTTGAACATTTCAATATGTGCTGCCCCAGAGTCCCCTTTTGTCTGTGAAGAGTACCAGGCAATTGTGTAATGAAAGGATCCAGGCTCTGGGTCTGATGAGGAGGAGCTTTGGGCGAACTTCACTTAGTCATTATGTATTGAATCTCAGCAACACACTGCTACAGACTCCTGAGGGGCAACGGGCACGTGCCGTCCAGGCTCGTTGGATTTGGATGGAGCACACAGGTGAGAACACCTCGGCTGTCCTGCTCGTGACACGTGGCTTGCAGAACAATATGGAAACACGGTAGGTAACCAGCAGCCCTCACTGTGGTGGATCATTAAATCCTGCACAGCAGTGAAGACATAGTGAGGCTATCTCTTTGCATAAGGGTTGCATATGTTTAATTCATAAAAGTAGATTGGCTGCTCTCTTGATTGGGTTTGAGGTCTGCTCCACAGGTGGGAAACCATGTCCTGTGCTATAAATGTGGTTGACCCTCATGTCTAGGGAAGCCTCAGGCCTTAGGGAGAACCTACTCAAGTTGTTATTCCAAATGGTCAGGTTCTCAAAGTCCCTCCTAAAATGTATGTTTGTCTCCAGAGGTTTGTGCTGCTTCTGACTGTGGCCAAAGAAGGTTCTTACTGCAGTGGGTAGTAGTTAATGCAGTGTCTTATAATCACTCCAAATGCCAAGAATAAACAATCACGGGTGCTCAGCCATAGACCGTCTGCCCGACCCTTCCCCTCCAGGACTTGGAAGAGGAGGTGGGAAGAGTGTAAGAGTGGTAGGATGTGAGGAGCTTCTGTGAAAGGCTGGCTTCTAGGCATGACATGGTTGTTACATCACGAACTCACAGAAGCAATGGCTATTCATGCATGACTTCCACAAGACCAAGAGACTTAATAATCCCAGCATAGAAGAGGAGGGGCAGCCAGTGCCCCACCCTCTGCTCAAGAGCTGATGGCTGATGAGGAGGTCACCCCAATAGATGACCATACATACATGCATGCATACATACATACATACATACATACATACAGGACTAAGTGGGTTATTTTAAAAAAAGATGTAAAATAGGGAAGGAAATAGTTATGTTGAGGAAGGCAGGGGAAGTTTGAGGGACAGAGTGGGGACAGGTATGATTATAAATTGTGTACATGTATAAAATAATTTTTAAGAATACATGAGTTTGAAGGGAGGAGCACGAGTGGGTTGGATCAAAATACATTAAATTCATGGAGAAAATTCTGGAGCAATAGTTAAAATAACAGACTTGAGGATATAGTAGAGTTATTATTCATCTAAATTGTAAAATGCAAATCAAGAGTAGATGTATGAATACTTTTTTATTAAAAGGAAAATATTATTCATAGGAATGATATATCAACTGTGAAAAAGAAGCTCTGGTCTTTCACAGTGAAAAAATAAATAAAAACAAAAAAGAGCTTTAAGTCAGGCATTGTTGTGCATGTTTGTGCTCTCAGCCCTTGGAGGTTGGAGGTGAGAGGTGAGGGGTGAGGGGTGAGGGGTGAGGGGTGAGGGGTGAGGGGTGAGGGGTGAGGGGTGAGGAGTAAGGGGTGAAGGGTGAGATGGTCAGAAGTTCAAGGTCATTCATTGTTCACTAGTGAATTTGAAGCTCACCTAGGCTAAATGAGGCACTGCCTCAGAAAAATAAAATAAGATAAAGTAAAAACAAAGTAAAATAAGGAACACCTGAAAGTTAAAACAGGAAATAGAAGTTAAAATTTTGGTAGAACAATTGGAAGATAAAATAGAAAGGAATTCTCAGAACCTATTGCAAAACTACAGTAATGCAGATATGAAATCAACAAGATGGCTGATTAGCAGCTTCTTCTATGTGAGTCCATGAATAAAAAGTATCAGGGTTAACAAAGGATGGACTACATTCCGAAGACAGAAGTGGAGCAGTAGTTAGAATTAGGGATAAAAAGAGGCGAGATGAGCTTTGTTGCACAGGCCTGAAATCCCAATTACTCAGGAGGCTGAGACAGAAAAGTTACAAGTTCACGGCCAGCCTGAGAAACTCAGTGAGATCCTGTCCCAAGATTTCAAGGAGAGCCAGATCAAGTGGGGCCAGAGCAAGAAGCTGTAATGGGATCTGACGCCCTCTTCTGGTGTGTCTGAAGACAGCTACACTGTACTCACATGTAATAAATAAATAAATCTTTAAAAGTCAAAGCCTGCTGGGGTCTAGCTCAGTGACAGAGTGGTTGCCTAGCTGTAAAAAGCCTTGGGCTCAGCCTTCATTACTAGGGGAGTAGGAGGGAAGGTGAAGGGCAGCTAAAACAAGTAAGGACATAAAAATAAACTACAGAGGAAAGTAGGAAACAATTTTCAAGGCGTTCACCTCACTGGTGAAGACTCAGATTGAAATGGAAAACAATGTTTAAAGCAAATAGAATCCTCAATAATGGAGGAATAGCTACACTCATCCTGGACAAATCAGACTTCAAATGCATCTTAATCAGAAGAGATAAAGAAGTCCACTGCATAATAAAAAGAACAATTCATCGAGAAGAAATGACTATGAATATTTATCCACTGAATCATGATGTGCACAGATTTGTAAAGTGAGAAGTGCTAGAAACAAGGGCAGATGAGTCCAGGTCCATTAACAGGGAGTGACTTCCGCCCTTCGCTCATCAATAGATGTACCTACCACCAGGATTAGAAAGGAAGCCATTTCAGAGATCAAGTGGTGCTCACAGTAGTCTCCTGACAGCTGGAGGTTATATACATTCTACTCAGAAGCCTATGGCACTTTCCCCAAAATACATGATATTCTAGAGCTATTATGTAGCTCTGACTGTCCATCCTGGAACTCACTCTGTAGACTAGCCTGGAACTCACAGAGATCTGCCTGAGTCTGCCTCCCATGGCTAGGATCAAAAGAGTGCACCACTATGCACATAAATTTCTTTGTTTCTTTGTTTCTTTCTTTGTTTCTTTGTTTCTTTCTTTTTTCTTTTTTTCTTTTTCTTTTCTATATTCTTTGTTTACATTCCAAATGATTTCCCCTTTCCTGTTAGCCCTTCCCCATAAGTCCCTTAAGCCCTTTTCCTTCCACCCATTCCCCAATCACCCCTCCCACTTCTCTGTTCTGATAATCCCCCACATTGCTGCATCAAGCCTTTCCCCAGGACTGGGGCCCTCTCCTTCCTTCTTCTTCTGAATCATTTGATATGTGAATTGTGTCTTAGGTATTCAGTGCTTCTGGGCTAATATCCACTTATCAGTGACTGCATTCCATGTGTGTCCTTTTGTGATTGGGTTACCTCACTTAGGATGATATTTTCCAGTTCCAACCATTTGCCTAAGAATTTCATGAATTCATTGCTTTTAATTGCTGAGTAGTATTCCATTGTGTAAATATACCACATTTTCTGTATCCATTCCTCCATTGAGGGACATCTGGGTTCTTACCAGCTTCTCCACTGCTCGTGGGATTGCAAGCTGGTACAACCACTCTAGAAATCAGTCTGGCGGTTCCTCAGAAAACTTCTGGAGGACCCTGCTATACCACTCCTGGGCATATACCCAGAGGATTCCCCAGCATGCAATAAGGACACATGCTTTACTATGTTTATAGCATGTGTATTTCTTATATCTTATAAGATCACAATGAAATTAAACTGGAAATTAGTAGTAAAAATATTTTTCAGAAAACATAAAAGCATGTGGAGACGGGAAAGTCCGTTTTTGAGTCATTAGTGGGGTATTCAAGAAACCAAGAAAGAGATTTAAAACTTTCTAGAATCAAATCGAAACAAAAACATAGCTCACCCGAATCTTTGAGACAAAACAAAGAGAGTTCTAAGTGGAAATTTTTATAGATATCAAGAACTACATTGAATAAGTGCACAACTTGATGGTGAACCTCAATGTCTCAGAGGATCAGGAAGGCAAACCCAGAATTAGTAGATGGGAAGAAATAAAAGCTATGAGAGAAGACGCCAATGAAACAGAGATTAAATAGGAAATACAAGGGATTTAAGGAACAAAGGGTTGGTTCCTGGAAAAAATAACCAGACTGATGAACTGTAGCCAATAGTAACAAAAGAAAGAGGGCATCCAAGCCAGTAAACCTAGAGATAACAAGAGGGATGTGACAATAAATAACATTAAAACCCTGAAGATCATTAGAGAATATTTAGAGTATTTATATATCAACGAATTGGCAAATACAGGAGATGTATATATATTTCTAAACTTTTGTGTTCAGCCAAAATCAAACCAAGATTTGATTGGTATATACAACATAAATACATAAACGTATAATAAGTTATGAAAATGAAACATTTAGATAGTTTCAGCACAAAGAACAAGCCCAGGAGCGGATGAATTCACTGCTGCATTCTGCAAGGCATTTAAGGAAGAGCCAACAGCCATGCTCTGAATCTGAGCCTTAGAAGGGAAGCTGAAGGCTGCTGCTGTTGTGCTACTGCTGCCTGCTGCCCAGACTCCGCCATGGAGCGGTGCCCACTCCTACCTCGCTGGAACGTGGCCATTTCTCTCAGGTTCCATTTTACAGTGTGGAGAAGTTCTATGTTCCTGCAGGAGATGTCATATGCTGTTAATCCTCACTGAAAAGTTCATCCCTCATCGCAAGGGCTGGATCAGTATCTTTTAAGTGGGGTGGAAGATGACCTAGGAGTATTACACCTTTCATGTGGGCTCCTTTGCCAAAAGACCTAAACAAGGAATCAGCCACACAGCTGGAAATCCAATTCAAAGCTTATTATCTGCCCAAGGATGAGGAGCATTACCAATTCTGCTATGTGGATGAAGATGACTTGGTCCGGGGAACAAGTGTCCTTTTTCAGTTCTGTCCAGACCCAGATGAGGACATAATGGTTGTTGCCAATAAGGAAAGGATAGAAGAGATGGAACAGCTCAGTGAGGAGCTTTACCAAGAAAACCAGGAACGGGAAGACTGACCTCCTTGAGCAGCTCCAGTAAAAGGAGGTGGCACTGGAGGCAATGCAGAGGATGGACAAGAGCTTAGAACAGGAAGTGGAAGAGAAGGCCGCTTGGGAGGAAGAGAAGGCCTCCTGGGAGAGTGAGCTGCTCCAACTGAAAGAAGATAACCTCGGAAAAGGAGGACATGGGGATCAGAGTAGAAGAGCTTCAGCCCCAGCTAGCAATTCAAGAAAAAGAAATGGAGGCGCTTATGGTGAGAGATCAAGGAAAGACAGAGCAGTTGGAACAGCTCAAGAAAGAAAACAACCAGTTCACCCTTGGCTTAACTGAACAGAATCTCTGGAAGATGCTTGAACAGAGAGAGAGTGGAAATGTTGAAAAAGGAGAAAGCTGCAATAAGGAAGAAGCAATCTGAGCTAAAGAACAAGAGCCCTATCCTGTTAGAACAGCTCAGACACTGCGCAATCTATTACAACCTTATGCAGAAAGAGAATGAGTGTGAAATACCAAGTCTCTCTGTTGAAGAATGAGAGCAAAGCACTGCAGACCTCCCTGGATAGGAAAGACTTCTCTTCACATCAAGGAGCTGCTAAGCTCAAGGTCCCTTCACATTAAGGAGTTGCTAGCCCAAACTCTCCTCTATGGGTCTATTATAAAAACTCCTATTCTGGTAAGGCAACTTTCCTAATGTAGTTGGAAGGTATAGCCAGTGTTAGCCACTCTGTGGGTCCTATGCTTCCCTTCTCTATACCTTTTCTTCCACTCTTTCAAAGCCCTAAGACTAGAGAAAAACAGATAGGGAGGAAAGAGATCCCTGAGAAAAGTCAGGGGTTGGAAATGAAGTGATGATGATTAGGTACATCATGTTCTTGGCAAGTTTAATCAAGGTATCTAACTTCTTATTATTATTTGTACATGACTACTTAACAAATCATGACCAACACCCAACAAGCATGGACAAAGCTTCTCTGGACCGGGCACTGTTTATATATTCTCTGAAAAATCCCCAGAATTCCAAAGTCACACTATCTGCAGCTGACAAAATCATGCCTCTGCTAGAGCACGAAGCAAATCGTTGTCAACTGTTGAGAAATAGACCCATAGTCCCACACCTGGAATTAAAGCAAGACATTCTTACAATGAGAGAGAGAGGGAGAGAGAGAGAGAGAGAGAGAGAGAGAGAGAGAGAGAGAGAGAGAGAGAGAGAGAGAGAGAAGTTGAAGAGATGCTTCCAGAGACGTAATTACCCTAATATCCAAACTTATTTTACAAATCCAAAAATTACCTTAGTATCAAAGCTGGTTGAGAAAGCAACAACAACAAGATGTAACTATAGACCAATACCCATCCTTGAAGAACATAGATATAAAAGTCCTTCGTAAAATAAAATCAAATTCAACAACATATCAAAAATCATAAATCATAACCAAATAGGTTTCATTCAAGAGATGCAAGGATAGTTCAACGTACACAATTGTAAGATAAAAATTACATGGTCATCTCAATAGATGTAGAAAAAAGTCTTTGACAAAATGTAGCATCCCTTCATGATAAAAGTCGTGAAACAGCGAGGAGTAAGGCAGTACCTGAGCATCATAAAGAAGCACACCTGTGACAGAATGGGGGCGCAGGGACTGAGAACATTTTCTCTAAAACTGAAAAGAAACAAGGGTCTCCACTTGTTCCAATATATATTTTGAGTCCTTATCCAGAAGCATAAGTCAAGAAAAGAAATTAAGGAGTATAAATAGAAAAGCAAGAAATCAAACCATCACTATTTGCCAGCAATATGACTCTACTTAAAATATCTTAAAGACGTCATTAGAGAATGCCTACATCTCATTAAAATTTTTATTCAAGTAGCAAGATTCAAAATGAATGTGTAAAGAACACATTAGGAAAACAACCCTATTCACAATAGACCCCAAATAAAGCAAAAAATAAAAGATAAACAAGAACAATTGAGCAAATACACGAGAAACAAAGCTCTACCACTAGAAAAAAACCTGGGTACTATTGAAGAAGAAATCAAAGAGGAAACTACAAAAGACTAGAAAGACTTGCTATGTCCAGCAGAATTCATATTACAATGATGACTGTATCAATGAAAGTGAGCTAAGATTCAGTTTAATCCCATCAAAATTCCAATGACATTCTTCACACACCTAGAAAAACAATTCTAAAGAGCATGTAAAACCCTGAAGCCAAATCAATACTTAGCATTAGAACAATGCTGGAGACATTGTAACACCTTATTTCAGGTTACACTGTAGAGATACCGTAACAAAAACAACACGGTACTGGCATAGAATAGGCATATACATCAGTGAAATAACATACAAGATAAACACACACACAACTGTAGCCGGCTGATTCTTAAGGAGGGGCCAGACAGGATGGTGGAAGAAAGACTTTTCTCTACAACCAAAGAAGCTGTGAATTTCTGAGTATCATCATGCTAAAACTAGATCTGTCCTGCAACACTGTACAAACCAATTTCAGGCAGATAAAAGGCCTTAATGTAAGGCTTTCAACTTGGAAATTATTGAAGGAAAATAGGGAAATCACTTCAAAACATAAGCATATGCAAGGACTTTCTGAACAGTAGTCTGGAAATATTAGTGGTAGCAAGAATCAACAAATGAGATAACATCAAACTAAAAAGATTATGTATGGCAAAAGAACCAATTATCAGTCTATAGCACTGGGGCTATTCTTTTACAGCAATTCATCTAATGTGATCAATATACACAGAACATAAAGAACCCATAAAGCCAACTACTAGAGGAGCAAATAATCTTGTCAGTGGTTGAGCAGATGAATAGTCAGTACAACCTTAGGCACAAGGGAAATTCAAACTAGAAACACATTGAGATTTCAACAAAGTTGGTACTATATTGAGATTCGGAATATCTAACTTACAGAAAACAGCAAATAAGAGGCGTCTCACAGACTAAAGGTAGGGCTGTCATGTGATTCAGCTGCATTTTGCGGCATGCTCTTGGGTATATACCTAATCAAAGTCAGCATACAACATCTGTACAGCCATGTTCACTGAAGCATTATTCACAGAAGCCAAGTTACAGATTCAGCCCAGGGGCGACCAGTGAATGAACGGATAAGACAATGTGGCAGATATCCATGATAGAGTATTACTCAGTCATGACAAATAATAAAGTCATATTATGTGGAGGAAAGTGGTGCGCTTGGAAATCATGTTCAATGAAATAAGCCAGACTCAAAGGCAGATAATGCATTTTTTTCACTCATGCATTGAAGCTGATTTTTAAAAAGACAAGGACATGTAATAAAGAGAAGGGAGACCCACGCAAGGGTAGAAAGGGTACACTTGAGGGTAAATGGCGGGTGAATATCATCAAATTATATTATATGCATATATGAAAAAGCCATAATGAAACCCATTATTGTACAATTAGCATACATTGCTTTTAAAAAGAAAGAGCATCGGAGCATAGGGAAGGAAAGGGCGTGGCCGTTGCTCTGAGGACAGTCAACTGAAGCTGTGTGCGAATTGTGTATTTGGCACGCTTTCAGTTGTATGCAAGAGCATGCATAACTAAAAAATAGAATTTCCCAAGGGTTCCCAGGGATTATTTTTAGAAACTCTCTTCAGACCAGGATCCTTTTCCAAACCAGTTTAGTTTTCTGTAATTACATGAATTTAAACATCTTCTGTGTTTGCATATGTTTGTTTGAATACGAGTGCATACAAATGTTGGAATCTTTTGCAAATTGGTGAAACATACTTATATACATTCTCTATACTCCACTAAACAGGAAACTGCTTGCATCCCTCACATGTGTGTGCTATGTTAGTGTGCTGGGTGAACACATGTACAACAGACAGGCACAAGCTGGGTTTTCTCCACCTACCAACTGGCAGCTCCTCACCGCAGCTCCTGCTCCGTGTCCTGCTCAGTCTCCACTTCCGGGTCGCCCTCGCTGGTGGACCTCCAGTGAGTGCTAGGGAGGAAGAAACAAGGCCTTATTTCTTGTGTGTTCCTTCTGCTTGGTGCTGTTTGGGGCAGTTGCTGCCTCTGTTCATGAGTGATTCTCTCACTGGGCAGCCACAGACTGCCTGCAGTGGTCTAGCACATGCTGGGCTCTGGTATTTTCTTCTTGTCCATTTCTTTCTGGGAATTGTAGTGAGGCCATAATGTTGTGGCAGGTTTCTGGGAGACGAACTCATTGGTTTCTTCAATTCCGTCAATGCTTCTATCAGTTGCTCGGTGTTTAGATTCTTCTCTTTGATCCATTTAAATCCTGTTTTCTATCAAGCCATCACACACACACACACACACACACACTTATATACACACACATCTATATATATCACCCATTCATGTGCAATATGATTCCATACATAAAAATATGCCAACACCTGCTAAATGTTAAATGTAGTCAATAAAAATTATTAATTTCTTTGTGTGTCAAACAGATATTAAGTCATACTTTTGATTTTTATCTTTTGGCAGGAAACATTGCCCCCAAATTCAAAATCATCATGCTTCATAACACAAATTAAAAATATTTTGGGGCAAATTTTGTCCTGCTTTAATATATATTAAATATTACTTATTATATTAAATATATATTAAATAATAAAATACTACTGATACTTAGCAATCACGCTGCTTTATAGGCTCTCAGTGCATTTAGCAGCACAATGGTTGCAGTACTACCATGAGATTAATTGTAAACCTTGGGTTTTTTGTGTGTGTATGTACATGTTTGTGGATGTTTGTGTGTGAGAGGTGTGTGTGTGAGGGTGGGGTGGGTGCACATACATGTATATGAGTATGTGTGTGTGTGAGTGTGTGAGAGAGAGAGAGAGAGAGAGAGAGAGAGAGAGAGAGAGAGAGAGAGAGAGTTTGTAGGCCAGAGGCCATCAGGACTTTGCCTACTCCTTTGGGACAGGCTCCCTCATTAGTTGGAGTTCATTAATTAGGCTAAGCAGGTGGGCAGTGAGTCCCAGGCATCCTCCTGCCCCAACCTTCCCATGGCTGGGGTTATAAATGCATGCTCATCATCATTCCTGGCATTTTCATGTCGGTTCTGGGGGATCAGACTCAGGTCCTTGTGCTTGTACGGCAAGTACGTTCCTCGCTGAGAGGGCCTCCCAGCTCCCAAGCTGTGATTTAAGAGCCTATATCACATACCCGTCTATATGGATTTATAATAACACCTTTCTTTTTATAGACATCCAGATTATTTCTGTTCTGTTCTTTTAAAAGCCTCATTGAGATTCCATCTCAGTTCAGCCAGGACAGCTTTCATTAAATAAAGCAAACAAGGCCTGGCTAGACGGCTTCACAGGTGGACGTGCGTGCCATCAATTCTGATAACTTGTGGTTGGTTTCTGCAACTCACAGGGCGGAAGGAGAGAACCAACTCCTTTAAGTTGTCCTTTGCTCTCCAGGTGTGTGCTGTGGCATGGACACACACACACACACACACACACACACACCACACTAAACAAATGTAAATAAAGAGGAAATAAACAATAAGAAATGCTGGTGAGGATGTAGGGAAGGGAAGTGGGCATACACCATCTGTGGGGGTATAACTTCCACCCACTATGGAAGTCAGCATGGCAAGCCTAAAAATCTAAAAATAGAACTATCATAAGACCCAGTTACATGGCTTCTGGGTATATTCCTAAAGGAGGTTAAGCAGGCCACAGAGACACCTGAACACTATGTTCACTGCAGCACCATTGTAAACACAACAGTCAAGGTATGAAAGCAGTCTGTGCACAGATCAACAGACACACAAAGAAACCATGGTATATATCAGATAGTTGTGTTTGGCCATAATGAAGATTGAAATGATATCATTTGCTGGAAGACATTGGCAGCTAGACTCTGAGAAAAAAAACATTGTGAAATCTAGATTTTATATAGGTACATTAATATTTTATACACATGTATACATGACATGAAGACAGAATGGAGGCTTGGGGAAGGAAAGAGATAGGAAAATGGGGTGTTGGGTTTGAATAAGGTCAAGTATACAATGTATTCTAAATTTATCTTTTGAAAATATTTTAAATTTTAATTAAAAGATAATTATATTTCCCCCCTTCCCATTCCTCCTTTCAGCCCCATCTGTTGCTCCTCACCCCACTCATTGAAAGGAATCTTTATGGAATATAATACCACACATAATGAATGTACAGTGATAGAAATGTAAAAAAAAAACTGTGTTTATGTAAATATTCCATGTCTGACGTGTTCAATATATAGTCACTAGCAGTCTGGCCACTGAGCCAATGTGGTTGACAAGGAGAATACTTGTATTAGAGTAACTATGTAGCTGGTGGCCATTTGCTGTAACATAGCATGGCTCTGGGTTCCCATTGTTCAACTCTAATCCAGGAAAATTTACATTTTAATAGCAGAGTAGGACAGTGCCCACTTCCTCTGCCCATTGCTAACAGTGGCATTTATGAGTTTCTAATACAGTATACTTACTTGATAAGAAAAAAACAAAGTGTAATTTCTAACATTTCTTTGAATACTTGGGTTAGATGTATTCCCATATGTTTTCTATAAAAAAAAAAAAAACACAACAACCCCAAAACAAAATGAAAATAGAAGATTTACTCAGGAAGTCCAGCAACCAAATAAGAAAAATTCAAGAAAGGTTCCAGAGAAAACTAGAGAAGTAATTATGAATGAAGTAAGATTTTCCAGAAATGAAGGCTGTGAGTCCACAGGGCCCACTAAGCATCCAACACAATGGTTAAAAATAGAGTCCCTGTGACGCTGCAGGATGCTGGCGAACTCATTTGCCAGAATTCGTAATAAGGTTGCTGCAGTTGACGACCTTCGAAAGCCTCGGTGGCTTAACAAAATCAAATTTTGCTTTTCATTTATGCATTTCAGGGGCTCCCTTCCCCCTTGTAAATATGCCACTTAGACATGTCCCTGAGATAGTTGTCCTGGGGAAAAACAGGACTTCCTTAGCCCCCAGATAGCATGTGTCACTTTTAAAACAAAGTAATATTATTTATTTGTTTTACTTTTGTGCATGTATACAATGGATCTGATTGTAGCCACTCCTCTGTATCTTTCATTTTCCTCAGTACATCTCCCTTGAAATGTAATGTCCTTTTCTTTTTTCTTCTTATAACTTATGGAGTGTGATTAGTGCTGCCCATAGACTTTTGAGTGTGGGGACCATCCACTGGGGCATTGGGAACCGGACACTGGCCACGCTTCCAAAGAAAAATGATTCTCTCTTCCCCAGCAGCTGACAGACGCCCATAGCCCTTCCACCAGGGCCAGGGCCTTTGTTACCCTTTCCCAGGTCCCTGGCCAGACCATGGCCCCAACCTAAAGTAGGCAGCCTGCAGAAGCACTACCAAGGGCATGGTCCTTGGGGCTTGTAAAGTGACAATCTTACACATTTTCTTTATGAGGCCGGTTATAATGGAGGAGCATAAAGCAAAAGTGTCTTTATTTCTCAGTGTTATTAGTGGAAGTCAGAAGACAATGAAGTACTGCTTTAAAAATTTCCAAAGTAAGCAATTTATAGCTAGAATTCTATTCCTAGCCAAGTCACTAATCAAGAGCCAGTGTGAAATAAATCCGTGTTTAAACACCCAGGACATTAACTATAGTTCATATATTTTTTCTCAGTCAGCTACCAGGGTGGAAAGCAAAATCAGGAGACACAGAATTCAGAGCAGGCGGGAGACTTTTTAGGGTTTCTGTTGCTGTGATGAAACACTATGACCAAAAGCATCTTAAGGGAGGAAAGGGTTCATTTTGTTCACGCGTTACAGTCTATCATTAAAGGAAGTCAGGACAGGAACTTAAATATAGCAGGAACCTAGAGGCAGGGCTGATGTAGAGGTCATGGAGGGTTCTGCTTGCTATCTTATTCCCCATGACGTGCTCAGCCTGCTTTCTTATAGCACCCAGGACGACCAGCGAGGAATGGCAACATTGAACTGTGAATTTATAAAATTGGAATTATTCACTTTTAGGATAGATTTATACACAGAATTACATGGGGAATTTCTCCTGTGGTTCAGAACTAGGATAGGAAATTAGTCACTGACTCCAAGTAGAGAGGGCAGTGAACAGGTATTATAATAAGGAATGACTCACAGACTCAGGTGACTTCTTGTGAACCTTCCCCCAAATGGATAAAGGGACCAATTACTGGGAAGTAGGCAGGACTTCTGCATCGAATGGAGGAAGAGAGGAAGAGGAGAGAGTGAGGGGCTTTTTGGACAGGGTGAGGAGAGGATATGACGTAGCTGCTAAAGTCTCTCTGTGGCGGCCACTGGATGATTTAGATTTAATATGGCTTACAAGATTTGGGTTCTAGTTGTTGCACCCAGAGATTGAGTTACCATTCATTCTGAACTAAGTTTGTGTGGTGTTTTCCTTCACGTGGCGGCTTGACTGGATTTCAGAGAGAAAGGTATGGCGGCAAAGTGTTGGTTTGCCAGATGTGCACCACAAAAGGCCGTGGGGGGGTTGACACATAGGGCTGGCATGGTAGCAACCCACCAGTAGGAACTTAGCAAGCTGGGTGGAGAGATTTGGGAGCTCTAGGTCAGAGAGTCTCCACGAGATAAGAAAAGACCGGCCATTGCTGCCAGTGCATAGCTGGCCAGCCCACAGGGGCAGACAGTAGCTGGGTGTAGTGTGGGAACTTGCAGTTCTTTTTTAATATTTCCGGCAACATTGGGCTCTCCCACATCAATCATCAATCAAGGAAATGTACCATGGGTCCCTTACAGTCCAGTCTGGTGGGGGCATTTTCTTAGTTGAGTTGCCCCCTTCCCAAGTGACTCTAATATAAATGTAACTGGCACAAAACTCAGTGTAGGAGAAATACACCAGTTATCAGGATCCAGGAAAGGTGGAATTGTAGAAGAGAGTTGAACACGTGTCAAAGAAGAAAGACAGAAAAGTGAATGAGACCCCAAGAGAGGATTCTTCAGGGAGATGTAATTGAGACTCTTGGTGTAGCTGAATATGTTGGGAGGTTATTTAAACAACTGTCAACAAGTTACTAGGGAAAAAAAGAAAATGGTAAGGAAAAAGATATTACTAAATCTAGAGAAAGCAGAAAATGAGCAGAGAGGGAGTTGAATTATAATTTACCATATAATTCAGCTATGAATTACATAATTGTAATCAGCATATATCCCCCAAACTGACCTTATCAAAAATTTTCTCCAAGTGTGTTGGGATGGGAGAAGAAATGTGAGAAAATCAGGGAGAGAAATTAGTTCCACTCTGGGGAGGTGGGTCTGACATTTGGAGCCCAGCATGGGACGTAGAGAAGAATTGGCTCTTCATGACATATATTCATGCGCTATCTCTGAGATTAAGGCTAAATAAAAACCAAACAGTAAAATACAAAGTGCATGTTGTATCTGGAATGTTATGGCCTAATTAAAACACCACTTGTGACCTTCTGCCCTTGAGCAGAGTTGACAGTGACATCAGCTAGGATGGTCAAGAAGAATTAAAAGGCCAGAGGTCTTCACTCTGTCTCTACAGACCATGATGTGGCCCTAGTCTCAGTCAAGGCTCATCATGAGACTTAAACATTTCTGTTTTTAAAAAAAGTCCATTCAAGTGGAGGCTAATATCACCATGCCCAAGTTACAGCCTTAAGAGAATGCTGAGATGCAGGGTCTGGGTGGCACCTGCTGCTTTCATCAGTAAATCAGGAAAGTAGGTAAGTTGACTGGGTGTTACCTCCTAGCTTCAAGTCTCCATTACTGAGTGAGCAGACAAGCACACCTGGATTTGTCTGCCTTCTGAGGCCTCTCCACAGTCTGGTTATGGAAGGCGGACATGTGCCGAACCTGTAAGAACCTGATGTTAGACTCTAGTTTCTGCTCTGGCCACAATATCTGCTGTAGCCTCCTCTTCACTTTTATAAGACAGGTGCCTTGCTGAGACATTCTCCCGAGTCCCCAGCTGGCAGACAGCCTAGGTGCGGGTTGGATGGAAGAGAGGTGCATCATACCCTTTCCCAGTTTCCCCCCTCCCAGCAAACCCCCAACCAATCCTCCCAACCCCTGCTTCCAAGAAGATGCCCCTTCACCCAACCCACTCCCACCTCAATTTCCCCATGCTGGGGCATCTATTGAACCTTCATAGGACCAAGGACCTCTCCTCCCACTGATGCCCGACAAGGCATTGCTCTGCCACACTTTTGGCTGGAACCAGGTGTACCCCTTGGTTGATGGCTTAGTCCCCGGGAGTCCTGGGGCATCTGGGTGGCCAACATCTTCATTCTTCCCATGGGGCTTCATTCTTCCCATTCAGTTCCTCCAGTCCTCCCTCCAACTCCTCCATTGGGAACCCCGTGCTCAGAACTAGAAAGTGTCATCCTGAGTGAGGTAACCCAATCACAAAAGAACACACATGGTATGCACTCACTGATAAGTGGATATTAGCCCAAAAGCTCAAAATAAACAAGTTATAATTCACAGATCACAGGAAGCTCAAAGAGAAGGAAGACCAAAGTGGCGGTGCTTTGATTTTTCTGAGAAAGGGAATAAAACACTCACAGGAGCAATTGTGGAGATAAAATGTGTGGCAGAGACTGAAGGAAAGGCCACCCAGAGACTGTCCTACCTGGGGATTCATCCTATAAGCAGTCACCAAACCCCAACACTATTATGGATGACAAGAACTGCTTGCCGAAAGGAGCCTGTTATGGTTGTCTCCAGAGGGGCCCTGCCAGAGCCTTGCTGATACAGAGGCAGATGCTAGTAGTTAGAGTCACCCCAAGATACTTTATGCTGTTTGTGGCTATTGTGAAGGGTGTCATTTCCCTAAATTCTTTCTCAGTCTGCTTATCCTTTGAGTATAGAAAGGCTACGGATTTGCTTGAGTTGATTTTGTAACCAGCCACTTTGCTGAAATTGTTTACCAGGAGTTCTCTGGTAGAGCTTTTTGGGTCACTTAAGTATACTATCATATCATCTGCAAATAGTGATACTTTGACTTCTTCCTTTCCAATTTGAATCCCTTTGACCTCCTTGTGTTGTCTAATTGCTCTGGCTAGGATTTGAGTACTATATTGAACAGGTAGGGAGAGAGAGGCAGCCTTGTCTGGTCCCTGATTACAGTGGGATTGCTTCAATTTTCTCTCCATTTAGTTTGATGTTGGCTACTGGTTTGCTGTATATTGCTTTTACTATGTTTAAATATGGGTCTTGAATTCCTGATCTTTCCAAGACTTATCATGAAAAGGTGTTGGATTTAGTCAAATGCTTTCTCAGCATCTAATGAAATGATCATGTGGTTTTTTTTTCTTTGAGCTTGTTTATATAGTGGATTACATTGATGGATTTCTGTATATTGTACCTGCATCCCTGGGATGAAACCTACTTGATCATGTTGGATGATCATTTTGATGTATTCTTGGATCTGGTTGGCAAGAATTTTATTGAGCATTTTTGCATCGATATTTCTAAGGGAAATTGGTCAAAAGCTCTCTTTCTTCGTTGGGTCTTTGTGTGGTTTAGGTATCAGAGTAATTGTGGCTTCATAAAACAAATTGGGTAGTGTTCTGTCTATTTCTATTTTGTGGAATAGTTTGAAGAGTATTGATATTAGGTCTTCTTTGAAGGTCTGCTAGAACTCTGCATTGAACCTATCTGGTCCTGGGCTTCTTTTGGTTAGGAGACTATTAATAACTGCTTCTATTTCTTTAGGGGTTATGTGATTGTTTAGATCATTTATCTGATCCTGATTTAACTTTGGTATCTGGTATCTGTCTAGAAAAATGTCCATTTCATCTAGATTTTCAACTTTTGTTGTGTATAGGCTTTTGTAGTAGGATCTGTTTTTTTTTAATTTTTCTCATTATCTGTTATTATGCCCCCCTTTTCATTTCTGATTTTGCTGATTTGGATACTGTCTCTGTGCTCTCTGGTTAGTCTGGCTAAGGTTTTTTTTTCTTTTTATATTTTAGTATGAAGCACATACACACACACACACACACACACAACTTTCAAACAGTGAATCATTTTAGGTACAATCTATCCTTCTGATTACACCTTCCATATCTTTTCCCTCACCAGAGATGATTACTTTTCCAAACTGGACATGCTTGCCTACAAATAGAAGTATATGTGATTATTTTCTGCACATTCAATCCTTTTTTTTAAAATTTTCTATATTCTTTGTTTACATTCCAAATGATTTCCCCTTTCCCAGTTCCCCCCTCCCCATATGTCCCATAAGCCTTCTTCTCAATCTTAATTGCCATCATCATCATCATCTTCATTGTCATTGTTGTTTATCATACGGATGTTTTGCCAGCCTGTTATGTATATGCACCATGTGCTTGCCTGGTTCTCACTGAGGCTAGAAGAGGGCGTGGGATCCTGTGAAAGTAGAGATGGTTGTGAACTGCCATATGGGTGCTGGGAATCTCCCAGAGGATCACAGGGATTGACTTGGGTCCTCTGGAAGAGCAGTAAGTGCTCTTTAGTACTGAGCCATAGTTCCATTTAAAAATTTTAAATGCTAAACTCCAGCATTTCTTCCCCCAATTTTCATTTCCCCACTTAACATCTCCATCCTTACAAACCAAGTGAGCTTGCATTTGTCTTTCTCACTGTTGTGTAGAACTCTGCTGCTAACCCAGTGAAGTTTTCTGGCCACCTGTGATCTTTCCATGTTCTTCTACCAGCCGTTAGCAGAATGCTGAGGTGTGCTGTGTCAGAACCCATGAGCCCAGAAGGCATGGTATGCACCCGGACCCTGGCCTCTCAGACAAGCTGTGGCGTTTTCAGGAAGCTCAACCATACTTGCTGAATAACTGAGGTTTGCCTAAAGATCCCTACTGTTAGATCCAGTTCTAGATTTATTTCCCTTTCATTTCTCAAATGCCTAATAGTCCTCGAGAACAGAGGGGCTAGTCCAGGACAATGCACACTGCGAATGTGTAAAGAGGAGCAATTTGGGGCAAGGAGTTCTTCTTTCATGTGTGCAATTGGGTTAGGACTTCTGTCATCCATGGGTCTGCCCTGCTAGGAGCCTGTGTTTTGACAGAGCAGTGGTGAAAGCAGAGACCTCCACAGGGAAGAGCTTCATGACTGTGAAGGTCGGATGACTCTTGGTTTTTGCTTGTTCTTGGATCCCTGCCTAGTCTGTGTGTCCCACTTGCTGCCACGTTCTGGTGCCCACCTTCCCGTCTATCTAATTTGGAAGATCTGGGGCAGGAGAATATCTCTGCTCAGGTGGAAACTTCAGAGAGGTTATGGGGTTCCCAGCAACTGGTGAGGCACTTCCAGGCAGAGCAGCCCTGGTACATGAAGGCTTAGTTCATTCACCCAGAATAAAGAGCCTGCAGAGCTGATCAATTCTGTCTTGTTTACTGTTGCTCTAGGCCTGCTGGGCCCCTGGCTTGGCTAAGCAGCTTACCTCTACCTTCCCTATGGGGGGGGGGGAGAAGCTACCCAGCAGTTCCCCATCCCTCTTCCTGACACACCAAGCTGGAGCCATGTCCTTTATAGAAACCTCCTTTATGACTGAAATGCCACAGAAACATTCCTCAAGGGTGCTGTTTGCAGGGGTAGTTGGTCTACAGATTTTCCCACCAAGACCCTGGAGCGGGGCCAGTCTGGAATTGCCCCTATCATGAGAAGGGAACAGATGACCACAGAATGAGTCCTCTGTCCTCCTCTCTCTAAGCCTTTGCTTTCAGAGGCTGTGCACTCACTGTCTGTAGCCTGGAGTCTGCACCTCCTAAATACATGGGAAAGAGAATCTTCTGGACACTGGAAACCAACAACAAATAGCTCACAAAACCACCATCCTTGTCTGAGCAACCCCTGCTCTGAAGTTCCTGGGGCAGAGCCAGGAAAGCAACTCAAGCTGCCCGCCCCCCCCCCCAATAGGCTTCCTGCAGGCACTTCCTGAAAGAAAGAGGAGTGTGAAAAGGAATAAAAGTGTGTGTGTGTGTGTGTGTGTGTGTGTGTGTGTGTGAGAGAGAGAGAGAGAGAGAGAGAGAGAGAGAGAGAGCGCTTCCCAGAGGCACTAATTTGCAGAATGATTTCCACCATTGCACTGTCCCTCAGGCTTAGTTATCTGTGAAGATGATGTTACCAGCTGACAAGCAGCAGAGCTGTCAAGAATTTCACCACCATTTTCACGCCCGAGAAACTTATTTCAGATCCAAATGACCACTGTACACTGTTAATTTTACCTTGACCAGGGCTGTCAATAGGACACTGGCTCAGGCTCCTTGAAGACTCCCTCTGAGGGCCCTCCCTGACTTGTCCTAGTGTTTTCTAGAAACCCTTTGTGGTTCACTAGAGCAGAAAGCCTGTTCCCTACAGAGTCCTGGCTTGGGTCGGGCACCTGGGCCCTTCTGTGGCAGTCCAGGGTGCTTCTCCCATCCTCAGAACAGCCCTGTTCAGCAGGCATTGCCACCAACTCTGATTTACAGGTTAGCAGTGTGAAAGCTAGGAGGGCTGTCTGGGGGAGGCAGCTGACTCAGAAGGTAGGAACCGAGCTCATGCTCTTTTTGTCATCTGAGTGTCGACTGGGACAGTTACTAAGTCCATAGAACCTCATGCACATCTCTTCATCCTTCACTGGTGCCTTTTGTACCTGGTGACTGGCCTAACTTCTAGCTGTCACTCAACATTTCCCCTGAATACCCAGGAGACTTTTCCAACTTGATAAGGATGTAATTTAAATCCAGCACCATAATCTCTATTTCTGTAAACCATTCCTTTATCAGTTTCCCCATTAGCCCAAGCCAACAGCTCACCTGTCACAAACCCTATTGCTTCTTTTTACTCTACCATCACATTCCAAGGACTGTCTCTGGCCAAGGTTCTGTGTGGGCCTTCTCACTCACTGGTCTCCTCTCTTGCCCTTTCCTGCCCTTTTGTTTCTGGTATACAAAACAAATAACGCAAGTTCAGATCTCCTCAACAGCCTTGCCCTGTCAGTGACGAGTGCATAAAATCAGAGGCCCACAGGAATTCCTTACGAATCCCTCCTCCATGCCCATTGGGAATGGCCCACGATGCTCTTGCTACGCTAACATCTTTTGTGTTTCTTAAGCAAGCCAAGGATTATGTTTAGGTGTGAATTATCTCCTAAAAAGTCTTGTGTCTCACAGGCCCGGTCCTTGGTACGAGTCCCGTCCAGAAGCAATGCTTTGACTTCTAAATTGATGACTTCGTGGATAAAGACATCGTTTAATGGCATTGTTGAGATGTGATGAAAACATTAGGGGGTGAACCAAGTTAGAGGAAGTGCATCATTGAGGAGGTCACCTCTAATTACATTGTCATGTGTATGATTTCTGCTAAATCCGTGATTTTCTGCAGAGATTCCAGATTGATGTATTGGGATGTAGTTGTAACTTTCTGGGTGTCTGATGGCAAAAAGGACAGCTGGTGGCTGAAGTCGCACAGTGACAGATGGATCATGGCTTTAGTACTTTCTTGCCCAGTGGTCCTTCCCTCCTGTCTTATGTACTATATAAAAAAAATTTAATAATCTCTGACCAACTGTCACGTGAGGGAGGCCTATCCTGAGAGCTCTGCTATTGTACCCCACCCCACCCTCGCACTCTTCATCCTTATCCTGGACCAACTTTTCTTTATAGCATGTATTAGTCTGAGATATACTGAAATGCACCGTAGCCTCCCTCCAGGGAAATGTAAACTCTTCCACGAGGACAGGAACTAGCTTTTGTGTTTGGTCACTGCTATAAGCCCTAATACCTTTGAGAGTGTCTGGAGAGATGGTGTGCTTAGAAATTTCTGTTGAACAAAGGAATTAGATACCATGAAAGAAACAATAAGTTCCACTTCTAGGGACCCATTCTTTCTAAGTAAGCTTAAGAGAATGAAAAGACAAACAAACCTAAATTGGTCCTTTAATATTTGTAAGTGTGAAAATGGAGAGTAAATCCTTAACCATATACAATTATTTAAATAGTTAAATAAATTAAATAAATATCATGATCATATAGTAGACCAGAGTTAAACCATTAAAATTTAAACTTCAGAAGAGCATTTGATAATATGGAACGTGTTAAGGATACTTCGTTGCCTTACAACTAAATGAGTATTAAACAATGTGGCTGCAAATGTGTAAAATGTATTTGTATGATGCACAAACATGGCAAGAAGAAAGGGATTGCATGCTATTGCAATTCCTGTGCTACCTCCTGGTGGGAACTTCATTTGAAGAAAAGAAAGAGGGAGTGGTGGATTGTTCTGTAGGCTTTGGGGACTGGAGAACCGGCCTCCTCCAACTGACCCTGACAAGCATCTTCATGTCCTTGGGTGGACCCCATTTTAGCTTTAGGTTTGGTCACGTGATTTGCTTTGACCAATGGCAATTGAGCTTTTAGGGTTGTGTTTTATTTCACAGAGCTGGGGGTTGAACCCAGGGCCTTGTGCATGCAAAGTAAGTTCTATCATTGAGCCACACTCCTAGCTCATTGAGTGTGTTGGATTAATTTTAAAATATTATTAAAATGAGCTTCGTTGTTTCCTTTTAAGTTTTAAAATCAATTTTACTAGAAATGTGAAGTTATAGTATGTATATAGTTTGCATTGTCTTGTCATTGGGTAGCTGTCTTCCATCCCCAGATGACCATGGAATCAGAGCAGGCAAAATGGTCCTTGCTTTACACCACTAATTTTGAGAGTTTTGTATGTGGCAAAACTACATTAGCAGAAGTATTCCGTATTGTCTAGATCCTACCAGGTCAGCTTCTTAGCCTGACAAGAATGCACTGGAGTGCTAATAAAGCTTGGAGAAAACAGGATGTGGCAGAGAATGGTGGCCAGGCACTGGATGCTCGCACAGGAGCATCAGTAGACAAGCTGAGGGTTTGGGGTGAGGTGGAGGATGCAGATGGTGCCCTCTCCTTAGGTTGCCGTAATCCTTGGGGAGCTCTGAGAAGCTCTCCTTCCCTTCCACTCATGGCCACTTTTATCTCTGCTCTGTCTGTGCTTTCTAATCCCATAGAATTCTGTGTGTGTGTGTGTGTGTGTGTGTGTGTGTGAGAGAGAGAGAGAGAGAGAGAGAGAGAGAGAGAGAGAGAGAGAAACAATACTTTGTTATCTATGACAAGATAACGAAGGACACGCTGCACATGACAGAACAACTGTAGGTATTTGTGTGTGTGTGGGGGGGGGGAGGAGTTGGTGGCTTCATTTCATCATCAAGGACCTTTGTGGAACTAGAAGTCAGATCTGGAGGAAGCCATAGAGATCAATCACCCAGTGCTTCCTCTTACATATGGGGAAACTGAGTTCCAACAATGTCATAGTACACGCAGCATCACACAGTAATGTATTGGGTCTGACTGAGATACTGATCTCTGTATTCTTGACTAGCACTATTTCTGCTGCTCCCTATACTAACTATCAGCCCCGTTGCTCAGCCTGACGCTGGATGCCCTTTCTTGTGGTTCGATGAATACAATGGCTTCCAGCTCTGCAGTTTCTATCCCTGAGCCGTCACCTCCTCTACTGTATAACATTCATTACAAGATATTGAACTCTGAGTCCATTCCTGGGAGTACCTGTCCTTACTCTTCTTACTTTGGATGGAGTCTCACCTATCTCCTTCTTGCTTATGTGCAGAATGAGTGGAACCCAAGGGCCTTGGAATGTTTACACATCTAGCACACAGAGATTGATCTCCCAGCACAGGAGCAAGGACTGAGGGAGCAAGAAAAGCCCATTATACACAAGATCCCAGATACCCAAGAGGCATTACTCTCCTGTGGATGCACAAACACAAGTGTGGCTGGAATAAGGTTGGCATCTACCTCAGTTTCAAAACTATCATTCCACTCTTTAAAAATATCCTCCTCCTCCTTCTTTTTTTCTTCTTTCTCCTCCTCTTTTTTCTCCTTCTCCTCTTCCTCCTCCATTTCCTCCTTCTTCTCTTCCTCTTCTTTACCATAATAATAAATTATGATGTTATCATTATGATATGCTACTCTTATTATCTTTAGTACTATTTGTGTGTGTGTGTGTGTGTGTGTGTGTACAGGTGTACCATGACATTCATAAGAAGGTCAGAGAACAGCTTGCTGGGATCAGTGCTCCCACCATGTGGGCTCTTGGGTTCAAACTCAGGTTATTTGGTTTGGAAGCAAGTGCTTTTACCTGCTCAACCATCTGGATGGACACATTCTATCTTCTCCATTTTTAATGTGGCCAAGCCCATGACACCACCCATTTATGGCCATATTGCTTTCGTTGTGACACGGGTGGACAGCCTGTGTTCTTGAGTGCATGCGAGGATGGTAGAATCATCTCAGGACTTCAGCATCTGAGTAGAGGCATCCCTCCCACCCCAGCACAGTCCCCAGAGGAGCCAGCGTCCATGATATATTTCTCTTTCCCTTTAGCTATCAGTGGCCAAATGGGACTCACTAGACCATGGCCCAACTCAAAACTACTCATCTTCAAGATTCTAGAAGATTCCTTCTGTAAAACGGGTCTTCTCACTCTCTTGATTCCAGGAAGTCTCCTTTATAGTGGCCAGCCCTTACCCAGGTGAAGGCATCCATTGCTCTCCTTTGGGACTTAGCCCCAGTTGGGGAGGGAAGGATGTATGCTCCCAAAGCAGCCTGATGTTAGTGTATACAAAGGGGCCCTGAAGCCACGAAACCCTAAGATAACCTCAATTTAAAAAATTCCCCTGAGCATCTGGAATCATGTCACTATAATGACTATATATTTGATTAAAAGATTTTCCCACTTTTCACCCAGATGTTTAAAGTCAGAAAGACTCACCCAGGTCTGCTTAAGTAGCAAACTATTCCCCCTCTCAGCATCCAGAGGCAAATGAGAACAGAATCAAATCCAGAGAAACTAGCTGGTGGGGGTGATGGCAGCACAGATCTAAGGAGGTTGGTTGGGGGTTGTTTGTAATTCCCAAGACAAGTGCTTAAGGTGAATCAGGGCAGAAAAGCTAAATAAAGCGATGTGAACGTTCAAAAAGGCAACTGTGTGATGCTGTCCAGGAACCATCTAAGGAAAAACTCCAGCGAGACAGATTGAGAATTTTAAAACAACACCCTCCATGCTGACCACCCCGTGACATCTGTTAACACAAGAGGCAGAGCCATTTCCTGGAAAGGTTCTTTGTGTTTACAAGGGTGAGACCCTCTTGATGTTTTTTTTGTGACTTTAATTAAAGAGCTGAGGGGTGGAACTGCACCCCCAGCCTGTGCCAGGGGGAACTGGTTGTACACAATGCCTCACATTCAAACAGAAAGAGAAAAAAACCAGCCAACAAACCAGGTGTTGCTGATTTTACATTGATGATAATGTATTATTCTTGCAAAAAGGGTGGGAGGGAAAGGCTCTTTAGAGAAAAAATGCTTTTGAAAGTGTTTCGTTATTATCTTTTTACACTGTCCTTTCCTCTTCTGAGTATATTTAGCAACATCAAGTAAAACAGAATGCAGAGATAGAGGAGAGAAAGACAGAGCGTGTCTTTGTGGCAGGGAGAGGTGGGGAGGTGAGGGCAGAGGAGAGGGGAGGAGCACAGTCAAGCGGAGGCTCAGAAGATGTTCTCTAACTTTCCTGCAAATTAATATGAATTAAAGTTATCCTTGTCTAGCTTCGGATAAATGAGACTCAAACTATGATATATTTGTTAGGCTCTGCACAATTACTGAGGGATTACTCCTAATCTAATCCTCCATGCTAGACTGGCGACTTCCCCAGCTGTGCTCCCCAAATACTTGCTGTTTGAATCTTCCTGGGTTATTTCTATTCCCAGAGTCTGGTGTCCTGCAGGGGCATTGTATTTGGGCACTTGCTGCTGGTGCATCATGACTAACTGAGTTCTCCTGTTCTCAGTCTCCCTCTGCAACCCCCAGCCTGGTAATTCAAACTCCACCTCTCTCTATTCCCCAAGTAATTGGCTGTTGCCAGTTTTATTTAACCAGTAGTTTTAAATTGGGGAGTAAGGGTTGCACAACAAAGATTGCTGTGTGTGGGGATTTCTGGCCTTGGTACAACCAGATCTTGGGGTACAGAATTTAGCACATGAATACAAGCAGCACCAAACCAACCTCCACTTTTATTTGAGTCTGACAGTTTGGCATTAGAAACCTGCTTGCTGAATTAAGGAGAAGGTCCTTAGATATTAGTGTGCCTAAGAACCATTCCAGAAACAACATTTGCAGGTTTCTGGGAATCCATGCTCAGAGATGCAGGGTTAGTAGGACTAGGGGGTGATGCTAGAATGAGAGCCATGGGCAAGCACCCCCAGTGTTCCAGCATGTCTCTGTTTTGTGAGGTCCTTTACGTCCTGTCCACTCTAGCTCTGCCTTCTCAAAAGGAGACATGGCTGGAGAGGGCTGCTGCCCAGCCGCCATGGGAACCAGATTCCAGGAGACTTCAGCAGAGTCTCAGCTCCATCCATTAGCTCTGTGATTTGAAACTAGAAAGCTAAACGGTATAACAGAAGAACCAATGTAAAGCTGCTATGCTGTGCCATGCCCGAAATCACAGAGCAATGGATGCAGAGTCAGGACATCCCTGGAGCTTCTTGGTCAGCTACCGTTACCTTGTTAGTGAACTTCAGGCTCAGTGATAGCCCGTGTGTCAAAAAATAGAGCTGCTGGGTGTAGTGGCTCATGCCTTTAATCCCAGAACTCAAGAGGCAGAGGTAGGCACGGATCTTTGTGAGTTTGAGCCAGCCTGGTCTATACAGCAAGTTCTAGGTCAGCCAGGGCTATCTAGCCTTTAAAAAAAAAGGGTAGAGAATGACTGAGGAAGACACCATGTCATCTTGTAGTCTCCACATGTATGTATACATATATGTGTGCATGCCTGCATACGTGAGCACACACGTGGACATGCATACATACAATCTAAAAACAGAAACGAAGGACGAAAACATATGATTGGCTAGACAGGATGGCTTGTAGCTGTGACCCTGTGACTCAGCAGAGTGGGCAGGAGGTGGCCGACTTGAGCTATGCTGCAGAAATCTAGCTCAAAAACAGAATCCAAAATACATTAATAAGTAAAACAATGAATAGAAAAGGCTCAGAAATTCTCTTGTGTTCCGTAAAACACAGAAATCATTGCTAAACTGCTCCCGTTCTCCAGGTTAGGTGATGAATTTGGAGCTCAAGAGACAAACAGAAAAGGTCCGGCAATTTTCAAGGCAGCCAAAGCTCCCTCGGGTACTGAGAGGCCAAGAGGTGAACTGAGTGCACGTCAGCAGCGAACGTTGGAGAAGATCTTAACTCTACAGCTTGCTTCTGGTTTCAGGCTATTAGCTGCTAATCGTGTGGTTGGGGTGAGTTCTGTGTATCTTTTTCACTTGAGATATCTTAGTAAGTGTTGAGAAACACCAATAGTAGAGTGTAAGGGAATAACTCTTCATAAAAAAGTCAACAGAAGACACTATGGGAATCGAATGAACGTCAACACAGAACTTAAAATATACAATTAAACCACTCACAGATGGCCTCTCGCCTTCTGGAAATTGTCACAGTCTTCTTGGGCAACAAAAATGGCCAGCTCCCTTCTCATCCCCCAGATTAGTTTAAAATAGTCATTTCCTTTGAGATATCAAACCAAAAAGACATTCTGCCTTCCCCAAATGGAGAAGCGAGCATGGTACATTCATGTCCTGCAGGCTGGAGGGCAGCACCTCCATCTCTGCTGGTGTTTGTGATCAGGCAGCTTGGGAATAGGGGTTATGTCTGTCCCCTCTTTAGGGACAGAACACCAGAGTTTGGAATATGTAAATCTCCTGGCTACGGATAGTATGAAAGTGGATGGAATGAGAAGTACAGCCAGAATTGTGGGGAGCCCCCACCCTAAGAGTCAGCAGGAGCCAGCCTATGGTCGACTCTTCCATCCCACTGGATAGAGCCCCTTGGACCCCACACACCCTAAAACTCCTGATAGTGGTATCAGCCCACATAGCACCAGGAGTTCCTATAACTGCTTGGTATGACATCACAAGTCACCAAAGTTGTCCACCTATAAGGTAGCAAAAGACAAGCTTTAAAAGTTAATGATGCAGGCAAGGAGAGGAGCACAACTCTCATTTAGGGCTGGGGAGCTGGCTTAGCTGGGAAAGTGCTACCCTTGCAGGCAAGAGGACCCACGTGTGATTTCCAGAACCCACCTAAAAAGATGAGTGTTGCATTCTTTGCTTGCAATCTGAGTGCTGGGAGGCAGAGACCTGGAAATCTGTGGGGCCTGATATCCAGCTAGCCTAGGTTCCTCGGTGAGTTCCAGGTCACTGAGAAACACTGTTCCACACACCGACAAAAGATGGTGGAACCGAGGAATGGTGCCTGGGGTTGGTTGTCTTCTGGCCTCCACATGCACACACATCAACACGTGCCCATGCAGGCACATGTGCACAACTTTGTAGAGAAGGGACTTGAGTAGAGTTTGGCTCATCAGCTCAGTTTGTGGCCTGGAATCGTGGAGTCTGGAATGCTGAAAGAATGGGGCCCAATCTGCCTGCAGAAGACCAGGGAGGCCTTCTGTGGTCAGGGGGAGTCAGGCTCTGAGCTGTGCAGGAGTCTGCGTTGCTGGTGAGGTTCCCACTCAAGAGTCTCTCGTGCCTGCCTCTGAGCTTGGGGAAAGGACGGCGCCATGCAAATGCAGAGCTGTTTTCACATCCCTAACACATCCCAGATTTGTGCAGCTGAGCGTTGGTCCAATCCTGTGAAATTCCCACTGTTTTCCTTTTCTAACAGTCATGGGGCTCACAGTTCAGGAATGCTTCTTTAAGCAGCAAAATAGAATGGGCCAGAGTTCAGGCTCTGGAGGAAGAGGAATGTGGATAATCCTTAGTTCCTTAGTTCTCGGAAAAAGCCCCAAATCATGAAGGATTAGCTTGGGAATGGGGTGGGGGCGGGGCGAGTAGCAGGTTCATCTCTTGCTAGCTTGCTCTGGGGAATATTTTCCTGCATAAGTGTTCTGAGTCCTCTGATGACAGGTGCTGGGACATCCCTGGGCATCCGTGGGCACGGAAGGATGGGGGCTATTACTCTGTCAGGGGAAACTGAGTGGACAATGTCTTAAGTGTTGAAGCCACGCATGGGTAATGAAGTGCTTGCTGCGCTGCTTTCCAAAGCCGAACTTAATGAAACTCTTGGTTACCCCTCTCTTTCTTTTCATTGGTTTTCTCAGTGTTCTGGAAGCAAGTGAGGCTTTCTTCCCGACACAAAGCGGACTCTAATCTCTCCAGGAAGTGCCCGCTGAGGGGCCTAGCGACTGTGTGCACCGGGGGTCCTGTTGACTTTGGGTACACTGGAGACTTCTGCGAACTGTGCCTAATGTTCTTCAGAGTGGCCCTTCTGCTTTCTCTTGGGGGGAACTTAGTTTATACGCCCCGCCCCCACCCCAGCTTTTCTTGCTTGCCTCTTGTTGTCTAGGATGAGAAACATTCTGGGTTGTTGCAATTTTGCCCCTCTTAAAGGGAAAAATCCTGTTGTTTTCATACTGTTTCTAATATAATCCTTTTATGTTGCAGGCAGGATTGCATCCTCCCGCCTTGTGGGGCAGTCCTCACCTTGCTTCTTTTAAACAGGCACTTTGAGAATTCATTCCCTTCACCTTTACCTTTATACAAACCTTTGAGAACTACTGGATAAAAAAAGTTCTGCTCAGCCCTGAACATCCAATGGCCCTGCCAGCCAGCAGCTGTGGCCACGCATGCAGGGGGCAGCTTCTCCATGTTTGCTGTGTGTCTGGGAAGGCAAAGAAGTGGGACTTATGGACTCGACTCTCCAAAAGATTAAATCTCATTAAGATAATATGATTAGCAGATACACCAATAATTGCCTTAGGAGTCCAGCCAACAGCTGGTGAGGTGGCTCAGTGGGTGAAGGAGCAGTCATGCAAACCTGACCACCGGGGTTTAGCCCACCATAGAGGGAGAGAACAGATCCCCAAAAGGTGTCCCTTAACCTCCACATGTCCACTACGACCCACGGGAGGTGTCTTTATGGAAGCTTGGGGTGCCCACCATTTTCCAATACCCCATAATTGGCAGCACACAGGTGGGTGAACTCTAATTGTAACATCACCTTAGGTTGACCTCCTTGAGATTTTACAGATATTTGGGGAGATCTTAAGAGTTTTCAAAGGTTTTCAAGCAGAATTCTTTCTCTTTTGATAGAGAGAAGCAGGGGCTCACTGTACACCAATTTCCTTACTTCTAATCATCCTCCTTCTTAACTGCTCACTTAGCTGTAAGTGGAGGCTAGAGCTACCTATTCACAACATTGCTGTAGGAATTAGACTTGATACAAAAGGAGAGCAGACACATTGGCTCTTAGTAGACTCTCAGATGGTGACAGTTATTAACAATACAGTTTAATTGCAAGCTGTGAGAGAGCTCTCAGCAGCTGCCACAGAGGTCAAGGAGGAAGTGCGCTAGGAACAAGTGACTTCGGCCACTTTGTCCCTCCTCAGCTCTGGGACTGCCACACACTCTCTTGGAATCCCTATCTCTAAGTCACCTGCTGTCGGAGTTACTTTTGTATCACTGTGACCAGACCCTGTACAGGGCAGAGTCAGCCTTGAGTGATTGATGTCCTTAGTAAATATATATTTTGACAAAGGGATGGCTTGTTGGGAACTCTGAGGCCTCAGGCCCATGTGACAAATTACAAAGCTGTGACTCTTACAGCCCTGGCTCAAGAGAAATAACAAAGCTTTCCTTGGGGGTCCAAGTATGAGTATTTACAGACAATTGATCAGTGTGTTCAAAAACTAGCAACCGCAGTTTCCTCCTTCAGGATGTTCACAGCCAGAGACTCTCGCCTCTTGTACCCCCAATCTCTGTTCCGCCTCCTTGTGCTATATCTAATAAGCACCAGGTTGTAGCCACAGTGCTTAGAGTGTTCCGGCAGACCCTCATGTCACCATATGTGTGTCTGTTCTTTCTTTCTTTCTTCACCACACTTAGCCAGGGTTCTGGGAACTAAGGGGCACAGGTTGAGACAAAAACACCCGATAGAAACACCTTTAGGGAAGAAGGTGTACTTTGACTCATGGTTTCAAAAGGCTCAGTCCAGCAGGCCAAGCAGGGGGCAAAGCCATAGATCACAGTAAGGATCATGTATGTGGCAGAGCGTGTATACACCATGGTGTACCGCAAAAGCAGAGTGCAAAGCAGGAGAAAAGAACTGAGTCTAACCTTAAAAGGCTCTCCCAGTGTGACCAACTTCTGTCTCTTGATCCCATCTCCCAGAGGAGCTAGGGCCTCTTAACACAGCACCACTATCCAGGAAGAAGCATGCAAATTATGAGCCTGTGGGAGTGGATTTCAGGTTTAGATTGTAACACCTATTTCATGAACATGTTGGATGATTGGATCAACCATCCTGAAATGCTTCCTTTGTATGGAAGACTCCAGTGTGACAGAACTCACCTGTGTCAGTAGGCATGTCCCTTTTGGGGACCTGGGGACACTTTCAGGTACGGCTTTCCACTTTTGAAGGCAATTTCTAGGTTAGGGAGGAAATGGGTTTTTGCTATGCTTTCATATATAAATAGGAAAAATGAGCCTTGGATAAGTTGGGATGCGCCCAAGGTTGTGGCAGTGCCAAAGAGAAACTTGCTTCTGAGATCTGGCAGTTTTAGTCAGGGAACTTTGGAAGCATGTGAGAGACAAGTGTCATTGGAGGCAGCTTCCCATTTCTTCACTCCTGGGATTTTGTATGTCTTTTCTCCTGTGCTCCCAGAACATAGACCCTGCTGAGGTGACCATCTGCCAAGGATGGTCACCTCACCCCAGAAGGCTCACAGTAAGCAGAACAGTAACTGCAGGAGTGAGTTATCGCTCAGATCCTGTAGAGAAAGCAAGTTCAAAGTGCTTCTAAAAGTAAATCTCCCCGTGGAGGGTTTGGCCTGTGGCGAATGTGTTTGGAAACATGTTTTCTGTAAAACTCAGCCTCATTAATCTCCTTGTAATTCCAGAAAGACGGCTTTCACTGCACACATCGGGGCTTGTCCCAAACTCTCCCAATTCTCAGTGACAGATGCAGGCAAGTGGCCCCAGCACAGTTCCTGAGACTTGGATCTCAGGACCAGCTTGGTTTCAGGAGGCTGGTGCCTTGGGCCTTGACACTGCTAGAGAGACCACTCACTTTGGCCTTGTCTTCGGTCTCCCAGCCCTCATCCTGTCTGGGAGCTTGGAAAGAGCCAAAGGCTGTCACCTTCTCATAGATTAGAGTCCCTCCCTTGAGTTATTTCCAACAAGTTTGAAGACTCCGTAGAGATATTTCAATTTTATCTTCATTGAAACTGTTGAACCTCCTGAGTCTCCTGTCCTTTGTAGGGAGCTGAGGAAACTGTGAGAGAATGTGTAGAGAGCAGGTGAAGTCCTGTGCATGTGTGTGTGTGTGTGTGTGTGTGTGTGTGTGTGTGTGTGTGTGTGTGTAGACATAGGCACAGTCACGCCAAGAACCCAATACCTCAGCCCAAAGGCAGTGGCAAAGCCTTCCCCAGGGTGAGGCTCAGAAGACTTCTTCTGATTAGTATTCAGATGTTAACAATATGTACAAAAACTAGCAAGTACAGCTTCCCAGGTGACTGCAGGCTGAGACTACTGAAACCTCCTCTTGTGCCATAATAAACCAAAATAAAAACACCTGGCCTATCATCACTTAGCAGTGTTCTGACAGAGTGAGAACAACTCACCCATTCCGGCCTTTTTTGTACCATGTGTCTGTGTCTGTCTTTTTCTCCATTCCTGTTGCCTTAAGTCAGATCTAGGTCAAAGCCACACAGAAAATGGCTCTTACTCTTTTTGAATAAGGGCACTTCTGAAATAAGTTGAAATCACAGAGAAATAAAAAAAGCCCTGTCTTAGGGTTTGATTGCTGTGAAGAGACACCATGACCAAGGCAACTCTTATAAGGGCAGACTTTTGATTGGGCTGGCTTCTGTGTTCTGAGGTTCAGTCTATTATCAGCAAGATGGGAAGCATGGTAGAGTCCCGGCAGATAGGGTGCTGGAGAAGGAGCTGAGAGTTCTGCCTTTTATTCCTAAGGTAAACATGAGAAGACTGGCTTCCAGGCAGCTAAAGAAAGATTCAAAGCCCACCTCACATTGACACACTTTCTCCGATAAGGCGACACCTATTCCAACAAGGCCATAGATCCTAATAGTGCCACTCCTTGAGCCAAGCATATTCAAATCACCACATTCCACTACCTGGTCTCCATAGGTTTGTTAAAAAAAAAATCCCATAGTCCATAATAGTCTCAACAATGTTAAAAGTCCAAAGTTTAAAGTCTTTTCTGAGACTCATCCAATCACTTAACTTTAATCCACTCTAAAATCAAAAATCAGATCATATACTTCCAACATCATAGGATACACATTATCATTCTAAAACATTATAGTGAGGAAATACTGGGTCAAAGTGAGACCAAAACCCCAGCTGGGCAAACTCCAAACTCTGCAGCTCCATGTCTGACATAAAGTCACTCTTCATATCTCCACCTCCTTTCATCTTTGTTGACTGCAGCAAACTTGGTTCTCTTGGGATGTTCACACTCTGTTAGCAGCTTAGCTGGGCAGGCATCCCATGGCTCTGACATCTCTACCATCTTGGGCTATTCAAGGCAACTTAAACTTTATACCTTCTTAGTTCCAATGTCTGGAATCCACACATGATCTTCTGGGTTCCTCTAAAGGGGGTGGGTTACTCTCCAGCTCTGCCCTTTGGTTGACTCCACTCAACTGCTGCTACTGTTCTTGGTGATCATCCCGTGGTACTGGCAACTCCAATTTGATGGCGTCTTCTACTGCAACTAGGCTTCACCAATAGCCTCTCATAAGCTCTCTTCATGGTGCTAAGCCTCAAGTCCTTTCTTTTCTTTTCTTTTTTTTTTTTTTTTAGACAGGGTTTCTCTGTATAGCCCTGGCTGTCCTGGAATTCACTCTGTAGACTAGGCTGGCCTCGAACTCAGAAATCCACCTGCCTCTGCCTCCCAAGTGCTGGGATTAAAGGTGTGTGCCACCATATCCAGCTTAAGCCTTAAGTTGACCCCTTTAGTCCTGGGCTGTCAATTGCAACTGAGGCTGTACTTTCACTAATGGCGTTCCCTGGCTTCTCACACTGCTAAGTCTCAGTGACACACTTTCTCCAGCAAGATCACACTTACTCCAACAAGGCCACACCTCTTAATAGTGTCATTTTCTGGGACAAACATATTCAAACCACCACAAGCCCCATGCCAAATGATAAAGTAACTTGTTGCAGTGTGAGTGGGACAGTCATTCTTTAGTAACTGAAGTTCAGGGGCACTCTGAATCAAATACAGGGAGAGTGAGATGAGGCCCGGGACTAACACTTGCAGTGATTTGGCTCTGAGAAGCAGAGTGGGGGGACTTTCCCACTTCCAAGAAAGCTGCATTAGAGCACCTGCAGAGATTCTCTAAAAATGAGTGTGTGCCCATGACAGACTTTATTTCTTCTTTTAAATTTGGCTTTAAGTGAAACAACAGATAGGGGAAGGGAAGGAACAGGGCCATTGAGGAAAGCTTCATAAAGAGTTCCTTGAATGGATAACAGGAGACAAAGCCTTGCAGGTTGAAAGGAAGACCTGAGAGGGCCTGATAGTCGGGAGAAGGATGGGACAGCTAAATGTGTGCAGGAGTCTAGTTGTGGCCACACATGGTGGGGCCCTCAGTGATGATGGTGGTAATAGCTACAGAGGGAGTGTTAGAAGAAGGTAGTGGGGTCTGTCAGGGTGCTGTTGAGAAGCCAGTGAAGAAGTTTTGTTTCTTAGGCCTGGAGGTTTCTCCAAGAAGGTGGGAAGAACAGGGAAATGGCCCTCCATTGCAGCTGGGATGAGCATTCCGTGACAGGCTGCCTGTCTAAATGCCAAGGCCCACACTTGTAGCTGGAGGCCTGTGGTGGAGGTGGAGATGGTCCAGTGGAGATAGTGACAGTGTGAGATGTGTTCATGCCCACAGGGTTGACGATGCCATTGTGGTACAATGAGGGCATTGAGAGTCAGCAGCACCAGGACTCAGATCCAACCAGATGCCGAGGCCTACAAAGCCTTGCCAGGAAGGTGCAGAGAGCTGTGGTCACAGCCCTTGGAAACATCATCAAAAGAAGCTGTTCAGAGCAAAACGCATTCCATGTGTTGGCTCTGCCCATGTGTTTCTTGTCAACTGGGCTGCTCTTCCTGGGTTCAGAAGGGTTTCTGTTTGAAATTTTATGAGCCTTGGCTGGGAAGGAGCACTTACCCCTGGGTTTGTGGGAGTTAATGGCCTTTCCTGGCGGCACAACTCTGGGGGCCTCAGAGAGCTCCCAAATGCCAGGAAAGGAGAAACCTATAGCCCATATTTCAACTGAAAATTGTGCTTTATTTATAGGCATCCAGGGACCAAAGCCTCCCTAGAGTCCTTCCTCAGCATCCCTTCAGAATCCTATGCAGTATGTCTGGGGTCAACACTCAGAACTCATGTCAGCATACTCCTAAAGAAGATGCCCAAGTTAGAAGCCCTTCTCTGTGCCATGGCATTCTCCATCCAGAGCAGAAACTGCGTTCATCTCCTGCCTTCCAATTTTGCTATTTCGATAGAGTATTCAGCATCAGGTCTTCACACATTGGTATTGACTTAATTCACCTTGGCCAGTACTCATGGACATAGGCTGGGATTGGTCACTGGAGTAGGTGTCGTGATTACTCTAGTAGGTGTCACGGGGACACAAAGGGAACACAAGTGGGATGAGCAGCTTAGAGCATCTTGTTCCGGGTTCTGCCCTTCCATTCACAATCTGTTGACTTCTGACACTGTGATATACCATTCCCCACTTCCCACAACTTCTCACTTAAGAATGAGGAGCTTGGATGAACTCAAAAGCTAAAGAAATTCAAAGTCAGGGAAAGTTCTTAAACAATTAGTCTAAAGAAGGCAAGACTTGGGAAAATCCTGGTTTTTTTTTCAAGGATGACATGACTGTGTGTTGTCTATGGCAGACAAGGAGAGGCTAAGAAGGACTGCTGCAGCTGTTGCCTGGCTTGACCATTCTGGGACCACCTGCTGCTCAGCATCTTTAGGTCAGTATGGCGTCTCCTGTTCACAGCAATGACCTGGATGAGGGACGAATGGCCTGCACTCACGCAGATGGTGCCGTTTGTGCCTGGCCTGACCCTTAGCCTGCATTCCTGTTTTCTCTCTCCTTCCCTTTGTACTGGGGGACTATTATTATCCTTCCTGGATTGATTCTCATCTTCTCTGGTTGAATCAATCAATCAATTGGTTGAGGCCTAATTTTGGACTAATCTCTAATAAAACTGCCTAAGATCTAAGATTGGGCTCCAGTACCTTAGGTTAAGGAAGCAGGTCTTTGGTATATGCCTTTGATACATACCTGACCATTTTCCTGCGTCTCTGTCTCTGTCTCTCTCTCTCTGTTTCTCTTATCCTAGAGAAGTAGCCGTCTCCCCTCTATGTGTCCATTCCTCATGATTCTCTGCCTCACCATAAACTCAAGAGCAACTGGACTTGCTGTGGACTGGAACTGACACACTGGGAGCCAAAATAAACCTTTTCTTCTTAGTTGATTGTCTCAGATAATTTTTATCACATTGACAGAAAGAACAACATATAAATTACAATGACCAAGCCTGGCATCCTGTGGGCCACCCAGCTCTCCTGCCAAGCCCACTCTTTTTCAGATAAAATGTTAATTTCTTCGATATGGCTTTGAATTCTGCTGGTCAGACTGCCCTTTCTAATCCTGCCCAAGTGATCTCTTTCCCTGTCCTCTGGAGTGTCCATAGTACAGGATGGACATGTTGGATGGGCTCTGATCAACCCAGGGACAGAATTCCTTTGCTTTAAATCATTATGTTCCAATGTGCCTTTCATTCATGGCTAGTTTCATGATCTAGTTGTTTAGGAAATCCCACAGACTAACACTTCTAACAATTTCATGATATACATCAGACCACTGGGTAGCTCTGAATAGTCTTAATTCCTCTTTTTTTTTAATTCCTCTTTTTATTTATTTTTATGTGCACTCTTTTGCCTGCATGTATGTTGTGTGAGGGGGCTGGATTCCCTGAAACTGGAGTTACAAATAGCTGTAAGCTGTCATGTAGGTGCTGGGAATTGAATCTGGGTCCTTTGGAAGAACTTAGGTAACTGCAGAGCTATATATCACGTTGACACTCACACTCCTCTCTACAGGAACAGAGCTTTGTGTAGATCCGCTCAGCCTTCCACATAGCACTTGAAACAACCTCCCCCTCCTTCCTTTTTTCCTTTCTTCAACTATCATTCCATCCTGACACATGGAGGTCAGGGTGAGTTGAAACTCACACCCTTTTCAGACCTACTCTGATAAGCCATGTGCACGCTTTCCCTATTCAAGCTTTCCTTGAGTTCTAGATAAACAAGAAGTTCCTATTTAAGCAGTTCTCATTTGCTATTTGTAGCTTATGTGTTAAGCAAGCCTTATAGACCTTAATTGAAATCATTAACATAAATGGGATTTTATATATTTTGATGTAAATAAATAATGTTTCCCTAAAGAAGAAAGAGCAGGATGCAATAGATGTTGAAATTAGGAATCATGAGAAGGAAAATGGTAGGGCTGGAGAGATGGCTTAGCAGTAAAGATTGTTCTTTACACTTGGTCTATACACTTGGTACATGGAATTTAATTAGTAATTATCAAATTCATACTAAGATGCCTTGTATATTTCTCTCTGCTTGTCTATAAGGCTATCTTGGAATGTTTGTCAAATGTTCCTCTCCAATCAGAATCACTGGAAAGTTGTATCCTCAACTGACCAATCTAGAAAAATCATGTGCAAACAGGTGATGAAGTTTAGTAGGACTCTACACTTCAGGATCCCACACAGAACTTTAGAGATAGAGGGTGTCTTGATGCATGGTAAGATTTAAATAAGTATCAGGAGGTCACAGGGGCAATTGTGAGTTTGGAGTAAGTAGAGGTAATGGACTACAGGCATGGGTAGACAAGATAGTGATAAAGTCAACAGCTGTTTATCTAGAACTCACTCTTCTTAGACTATATGTGGAGAGCCGGCTATAAGGAGGCCAGGTGAGGTGGATGTGTAGATTACAGTTTATCTTTGTAACCTCCACTTCCATGATAAACTGTGATGTTATAGAGAGGGAGGGTGTAATGTAACAGAACCTTCATTATTTTGAGAGTGAGGGAACGTTTCACAACAGACATGAAGACAGGGTACAGCTCTGCCAGAGAGAGACAGAGGGCTAAGGAATTCACAGCACAGATGATGGGACAGGTTCAGCCAATAAGGTCCACGTGAGCAAGGAAAGACTTAGGAGGAATATGTAATCATTGGAGTCACACAAGGAAATGACATTTTAAAGTCATTGTTCAAGAAGATCAGTGGTACTGAAGGGAGGCGAGAGGATTCTGAAACAAGTGCTCGATCCAGAGGGCCTGGGCTGAGCTCAGCCATTTAAGTGACTAATGAAAAACTAATGTATATGTTTCCCTAAAGAAGAAAGAGCAGGATGCAATAGGTGTTGAAATTAGGAATCATGAGGAAAAGGGTAGGGATGGAGAGATGGTTTAGCAGTAAAGGGCACTGTTCTTCCAGAGTACCCAGGTTCAATTCCCAGGACCCACATGGTGGCTCACGACTGTGTGTTCCGGGGGATCCTTAAACCAGACACACATCCAGGTAGAACATATGTGTAGATTAAAAATAATGATGAGCATCACCACAGTGGGCATGACTTTAAAAGAGAGAAAGAAGGAAAAGGATAAACTGTAAAACACATTGGTAAAACTTTCAGCCTATGGGGATGGAAGGGAAACGTGGGGTGCAGAGTCACAGAAGGAGTCGGAGGGCAATGGACCTCATCCCAGGAGGGGGGGGGGGTTCCTGTCAGTAAGTGTCTTTGATACCCACAAGTGGGTGACAATGTTGGTATTAAGTGCTGAGTGTTTAGAGTTGGCCAAGGACCAGCTGTGATTTTTGTTTTATTTTAGACATTCTTGCAGCTTTTTTTTTTTCCAAGTCTCACAGAACAAACACATTCTGTGCTAGCTGGGCACCAGTCAGTGCAGGAAGTAATTCTAGTGAATAGTGCCCTGGGGCTGAGAGGCTCTTGGATACCTTTGTTTTGAGGATTTTTCCTCATGGGACTTTTCAAGTCTTCAAACACTCTAGCTTCAGCTCTGGGCTGAAGCTAGTCTAAGATGCTCATGTGGGTTTCCAGAACCTTCACACCAGCTCCTCCTGTTCTTTCCCCCAATGTCTCTGTGATCAGTAGATTGAAGATGTAGATAGAATACTTGAGATTTACTGGTACATTGATTTATTGTTCTCCTCACTCAAGAATGTTCTACAGTTAGCTTCACTTGGCTTTTGTAGCTAAGAGCCAGTGCTTATTGCCTCCTGACGCCTCCTTGTTTCCATCTCTCTGAGTGCCCTGTCTTTTTCAGTCTGTTTCCCAATCGATGCTGCTTTCTGGATGACAGTGGCGGAGCAGTGACAGCCATCTGCCGTCACCTAGCTGGCTCACCTGCCACTCTCATCTACACACCTCCCTCCCACTCCCGCTAAATATGGCTCAGGCCTTCCAGGCCCATTAGCGCTGAGATAGGGCTGCCAAGGGTTAATGAGTTCTGACTCTCTGTTCCTCATCTCTTTAGAGGGACAGGCTGGCTCTAGGCTTTATCTAGCCTGTGGGACAGGTGGCAAAGGAGCACTGGTGAGAGCTGTGGAAGCCAAGCCCATGGCTACAGGGATGGGGCCTCTCATCTGTGCTCGGAGGGGACCTGAAGTGTAGATGCTGTCTGCTCAGGAGCAGTGATTTTTGTCCCTTATCCTCTTACTCTCTGAGTTTCCATCCCCAGGGCTCCTCACCCCTGCCTGCAGACCCTGCTCCTCACACAGAAGGAGCACTGTTGAAGAGAAGCAACCTCTAGCCTTGGGTCAGCATTTGTGTTACACAGTTATGTAGTTCTTCCCCCATATGCAGATTACTCTCTGTAAAGAAAGACATTTTGTTGTTGTTGTTGTTCTGATGGGAGTCTTATGGTTTATGTAAGAACACAGGCCACAGGCTACAGACTGGCAGGTTTTATTTTTCTTTGCTTGCTAGGGTAAGAGAGAGGAACCCTGATCCACTGTTAGTAAGGGTGAAAATTAGGACAGCCACTGTGGAAATCAGTGTGGAGACTTACCAATAACTAATACTAGAGCTGCTATATGACCAGCCAGCAGCCACTTGGCTTATACCCAAAGCACTCCGTATCCTATTACAGAATAATTGGGGCCTCCATATTTATTGGTTTTTTTCACAATAGCAAAACAAAATGAGATCAGTATAGTCCATCAACATAGAAGTGGATAATGAAAATGTGATACATACACATACACACAAATACACGCACATACATAGTTACATGGATAATTCTAAATCTAGGATCTATACATAGGAGATTAATATTGGGCATATACTGCTCAGCTTATTAATGTCTAGTTCAACCACTTTTCAGTGAAGGTCATGATTTCACTTTTCTTTGTGGCTGAAAAAAAAATTCACCGTGCCTGTGAATGGACATGTATGTAGGCTGCTCTCGCTTCTTAGCTGCTGTGAGAGGTACCACAAAGAACACAGTGCAGTAGCTCATACTGATTTCCATCATGTCCACAAGAATTTACACCTCTACCCTAAGTCCATAAATTCACCACTTTCCTATGTCTTCACCGGGCGTTGTTGTTATTTGCTTAATGATGGCCATTTTTTTTCAGGGCTTTTTCACTACACAGGAATTTTGAACTTTGTCAAAGAAGGTTTCTACGTGTATTGAGGTAATCGTATGATTTGTATCCCTAAATCTATTATGTGCAGAATCACACTTACTAATTTCATGTACATTAGCACCCTTGAATGTCTGGAGTGAACTGCTCAAGGTGTTCTTAAATTCATTATGCAAATATTTGTGTTAATGTTTGTCAGGAAAATTGGTCAGTAGTGTTGTGCTTGTCTTGTTATCTGGCTTGGGCATCAGGGTAACACCGACTTCAGAGGATGGTTTTAGGAGCATTACTTCTCTGTGTTTTATTGAGGAATATTGGTATTAGCTCTTCATTAAAGAGTTGGTAGAGTTTGGTGGAGCATCTGTCCTTTCTTGGATTCTTTTTGTTGCAGATTCTTTTTTTAAAATTTAGAAATTTATTCTGTTTAGTCCACAAGCTTTATATAGTTTTAATTAAAAAATAAAATAAAATAAAACAAGTGAAACCAAGACACTGTCCAGGCCCTACCAGCCCACCAAATACACAGACTCTTCAGTTGTGGGTACCAGTAGGAGAGTAAGGAAAAACACGAGTGGGAGACACCAGGTTTCTTAAGGGTCTGTCCTGGGTCTAGTAAATCACCTTTACAAAAGAGGAGGAAAAGGAGAGAAGGAAACAAAACAACACAACCTGAAGAAAACCCAGAGTTCCAAACCAGCTTAGGAACTGTCCCCCGGGGCAGGCCTGCAGCTCTGGAGCTGGGAACTTGCCATACAGTGAACTCCAGACTTTTTTTTTTTATTATTATTGCTTCATTTTCATTGAAGGTTATGAATTTGCTTGAGCTGCTTATGTTTTTCTTACATCTTCTTGATTTAATTTTGTTAGATCATATGCTTCTAAGAATTTACTCACATCTTACGAATTTTTTAGTGTTTTAAACATAAAATTTCAAAGTTCTCCTAAATGATCCTCTGGAATTCATTGCAATCTGTAGCTACCTCCCCCCTTCATCTTTAATTGTATTAGCTTGGGCCTTCTCTCTTTCTTTTGGTTAGTTTGACTCTGGCTTTGCCAGTCTTGTCTATTTATTTCAAAGAACAACCTCTTTGATTGGTTCTATCCATTATTCATTCTGTTCCCATTTCATTATTTTCTGATCCATCTTTATTATTTTTCATCTTCTACTGCTTTGGGGTTTGAGATGATGTATTTGATCTCAATGCTTCAGTAAAATGTAGATTCTCAGAGCTGTGACCTTTCTCTTAGAACTGCCTTAGCTGTGTCTCAAATATTCTGGCAAGTTGTGCTTTCATTTCGATTTGATTATAGGAATTAAAAAATTATGTTTATGGTTTTCCAGTGATTTACCAGTCGTTCAAGTGTTGGTGAAGTTTCAGTACTTTATCCTGATGTTGGTTTCTAGTTTTATTCCTCTGTTATTTGACAAAATACAAGAGATTATTGTATTTTGAAATAATTGTTCAAATAATTATTTCATATTTGTTGAGACTTGATTTGTGGTCTAGAATGTGGCCAACTTTAGAGAATGTTCTCTGGCTTCTGAGCAGAAAATGCATTGTGTTTCTGTTGGATGAAATATTCTGTAGCTATCTATCAATTTTATTTCATCTATGGTGTAGGTTAACTGAGGTTCCTTTGCTGAATTTTAACTTGTATGATCTATCAAAAGGTAAGAATAAGGTGTTGCAATCACCCACCTACTTTTATTTATTATATCAGGACCCATTCGACCGCTTATACCCATGATTGTTGGTTTTATAAAATAGGAACCCCAGGTTTTACACATAAGAACTTATGCATTTCTAAATGATATTATTGATTTCTCCTTTATTAATGTGTAGTGGCATTTTTCATTTCTCTTAATTTTAGTTTGAGTTATTCTGTATCACACAAGAATAGCAATGCTAACTTGTTTTTTGTTTGTTCGTTTGTTTGTTTTTGTTTCCATTTACTTGATAGATTGACTTGTACACTATTATCTTAGTATGCATCCCAGCCTGTGGGTGTCTTTACCAGTGAGATGTGTTTTGATCTATCTTTTAATCCAGTCAGCCAGTCTGTATTTCTTCATTGTTGAGATGAAGCCATTTACATTTAAGATTTGTACTGAGAGATGTTTATTAATTCCTGTATTTTTTGGGTTACTTTTTCCCCTGTTAGTTAGATTATTGTTTTCTTTTTTTCTTTGTATCCTATTAGTATTAGGGTTTTGCTGGTTTGGTGAGTTGGTCATAACAGCTTTCTTCTTAGTGCTTCTCTGTTCGTCTACTTCTAATCTATTGAGAGCTGTGATGTTTGCCTTTGCCTCCTTATAGCTTTAATATTATGACCTGCTCTATGTTTTTGACATCTTGACAATGTTGTGGAGAGATTGCTTTCTGATTGTATTTATTTGTGCTTGAAATGCCTCTTTTATTTAGATGTCATTTCTTTCTTTAGATATGGGAACTTTTCTGCTATAATTAGCTCAGATTATCCTAACCCATGTTTGATCTCTTTATCATATCCCAGAACTTTTGGGCATTGTAGTCACATTCGTTTATTAATTTTTCATTACTGATGTTTGAATGCAGTATTTTATTGGCTTTGTCCACCATCTCTGGAATTATAATTTTCTGCTTAATCAAGTCTACTGATTATTTCTGTACTGGTTTTTATAATTTGATCCATTGAATATTTTTTTACTTCCAACATTTATATGTTCTTTCAGAATCTTAATTTTCTTCCTGACCTTTTCTCCCATGCTCCTGACTTTTCATTCACATTTCTGACTTTCCCTGTATGTTTTGACATATGTATGTATGTAAATTACATATGTATGTATGTAAATGACATATTTATCCATTTTACTGACTTTCTATTCCAGGTCCTGGATTAAATTCTTCTTCTCATTTGTATCCTTTTAAAGGTCCTTGATCACTTTCATCAGTAAATATTTGCAAATTCCATGTTGCATTGTAACTCCAGTATCTTCAGGCTTAGTAGTTCAGGAGATGAGATCTTTTGGAGGAATTCACTTCATGAGTCTCTTTTGCAATATGTGCATCAGTTGGTTTGTACCACCTCTAGTTTTATTTGGGAATCTTAGAGAGGGAGAAGAAACTGTTGTAATAGGAATAACACGAAAGCACACAAGATATAGAAATACACTTAAGTGTGACCAAATACATCATCAGTAAACAAAAAGACAAAATGACAAAGCTACTTTAGAATGTGCTGTGATGTTAAACATTAATTATGGTAAAGGGAGAAGTAATGGGTGGATGAGATAAGGGAAAGAAGAAGGGGACAGGGAGGAATAGAAGAGAACCAAGATTAAATAGACAGAAAAAAAAGAGGAGACAATGAATGACTTAATGGATGGCTGTGTGGATAATTTTATGTCAACTTGATCCAAACTTAAGTCATCTTAGAATATGGAACCTTAATTAAGAAAATGCCCCCATAAGATTGGGCTGTAGGCCAACCTGTAGGGCATTTTCTTAATGAGTGATTGATGGTGGAGGGCACTTTGTGGGTGGTGCCATCCCTGGGCTCGTGGTCTTGAGTTCTATAAGAAATCGGGCTGAGGAAGCCATGAGGAGCAAGCCAGTAGGCAGCATTCCTCCATGGCCTCTGATCAGCTCCTGCCTCTAAGGTCCTGCCCTGTTGCAGTTCCTGTTCCAACTTCCTTCAGTTAGGGACTGTAACCCAATGTAGAAGTATAAGCCAAATAAATTTTTCTGTAGGCATAAATTTTTCTCAATCTACTTTAATAAGGGTTCAACTTCCCCTCCAGCCCAGCACCTACCAGAGGTAGTAGAAAATAGAGGTTATTAGGACCCAGGGGGAAGTGGACCTGTTTAGAAATAGTTCTTTGGGATGATTCTAATCTTCATTGTTCTCAGTCCAGTGCACTAGCAAACACCAAACGTGAATCAGTAACTGCAGTTCAATCCACAAGGAACCATGAGGCTCACCAACCAGCCTGAGTCCACAGATGATTTTCTCTGTATGAAGTCATCACAAGCAAAGCTCAGCAACTCAATGTAAGGCAAACCAATACAGGCACGTTATCAGTGAAGAATAGTGAGGTGGAGCAAGGCAAAACAATGCTGGAGCTCCCACTGTTTGTGGGGTTATATTTATATTTCTTTTAAACATCATGCATCCTGTCACCAGTGTCTGCTTCAGCAAAGTATTCTTTAATGTATCTACTTTAGCAAAACATCCTTTTACCTGTGTTTTGCTTCAGAAAACATTCTTTTACTTGTCTGCTATAGCAAAACATCCTTTCACAGTATGCCCCAACAAAACATCGTTTGACATAACTGACTGTCCAAAGAAATCAGAAGTTTCCATTTCACCTTTCCTCTTCAGGTTGCTTTTGGTCATGGTGTCTCATCACAGCAATAGTAACTTTGACTAAGACAAGTGAGAAGAGAAAATATCAAGGAACTAGAAAAAAAAAGAGATATTTTAAAGGGGGAGAAAGATTTCTCAATAATGAGAAAGTTCAGTAATAAAATTAAATAATAGTAAGAAGAGGGATTAAAATATGAAAGCATGGGTATTAAAAAGTAAGTCAATGTCAAAATAATACTAAAAGTATGATAGAAAAGGAAAAACAGAAAACACATTGGAGGCAAAAAGAAAATAGAAGAAAAGAAGTTAAGGAAAAGAAAACAGATTGCTCACTAATGAAAAGCACAAGTATGAAAAATTAAATGAATACACTGAGGGAAATAAAATATGAAAACAAAAATTAAAAAACATAATAAAGTAAAAATACTTTTGGCAGCAGAGTAAAAGGAGTGGAATCACAACACAGTAGAAAAATTACCAATATACTTAGCCAAGCAGAAGAAACAATGGTTATCCCTTTAAAAAGTTGAAATGCTGGAGTGTCTTCTTGGGAATGTGAAAACTGCTAGCTCTATGTACAGTGGGGATTCTGCCAAGCTTGCAGATGCTTGTGTTTTCCCTGCCATATATACTGCTGCTGAGTCTGTATTGCACACGTGTCTGGTGTCTGTCAGGCCTGTCTTCATGTCAATAGCTTTGCATTCTTTGAGTACTGAGGCATCTGCTGTCCACACTTAGCTTTATAGTCTATGGGATGAGCAGGTTTTCGTGCCCTCTGGAGACCTTCCTCCAAGATTGGACACCATGAAATGGCTAACATTTTAAATGTGTGTTTCCCAAGTGCATTGGGGTTGTAGGACGCAACCACAGCTCTAAGATCTTTTAAGATCCTGAGTATCATTTTGCCTTTCTGGAGGGCTGCAGCCATGGATAACAAATCTGCTGGGACGTCAGATGTCTGCAGCCCTACAGCCGTGAGGAGCGGAAGCGTAGCTCCAGAGGTTGACCTGCCAGTTGCCTTTGTGCTCATCAGACTCCAGGATTATTCTCAGTTGATGAACTCTACTCCCAAACACCTGTCTTTCCACATGCATTTCTTTGCTTGTGGGGAGCTTCCTGCCACTTTTCTGTTGTACACTGGTAACTTTTCTATTGTTTGATAAGACACCATGACCAAAGCAACTTCTACAAGAAAGACTTTACTTGGGTTTGTAAAGTTTCAGAGGGTTAGAGTCCATGATGATGGAGTGTAAGCATGGTAGTAGGAGCAAGTAGCTGAGGGTCTCAGTTTGAACTGCAGCCACAAATCAGACGGAGTAACCTGGAATGGCTCAAAGCTTGCTCCCAGTGACAGAGTTCTTTCATCAAGACCATGCCTCCTAATCTTACCTGTCTTAGGGTTTCTATTCCTGCACAAATATCAAGACCAGGAAGCAAGTTGAGCAAGCCAGGAGAAACAAGCCAGTAAGTAACATCCCTCCATGGCTTCTGCATCAGCTCCTGCTTCCTGACCTGCTTGAGTTCCAGTCCTGACTTTCTTTGGTGATGAACAGCGATGTAGACGTGTAAGCTGAATAAATCCTTTCCTCCCCAACTTGCTTCTTAATCATGGTGTTTGTGCAGGAATAGAAACCCTGACTAAGACATTACCCAAACAGCTCTATCAACTAGGGGACAATTATTCAAATATTATTCAAACATCTGAGCCTATGGGAGGACATTCTTATTCAAACCATCACGACTTACCAGCGTTTGGCCCTCCTACTTTCCACAACTGTTTCCTTCCTATGGGGTAGTGGCAGCCAAATGAAGCCGTCTGGTCTGTGAATGAACCTTAATCTCAGGTGTCCAAGGTAGCTAGCCTAATTTTTAATCATAATTTCTTTTAAGATGGCACCTAGCCAGTGAGTTATGAGTTAGTTATACGAGGAGAATAACACATATTGTCTCCACTCTAGATCCATCTCAAAAGGAACTTCTGTCTCAGTCAGCACCATAGCAAGACTGGAGGCGTGCGGGACTATAGACCTGTCCTCATTTACCTTCTGAATGTAGCTTCTGCTTCCCACCCCCAGCTAGTGAGTTAGGTGGTTGAAGCCCTATCCCCTCACTTCTTGCTGGTGGACCTCCTGCCTTTTCCTTTGTGTTTTGAGGGTATCTGTTTATATAATTTACAGATTTTCAAGACTCTTTGGACTAGAGTATACATTTTCTTATTCTGTCCCTTTGTCTTTCACTGGGTCACACAGAGGCAGCATCGAGCCTGCCATCCCATCCTGGAGTCCTAACTTTCTCATTTAATTATGTAAAACCCTCAGTGAGGAGTGATCAGCCTCACTTTTGGTCACAAAACAGAAAGAAAAAGTGTTGACTTTTCTGAAACACACACCTACTCAATGAAGGGGGCAGGATGCATACAAGTACAAAATTGAGGGGTTCCACATGATGGGGTAGCCCTATCAATCTAAAGCCTTATATCAGATTTCCTGGGGCAATCTCTCTGCTCTTCCTCCTATACTCTGGGTCACTCTTGGTGCTGGGGCGATGGCTATCACCAGCTGCATCTCCCACCCAGGGTTCCAAGCCTGCTGGCAGAACATACTCAGATGACAGATACTGCAGTTAGCTGCTTGAAAAGTTCCTTAGGGTCATGACCTTTCACATCTATAGCACAGACTGGTTTGGAAGGGTAGATGTCAACCCAGGTAACTGGGAGGAGGCAACTTATCACTTTCAAGTCTCACATTTCAACAAACAATCATCAAATTGTTATTCAGTGCTAAGTTAAAAATGAACCATAACAACAGCTTGGGGCTCAGCAGTGCCCACAAAGCCGAGGTGAAGAGTAACAACAGTAAACATAATTAGTTGTGTCTAGTTGGCCCACAGCTAACAAAAGCAAAGCAGACTCACTTAGCTATCATCTATCTCGAACACTCATCTCCAGTCCTGGGCCATACATGACAGTCTTTAATTGACTGCGAAGTTAAACAAACAGTAAGAGAATGTAGTTAATTATGTTGGCCCGGGGAACTGGAACACAGATTTAATGCCCAAGGCTCATATCCCAGGCAGAACATACTTTTCTTGCTCACCTTAAATAAAAGTCTCAGTGGACAACAACTTAAGACAGTTGGCTGGTTTCTTGATCTCTTCTAAGGTCACTCACCTCACCTCTTCTCACAAGTAATACTATCCTTTCTGTGAACTGTCATTCCAATAAAAGTTTGGCTAGTATTTCTTCTAGTCTCTGAGACTTTGACTGGGAATGTTCTAGTGAAGGAATATCTGACCTTAGGCTCCCTAACCCAGGTCGACAGTAACCTCATTCAGGACAATGGTGACCTTACCCAGGATAAAGGCGACTTTCTAGTTTCCTGTTAACAAGACTCCAGGATTTGAATTTGTTTAAATTCATTAAAGAAACTCAAGGTTACAGTCATAATTGCTGAAGTCATCTAGGTGAATGTTCTGGAGAAGGTGGTCTAGAAGTTAGCCCAGGGTCCCCTGTGTCTTCATGTGGCTGAGAAGAGAGTATTTGGTGGAAGAAAAGAGCACAAGTCTCACCAGGCCAAATACCAGGCTGTACCTTCTGAGCCCTAGAACATTGGAAGGTTTGATGCTTCCTTGGGCTTTGAAGACAAGAATATTAAACATGTAACTTTTATGTACTTGATTTACTGTTACCTTGGAAAAGTTATTAATTTCAGCATTGTCTACTTGAATGCTGTTTACTGTATGCTGTCTTAGAGAAAAGGAATGTGGGTATTTGTCTTAGCTGGATAAACTATATGCATATGTGTTGAAAAGAAAGGAAGAAAGAGAAAGGAAATTAGTTTTGAATATAAAGCTGTTGTGTAATGAACAGTAACAGGGCCCCAGATCTTAGCACAATTGACTCCATGATGGAAGTACCATTCAGGCTGTAGAACTCAGCATGTAGACAGCATCACATTCCAAAACCAAAACAAATGCCTAACCCACCAATTTCTATATAGTTCTGAGAAAGTCTTAAAGTGAATTAACATTGCCTTTTAGCTTCTGTAGTTCTGCTTCTGGGTAATTGCTTTTGTTAACCAAGGTATGTCAACCCAGTGCATGACTTTTAAAACTTCACCTTGAACAAAGCTCATTGCTACACTGGGATCCCAAACATCTAAGTGTAGTTGCTGGCTGCCTAATAGAGACAATCTATTGTCTTAAGCCCATGTCCAAGCAGTCTTCACTTGTGAATAGCCTCAAACAGGAGTGCCTTGTGGAGTCAGCATCTCGGATCATCGCTCCATGGTAAGGAGACTTCTGGGAAGAAATAAATAACAACCCTGAATCTGACACTTCCATAATGCAGAGATGGTGGGCCCTTATTAGTTATTGAGGGTGATATTTTTTGTTTTACAGATGCTTCCTTGGGCTTTGAAGACAGGAATATTAAACATGTAACTTTTATGTACTTGATTTACTGTTACCTTGGAAAAGTTATTAATTAGTACTTAGACGCAAGATATAATAATTTCCAAGGTCACCCAGTTAGCTAGAGGCATAACCAGAACTAGAATACAACATTCTAGACTTCCAGATTCATGGACTCTTTCTTGGAGCTGAGTAAGCTCTGAGCATCTTAGGCAGAACAAGTTTTAAAGTCACACACATGCCTGAATTCCATCTGCTATTGACCCACCCTGGCGCCATAGGCTCCGCAGGACCAACCTTTATTATTTGTGAGTAAAGCAAGTAGTGTAGGGGTGAGGGTTGTATAATAATGGGAATGAAGCCCACTGCCATTAGGGGTGTACTGATCCTCCTTCCTCCCATCTCTCCCAACTGCTAAAAAAGGGAAGAGAATTGTCATCCTGATCTTTCAACTCAGGGTCCCTGGACACAGTGCTACTTAGGTTTTGTGCTTCATTGATCTCTGAGCAGTCTTTCTCTGATCTCTTTTGAGCATGTCAAGTCCTTGCTGATAATTGTGAGAGCTGTTCCAGTGACAGCAATGGCTGACAGTGATTGTGCTGCACAGGGGCTGCACTGAGAACCCACATTACCTCACTGAGTCCTTATAGAAAAGAGGAAATGGCCATCGTGCTAACCTTGTTACCATCAGAGGAGACCAGGACTATAACCGTTAGGTAACTTTTCCCACTATGTTACAGCTATCGAGGGTCCGCACTTAGATTTGGTTGGCCCAGAGCCTCCCTCTTAACACAGTTGTTTGTACGGTATACTTAATGTTTAAATATCTAAGGAAAGTCTACTGTGACCCTTACTCTCTGAGCCAAGTCCTTGTCCCCAGCCTCTATGATCTCAGAGCTGGAACAGGGCAGCTGGGTGTAGGGTCAGCTGTCATAAGGACCCATTCTCTTGCTCCAGGAGGCTGGGATACATACACTAGGGACACATTTTATGAGCATGAAGAGAAGGATTCCAGAAGCACCAGCCTCTCTGATGGGGCTGGCTGCTTTAAATCCTTCAGTCACAGCATCAAGGTCATAAAATGGAAGGGTTGCAATTTCCTCTCTCTGCACTGGCTCAAGCTAGAAGCATAAGGAACTGATGGAGGCAACGGACATTCCTGTAGATCTGAATGGCTTGTGCAGCAGGGCTGGCAAATCTCACTGGCTCTACAGTAGTTGGGACTGAAATGGAGGGTTTTTTTTTTGTGTGGGTGGGGGTCTGGGATCAGAAACTTGGCAAGTGGTACCAAAAAGAAACTATCACCACGGCCACCACTTTGTAGTATTTCACTCTTTATAGAATATCATGCTTTTTACTCCAAATCTCTTTCTCTTGGCTATTTCTAAAGTTTCCCAAGATACCATTTTTGAATGCTTTTGACCTAAGGATTGAAAATTTCAACAAAGTTTAGAGTTAATCCAGAAAGCTTTCATTGGCATTTACCCTTCCAAAGTAGGCCTGGATTGAGAATCAGAAGAATTGAGTCTGCTTCTAGAACTTGGAGCAGTACCTTTCTCAGGTATAGGAAGAGGCTAACACTGTGTCAGGTATGGTAAAGTGCAAATGATTTTATATATATATACCAGAAGTTGTAGGTTTTCGGATTGTGCAAAATAAAGGGAACTTCCTGGATAGAACGCTTAGCTTTATAGACACAGCTTCATATTTGGGCAATGAAAATACTCACTCTCTAGCCCTAAAATGTAGCCTCTCTTTTCTGATAGACAGTAGCACCTGGAATTACTTTTACTTCTTGTCATTTGTTGTTTTGTGTGGCAGTAATTCCTTCATTTTCTAATTATACTTGGAAATGACATCCTGCTAGAAATGGTATGTTAAGGACATGTCATATCCTATCCAGGGTCACACGTGCCTTACCTGGATTGGATTCTTTGACCCTTTGGTATGGACGTCCTCAGCGAGGTAAACCGTCTGCTTTGGGTGTGTCTTCCCAGCATCCTCCCAGATGCTTTCATGTTGAACTTTGATGAAGGCTCGTGCATGGCGATTTGATGGGCATTGAACTAATACCAGAGAAAGAATGTCCATTAGGTAGCTCCTTAAAAACTTCAGAGAGTACTCTAGAGAAAACACACACCAAATAAAAAAAAGAAAAGAAAAGAAAAGAAAAAGAAAACACTAGAAACCAAACTATAGAGGAGAATCATTCTGCTTTGGATGTTGCTACAAAAACAATTTAGCTATGCTTTATGCCACACTTAGGATCTCTGGAGTCAGGGTGATGGACAGGGCTGTGCTCTTAGTGGTCTTGTTTTAGGCTTCTATCTCTATTGTCCTTACTGCTGAGTTGACTTCAAATGGAGCATATATACAGCTACTTTATGTTTGGATAAGCTCAGGGTTTACATGAACTGGCTGGAGAGTCTATTCTCTGCCTGTGGTTGGTTTATAGGACCCCTTTACCACTGTCCTTGTCATTGTCACACTCTTAATTCAGATGTTGCTGCTTACTGAACAGCTTTGCAATGATGGGCCTAAAGGAAGAGCTTCCCTTCCTTGTCCTTTCTGCCAATTTTCTGCTTGGGAGGTTTATTTTAGATCTTTGGCTCTGTATGGCTTCTGGCAGTTGAAGAACAGCCAATCGGGACTGAATGATGCTACCTCTGTCTTCCTTCATCACTTAAGGCTGCCGCTTCCTGGGCGTGCTCAAACCTCACCCCTCACTTGTTGTAGGAGGAATTTTTTGTTTTGTTTGACAATTTCATATCTGCTCTATATCTATACATAACATTTCCTTCATGAATTCTGTTAGCATGGCTTCTGTTCTGTTTTTATAGTTTCCATGTCACTGTGCATCCTGGATAGAATCAACCCTGAGAAATTAGGAAGGGAGTGGGTTTGTCTTTACACTCTCTGAGATGCTCCTTCCCATGCCTTTTCTCCCATGCTGAAGTGGAGACTCCCGGTTGCTTAGCTTGGAATCTGTTCTCAGTTCACCTCACAGAAAAAAGAAGTCCCCATTGGCAATGGCTCACAGTGAAGTCAGGCCCTTTCAGGAGAAAAAGACGAAGGCACTGAGCGACCCACCTTTATATTCTAGAAAAGTGGATGAGTCCATGACTTCCCCCAAGGTGGGAAGAATCTAGCAAGACAAAAAGAAGAAGATATCCTGGGAAAGAAAGCAAGGCTCAAAATGTGTCCCAGTGACTGCATTAATGAAATCAGTGTCATTTGGGGAGAAAGATCTGGGTGACGACTGGTGCCTTTGGGGCCATCTGTCCCAGATGGCAATGTGTCCTGTGTGAGAGGAATGTCTGAGAGTGGAGCTGCAGTGTCAGAAGGAGAAAAGTGACTGCATTCTGCTTCTACTTTACACACTCCTCTGGTAGAAAATGCGGAAGGTGAACTGCTACTCTGGTCTTAATTATCTGTAACAGTATTATATTTTGCAACTGTAATATTATTTTGAAAACAGTGTTAGAAAATGCTAAGGATAATCTGTCAGAAATGTACAGCTTTGCTAGGGTAAAAGCCCAGCTAATGTTTGGAACCTTTGTTGCAGTCATTTCCACAAGTGGAATGTTGGGGACATGTCCTTAGAATTCCTGCTTCAGCACCACCCTCCCACCCCCACCCCATGCCCAACTCAGTTTTGAAGTCATGAGAATCCTTCCAATCTAGGGACTCAAGTATGGAAGAAAAGATTTGGCAGATGAAGAAATGGCAGAAAGTCTGGGAGAAGGAGTCTTTCCCAGAAGCCATGGATAAGAACACCTTCCTTGTATTTACAAAAGCAGATTCCACAAAAAATAAGATGGAAACCCAGGGCAATCAAGCATATTTAAGTCTAGGAGAGTCTAAATATTTTAATTGTGACTGATTACACATGAGGGTGATAAAGAAAAAGGTTGAGCAGCCAGAGAAAGAGCATGGTGGCCCTTGGGGGCTGTTGAGTTCAGCTTTCCAAAGAGGAACTATGTAGACATGGCAGGAGGTGACCTAACCAAGGTCAGCAGAGACCCACAGGAAGAGAGAAGTTCTCCATTGAAGCAGATGTGTTGAGTGTAAGAATGTAATGGGTGTTTTAAAAACTGTGATCAGAGCGAAGGGAAAAATCAAAGGAGTCACGGTCCCCTTCCTCTGGACAGCTGGTGAAATGCTAATGGGAAAGAGAAAGAAACCAGAGCTCCTCAATTTCTTTGCATTCTCTTCTTTACTGAGGAGGAGAACACTCTTCATGTAGAAAAGAGGCAGAGCGATCACCAATGCAGAGGAGCTGGGGGCAGAGAGGGGAAGGGGGAGGTGCAAATAGAGGATCTCGAGCTGTCTTTCAGAGTCTTTCCATTTTCGGACAGATGCAGCTGCAGATATGATGAAGGATTCTAGTGCTCCACACAGTGCACAGCTGGCAGCAGACAGATGTTTTCAAGATGGTAGAAAAGGTAGATTTTGAAATGTGGAGATTAGAACATGAGCTTGTGCTTGTAAGCCAGGCCACTCAACCTAGAGGATCATCTCCCCCTCCTGAGATCCGTCCTTTCCTGAAAGCAAAGCATGCAGCCAGTGTGATCAGAAGGTAGGAGCCCTATCCGAAAAGAGGAATTCAAGGCAGAATAGGGATGACTGCAGAGCTGTTAGTGGAATTAGACTCTTTCTGCCCTCCTACATTTGGACTTCTTTCTGGAAGAGTCTCAAGAAATGCTTTACCAACCCCTTCATTAAGATATAGAAGTGCCTGATATAGCTGTCTCCTGAGAGGCTCTGCCAGTACAGTGAGGTGGATGCTCTCAGTCAACCATTGGACTGAGCATGGAGTCCCCAATGGAGGAGCTAGAAAAAGGACCGAAGGAGCTGAAGGGATTTGCAGCCCCACAGGAGGAACAACAATATGAACCAACCAGTACCCCCAGAGCTCCCAGGGACTAAACCACCAACCAATGAGTACACATGGAGGGACCCATGGTTCCAGTCATATATGTAGCAGAGGATGGCCTAATGGGACATCAGTGGGAGGAGAGGCTCTTGGTCCTGTGAAGGTTCAATGCCCCAGTGTAGGGGAATGCCAGGACAGGGAAGTGGGAGTGGGTGGGTTGGTGAGCAGGGGGAGGAGGGAGGGAGTTTTCTGAGGGGAAACCAGGAAAGAGGATAACATTTGAAATGTAAATAAAGAAAATATCTAGTAAAAATGCTCTTAGCAAGAATAGGAAAAAAAAAAAGATATAGAAGTGAACTAAGTGCCCAGAATGACAAAGTAGGAAAGAGGAATCCAGCTGTTGTGTAGAAGCCTCCCTCCAATCCATGTGAGTTCACTCCCCACCTAGAGTTTTTCCATTTGTTCATGGCCAGTCCAGCTTTTCACGCAAACTTTCTTAATTTCACCATCGTATCATTCCAGAAAGGTCACATTAACAGACATCACGTAGCCTACAGTATCTGTCAGCCCTGGACTAGATTCTCTGTGACTATAAAGATGGTTGATTCTTGGTTTTAACAACTCTCTACTGTAAGAGACTTGACCTGTCTGCAACTCCATATAGAAAACAGGCAGAGTGTGATCAGGTCTTTGTTGAAGAGTCACTATCGCCTAGATGGTGTAAAATGTCTCTGCCAGATGCTATCCACAGGCATGGAATCCCGTAGTCAAGTTTGTATTCTCCCCTGACCTCTGCAGAGGACAGTGAAGCCAGGAGCCCTGCACTGCTCCAAGGATCTTAGACTTTGGCTGGATATCTCTAGAGTTCAGAGAACGATTCTGACCTTGATCCTTCCCTCCAGGATAGCAGAGATCCAGACTGTTCTCTCTCCATCTCATCCTTTTCACTCTGCATTCCCATGCCACAAAGTTCTCCTAGCTTTCCTTTCAAAGATTAACACAGATCAAAAATTTGTTTTTGAGTCAGGATGTATTGTTATCTGGAAAATGGAAGATCAGTGAAGGAGGCTAGAAGGCTATTATTTGCTTCTAAGGTTTGGAGGCTAGACTGAGCTCAGGAGAGTGGAAACAGCAGGAAGTTCTAGGTAGTAGGCATTCATCTTGGGCTTTCTCTCTGGTATGCATGGAGGCTTCCACAGACTGGTCTAGAAGCTTGGAGGAAGATGAGATCCCAGATATGGATGTTAGGAACACATTCTTTCCCACTGAGCCTGCTCCCTGGGGTGCAGGCCTGGGGGTGGCTTTGGAACAGAGACAGCTTTCTGGGTTCCTTGGTTTGAAAAGAGTGCAATATTTAGCCTGGGGCTGCATCAGGACCCAGATTCCAAAGAAGAGCCTCCAGGATGCTGTGGGCTCTGGTTCCAAAGCCCCACATGGTCATGGGTTTATGTCACCATTATGTCTTTCTTACTATGTTGACCTTCAGCCTAACAGACCAAGTTCTCTAAGGCTAAGAAGGGCTTCATTGTCATTGATGGGTGGTGGGACTATGTATGCCAGGTCCAAGACCTGGAATTTTAGACCACTTGTCTCATGAGCCTATTTATTAGGGCTATCACCTTAGGTGCTTATCTTCAGGAAGTTTCATCTCTTCTATTATAACTACTGTTCTAGTCTTGGGGACCCGGTAATGTATAAAAGTATACATTAGCTTCCATGGGGCTTCAGAAACATAAATGAACCTCTCTCCCTTGCTTCCTTTACCCATCTTTCTCCAATATTAAACAAAAATTCTGATGTATGCAGATAATGATCTAAGGCCAGACTTACACAGTGAAGCTGTCTTGGAAAGATACCAGTAAGACCCTTAATGCCCTACACTAGACACAAACTTTATCTTTTAAGATTCATGATAAAGTCTGTGAAAAGTCCTAGCATGAGTGATACTATTAGTCATTGCTTTTGTCATGGGGCCTTATGTGATATACATTACCCATTAAAACATTAGTATGAAATAACTTCAAAGTCAGAGATGCCCAGGGATGCAAGTTACTATTGTTGAACTCCCATTCTTCAGCAAATAATTTTGATAACTCTCCTGAGAGATGTCTAGAATCTTCTGGAATAATCTCAATGAAGGAAAAAAAAACTTAGGCCATTATCAAGTAGTGTTTTAGTTCTTAACTATCTATCTATCTATCTATCTATCTATCTATCTATCTATCCATCTATCTATCTTTATGTTCATGTATATATGGGTATTTGTGTGCATATGTGTACAGAATATGAAGGCCACACTATCTCCACTCTTTGTTTTTTGAGGCAGAGACTCTCTATACCTGGAACTTACTGGGTCAGCTAGACTTCTGGCCAGCAAGCTTCAAGGATATTCCTGTCTCTACTTCCTCACAGCTGATGAACACACTACTACACTTGGTTTTTACATGGGCCCTGGGGATCTGAACTCAGGTCCTCATGCTTGTGTGGCAAGCACTTTACCCACTGAACTAAAATGTCCTTGGTTCTTTAGTGTGAAGAAATTCTGCCTGCTCAACACTGTCTCAGGGGGTTGAGTTCTGTGAAACAGGATAGAGAGAATCCATTCAATAGCACTTAAAATCCTTGAGAATAGAAATCTCTTTTTCCAATTCTATATCCTGGACTGGGTTATGTTCACATCTTTTGGATCACTTATAACCCTGTGTACTCTCTCAGAGGATGATTGGTTTTCCAGTGTCCTCAACACATGGCATCTGGACCTGACCCAATGATGGTGACAGTACTGTGGAGCCAGAAAGTTGGCCTCCATTTGTGCTTGATTCAGGTAGCTGGTTGTACAACCTTTTCTTTCTTTTTATCAGTTATATAATTACTTAAGACTTATCATTTAATAAATTGAAACATCAAGATGTTTTTATCCGAGCCTCTAGAAACTAGGTCACCATTGGATTAAATTCTTACATTAATTAAGCAAGTTGGTATTTTACTCTAAGAGCAGATAACTTACCTTAACATTCTCTGTCTTTCATTTGTGTCAGGTCATTGTCTTGTTTGTTCAATGCATCTTAATTTGTCAATCAATTCATCTGCCAGTGGTTCCACCCAACCTTGTATCATCTCTAGTTTGGGGGAAATAAAGGAGGAGGGCAAATGACAAAGTCCTTTAACCCCACTGTACACTGTCCTGCAACTGACACATGTATTATCTTCAAATAAGGTTGCTAAACTGCAAAATCACTTAATGGTTCTCTCATTGAGTCTAACATGTTGAGAACTCCCAAGCTTAGCTGTTTCCACATTCAGTTAGTAAGTGAAAGTTCATTTTTAATGATCTGGGTGGAGTTCTTGAAAGACATATATTTGGTTGCCATTGGTATTATATGTCTGGGTACCCATGATGTCATCTGCCCACACAGAATGTTGCAACATTGATTGTCTTGGTGCAGAGAATACAATAGTATTGGGAAATGCATAAGAGAAAAATTGACTTGCCTGATGTCTTCAAAGATGGGGAAAGAGGTGCCTGAACATAAGCTGCCAGTTCCCAAAGACCAGGATGCCCTATCTCCAAGGGCTCTTCTGCTCTTACATCATTCCCAAGGAAGGAAAAAGCAGTAAAGATCTCACCAGCAGCTTCTGTCACTATGAAAAAGCTCAGTAGACCCAGTGACTGGTGACAGAGGCAGCAAGGTCACTGGAGGAAACCTGATCCAGTCCGGAAGACAAGCTTTGAGCAGCTGACTCCACACTGAAAGAAGAGGATGGAGGGAGGCTGGCGTTGCTGTAGGTTAAAGAGAGCTGTGGACCTGGTACCATGATGATCTTATTGCCACAGATTTAGTTTGGCCAGGTGAGTTCATTTTGCTCCCTTTCACCAGGGGTGCATTGTTGTAGACCAACAAGAAGCCATCAACACCACCCTAAGCTGGGACCCTCACAATACAAGGGACTGTAAGTATGAGGATCCAAGTGTCCTTTGGAAATGTGTGTCTACTTCTCTAGGACACAGCACAGAGGGATTCTGGGTGAATGAATCATATTTTCATATAATTTGTGTAGGTTGAGAAAGAGATTCCTGTTTACGTATACCATGACGTTCTCATCAAAATTGTCCCATGGCAAATATCCAGGAAGGACTAGAAAAGAAGATGAAGCCATAAGAGAGAACTCAAGAAGCTAGACTCCAACAACCCAAATAGCCAAATTAAAAAATGGGATATAGAACTAAACAGAGACTTCTCAACAGAGGCTGAGAAGCACTTACAGGAGTGTTCTACACCCTTAGTCAGCAGGGAAATGAAAATCAAAATGACCAGGAGAGTCCATCTTAAACATTATCAGAATGGCTAAGATATTATTTATTTCTTTATTTACATAACAAAAAAGGAAAGGGGATAACATTTGAAATGTAAATAAACTATTTGATAAAAACAAACAAACAATGAATTCATGAAATTCTTAGGCAAATGGATGTCTTTCTGAGTGAGGTAACCCAATCACAAAAGAACACACAGGGTATGCACTCACTGATAAGTGGATATTAGCCCAAAAGCTCAAAATAAACACGTTACAATTCACAGACCTCAGAAATCTCAAGTAGAAGGAAGACCAAAGTGGGGGTGTGCTTTGGTTCCTCAGAGAAAGGGAACAAAATATTCACAGGAACAACTATGAAGACAAAGTGTGGAGCAGAGACTGAAGGAAAGACCACCCAGAGACTGTCCTACCTGGGGATTTATCCTATAAACAGTCACCAAACCCCAAATCTACTGTGGATGACAAGAAGTGTATCCTGAAAGGATCCTGTTATGGGTGTCTTTTGGAGTGGCCCCGCCAGAGCCTTACAGATACAAAGGCAAATACTAGCAGCCAACCATTGGACTGAGTGCAAGGTTCACCCATCCCACGTGAGAGAGCCAACCCCTGACACTACTGAGACTCTGCTATGCTTGCAGACAGGAAACTAGCACAGCTGTCCTCTGAGAGGCTTCATCCAGCAGCAGATGGAGGCAGATGCAGAGACACACATTCAAACATCAGGTGGAGCTCAAGGAATCTTGTGGAAGAGTAGAAGATAGAACTGAGCAAGCTGGAGAGGTCAACAACACCACAAAAGACTCACAACACAAAAGACCCACAGAGTCAGCCAACTTGGGCCCATGGGGCCTCACAGAGCCTGGGCCACCAACCGTGGAGCATGCAGGGGCTGAACCTAGGCCCCCTACACATTTGTAGCAAATGCGCAGCTTGGTTTCTATGTGGGACTCCTAACAAGTGGAACAGGGGCTGTTTCAGCCTCTGTTCCCGGCCATTGGATTCCCTTCCCTCTTCCTGGACTTCATGCTTGGGCTCAGTGGGAGCGGATGTGCCTAGTCCTGCTTGGACTAGATATCCCAGGGTGGGGTGGTACCCTTGGGGAGGCTCCCCCTTTTCTGAGGAAGAGGGGGGTAGTGGGGGAACAGATTTGTAAGAGGGAGTTGGGAAGAGAGAAGGGAGGGGGCTGTGATTGGCATGTAAAGCAAAAAAAAAATAAATTAAAATAAAATAAAGTAAAAAAGAAAATAAAGGTAATGTTTTACTGGGGGGGGGGGGAGGGACTTACTGGGTTAGCTAGACTGGCTGGCCAGCAAACCTCAAGGATCTTCCTGTCTCTACTTCCTTAGAGTTGAGGAACACACTACTACTCTTGAGTTTTTACCTGGGCCTTGGGGATCTGAACTCAGAATCTAGGAAGACTCTGTCCTCAGAGTTGGGGATGGGAGGTGAGCTAAGCCAACAGAGAAGAGCTGCACAGGATTCGGCTCACAGCATGGTCAGGTTTCACTTAACTCCATCAAACAGAATGCTCCGAGGTGGGAAGAGGGTGCAGGAGAGCAGAAGGGTGCAGTGACCTGGTAGAGAAAATGGGGAGCTCTTTACAGAGGGAAGAGAGGTGAAACAACAACACAGATGACTGAAAAAAGCCACAGGGACTCATACTATGAACTGTTTACCTATAAAGAAGAACCTGTAAGGCACACATTTCCATGTTTATAGACAGAGTTTTAATGAACTCTTCTCATCTGGGCTCGTAGTACTCCCTCCAAAAATAAAAGACCACCTAACAAAAACCCCAACACCAGGCACAAGAGGCCCTCTTTTGAGTTGTTGGCCAGGGCTCTCCAAAAGATTCCCAAAACATTCAGCCTACTGCTGTTGTCCTTGGCTGTCCCCAGACGTGGAAGGTAAGTCCCTATTGCTGAAGATGCCATGCACTTCAGAAACACGGCCTAAGGAGCCCTGAGCTAGAACTGACCTGAATGTTTCTCACTGAGGAGAAGCTTTTATGCTACCAACAGGTGACACAGAAGCTTCCAAAGGAAGCAAGCAACCAATAGTTCTACCCAGCACTAGCACCTGTGAACCCAACAATGACTAAGCAAGGCACAATACATCTAAAGGTACAATAGTGGCACCTACACTGTGGTAGCAACCAACAGCTCTTTAGTTGGACTTAAGACCTACAAAATGAGAGAGAAAATATGCCTGGTACTGGAAACCTACTTAACTACCCAGTGCTAATGAAGTCATGGCTATTGGAAGAGAATCTACAACCACTAATTTTAAAACAGCATAATCCATAACAACAACTTAAGCATTTGTCTTTATACCCACAGATAAATATAGTCTTTATCCATCATCAAGGAAATTTCTCTTTGTAACAGATAGAGACCATTACAAAAAGCCACAACTAATCAAAATGCAGAGCTGTGGAACCCAGTACCAGTGATTGCATCTACAAAAGACACCTGTACCTAAGGCTCAGGGAACATTGTGAAAGAGGAGCAGACAGATTGTAAGAGCCTGAATATGAGGGAGTTGGCTATGATATCATATCTTCTAGGAATATCCGAAGCAACATCCATAAAGTCTCACCAACATGACTGCCTAGATGTGAGCTGACCAATACCAATACCATACCAATACCAATACCAATACCATACCAATACCAATACCAATACCAATACCAATACCAATACCAATACCAATGCCAATACAATACCAATACCAATACCAATGGATAAGCCAAAACAGATGGGAGGGAAGCCCAGGAGCCTTCACCCCACACAAAGAAATATAAGCAACTGAAATAAAAGCTGGGAGCAGAAGTGGTTTTCTCCAAGAGTGCAGCAGTCGGTTGTCCAGTGCCAAATGCAAACATACAAATAACATTATATGGAGTAACCAGGTTATATTTAGGAATAAATGTATATACATAAGCATATATGTATATACATATGAATATACCAAAAAAAACATGGGAATAACACTTAGTGAAAATAGAGGCCATGGGTCTGAAGGAAAGCTGTACAGACTAATAGTGCTACTTCCTATGGGCTAGGGGGGACATTTTTCTTTCAAACCACCATGTTTGTGGATCATTCTAAAGGTCTCTGAAATCTGTTCTTTTAACAGTCATCTTTTTCTAGTCATAGAAGTTGAGTGTCTGAAAGTAGCATCAGTGTATAGGGAAAAGCTATTTCACTCCTGGAAAAAATCCAGTGTAAAAATACATGGGGGTTAAGATAAAGACATGGGGAGAGTTGAAGGGAGTAATGGGAGAACCTTATGTTGACAGGTAAATTCCCATGAACAGGGACAAGTTTGGTGAGTCACCAAAGCCATGTTGGTAACAGTGCATGCTGGGAACTGTAGATCCATTCGACCATCCTTTCTTCTTTCTTATTTGAGATAGGGTGTTACTCTGTAGTTCAGATCAGTCTTGCACTTCTGATCTTCTACCTCAGTTTCCCTAGTGCTAGAGTTACAAGTGTGTGCTCAGCTTCAGAGTTGATTGAACCATGCTTGTTTCAAGTATTAGAAACTTGAAGAGTCTAAGAGGAAGCAGTGCTGACTTTGAATCACAGGAAGTTCTCTGGCAGCAGCTAGGACTGCATCCATCTAGTCTTTATCAAACTTGAGACAGTCAGCCTTGAGCCTTGGAGCTAGGATGGAGCTGAGAGCAATTTGCATACCCCACTGTTTGCAAACAAGGATTGTAGATTTTGCCATATAGAAGGATAAATGAAAATGTGAGTCCACATAGGCAACAAAAACCTTCAGGAAGACCAATAGGATGAATAGGAACCACCCCCAGGCACATTACGGTGAAGATGTGAACAGTGAAGCGAGTCGCCATAAGAGATCAATAATCACAAAGAGTAGCAGCTAGACTCCAGTTCACTGTTCAGAAGGGACAGGGACAGCAACAGATGATATCTTCTTTAGAAGAAAATGGGCTGGCTAAGGCAGTTCCCATGGAGCCCTGCAACCTTTCCCAGACTGCCATAGACACTTCTTGTGGTGACTGGTCCCAAAGAACAGCTAGGAGCTTAACAAGCCCATCTTCTTCTAAGGCAAGGTCCCACCTTGAAGGAAGTGTGGGAGGACAGAAAGAAGGAAGGAAAGAGACCCCTGACAGGAATACAGAAAACACAGTATCTCAGGAGTAACTATGGCACACTCTTAGCACACGTAAAAGGAGAAGAGACACGTCCCCAAATTAAAAAAACTTCCCCATCTCCTCAGAATGGTGTTTCTTGAAAATAAGCAACAGGATATGTTGCTTGGTTCAATGATATTGGTTTTTTTATTAGATATATTCTTCATTTTCATTTCAAATGTTGTCCCCTTTCCTGGTCCTCCCTCCCCCTGAAAGTCTCATAACCCATCTCCTCTCCCCCTGTTCCCCAATCAACCCTCTCCCACATCCCTGTCACAGAATTCCCCCTGAGTTCGTCAAGTGTTTTCCACACTCACATGAGGACCTGAGTTTGATCCTCAAAAGCCACTTAAAAAATATCCAAGTGTAATTATATGTACTTGTGATTCTGCACTGGGGAGGAAGAAACAGGCAGAGCCTTGGGTTTCACTGGTTAGCCAGCTTTGCCTGATTAGAGACACTGTCACAAAAAATAAGGTAAATAGCATATGAGTTGTGACACCCAAGGGAACATAGCAATAAAATGACTCCTAGTGACTTCTGCTATATCCATAGATTGATGCTTTACTCAGTCCACATCACAGAAGCTTCTTCTTGTAGTTGATGAGAATTAACACAAAGACCCACAACTGGACAAGGTGTAGAGAGTGAAAGACTTTGAAACTCTTAGTCCTGAATGGGAGGGCTTCAACAAAGCCCTCTCCTTAAGGTTCAGGGATCTGTGTGGAAAAGGAGTCAGAAAGACTGTGAGAGCCAGAGCTGATGAATGACTCCACGAAAAGTGTTGTCCAGTCACCACAGACTATGCACATATGAATTTACAGATATTGAGGCAGCATGCACAAATCCTGTACCAATTCAAGTCAGACAGGATCCCAGCACCGAGATAGGGAAGTGGACACAGGGTCCCACTCATAACCAAGAAGCTATCTATAATTGGTATCCACTGACCAAAAAAAAAAAAGAATAGTTTTCTTCTATGGAGTCTCACTGGGTATATTAACCACATTTCAGGGCTGGCCATATGCCCTAGAGAAGACACCAGATACAAAATGAACTCAAGAGTATTTTTTGTGTACCTTTTTGGCTTTGTTTTGGCATTTTTGTGTTGGCATTTTGTTTGTTTTGACTTCCATTTTGTGGGATGTGTGTGTGTGTGTGTGTGTGTGTGCACGCGTGTGTGCTTGGACTTTTTGTAGCTTTTTGACAAAGAGAGTGAGAAAAAGGACATAAGGTTGAGTAGGGAGGGATGATCTGGGAGGAAAGGAAGGAAGGTAAACATAAAAATACATTGTATGAGGAAAACATTTCAACTAAAAGTAATGTTTTAAAATGTTCCCCAAGTTTTATACCTAAATTCTATTCCAAGAATCAGAGAAAAGATGATGGTCTAATCTACATTTCTACTCAGGGATCTTACAAAAGATATAAAAAAGTTCATGTGTTATTAAACATTCCACAGAGAAGTCTCTGTTTGGGAGAAAAAAAAAGGACAATGGTTAAAATAGCCTAGGAAGAAAAATGTGAAGGAAAAGTTTTTCTGTCCAACAAAACTGGATTCCAAGAAACCAAAACCAAAACCAAACAAAACAGACTCCCCCCAAATGTTAACAGTGCACAAGAGCTTAGGGAATTCTCATAATATCTTCTTGAAAAGTCTATTAGAAAAGAAGCTAAACGATTCAAGAGACAGTAACAAATGCTACCACCTGGCCTCTATTACAACAGTGTACTGTTAGCCCTAATGCCACCCGCAACTGTTTCTCTAACAGACCATCTATCCATCTATTACAGCCACGGTCTCCATTCACTTTATAATTCTGTGTGTGTGTGTGTGTGTGTGTGTGTGTGTGTGCGCGCTCTCGCGTGTGCCGGGGCGCTTGCCCATGGGTGTGTCTATGATGTCTTGCAGAGCATCCTCTTCCATATCTCTTTGCAAAAGGCTCCCCCACTGAACATGGAGGTCAGCTAATAGCCAGCCAGTTCTCAAGATCCTAAGTTCTCTGCCCCTCACTCAACAGCGCTGTGATTACAAGCATATATGACCACACATGACCATGCATGAACTTTTATGTTGTTTGTGCCACAAACGCTTTCCCCCACTGAACTACTGCCCATTCCTAAAGATTTTCCCTCGTCTCATCTTAGAGCCTGTCCTGGTAAATCTGTCCTTTCAGCTCTGTTCTGCCAGTCCCTGCTTTCCAGTGCTTCTGTAAGCTCCTTTAATCCAAGGTTTATCCCACCTCTGAGGTCCTCTGGCATATAAAGTCCCATGTCTCAGGAGAATGCTCCCAAATCCCTGTGCCCTGTACTTGGTGGGCTCTTACTGGTTGGTACACACTGCTGAATTCTTGACATTTCTTTGGTAGTCATCCAACAGACGCTTTCTTTTTTGTTGTTGTCGTTGTTGTTTTGTTTTATTCGATATATTCTTTATTTACATTTCAAATGATTTCCCCTTTCCTGGATCCCCCTCCCTGAAAGTCCCATAAGCCCTTTTCCCTCCCCCTGTTTCCCAATCACCACCCCTTCCCACTTCCCTGTCCTGGTATTCCCCTGCACTGCTGCACCGAGCCTTTCCAGGACCAGGAGCCATTCCTTCCTTCTTCTTGGGCATCATCTGATATGTGAATTTGTGTCTTGGATATTCCAAGCTTCTAGGCTAATATCTGCTTATCAGTGAGTGCATACCATGAGTGTTCTTTTGAGACTGGGTTATCTCACTTAGGATAATGTTCTCCAGCTCCATCCATTTGTCTAAGAATTTCATGAATTCATTGTTCCTAATGATTGAATAGTGCTCTATTGTGCATCTATATATACACCACATTTTCTGTATCCATTCCTCCGTTGAGGGACATCTGGGTTCTTTCCTGCTTCTGGCTATTATAAATAAGGCTGCTATGAACATAGTGGAGCATGTGTCCTTATTGCATGCTGGGGAATCCTCTGGGTATATGCCCAGGAGTGGTGAAGTGGGGTCCTCCGGAAGTATCATTCCCAGTTTTCTGAGGAGCCGCCAGACTGATTTCCAGAGTGGTAGTATCAGCTTGCAACCCCACCAGCAGTGGAGGAGTGTTCCTCTTTCTCAACATCCTCGACAGCACCTGTTTTCTCCTGAGTTTTTGATCTTAACCATCAACAGACACTTTCTTCATGACCCAGCTCATGCCCTTCTGGCTTCTGCTTCAACTTACTTGAGGTACAGAGCCAGTAGGTGGTTTCAGGTAGAGTGGTTCCTAAAAGGGGCACATGTTACTCAGCTCTCTTCCAGCAAGGGCGTTGCAGGGTGGAAGCAAGATGGATGGGTGTGCCCTGCTGGCCTTTCGTACGGAGTGATGAGCACGCTTGGAAGCTTAGAAGTGCCAGAGGAGTCTCAGAGCTGAAGACGTCGGGGCTGGGATGTTTATTCCATATTTCAAGGTCCTAAATTTTCCCAGCAGGGCTCCGATCTCATCATTGCTGACCCAAATTCTTGTGCATTTAACTGTCTTTGACAATCAGCCACATTGACTGTTTGCGATTGGAAAAACTGAAAGCTTCTTTGTAAGCAACCCCAAGAGAGGCAACCCTGCTCTTTGGCCTTCAGAGCAGGCTTTCAGTTGCCTGCTGCCCTCAGCTGTTTCTCTTTCAGGAAGCATCATAGGTGGTAACCATCTAATCCTCTTCTCTTAGAGAGCCAATTGTTTCCAGACATCTCTAATTTGAGTAGATGGCAGTGTCTGAGCAAGACCTTCTCCATAGATCCCGAGTGACTGACACGTGATTCCCACTGTAGTCTATGGTATGTTCTCTCAATTCACTGCTGTTTAAAAGGTCAGGGTTTGGTCTGCCAGCCTATGCTTGTATTATAATCCTACCATCGGCAACAGGCACTCTTACTATGTGGATGTTTGAGTAATCCAACTTCAAAACACTATCTTTGGCCCATATTTCTCAGATTGCTTCTGCCTCTACAAGCTTACCTTGGGTTCCTCAGAAACAGGCAATAAGTTGTATCAAGGAGCCAGCATCTCCAAAAAGGAAATGAAAGAAACTGGGTAAAAAGAAAGGTAATAATCAAGGAAGTCTGCTGAAACCTTCAGTGATTGGCCAGGAGCTTTGACACAAGAATTGACCACTGGAATGTCTGCCACTGGGCCCCAAAAGCTTGGTCTTTCACCCTCACCTTTCGCAGTTGTCAGACAAGGGCTGCATTGGTGAGGACACAATCTGTGGAATGGAGGGAGCTCTCTGCAGATGAGGCGGGCACAGAAGAAGCCTTTCAGGAGTAGGCTGTCCACTGGCCAGATTCCTGTGGCTGAGTAGCAGGTTCTTCCTTGAAGCAACAACTACGCACTGCATCCCTGTGGCCGCTCATATATGTATCGGCTACAGACTTGGAGACAGTATGTTTAGTATAAGCATAAAAATATTGAACTAAACAGGACCAGCATGTGCATACATATTTGAAGCTTGTCAATGGTGGTGGTAGAGCAAGGTTACCCTGTGAAGATCTGTAAAATGTGAGATTAAACAAAGACTGAATTCTTTAAAATCCTCCACCATTGAGGATCATAATGTTTACATGTGTGTTCACTGAAAGGTCTGTGTAAGGCTAGGTCAGCAGCAAGGAGTACTCGAAGATCCTCGAATACAATACTGAACTATGACTTTCAGCTAAAAGAAACCAAGACTCCTTAAAGGGAAGCATGATTCAAGGTCTGGGAAGAAACAGATCTGAGTAATCCAAAATACCTGTCCCACAGAATAGCAAGGCATGGAACAAAGGACACTAAAACCAGGTCAAAAGGCTCAAGAACAAACTCAAAGATGCTCCTTTTGATTAAAAAAAAGGGGGGGGGGTGTAATTGAAACATCAATAAGAGTAAGAAAATAGAATACATTTACATTTTTGACTTTACAATGAGACCTTAAAAGTTGATCAGTTACCTTTAAGAGATGATAGGAAATCTGTCAATTTCCTTAAAGATTATGGAGGAAGCAGATAGAGTGGCATTCAGTCTGCTCTCCTAAATGAACTGGTCCTCTGGGCAGTCATGTGGTAAATAAGGGAGACATCTCAAAACAGGCTCCCAGCTAATAAAAGAAAGCAAAACTCAGCGTTAGAAGACCAGCACATGGCAACTGCAATAACTCAGTGGATCTGGTCAATAGAAATATCACAAACAAGAGACATGGCCAAGCATTACGTGCCCCTCAGCAAACAAACACCACACCATCTGTAGTCTTGCCAAAAAGATCAAACCTAAGTCTGATTGAGCCCTCAGAACCCGCTGCCATTTTTAAAGAAATCCAGGGGACAGAAGAATGTATTGAACTCCACCATGAGCATGCAATTAGCAAAATCCAGATGGTAGGAAATGCTGGAGGCCAGACTCAGGATATTCAACAGAGAAATTAGGAGAAGAAAAACAAAGAGAAAAACTGTAGAGTAGGAAAAAGATTGAAGGCCTAAAAGACAGTTTTTAAGTGAGTGAGAATAGACCCTATAGTGTCTAAGGATAAGACATGGCTGACACCTGTCCTTACATAAGAATGTGCTTTTCATAAAAATCAGAAAACACTTCAGAGGGAGAGGGTGCTGAGATTGGCCCAGCAATGGATGTCTCCGGGGTAGCTGGCAAAATCCTACTTTTTGATTTCCAAATGTGTTTGCAATGATGTTGATTTTTATAGCATTTCACTAGCTTGTACATTTGTTTAAGTTTCTACACACACAGTTAAAGCTGTACTCAGAGGGGAATGTGTAGTTTTAAATATTTACATTAGAAGAGAAGTTAGATGATAATTAGCCAACGAGGCAGGAAAAAGGAAAATGAAGTGAAGGAAGTAGACTATGGCAAATATGTACTGTGGTAAATATTATTTGGGGGTTTCTACCCCACCTTAGATCACATAGATCCCAAATACAAGACTCAAAATCTTTATATTCATAATAAGTCTTAAAGCACTAGAGCTGGGCAGATATCAGCTGTCTATGCTATTTTGTCTATTTCCCTGTTAATAACCCTGAGATATCACTGTCTATGTTCTGTTTGGGCTGCTTCTACTACAACTAGCCATGCCCTCATGATCCACCAACTTCAGGGTGCCTTCCTCCTCCCCCTATTCCCTCCCCCTCCTTCCCCTTCTCCCTCCCCCTCTTCCCCCCTTCCTCCCCCTCTTTCCCCTTCTCCCTCCCCCTCCTCCCCTTCCTCTCCCTTCCTCCTCCTCCTCCCCCTTCCTCCCCCTTCCTCCTCCCCTCTTCTTTCCCCTCCTCCCCCTTCCTCCCCCTCCTTCTCCCTCCTCCTCCTTCTTCCCCCTCCTCCCCTTTTTCACCCTCCTCCCCTTCTTCCCCTCGTCCTCCCCCTTCTCTTCCTTTTCCTCCTCCTTCTTCTTTTATTTCTTCTTCCTCCTCCTCCTCCTCCTCCTCCTCCTCCTCCTCCTTTCTCTCCCTCTCTCTCCCTCTCCCTCTTCCCCCTTTCTCTCCCCTTCTCTCTCTCTGCCTCAGACCCCAATGTTGGGAACCAAAACCCCAGCTACCTCTCTTTTTCCCAGCTACAGCCTATAGGTGTCTAACCATTGATTAGAGGGCAAGGTTTATACAACAAAAGCTGGTGCAAGTGAGATCTTTTTGTGTTGAGGCAATTAGACTTTGGGATACATAATTTAACATTCTGATACATAGTAACAGACCAAATCTCAGTAATCAGGAAGGTGGGAACTGGAATTAATATAATGAAAATAACAACAATGAAAGAAGCCTTCCTGGAAAACTTAAAACAAACAAACAAACAAAAATACAAAAACATAAATTGAAAAAGTTTCTGATTAATTAATTGAAAGAGATGCCCATACATAAATACTAGTGTGCTACAGAACAGGTTGTTCTTACTAGATTAAAAGAATAAAGCAAAAAAAGAAATCTATGCCAGCAACATTTGAAAATGGGTAAAATGGAAAACTTCCTTGACCCTGTTGGAAGACTCTTCTCAAGCTAGTATAAGACACAAAGATAAGACAAGAATGAAGTGCTCACAGATCTTCCCAAAAGGAAAAGCTGTGTTCAGACAAGCCTTATGCAGTTTAGTGAGCCTTCAGTTATCACTTCTACAGTGTATAATAGGTCATCAGAGGACCTACTCAACCAGTGTGATGAGTATGATAAACAAAATGTATGTTTAGAAAGGGTTAGATGGAAATATAGCCTGTAGATGACATGGCTCTCTGTGCAGAAAGCTAAAGTCATTGTAGGCAATTATTAACTCTGCCATATATATACTTACATGTTTCTACCTAGATACACACAAAAATCTATTGTAGGTATGTCTATGGTAGTATCCAATTGGAAAATATTTTTATATTGAAGTTTTAGGGAGCCTAATTAACTATATTTCTTTCCTTGCCTACACTTTGAACTGGAAAAAAGAATATGCAGATAGAAAAACAGCTCAAATTTAAAATGGCTGATGGAACTAAGTAGATGTTTTCCCCCAAAGACCAGAAGTGCCTGGGCAGTAAGTATGTGAAAAGCCATGCTCAACCTCATTAATCTTTGGGAAAAATGCAAATCAAATCCACATATTCTTTCCTAGCTGTTAAAATGGCTGTTATTTAAAATTCCAAAGACAGCAAGTGCTGGTGAGATTGTGAAAAAGAAAGAACAGTAGCTCCCTGTTGGTGGGAACTGAAAGTGCCACAGTTCTCCTGCAAAACGGCTCCACAAAAGGTTAAAAGTGGAAGTACCATCCGATCCATAGACACATATCCTGGTCTATATCCAAATCAATAGCACTGCTATCTCAAAGACTTCTCTCCATTCCTGTGCTCTGCTTTGATATCCACAATGGCCGAGATCGCAAGACAACCTAAATTACCATTGTCCGCCGAGGGATAAAGAAAGGGAATAACCATTTCTCACATGCACACATGATGATCGATTAGTATTTAAAAATAGAGAAAAAAATAAAAAAATAAAAATAGAGAAAAAACATGCTTTTTGAAATACCATGGATAGACCTGGAGGATAGTACGCTAAGTGAAATAAGCCAGACACTAAAGACAGCTCATATACATGTGGGATTTGGAAAGACATCAAACCATAGTAACAGAGTGGTGGTTACTGGAGGCCAAAAGATGAGGGGAAAGTGAAAATATTGGTCACTAACAAGAAAAAAAAGTACTAGAGACTTCATGTACAGTTTGATAAATGCAGCTATTCATTTATGTGTATGTATGGTATATGGTAGTGTATGGTAGACTTGAAATCTGCTGAGTCAGCCAGAACTGGGTTTTGTTTTGTTTTTACCTAAACATTGTGTTAACCATGTGAGGTTATAGACATGCAAATTAGCTTGATGTTAGAAATTATTTTATAAACACTGAAGCATCATGTTGTGTACCTCAAATACACATCATTTTATACATTTTAGAGATTACAACACAATTATAACATTTATTCCTTCCTTCCCCCTTCAAATCTTTCCATGTACTCTTCCTACCCAGTCTCTTTTGAATTCATGGCCTCCTTTTTCGCGAATTATTATAGCATATATAATTCTTAGTTGTCAATCTATGTCAATTCAGCTAGAAAAGAAGAATGCACAGGTGGCAGCTGAAACATTTTTCTTATCCATAGCATTGATTTTTTAGAATGTGTCTTGTGCCTGTGCAAGAGATTCATAATCCCAGATTCCAGAATCAGACAGCCCTCTCAATGAATCACAGGAGAACACCAGCCTCCTATAAAGGAAGGGTCATTTCTGTTGGGCTTTCTGCAGGGCTTAGAGTAATCAGGACCACATGTTCTCTCAGAGCTGCTCCCAGGAGGACAGGAAGAGGAAGGAGCGGGGCATGAAAGCCAAGTTTATCCTTCCAAGCCATTAATCAGATTATGTAGCTTCTTCTCCCCCAGGGCCAGAGTGAGTGAGGGGTAGAGACAGGCCAGGATCGCTTCATAGGTGAAGGTTCCTCCACATGGAAGGAAAAATAATCATCTGTTGGTATCCAAGGGTGTTGGATCCAGGTGATACCTGTGGATATTAAACTTTGTGGCTGCTTGGCCTCTTATCTAAAATCCACAGTGTTTCTGTGTAACCTACACACATACTCCTGAATATTTAGAACCATCCCTAGACTATCATAACTAATCCTACAAATATGCTATGTAAATAATCCTTTCACTTATTGTTTACTGAATGATGACATGAACAGAGAGGTTGTTTTTTTTTTCTTTTTCTTTTTCTGGGTGTTTTTGAAACTGGTTGATTGAATCTGTGATATGAAACCTGTGAATGTTGGATTGTACCCAAGAGGCGGGGAGTAGGGAAGGAGCTACTTACTCCCTTCACACAGACACACACACACACACAGAAACACAGACACACACACACACAACATACACACACACACAACAAACACACACACACACACACACACACACACACACACACACAGGTAATGTCACCACAAAAGGCCAGTCTTTAAGGATAGATGACAGAACAGACCAAGATAAAGGAGATACAGCATGACCACAGACAGGAAAACTGAACAGTGTGATGTTAGTGTTCTTTGCAAAGCCAGTCCACAGACGGAATGTAGTTCTGATAAAAATCCATGAAGAAGGTTTGCACGGAATGTGATGAGCTGTTTCTAAAATGCATATGGATGGGGGGAGATATCCTACGTAATCAATACACTGCTACAAAAAACTGTCAAAACCAAAGGATTTACCCTACCAAATTAACAATTGCTCAACTCAAATTTCTAGTAGCTTTCAGAGAATTAAGTCTCATCGGGACAATTTTCAAGCAAAATTTGTTTTTTTGTTGTTTTTCTCCCTCTGCCCCTTCCTCGGTCTTGACTCTCCCTCCTCTGGTAGCTCACTGTCTATGGCTTTTGCCCTTTCCCCTTTCCCCCAGGGTGCCCCTCCTGGCTCAATAGTCTATACTCATTCTCAGTTCCCCTTATTTGCATGCCAACATTAAACATTAGGGTCCATGTGTGAGACTGGAGATATGATTTTTGTCATTCTGAGACTGGATCACCTCACATAATATCATTCCAAGGGGTTGAATTTAAAGAGCATGGGTTTGGGCACACATGCAGGGGGATGCCCTGTGAGGCAGGGTGAAGATCTCATGCACAAGCTCTAGATGATGAGCTGCCACTGAAGAGCAGCTGGGAGAGGTTACAGACAGGATCAGGTAAGAGTGAAGCACTCACTGGTCCTGCCTCTGCACAGGCTTGGGTCTCTATGCCTCTCCTCCATTCGAAGTGAGTGCAAGGATTCAACTGAAAAGATGAAACTATGCTTTTCAGAGAAAAAAAATACAACTATGGGGTTTGAAAAACCTTTATCGTTACTGGGCATAGTTGAAGATATGAACATCTTATTATTTACAGATTTCACACTAAGTAGATTTCCTAGAGGACTTCTATGGGTGCACCAAGATCCACAGACAGGACTGTGCTTGTCACACTGAAACAGCAAAAACTAAAAACACCATCATAAATCTGTCAACACTAGTATGGATAAACAAATTGCAGTGCCTTCATGGAATGAGTACTAAAGCAAAGTTTAAAAAAAAGTTAACTTTCTGTACCAATATGGATAAATCTCATGTTGCCTTAAAAAAAGTCACAAAAATACATGTAATTCAATTCATGTAAAGATAAAATATCAAAACCAAACTTACTGTTGGGAACTCACTGATATACAGTCAAGATATATAAAGGAAAGCAGGAGCATGATAGATTCTTGGCAACTCTCGTTAGCTCCAGGCTGGGGTAGATTTGAGTCTCATGGAGATTTCCAGCTACTGATTGCTCGAGCTCAAGAGTTGGTGTCTCTGTCCCCACCCTAACCCCTATCGTACTCTGGGACTTAACCTTCGATGTGATAGAAGTAGGGCAAAGAGCTTTTAGGAAGTGATTAGTCATGAATCTTACATTTTCATGAATAGGATAAAAGGCTGGAGAAATTCTGTCTGTCTGCCCCTTTTGGTATATGTGAACACATAGAAGCTATCATCTGCAAGAAGTGAGTTTCATCAGACATCAAATCTGACGGCACCTGATCTTATACTTCCTGGTTTCTAAAACAATGAACAATAAATTACCCACTCTGAGGTATTTTGTTATGATAACAGGAGCAACCAACACTCCCTTTCTGTTGTGTATTTACAAGGTAGTGAGTGCTTTTGTGCTTATTCAATAAACATTCCTTATGTAGCACAACATTACACATTCTCACAGTATGTTTTATTTAAAAAATAAAAAAAGTGTTTTTATCCTCTGAAAATGATATTGAAATCTCTAGAATGAAACTTCAGCAAGTTATTTGACATCTTAAACACAACAGAATTGTGCTTGTATAGCAAAGGAGCAGGAAATGCGAAAGGAACAACAGACTTGGATGGTCAGACAGTAGGTTGGGATACACAGACAAGAGCATACAGGGCAGGTTAGGTTTGAAAATCTATAGAAAATGATATACAATAGCTGAGTTTAAAGTCATATAAAATGTAATATGGAGACAATTACATAGTTTAGAAATCAATGATACAATATAAAGAATAAAATTAAGATCTTCCAAAAAGCAGATGGAAGAGATTAGGAGCTATCAATAATGTGAGAAATGCCGGCCTTGGGCAGAGGAGGCTGCTGCATGCAGCCCTGGGCATCTCTAGAACTGATTCTGTGCCTTTCCTAGTTCAAGAGCAACTACCTATATACTTCTCCTAAGGTTATCAATACACTGTGATGAAATTACTTGCTTATTTTTTTTCTTTTGTCCTGGAGGTCAGTTTCTAAATTCCCCAAATTCTGTCCTATTTATGATTGACTGCCAGTGCACACAGAATGTATGAATAGAATGTTTTCCTTTTCTAGACATAGTTGTGTCTATCAGGGAGCCCTACTCAAAGCAGCTCAGAGCACAGGCATGGGGTGGGCAAAGAGGTCAGTGGGTAAAAGTGCTTAAAGCACAAGCTTGACAACCTGAGTTCGGGTCCCTAGAAGCCACGTAAAAGCCAGATTTAATAGTGTGAGCCTGTATAATCCCAGCACACCCAGATGGGGTGATGGGAGTGAAGGGACGTGATTCTCTAAAAACTTATAAACCAGATAGTCCATCTTACAAAGCAACAGGAAGGCCCTGTCTCAAACATGGCTAAGAACTGACACCCACATACTCTTCCAGTCACACACATGCCTGCTCTCACATACATAAACATAACACACACACACACACACACACACACACACTTAGAATAGAAGTCAACTAAGTATAGCCCATGAGTTAAATCAGCCTATTGACAGTCTTGTAAATGATGTTTGTAATGAACTGTTTCCAGGTGTTATGTCTTCATAAGTGCATGTGGTGAGGTCCTACTCCCCAAGGTAAGGGGATTAGGAGCTTGGGCCTCTGGATTTCTACCTTGTAAAAGAGACCTCAAACAGATTCCATCCCAAATCTTCTGGAAAGTTTTATGTCAGCCTGTCACAAGTTAGAGTTTGTCACTCTTTCGTCTGCGTGACAAAAGGCAGCTGCCCACGAACTAAGCAGTGGATGCTGTAGACCTTGAACTTCGTGGCCTCTAGACCTATGAGAAATGTTCCTGTTGTTTGCCAGCCTCCTGGTCTATGGCACATGGTTGTAGCGGCGTAAGTAGGCTAAGACGGTGATTGACAGGCAGTTTTTCCCACTGCGCTCTCCCTTGCTGGTCTGGGCTCCAGCAGCAGAGCTGCCAGGGTTCTGAGAGGCCAGGCCTCCCAGGCCTCCCAGGCCTCCCAGGCCTCCCAGGCCTCCCAGGTCTCCCAGGCCTCCCAGGCCTCCCAGGTCTCTCAGGCCTCCCAGGCAACGCATGCAGCCTGTGCTTTCCCTTATGCTCCACATAGGTTTGCCAGACCCAGGCGTAGGCACCCATGCCACTTGTTAACACATCAGGAGTTCCAGGGATCATGCCATTCCAGGACTGAATTGAGTGGCTCAGCGTCATCACCGAGGACCCTGATTCCTTCAGTCTTGTCAGTGTGTGATGTACATGGTGATGCACATGATCATGCCAGAATTCTGGGAAGAGGTGGGTATAAAGGTAAGGGATGAGGTTGTTCCTGTGTCTCTTCTAAGGCATTTACATAAGTCTTACGCTATCTTAAGAAGAGTCAGCCCCTCATTTTGATTGGTCAAAACTGAATCCATAAACCATTGCTTACATTACTTCCTAAACCAATCATTACCAAAGTTTATTCCGTCACCATAACTGGTTGTTGACACTGAGCAAACTTTCCATGAATCATGGTGAGAATAGATACTAGATTCAAACTTAAGGTCCATGCATGTATGTAGGGGAAATGGCTTCAGAGCAGACAACCAATGGTGTATACTGTGCTACTCAAGAAATACTTGCTGTATGAATCATTTGTATGAAAGCTATCTATACTCTCTTTTAAAGTTCTCTATATATTTTAAATTATTTTACTGCATGTGCATGGGTGGTTTGCCTCTAAGTATGTGTGAGCACCATGTGCATATCTGGTGTCTGAAAAGGTCAGAAGAGGGTGTAGGATGCCCTGGAACTGGACTTACTAATGATTGAGAGTCACTATTTACATGCTGGGAACCAAACCTGGGTTCTCTGCATGAGTCACAGGTGCTTCAAACCACTGAGCCATCTCTCCAGCCTTAACTATATATTCTTAATAATAAAGAAAAATCAGGTGTCCAATAATGGTGAAGCTGTGGGTAAAAGAGTCTTATCTCTTGCATATGAATTCTGGGGGAACAGTTTCTATCCAGGAGGATATCAAAATACCCTGGGCTGGCCAAGGAGGTGACCTTTGGCTTCCTTGTTCCATTCCAAATGAGCTGAGTAGTTTTATGTGAACTTGACACAAGCTAGAGTCATCTGAAAGGGGGGAGCCTCAATCAAGAAAATGCCTCCATAAGATCCAACTGTGGGGAATGTTCTTAACCAGTGACTGATGGGAGGGCCCATCGAGCTAGGTGGTGCCATCCCCGGGCTAGTGGTCCAGGGATCTGTAACAGAGCAGGGTAACCAAGCCACCACGGGGAGCGAGCCTTTAAACAGCACTTCTCTGTGACTTCTGCATAAGCCCTTGCCTCCAGCTTCCTGCCCTGCCTGAGTTCCTGCCCTGACTTCCCTCAGGGAGGGGCTACAATGTGGAAACATAAGCTCAATAAACCCTTTCCTTCCCAACTTGCTTTTGGTCATGGCGTTTCATTGTAGCAATAGTAATCCAAACAAAGATACCAACTAATAAAATATGCAAAGAAGCAGTGAACCCATATATTTAAAGCCATCTGGGGCCTGTGATCCTCAACCCTGGCTCTGTGACAGAATTATAGAGGAAATGAAAATATATCAATAATTAAGAACATCTTCAGAGGTTCTGTTTTGTCTTGGAATTCTTTTTCTACTGATCCTCTGGAGTTTTACTTTTAAATTTAAAAATTAAATACCATTAATTAATTACTTAATTACCCCACTTCTCTTCATCTCCCTCCAGCCCTTCACTCGTCCCTTTCCTTTAACTCCTCTCATGTCTCCCTGCCTCATTCCTCTCAGATCGATGGCCTCTTTTTCCTTGGTTATTATTGTTATATGTATATAGAGGGAGGTCTATACTAAAGTCTGGTTCCCTAATTAGTTCTTGATTTGGTCAATAGAGAAGGCTGGAGCTAATTGCTGGGCAAAGAGTAAAGGTGGGACTTCTGGGTCCCAGGAGGAAGAAAAGATTTAAGGAAAGAGAAAGGGCTTTTAGGCCAGCCGTTGGAATGAGAAGCACACAACAGCCACATACAATTTTGAGGTAGCTAGAACCAGCGACCCCTGCCAGCCGTGGATGGCTGATAGAGAGTAGCTGCTAAGGTTAGGGCAGGAGATTCTACACCCAGCAGTTGTGTTATCTGGCAAGCCCTAAGATAATAAAGCTGTTGAAATGTTTCTTTTAAAAAAAGATTTATTTATTTATGATATGTAAGAACACTGTAGCTGTCTATAGACACCAGAAGAGGCATCAGATTCCTGTGACAGATGGTTGTGAGCCACTATGTGGGTGCTGGGATTTGAACTCAGGACCTTTAGAAGAGCAGTCAGGGCTCTTAACCACTTCCTTGGAGCAAAGGTGGGCAGAGATTGAAAGATGCTGGGCTGTTGATGGCAGTTTGGCAAAGCTAAGCTGGGAGGGGCCGGGAGGGGCCGGGAGGGGCTGGGAGCATAATTTCAGCTCCTAGGACCGGCAATGGCTGGCTGTTGGTGGAGCTAAGCTGGGAGAAACAGGCAAGTCTGGTGTGGGACTATGGGCAGCTGATCTCGGAGCTGAGCTGGGAGCAAGGGCCATGGTCCTGGGAAAGGTGGTAGCATGCTTTTAAAATCACACATAACACATGTATAAACAAATAAGTATATAAATATAACCTCCAGAGTTCTTTTAGTGTGGTCTGGGTATATATTTTAGGGGTGACTACTTTGTATTGAATAACCATTTGGGGGAATAATTTGTGGGAAAGACTAATTCTCCCTCTTTTAGATATCATTGGTTGCCTGCAGTTCTTTGTCTAGGGGTGGGTCCTCAGGAGACTCCCCCAGTCCATGTATACTGACTATTGATGATCTCATCTCATTGTTCAGGTCTTAGTTAGGCAGCCCGGTTGTTGCCAACAGCTGTTTAGTTGGACAGAAGGCCCACTCAGGACTGGAGTGTTGTGGTTTGACTATGCTTGGACCATGGGAAGTGCTACTATTAGGAGGTATGGCCTTGTTGGAGGAAGTGTATCACTGTGGGTGTGGGCTTTGTGGTCCTATGCTCAAACTCTGCCCAGTTCAGAAGAGAACCTTTTCCTGGGTGTCTACAAAAGAGAGTCTCTTCTTGGCTGCCTTTGGATCTAGATGTAGAACTCTCAGCTCCTTCTGAAGCATCATGTCTGCTTACATGCCGCCATGCTTCCTGCCATGATGATAATGGACTAACTCTCTGAACTGTAAGCCAGCCCCAATTAAATGTTGTCCTTTATAAGAGTTACCTTGTCATGGTGTCTATTCACTGTAACGAAAACCTAACTAAGACAAGGAGGGAAGCTATGTCTGGTACTAGAAAGCTAGCCAGCTCTCTGGGGCTGGTGTGGGCATAGGTCTACTGACACTTTTCTAGACCAACATGATTTCTAATGATTCTAAAGCGTATCCAGGGACCCACAGATGACACTCATCTAAGAAGTCTCTCTTTTTTAAGAAATGTTTTAGAAATTTCATGTTTCTCCAGTGATTAAAATATTCACCCAGAGCTGTGGATTGCTCTGCCTGGGAAGATATCTGTGTTACTTTGCTTGAGCAGCCACAAAAGTATGGTATACCAAGTAGCTAAGCAACAGGACAACTTGGTTGTCTCACTTCTGGAGTGTTGATGTGTCTTCTGAATTCTTTTCCTGTGTGTGTGTGTGTGTGTGTGTGTGTGCACATGACATATGGAAGCTGGAGGTCTTCTTCAATCACACTTCAATACTGAGTGTCTTCTTCAATCGGTTTGCCATCTTAATTGTTGAGACAGTCTTGCTCACTGAACATGAAGCTCACTGCCTGGCTACACGAGCTGTGCAGCTCTTGCTGCTGCCTCCACAGGGCTGGAATTACAGGTGTGCGCTCCTCCACCTGAGTTTTAATGTGCGCTCTGGGGACCTGAACTCAACTCTTCACACTTATACAGCAAGCACTTTTCCGCCTCAGGGCCTCTCCCTCTGGGTGTTTCAGGCCATTTTCTCCTAGTGTCATCACATGGTCTTCCCTCCATAGCTATGTCTTAGTTTTTCTTTTCGTAAGTACACCGATCATCTTGTATTAGGACTGACCCTAATAAATTACATCATCTTAACTTCCTCTTTCAGGACACCATTCTGCAAGGTGGGGACTTCAGCACACACATAGCTTTGGGGAAAATTTACCAAATACTTTTTGCTCTTTGGGCCACTAACCGGTAGGAAGGATGCTGAAGAGGAAGGATGCTGAAGAGGAAGGATGCTGAAGAGGAAGGATGCTGAAGAGTCCCCGCCTTCTAGGGAGTATGACAGGACCACACAGCCAATGGTGTGACCCGCCTTTCCGTAGGGTGTTAAATTTAGGAAATTCTGCCTCTTTTCTTTGTGATACATATTTGGTCACAGTCACAACACTGATGACAGGGTTGGAAGCACCACTGCTTTGGCCTACCATTTCTGATGTATGTAGCCCTAGGTGAAGGCAGCTCCCTCCCTCTCCTTGTCAAGCCCACCCTAGTCTCACTTCCATTCAGTTCTGTGAATAAGATGGAGCAGCCTTTCAGTCCATCCTGAGGGTTTGGCTCAGCCCTAGATGCTGCCTTCGTGTGCTTGTGCTCGAGCTTCTGTTCTCTGACATCTCCCTCACTGCTGTGAGCCAATGCTACTCAACACCGTGGCAAACTACAGAACTAGTCTGCCTAGTGTCAGCAGTATCAGTGAAGAAAATCAGCTGTGTGACTTGTACTGAGCCAAGGCATTTGGTTGGCTGCCTTTATCCAAGCCACATACTGCAGTCTGACCCTTACACTTGGCTTTGAAGTATCGGATTAAAAACAAGATTCATTAACTTACTCATTCGTCGCTAAGCACCTAGTCTAGGCAGAGAATGAACAAATGTGTGTAGGACAAAACAAGGTATTTATCCTCACGGATCAACATAGAGGAAATAGTGAAATAATCACACAACACACAGGTGACTATGAAATATGACAACAGCTAAACAAGGCAGGTGTCCCTGGAGACACACTAAACCCATATATTAATGCTCTTCAAAGTGCTCTTTGCTTAGGCTATTGCTAAGGCCGTTTTTGGAAAAGAGCTTGGTGTACCCAGAAATATTCCTGTGTGATATGTTTATGGCACAAGTTAAGCATGTCCAGAAGTGTTCTTGTCTGCTGTCATTCCTTCTCCAACTGTGTGTGACCTTTGGCTGAGCATGTTCTTTAATGTGCATGTTAACTCAAGATGCATACTCATGAGCATGCTTGGGAATGAGCCTAGTCTGGTGGCTTTTCCTTATGAACATGCAGCAGCTCTGCAGTAAAATCCTCACACTCTCTCGGCTAGAGGAGGGTTATGCTTTGGGAATGACTCCTGTGATGTCATCTGCTACAAATAATAGATATTTCTTCACTTTCAGTTCTTGACGGTTCTTGTTTTGGTTTTGCACTTACCAAGATGTTAGCCCACTTTACTTGGCCACAGTAGGTGCTATGATGGGACAGTCAAGAAAGCAACAAGGAAGTAGGGTGTTCCCACTGAGGATGGGGCATTTGGACACTTACAGTAGGACAGAGAGGACATACTCTGCTGCACTCCCCTGCACACATACTTCTGATGCTTTCAGTGTGGAGACTCAATCCCTCACAAACAAAGCTGTGTTTGGAGAAAATAAAATGAAAGATATGAAGCAGGTATTCTTTAATGTGCTGCAGTAGAAAGGGACACTTGATTGGAGACTTCCCTCTCCTTTTTCCCATTACAGAAAGGGTCACCTACAAAATCATTATATACATCTCAAAGCCATTGCTAATGGGATTGCCCTAGTTGGCCCCCATTCTTTAGAATACATCTTGTGGGAACCAAAGTATGAAGTTCCTGACAGCACAGCAGGTTCTGCCATCTCATTGGTTTTGCAAGAATGGAAAATAAGAGCAGGCAACTGAAGTGAAAACTTAAGGGTTCTTTCGAAAATCGGTTGAATGGTGTTTTGCTGGGGCAAACATGTGAAGGAATGTTTCGCTGAAGCAGACACAGGAAAAAGGTTTTTCTGCTAAAGCAAGCACATGACACGTGTCTCTGCTGACATCACTCTGCCAATCAGTCTGAGTCCACAGAAGTGGCAAGAAACTGCAGCAGAGAAGTTTTTTGATGCTCTTCTTTTTCTGGAATCCCAACCAATGGAGCTCAAAAACACATGTAAGGTGGATCAATATATGCATTGTTAGCAAAGAATCCTCCATCACATGTCCTTCATGTGCTTGCTTTAGCAGACTAACAACAGGAGTTAATCAAAACTGCCTGTATTTTATTTAGCAGTGGAAGATAAAGAATGCACCTCTTATTTTTCTGGGGGTAATTATTCATCTGAAGGGACTACGCCTGTCCTAGTTACAGCTTCTATTGCTATGATGAGACACCACAACCAAGAGAAGGGTTGGGGAAGAAAGGGTTTATTTGGCATATATGTAGTTATCAGTTTTGAGCATCAAAGGAAGTCAGAACAGGATCCTGGAGGCAGGAGCTGATGCAGAGGCCATGGAGGGGTGCTGCTTACTGGCTTGCTCATCATGGCTTGCTCAGCCTGCTCTCTTATAGAACCACCAGTCCAGGGAGATGGTACCACCTACAATGGGCTGGGCCTCCTCCATCAGTTACTAATTAAGAAAATACTTTACAGCAGAGGTTCTCAACTGTAGGCTGAAACTTCTTTGGGGGTAGAATGACTCTTTCATAGAGGTTACCTAAAACCACCAGAAAACACAAAAATTTACATTATAATTCACAGCAGTAGCAAAGTTACAGTTATAAAGTAACAATGAAATACTTTTATGATTGGAGTCACCACAACATGAAGAACTTTTTAAAGGGTCACAGCATAAGGAAGGTTGGGAACAACTGCTCTACAGGGTTGCCTATAGCCCCGTCTTGTGGAGACATTTTTCTCAATCAACGTTTCCTTCACTCAGATGACTATAGCTTGTGCCAAGATGACAGAAATCTAGCCAGCACAATGCTCTTAGCCAGCTAGTCTCTGTGAACCTCACTAAGGACAAAAATCAGTGGTCTCAAGACACCTTCAACCCTGAAACCTTTATAGAGATCAAAGATGAATTTAGACGTGCTAGCCTCCTGTGGCTCTTGGCCCTGAGTTCATGCATTATGCATGACAGTGGCCAATCATCTCTCTATCTCCCATCTGAGTCCCCCACTGCTCAGGGACAGGTGAAAGGACTTAGGTCATGCTGAAACAGTCTTAAAACAAAGAACACTCATCAGGTGAAGGAAGTCTTTTCCTCGGCCAAAGCTCTGTGACTGCAATCTATGAGGACAAAGTCCCACAATGTGGGATACCACAGTCTATCCCCTCAGATGTGATAAAATAACCCCAACGAGCAGCCACAAAACCATCTGGAGCTACTCACCTCACTAGTCACCAGAGTTTGGCTCTGGTACATCTAGCCACTGACCCTGCCTCATCCCTAGGGAAAAGCTCAGGCTCAAAAGTCTCGGGAGGGTCTACTTGAAAGGACACTGCTGACGTTGATCTGGACAAAGCTCATGGGATGACGTTTTATTTCTGTGAACCATGACTCAAGGCTGTGGAGCCACTGGTGACTCTGTGAAGGAGCTTGCATGACATGTGCTGGAGCACGTGGAGACTCAGAGCGAGAGGTTAGGGAGTTAAATGGTTGACAGAAGGGATAACATGCCACACTGAATCATTCACAACCAGAACAAGACAGGCTCTCTTTGGAAATGGTTGTATTTCCTTAAGTAAAAACAAAACCTCTCCAACAGGAAGCACAACCTTAGAGTAGGCAGTCCCAGGGGCTTGCTCACGCCTCTCTCCATTCTCCTTTTAGGAGGCGTGGAGGAGAGTTGGGCTTAAGCCTGTGAATGACTTGCTGGACTGTGGAAATATTCCCAGAAAGGCCTATGACTCTATAAGGCCAAGAGCCTGAGTTTTCGTCAAGACAATAAAAAGGAATAGAAAGTTTTATGAATCAATATATCTCTTATTTAGCTTTACTTTCTAGACTTTGGAGAAAACAAACAAGATTCCCCCTAAGTTCGTGTAGGAAGCTATCTACAGATAACTGATATCATCCTCAAACACTCCCAGTAAGTATATATACAAACACACACAGACACACATCCACAGAAACACACAGACACACAGACACACACACAGAAAAACAGACACACACAGAGCATATGTGCACACATACAGAGAGAGAGAAAGAGAGAGAGAGAGAGAGAGAGAGAGAGAGAGAGAGAGAGAGAGAGAGAGAGGAGAGGAGAGGAGAGGAGAGGAGAGGAGAGGAGAGGAGAGGAGAGGAGAGGAGAGGAGAGGAGAGGAGAGGAGAGGAGAGGAGAGGAGAGGCTTTCTTAATAATTAGCTTTGTTGAGTACCAGTCTGCATGTCAAATGTTCAAAATTTTCACAGAACTTCAACTGGTCTTGTTGTGCTTGGATCTGAAATATTGTCCCAAAGTTCTTGTTGAGAACTTGAGTCTAATCCAGCACTGTTAGAGTTGGCCTTTGGGATGTAATAGATTGTAAGTTCTCTGACCCCACTGGCTTATGGGCCAACAGTGACAACAACAATGGCCTGTATGTTTTATGAGTATCTTGGCCAAACCTGGCCAACAATTCCAAAAGGGTTTCTTATATCTGGGGTTGGGGATTTTGTTAGATGGTCCTTAGCTCTTGCAGGGGTCATCATCTGCCTAAATATAATTTTTTTTATTTAAATTATATATGTATATCTGTATACTGATTTATGTATATTATAGCTATTTTAAGTAGATAGTTAACAGTCTGATTCCTTGCACCTTTTCCAGTGTATTTTACCCTTCTTCTTCTGTAACTATCTCCTTGCCCCTTCCTAGTGAGAGTCCTGTGTTTTCCATCAGATCACTTGTACTCTTCCACGTCCCGCTCCCCGTTGCTTCCCCTACTCCCTTCCCATCCCAGTAAAGGTCCCTTTTCACTTTCCTGGTTTTTGCAGTTACTCATGGATACATACTCACATCTGAAGATTTGAACCTAGGAGTCTCAGGTGAAAGAGGGCACATACATCTATCTTTTCTGGGTTTGGGTTACCTCACAAAATAGATCTTTTCTAGTTCCACTCATTCACCTGAAAATCATATGACTTTATTTTGATTTAGAGGTGAGTAGTATTCCCTAGTGTTTACATACCACAGTTTCATAGTCTACTCATCAGTGGAAGAAAATGTAGTTGTTGGCATTTCCTCAATATTGTGTATAAAGCAGCAACAAACATAACTGGGTAAGTATCTGTGGAAGAGATTGCCTAACACTTTGGGTACATGCCAAGGACTAGTCTAGATGGCCATATGGTAGATTTATTTTGAGTTTTTTGAGAACACTCCACACCAGTTTCCCTAGTGGCTGCACCAGTGTGTAGCTCCATCAACAGTGAGTGAAGTTTCCCGTCCCCCCGCCCCCAATCCTCTTTAGCATTGTTAGTTATTCCGTTGATCTTTGCTGGGATAAGAATCTCAACATTAATTTGATTTGTATTTCTCTAATTGCTATGAATGAGCATTGAGATATTTCTTACGCATTTTCCCCTTCTTTTGAGAACTCTCTGTTCAGGTCCCAGAACCATATTTGAATTGATTGTTTGGTTTTGGATTTGTTTTTTAAACTTTAAAAAATGTTTTTTTATATAGTCTATATATTAGTTCTCTGTCAGGTATATATAGCTGGCAAAGATTCTGTTCAATTCTATTGGCTTCCTCTTTACCTGATTGTTTCCTTAGATGTGTAGAAGCTTTTCAGTTTTATGAAGTTCCACTTGTCAGCTGTTGGTCTTAATCCTTAGGCAAACTGAGTACTATTTAGAAAGTCCATTTGTATACCTATGTCATGTAGAGTACTGCCTATGTTCTCCTCTGAGAGTTCCAGTGTTTCAAGTTTCACACTGGGTATCTTACCTGTTTAGAGGTAGATTCTTGTACAAGGTAATAGACACAGGTCTATCTTCATTCTTCTTCATGTGGACATTCAATTTTCCTAGCACCATTTGTTGAAGTTACGTTCTTTTCGCCAGCATGTTCTTGGCATACTTGTCAAATATTAAATAGCAAAGTTATGTGTACTCAAGTTTGGGTCTTAATTTTGTTCCATTGGTCCAAGTGTCCTTTTTGTGTGTGCTAGCACTATATTGATTTTATTACTACAGATCTATAACATACCTTGTGGAATGATAAAGTCTCCAGCATTGTTCTTAGTCAAGATTGTTTTGACTCCCAGGGGTCTTTTGTGGTTCCACATGAATTTTAGGGTAGATTTAATTTCTGTGAAAAATAAAAAAGGGATTTTTTGATTTGGATTGCATTGAATCTGTAAATAACTTTTGGTAAAATGGTCATTTTTCGATATTCTACCAATCCATGTGTATGGGACATCTTTCCATCTTCTAGGGTCTTTTCCTATCACCTTATTCAAGATTTAAAGGTCCAGTGTAGAGGTTCTTTACATTTTTGGTTAGGTTTATTCCTAATATTTCATTTTTTGAAGCTACTGTGAATGGGTGTGTGTCCACAATCTCTTTCTATGTATGTTTGTTATTGTATAGAAAAGCCATTGGTATGTGTAAGTTGCTTCTGTAAGCCTGTTCATAGTTGAGTTTGTTTACTGCTTCTAGAAGTTTCCTAGTGGAATTTTTTTAGTCTGACTTCTTTCCCTATTTGTATCCCTTTAATTTCTTTCTCTTTCCTTATTGCTGCAACCAGTGCTTTGAGCACAATATTGAAAAGACATTCTTGTCTCATTTCTGATTTTAGTCAGATTACTTCAAGTTTCTCTCCATTTAAAATACTGTTGGTCATAAGTTTCTCATATAAAGCTTTTGTTATGTTGAGGTGTATTCCTATAATACATTCTCTAGGATTTTTTTTTTTTATCATAAAGGCATGTTGGATTTTGTCAAAGACGTTTTTGGTGTCTATTGATCATGTGATTTTTTTCCTTTAAGCCATCTTGGTTATGGTGCATAATCTTAATGTCTGTTTGTATTCTGCTTTCAAGTATTTTATTGAGCATTTTAAAATCTATATTCATCATATATTCCCCTTCCCCTCCCCTCCCCTCCCCTTCCCCTCCCCTCCCCTCCCCTCCCCTTTCCCTCCCCTCCCCTTCTCCTTCCCCTCCCCTCTCCCTCTCCTCCTCTTCCCCTCCCCCTTCCCTCCCCTCCCCTTCCCCTCCCCTTCCCCTCCCCTCCCCTTCTCCTCCCCTCCCCTCACCTTCCCCTCCCCTCACCTTCCCCTCACCCTCCCCTCACTCTCCCCTCCCCTTCCCCTCCCCTCCCCTTCTCCTCACTCTCCCCTTACCCTCCCTTCCCCTTCCCCTCCCCTCCCCTCACCCTCCCCTCACCCTCCCCTCCCCTCCCCTTCCCCTCTCCTCCCCTTCTCCTCACCCTCTCCTCACCCTCCCCTCACCCTCCCCTCCCCTTCCCCTCCCCTCCCCTCACCCTCCCCTCCCCTTCCCCTCTCCTCCCCTGACCCTCCCCTCTCCTTCCCCTTCCTTTCCCTTTCCCCTTCCTTTCCCCTTCCCTTCCCCTCCCCTGACCCTCCCCTCCCTTCCCTTCCCCTCCCCTTCCCCTCCCCTCCTCTTCCCCTTTCCTCCCCCTCCCCTCCCCTTCCTCTCCTTTCCCCTCCCCCTTACTTTCCCCTCCCCTCCTTTTCCCCTTCCCCTCCCCTCCCCTCACCCTCCCCTCACTCTCCCCTCCCCTTCCCCTCTCCTCCCTTGACCCTCCCCTCTCCTTCCCCTTCCTTTCCCTTTCCCCTTCCTTTCCCCTTCCCTTCCCCTCCCCTGACCCTCCCCTCCCCTCCCTTCCCTTCCCCTCCCCTTCCTCTCCCCTTCTCTTCCCCTTTCCTCCCCCCTCCCCTCCCCTTCCTCTCCTTTCCCCTCCCCCTTACTTTCCCCTCCCCTCCTTTTCCCCTTCCCCTCCCCTCTGCTCCCCTCTCTTTCCCCTCCCCTCCCCTTCCTCTCCCTTCCCCTCCCATTCCTCTCCCCTCCCCTCCCCTCTCGTTCCCTTCCCCTCCCCTCCCTTTCCTCTCACTTCCCCTTCCTTTTCTTTTTTTCTTTTCTTTTCCTTTTTCAAGACAGGGTTTCTCTGTGTATGCCTGGCTGTCCCGAAACTTGCTCTGTAGACCAGGCTGGCCTCAAACTCAGAGATCTACCCACCTCTACCTTTTTTAGTGCTGAAATTTAAGGCCTGTGCCACCACTGACCACACTTTTTTTCTTTTTAAAAAATAGTTTAAGAATTATTGGCTCTAGCTTTCCTTTGAAAGTCTGGTAAAATCCTGCTGTGAATCCATCTGGCCTTAGCCTTTGTTGTTGTTGTTGTTTTGATTTTATTTTTATTTTTTCAAGACAGTTTTTCTGTGTAGCTGTGACTATCTTGGAACATCCTCTGTAAATCAGGCCACCCCTGAATTCAGAGATCTGACTGCCTCTGCCTCCCGAGTTCTAGAAGTTAAAGGTTTGTGTGACCATACCCATGCTCTACATTTAAAGAAAAAAATCCAGAAGGCTTTTTAGTACTATTTCAATCTCCTTGCTTATTGATGTATCACTTTTAAGTTTTGACCTGCTTGGTTTAATTTTGCCTGAATCTAGAAATTCTTCAATATCTTTTAGGTTTTCCACCTTCATGGAATATAGGTTTTTAAAGATGCCTTTATAATATTCTGAATTTCTTTGGTGCATGTTGTCATGATTACCTGTTAATTTAATTCTGCTAATTTGAGTCCTTTCTCTCTTTTGGTTGGTTGGGCCAGGGGTCTGTTAATCTTGTTTATCTTCTCAGAAGCCCAGCTCATAGATTTGTTGATTTTTTGTTTGGTTTTCTTTGTATCTGTTTCATTGTTTTCTGCTATGATTTTTATTATTTCTTGCCATCACCTGGGTTTGGATTTGATTTGTTGTTGTTTTCTCAACTTTTTGAATCGTATTATTAAGTTGTTTTTCTGTTTGTTCTGATTTTTTTTTAAAATCTAGGCACTTGGAGTTATACAGCTCCCTCCGAGAACTACTCTCACAGGACTAGTTTCAAAGGGTCTCAGAGGTTTTGTTGTACTGTGTTTCATTTTCATTTAGTCTCAGGAACCTTTTTATTTCTTTTTGATTTCTTCTTTGCTCCATCCATCATTAAGTAATGGGTTGTTTAATTGCTATGCTTTGTGCAATTACTAGAGAGTTGCAGCCAATTTTAACTCAACAACAATTTCTCCAACAAGGCCACAACTACTCCAATAAGGTCACAGCTCCTAAGAGTGCCACTTCCTGTGGGCCTATGGGGGCTATTTCCATTCAAACTACAACAGGGAGAAAAATTCTGAAGATGCATGTTAAGTCTAATTGATTCACAATGCCATTTAGCTCTGGTGTTTCATTTTTTGTCTAGATGAACTGTCTGTCTATTAAAGAGCTAAAATATCCTATTTTTAATGGGTTGGTGTTAAGCTGTGTCTTTAAATTCAGTAGTATAATTTTATGAAATTAGGTGCATCAGATACTGATGCATATGTATGTAAGACAGGAATGTCTTTTTGGTTAACTGTTACCTTTATTGAATGAAATGCCCTCAGGATGATATTTTCTAGCTATTCCATTTGCCTAAGAATTTCATGAAGTCATTGTTTTTGATAGCTGAGTAGTACTCCATTGTGTAAATATACCACATTTTTTGTATCCATTCCTCTGTTGAAGGACATCTGGGTTCTTTCCTGCTTCTGGCTATTATAAATAAGACTGCTATGAATATAGTAGAACATGTGGACACTATGCTGCTATGAGCATAGTGGAGCATTGTGAATCAAGTAGACTTATTACATGTTGGAGTATCTTCTGGGTATATGCCCAGGAGTGGTATAGTTGGGTCCTCAGGTAGTACTATGTCCATTTTTCTGAGGAACTGCCAAACTGATTTCCAGAGTGGTTTTACCAGCTTGCAATCCCACCAGCAATGTAGGAGTGTTCCTCTTTCTCCACATCCTCTCCAGCATTTGTTGTCCCCTGAGATTTTTATCTTGGCCAAGCCCAAAAGCTCAGAATACCCAAGATACAACTCACAGACTACATGAAGCTCAAGAAGAAGGAAGACTAAAGTATAGATACTTTGATCCTTATTGGAAGGTGGATCAAAATACCCATGGCTCACAGCCAACCAATAGACTGAGTATAGAGTCCCCAATGGAGCAGCTAGAAAAAGGACCGAAGGAGCTGAAGAGATTTGCAGCCCTGCAGGAGAAACAATAATATGTACTATCCAGTACCACCTAAAGTTCCCAGGAACTAAACCACCAACCAAAGAGTACACATGGAAAGACCCATGGCTCCAGCCGAAGATAGCCATTTCAGACATCAATGAGAGGAGAGGCCATTGGTCCTGTGAAGCTATGATTCCCCAGAAAGTGTGTGTGGGGGTTGGTGACCAGGGGGAGAGGGAGGGGATAGGGTTTTTTTTTTTGAGGGGTAATGAGGAAAGGGGAATAACATTTGAAATGTAAATAAAGCAAATATCTAATAATAATAAAAAAGAATGAAATGCCCTTTGTTTCTTTTGTAGTTTGAAGAGTATTTTGTCAGATATGAGGATAGGATTCCTGCTTGATTCCTGATTCCATTGATTGGAAATTTTTCTCTCTATCCTTTTACTCTAAGTGGGTGCCTATATTTAAAGCTGCATTTCTTGTAGACAACAGATAAGTGTATTTGTTTCTTGATACATTCAATCATTCTTTGTCATTTGAGTGGAGAATTCAGATCACTAACATTTAAATTTATTATTGAAATTTGTGTATTGTGGTCATTGTGTTGTTTTTGGTGTTGTGTTCCCAGTGATACTTTGTGTTTTGGTATTTATGGCTTTCTACTTCTTTCCACAGCTCATTTTTTTCTTCAGCATGAAATACTGCTTCTTATATTTTCTTTAGGTTTAGTTTGTTGAATATAAACTTTGCTTTTTATACTATTTAAATTGTGGGAAATTTTTCTTTCTCTTTTAATGTTGCCCAATAGCTTTGCTGGGTTATTACTTTATTTTTTTCTGTTAATAATGGCACTATTTTTCGATATATTCTTTATGTACATTTCAAATGACATCCCCTTTCCTGGATGCCCCTCCCTGAAAGTCCCATAAGCCCTCTTCCCTCCCCGTGTTCCCCAATCAACCCCTTCCCTTTTCCCTATCCTGGTATTCTCCTACACTGCTGCACTGAGCCTTTCCAGGACCAGGGGTCTTTTCTTCCTTCTTCTTGGGCATCATTTGATATGTGAATTGTTTCTTGGGTATTTGTCTTAGTCAGGGTTTCTATTCCTGCACAAACATCATGACCAAGAAGCAAGTTGGGGAGGAAAGGGTTTATTGAGCTTACACTTCCACGTTGCAGTTCATCACTAAAGGGAGTCAGGACTGGAACTCAAGCAGGTCAGGAAACAGGAGCTGATGCAGAGGCCACTGAGGGATGTTTCTTACTGGCTTGCTTCCCCTGGCTTGCTCAGCCTGCTCTCTTATAGAACCCAAGAATACCAGCCCAAAGGTGGTACCACCCACAAGGGGTCCTCCCCACTTGATCACTAATTGAGAAAATGTCCTGCAGCTAGATCTCATGGAGGCACTTCCCCAACTGAAGCTCCTTTCTTTGTGATAACTCCAGCCTGTGTCAAGTTGACACACAAAACTAGCCGATACAGTATTCCAAGTTTATGGGCTAATAACTGCTTGTCAGTGAGTGCATACCATGTGTGCTCTTTTGTGATTGGGTCACCTCACTCAGGATGACATTCTCCAATTCCACCCACTTGCCTAAGAATTTCATGAATTCATTGTTTTTAATAGCTGAGTAGTATTCCATAGTATAAATATACCACATTTTCTGTATCCATTCCTCCATTGAGGGATATCTGGGTTCTTTCTAGCTTCTGGCTATTATAAATAGGGCTACTATGAACATAGTAGAGCATGTGTCCTTATTACATGCTGGGGAATCCTCTGGGTATATGCAGAGGAGTGTTATAGCAGGGTCCTCCAGTAGTATCATGCCCAGTTTTCTGAGGAAATGCCAGACTGATTTCCAGAGTGTTAAAACCACTTGCAACCTCACCAGCAGTGGAGGAGTGTTCCTCTTTCTCCGCATCCTTGCCAGCACCTGTTTTCTCCTGAGTTTTTGATCTAAGCCATTCTGAATAGTGTAAGGTGAAATCTCAAGGGTGTTTTGATTTGTATTTTCCTGTTGACTAAGGATGATGAACATTTCTTTAGGTGCTTCTTAGCAATTCGAAATTCTTCAGGTGAAAATTCTTTGCTTAGCTCTGTACTCCATTAATAGGGTTATTTGGCTCCCTGGAGTCTAACTTCTTGAGTTCTTTGTATATCTTGGATATTAGCCCTCTGTTGGATGTAGGGTTGGTAAAGATCTTTTCCCAATTTGTTGGTTTCTATTTTGTCCATTTGACAATGTCCTTTGCCTTACAGAAACTTTGTAATTTTATGAGGTCCCATTTGTCAATTCTTGATCTTAGAGCATACGCTAGCAGGGTCCTCCAGTAGTATCATGCCCAGTTTTCTGAGGAAATGCCAGACTGATTTCCAGAGTGTTAAAACCACTTGCAACCTCACCAGCAGTGGAGGAGTGTTCCTCTTTCTCCGCATCCTTGCCAGCACCTGTTTTCTCCTGAGTTTTTGATCTAAGCCATTCTGAATAGTGTAAGGTGAAATCTCAAGGGTGTTTTGATTTGTATTTTCCTGTTGACTAAGGATGATGAACATTTCTTTAGGTGCTTCTTAGCAATTCGAAATTCTTCAGGTGAAAATTCTTTGCTTAGCTCTGTACTCCATTAATAGGGTTATTTGGCTCCCTGGAGTCTAACTTCTTGAGTTCTTTGTATATCTTGGATATTAGCCCTCTGTTGGATGTAGGGTTGGTAAAGATCTTTTCCCAATTTGTTGGTTTCTATTTTGTCCATTTGACAATGTCCTTTGCCTTACAGAAACTTTGTAATTTTATGAGGTCCCATTTGTCAATTCTTGATCTTAGAGCATACGCTATTGGTGTTCTGTTCAGGAAATTCTCCCCTGTGCCAATGTCCTCAAGGGTCTTCCCCAGTCTTTTCTATTAGTTTCAGTGTGTCTGGTTTTATGTGGAGGTCCTTTGTAGTGTCCAGCAACTACATTCTAAAGGCAGGTTCTATGGAAGGAGAAATGGGAACTGAACAGGGTGGCAAGAGAAAACACGTGGAGACAGACATGGCTTCTGGTTCAAGTCTTCACCTTTCATGCATCTCTCCCAAGTTAAAAAGGCAGCCCAAACCCCTCCCCTGAAGGCTGGAAACTGGTTCTGCTTGTTCTGCAGGAGGTGGGGGGTGAGGTTGCTGGCTGCTATTCTTTGAGAACAATGGGCTGGGGGAGGTCACAGTCCTTGATCCACTTGGACTTGAGCTTAGTACAAGGAGATAAGAATGGATCGACTTGCATTCTTCTGCATGCTGACTTCCAGTTGAACCAGCACCATTTGTTGAAAAGGCTATCTTTTTTCCACTGGGTTGTTGTAGCTCCTTTGTCAAAGATCAAGTGACCATGATTGTGTGGGTTCATTTCTGGGTCTTCAATTCTATTCCATTGATCTACCCTGTCACTGTACCAAAACCAAGCAGTTTTTAACACTATTGCTCTGTAGTACTCCTTGAGGTCCGGGATACTGATTCCCCCAGAAATTTGTTTTAGCTATCCTGGGTTTTCTGTTATTCCAGATGAATTTGAGAGTTACTCTTTCTAACCCTATGAAGAATTGAGTTGGGATTTTGATGGGGATTGCATTGAATCTTTATATTGCTTTTGTAAAGATGGCCATTTTTACTATATTAATCCTGCCAATCCAAGAGCATGGAATATTTTTCCATCTTCTGAGGTCTTCTTCAATTTCTGTCTTCAACGACTTGAAGTTTCTGTCATACAGATCTTTCACTTATTTGGTTAGAGTCACTCCAAGATACTTTATATTGTTTATGGCTATTGTGAAGGGTATCATTTCCCTAATTTCTTTCTCGGTCTGGTTATCCTTTGAGTATAAGAAGGCTACTGATTTGCTTGAATTAATTTTATATGCAGCCACTTTGCTGAAGTTGTTTATCAGCTGTAGGAGTTCTCTGGTGGAGTTTTTTGGGTCACTGAAGTATACTATCATATTATTTGCAAATAGTGATTATTTGACTTCTTCCTTTCCAATTTATATCCCTTTGACTTCCTTTTGTTGTCTAATTGCTCTAGCTAGAACTTCAAGAACTATATTAAATAAGTATATATAGAGAGGGCAGCCTTGTCTAATCCCTGATTTTAGTGAGATTTCTTCTAGTTTCTCTCAATTTAGTTTGATGTTGGCTACTGGTTTGTTGTATATTGCTTTTATTATGTTTAGGTATGGGTCTTGAATTCCTGTTCTTTCCAAGACCTTTAACATGAAAGGATGCTGAATTTTGTCAAATGCTTTTTCAGCATCTAATGAAATGTCCATGTGTTTTTTTTTCCTTTGAGTTTGTTTATTTAATCCAATGTAGTGGATTACATTGATAGATTTCCATATATTGAACCATCCCTACATCCCTAGGATGAAGCCTACTTGATCATGGTGAATGATCATTTTGATGTGTCCTTGGATTTGGTTGGGAAGAATTTTAATGAGTATCTTTGCATCAATATTCATAAGGGAAATTGGTCTAACGTTCTTTTTCTTTGTTGGATCTTTGTGTGGTTTTGGTATCAGCAAAATTGTGGCTTCATAGAACGAGGGTAGTGCTCCATCTGTTTCATTTTGTGGAATAGTTTGAAGAGTATTGGTGTTCAGTCTTCTTTGAAGGTCTGATAGAATTCTGCACTAAAACCATCTGGTCCTGCGCTTTTTTTTTGGTTAGGAGACTGTCAATGACCACTTCTATTTCTTTAGGGGTCATGGGACCATTTATATGGTCTGTCTAATCCTGATTAAAGTTTGGTAGTTGATATCTGTCTAGGAAGTTGTCCATTTCATCCAGATTTTCCCGTTGTGTTGAGTATAGGCTTTTGTAGTAGGATGTGATATTTTTTTGAATTTTCTCAGTTTCAGTTGTTATTTCTCCCTTTTAATTTCTGATTTTGTTAATTTGGATAGTGTCTCTGTGCCCTCTGGTTAGTCTGGCTAAAGGTTTATCTATCTTGTTGATTTTCTCAAAGAACCACCTTTACTCAATAGTGATCTGATAGGAGGCATGGAATTAGTTTTATCTTAAATCTGTTGAGGTCTGTTTTGAGACCAATTATATGGTCAATTTTGGAGAAGGTACCAGGAGGTGCTGAGAAGAAGGTATAGTCTTTTGATTAGGATGAAATGTTTTATAGATATCTATTTTGGTCCAAACTTCTGTTAGTTTCACTGTGTCTCTGTTTAGCTTGTGTTTCCCTGATCTGTCCATTGATAAGAGTGGGGTGTTTAAGTCACCTACAATTATTATGTGGGGTGCTATGGGTACTTTTGTAAAGTACCCTTTATGAGCATAGATGTTCAGAATTGAGAGTTCTTCCTGGTAAATTTTTCCTTTAATGAGTATAAAGTGTCCTTCTGTGTCTTTTTTGATGACTTTTAGTTGAAAGTCTAATTTATTGTCTATTACAATGACTACTCCAGCTTGTTTCCTGGGGCTACTTGCTTAGAAAATTGTTTTTCAGCCTTTCACTCTGAGGTAGTATTTGCCTTTGACACTGAGATCTCAGTGTATGCAGCAAAATGTTGGGTCTTGTTTACATATCCAGTCCATTAGTCTATGTCTTTTACTTATTTATTTATTTTTATTCGATTTGTTTTTTATTTACATTTCAAATGATTTCCCCTTTTCCTGGCTCCCCACTCCCTGAAAGTCCCATAAGCCCTCTTCCCTCCCCCTATTCCCCCATCTACCCCTTCCCTCTTCCCTGTTCTGATATTCCCCTATACTGCTGCACTAAGTCTTTCCAGAATCAGGGGCCACTCCTCTGTTCCTCTTGGACATCATTTAATATGTGGATTATGTCTTGTATATTCCACATTTCTAGGCAAATATCCACTTATCAGTGAGCACATACCATGATTGATCTTTTGAGACTGGGTTGCCTCACTTAGTATGATATTCTCCAGCTCCATCCATTTGTCTAAGAATTTCATGAATTCATTGTTTCTGATGGCTGAATAGTACTCCATTGTGTAAATATATAACATTTTTTTGTATCCATTCCTCTGCTGAGGGACACCTGGGTTCTTTTCAGCTTCTGGCTATTACAAACAGGGCTGCTATGAACATACAGGAACATGTATCCTTATTGCAAGCTGGAGAATCCTCTGGGTATATGCCCAGGAGTAGTATAGCAGGATCCTCTGGAAATGTCCTGCCCAGATTTCTGAGGAACCACCAGAATGATTTCTAAAGTGGTTGTATCATCTTGCAATCCCACCAGCAGAGGAGGAGTGTTCCTCTTTCTCCACATCCTCACCAACACCTGCTGTCTCCTGAGTTTTTAACCTTAACAATTCTGACTGGTGTGAGGTGAAATCTCAGGGTTGCTTTGATTTGCATTTCCCTAATGACTAATGATGTTAAACATGTCTTAAGGTGCTTTCAGCCCTCTGAAGTTCTTCATGTGAAAATTCTTTGTTTAGCTTCATACCCCATTTTTAAATAGGGTTATTTGGTTCTCTGGAGTCTAACTTCTTGAGTTCTTTGTATATATTAGATATTAGCCCTCTGTTGGATTTAGGGTTGGTGAAGATACTTTCCCAATCTATTGGTTGTCATTTTGTCCTTTTGACAGTGTCCTTTGCCTTATAGAAACTTTGTAATTTTATGAGGTCCCATTTGTCTATTCTTGATCTTAGAGCATAAGCTATTGGTGTTCTGTTCAGGAACTTTTCCTGTGTGCCCATGTCCTCAAGGGTTTTCCCCAATTTCTTTTCTATTAGTTTTAGTGTGTCAGGTTTTATGTGGAGGTCCTTGATCCACTTGGAGTTGAGCTTAGTACAAGAAGATAAGGATGGATCAATTCACATTCTTCTGCATGCTGACCTCCAATTGAACCGGCACCATTTGTTGAAAAGGCTATCTTTATTCCACTGGATGTTTTCAGCTCCTTTGTCTAAGATCAAGTGACAATAGGTGTGTGGGTTCATTTCTGGGTCTTCAATCCTATTCCATTGATCCGCTTGCCTGACATTGTACCAATACCATGCAGTTTTTATCACTATTGCTCTGTAGTAATGTTTGAGGTCTGGGATACTGATTCCCCCAGAAGTTCTTTTACTGTTGAGAATAATTATTTGAGAATTGCTCTTTCTAGCTCTATGAAGAACTGAGTAGGGATTTTGATGGGGATTGCATTGAATCTGTAGATTGCTTTTGGCAAGATGGCCATTTTAACTATATTAATCCTGCCAATCCACGAGCATGGAAATTTTTTCCATTTTCTGAGGTCTTCTTCAATTTCCTTCTTCAGAAAACTTCTTCTGAAGTTCCTGTCGTATAGGTCCCTCACATGTTTGGTTAAAGTCACCCCAAGATACTTTATGCTGTTTGTGGCTATTGTGAAAGGTGTCATTTCCCTAATTTCTTTCTCAGTCTGCTTATCCTTTGAATATATAAAGGCTACTGATTTGCTTGAGTTGATTTTGTAACCTGCTACTTTACTGAAGTTGTTTATCAGCTGTAGGAGTTCTCTGGTAGAGTTTTTTGGGTCACTTAAGTATACTATCATATCATCTGCAAATAGTGATAGTTTCACTTCTTCCTTTCCAATTTGTATCCCTTTGACCTTCTTATGTTGCCTAATTGATCTAGCTAGGACTTCAAGAACTATATTGAAAAGATATGGAGAGAGGGGGCAGCCTTATCTAGTCCTGATTTTAGTGGGATTGTTCAAGTTTCTCTCCATTTAGTTTGATGTTGGCTACCGGTTTGCTGTATATTGCTTTTACTATGTTTAGGTATGGGCCTTGAATTCCTGTTCTTTCCAAGACTTTTAGCATGAAAGGATGCTGAATTTTAATCAAATGCTTTCTCAGCATCTAATGAAATGGTCATGTGGTTTTTTTTCTTTGAGTATGTTTATGTAGTGGATAGCATTGATCGATTTCCATATATTGAACCTGCATCCTTGGGATGAAGCCTACTTGATCATGGTGGATGATCGTTTTGATGTGTTCTTGGATTCGGTGGGCAAGTATTTTATTGAGTATTTTTGCATCGATATTCATAAGGGATATTGGCCTGAAATTCTCTTTCTTTGTTGTATCTTTGTGTGGTTTTGGTATCAGCGTCATTGTGGCTTCATAGAATGAGTTGGGTAGTGTTCCTTCTGTCTCTATTTGGTGGAATAGTTTGAAGAGTATTGGTGCTAAGTCTTCTTTGAAGGTCTGATAGAATTCCGCACTAATACCATCTGGTCCTGTGCTTTTTTTGGTTGGAAGACTTTCTATGACCCCTTTTATTTCTTTAGGGGTTATGGGTCTGTTTAGATGATCTATTTGATCCTGATTTAATTTTGGTATTTGGTATCTGTCTAAGAAATTGTCCATTTCCTCCAGATTCTCCAGTTGTGTTGAGTACAAGCTTTTGTAGTAGGATCTGATAAGTTTTTGAATTTCCTCAGTTTCTGTTTTTATATCTCCCTTTTCATTTCTAATTTTACTAATTTGGATACTGTCTCTGTGCCCTTTGATTAGTCTGGCTAAGGGTTTATCTATCTTGTTGATTTTTTCAAAGAACCAGCTCCTGGTTTTGTTGATTCTTTGTATGGTTCTCTTAGTTTCTACTTGATTGATTTCAGCCCTAAGTTCGATGATTTCCTCTCTTCTTCTCTTCCTGGGTGAATTAGCTTTTTTTCCCCAGGGTTTTCAGTTGTTCCTTTAAGCTTCTAGTATATGCTGTCTCCAATTTCTTTTTGGAGGCACTCAAAGCTATGAGCTTTCCTCTTAGCACTGTTTTCATTGTGTCTCATAAATTTTGGTATGTTGTGCCTTCATTTTCTTTAAATTCTAAAAAGTCTTTGATTTCTTTCTTTATTTCTTCCTTGACTAAGGTATCATTGAGTAGAGTATTGTTCAGTTTCCATGTATATGTGGACTTTCTGTTGTTTTTGTTGTTATTAAAGACCACTTTTACTCCATAGTGATCTGATAAGAGGCATGGGATTATTTCGATCTTCTTATATTTGTTGAGGTCTGTCTTGTGACCAAGCATATGATCAATTTTGGAGAAGGTACCATGAGGTGCTGGGAAAAAGGTATATTCTTTTGCTTTGGGATGAAAAGTTTTATATATATATATATATATATATATATATCTGTTAAATCCAATTGGTCCAAAGCTTTAATTAGTTTCACTGTCTCGCTGTTTAGTTTCTGTTTTCCTGATTGGTTCATTGGGGAAAGTGCAGTGTTGAAGTCACCCACAATTATTGTGTTATGTGCAATGTTTGAGCTTTAATAAAGTTTCTTTTATGAATGAGGGTGCCCTTGCATTTGGAGCATAGATGTTCAGGATTGAGAGTTCTTTTTGGTGGATTTTTCCTTTGACCAGCAAGAAGTGTCCTTCTATTTCTCTTTTGATGACATTAGGTTGAAAGTCAATTTTATCTGATATTAGAGTGGCTACTGTGGCTTGTTTCCTGAGACCATTTGCTTGTAAATTGTCTTCCAGCCTTTTACTCTAAGGTAGTTTTTGTCTTTGACACTGAGGTGTGTTTCCTGTATGCAGCAAAATGTAGGGTCCTGTTTCCTTATCTAGTCTGTTAGTCTATGTCTTTTTATTGGGGAATTGAGTCCATTGATGTTAAGAGATATTAAGGAGTAGTGATTATTGCTTCCTATCATTTTTGATGTTAATTTTATACTTGTGTGGTTATCTTCTTTTTGATTTGATGAAAGAAGATTATTATCCTGCTTTTTCCAGGGTATAGTTTCCCTCCTTGTATTGGTGTTTTCCCCCTATTATCCAGTAGGGCTGGGTTTGTGGAAAGATATTGTGTAAATTTGGTTTTGTCATGGAATATCTTGGTTTCTCCATCTATAGTGATTGAGAGTTTCACTGGGTATAGTAGTCTTGGCTGGCATTTGTGTTCTCTTAGAGTCTGCATGAGCTCTGCCCAGGATCTTCTAGCTTTCATGGTCTCTGGTGAGAAGTCTGGTGTAATTCTGATAGGTCTTCCTTTATAAGTTACTTGCCCTTTTTCTCTTACTGCCCTTAGTATTCTTTCTTTGTTTAATACATTTGGGGTTTTGATTATTATGTGACAGGAGTTATTTCTATTCTGGTCCAGTCTGCTTGGAGTTCTGTAGGCTTCTTGTATATTCATGGGCATCTCTCTCTTTAGGTTAGGGAAGTTTTCTTCCAAAATTTTGTTGAAGATATTTGCTGGCCCTTTAAGTTGTAAATCTTCACTCTCATCAGTGCCTATAATCCTTAGGTTTGGCTTTCTCATTGTGTCCTGGATTTCCTGGATGTTTTGGGTTACAAGCTTTTTGCATTTTGCATTTTCTTTGACTGTTGAATCCATGGTTTCTATGGTATTTTTGGCATCTGAGATTCTTTCTTCTATCTCTTGTATTCTGTTGTTGATATTTGCATCAAGGCCCCTGATTTCTTCCCAAAGTTTTCTATCTCCAAAGTTGTCTCCCTTTGCGATTTCTTAGTTGTTTCTACTTCTGTTTTTAGATCCTGGATGTTTTTGCTCAGTTCCTTCACTTGTTTGTTTGTGTTTTCCTGTAATTCTTTGAGAGATTTTTGTGTTTCCTCTTTCATGACTTCTGCCTGTTGATCAAATTTCTCCTGTATTTTTTTTAAGTGATTTTTGCATTTCCTCCTTATTGGCTACTTACTATCTTTTGACCCACATTCTCCACATGAATTTCTTTAAGTGATTTTTGTGTTTCCCTTGTAAGGGCTTTTGATCATTTTTCTCATGAATTTCTTTAAGAGATTTCTTTATGTCATTCATGTGTTCCTCTAACAGCATCATGACCAGTGATTTTAAATCCAATTCCTTTTTTTCTGATGTATTGTATCCAGAACTTGCTGTTTTTGGAGAATTCGGTTCAGATGCTGCCATAATGCCTTGGATTCTGTTAGTAATGTTCCTACTATGTTTGCCTTTAGCCATCTAGTTCTCACTGGTGTTCCATGGTCTTATTGTCACTGGCTGGTGCTTCAGCCTCCTGTGGACCTGTAAGATTTCTGTGACACTGGATGCCTGGGTTTCCTCTGGCCCAGATTGTTGATGTGCCTTCCTCTTTTGTGCTGTTGGAACCCTGCTGAGTCTTGCCCCAAGCAATGTTATACTTGGGTTGTCTCAGTGAACTGGATGCTCCCCGACTGCTCTGTCGTGGTGCTGCTTTTCTATCCTGTCAAGCAGGGAAGATGGCTGCGGGGAGTCACTCCCTCTGCTGATCTCCACATAGGACACAGGCCCCACAGCAGGCTGGCTGGCTCAGGACCTGAACACAGACAGACTCCTGGCAATTTGTGTCCCCAGAGCTCTTAAACTCAGGATATTCAGTACCTGGTGCTGCTTTTCTGCCCCGGCAGGCGGGAAAGATGGTGGTGGGGCATCACTCTGGACTATCTCTTTTTATTGGGAGCCACTTTAAGCTGTATCATATGGCGCCATTGTTTCAATCATGAGGAGTACTGGAAGGAGGGCAGAGATTACTTCAGTTCGCAAAGAGTTTTCCTGGCATGCACAAAGCTCTGGAGTCCAGCCTTCAACATCACAACCAAGCCAGATATGGTGAGAGGTCAGGTTAGCTGAGGTCTAGATCCTGCCTGACAAACTGAGGGGCTCTATTGTTAGCACGGAGAGGCGGTCTTCAGTGAGACAAGACTGTGTGCAAAATTTAGGCGAGGAAGTGGCCTGGTCTTCAGGGCACTGGTGTGAGTCACCACCACACAATCAGTCTATGTCTTTTTATTGGGGAATTGAGTCCATTGATGTTAAGAGATATGAAGGAATAGTGATTGTTGCTTCCTGCTATTTTTGATGTAATATTTATGTTTGTGTGGTTATCTTCTTTTGGGTTTGTTGAAAGAAGATTAATTTCTTGCTTTTTCTAGTGTGTAGTTTCCCTCTTTTTGTTGGTGTTTTCCATTCATTATCCTTTGAAGGCCTGTATTTGTGGAAAGACACTGTGTAAATTTGTTTTTATCATGATATCTTGGTTTCTCCATTTATGGTAATTGAGATTTGCTGGATATAGCAATCTGGGTTGGCATTTGTGTTCCCTTAGGGTCTGTATGACATCTCTTCTGGCTTTCATAGTCTCTGGTAAGAAGTCTGGTGTAATTTTGATAGGTCTACCTTTATATGTTACTTGACCTTTTTCCATTACTGCTTTTAATATTCTTTCTTCATTTAGTATATTTGATGTTCTAATTATTATGTGACAGGAGGAATTTCTTTTCTGGTCAAATCTATATGGAGTTCTGTAGGCTTATTGTAGGGCTGGATTTGTGGATAGATATTGTGTAAATTTGGTTTTATCATGGAATATCTTGATTTCTCCATCTATGATGATTGAGAGTTTTGCTGGGTATAGTAGCCTGGGCTGGCATTTGTGTTCTCTTAGGGACTGTATGAGGTCTGCCCAGGATCTTCTAGCTTTCATTGTCTCTGGTGAGAAGTCTGGTGTAATTCTGATAGGTCTGCCTTTATAAGTTACTTGCCCTTTTTCCTTTACTGCTTTTAATATTCTTTCTTTGTTTCGTTAATTTTATGTTTTGATTATTATGTGCTGGGAGGGCTTTCTGTTCTCGTCCAGTCTGTTTGGAGTTCTGGAAGCTTCTTGTATGTTCATGGGCATCTCTTTCTGTAGGTTAGGGAAGTTTTCTTCTACAATTTTGTTAAAGATACTTACTGGGACTTTAAGATGTAAATCTTCACTCTCATCTATACCTATAATCCTTAAGTTTGATCTTCTTATTGTGTCCTGGAGTTCCTGGATATTTTGGGTTACCAGCTTTATGCATTTTGCATTTTATTTGACTGTTGAGTCAATGTTTTCTATGGTATCCTCAGCACCTGAGGTTCTTTCTTCTATCTCTTGTATTCTGTTGTTGATGCTTGTATCTATGACTTCTGGATTCTTTCCAAGGTTTTCTATCTCCAGAGATGCCTCTGTTTGTGATTTCTTCATTGTTTCTACTTCCACCTTTAGATCCTGGATGGTTTTGTTCAGTTCATTCACTTGATTGCTTGTGTTTTCCTGTAATTCTTTAAGGGATTTTTGCGTTTCCTCTTTAAGGGCTTTTACCTTTTGATCCATATTCTCTTGTATTTCTTTAAGGGATTTTTCTGCTTCCTCTTTAATGGCTTCTACCTGTTGACCCATGTTCTCCTGTATTTCTTTAAGGTAGTTATTTAAGTTTTTCTTGAATCCCTCTATCAGAATCATGAGATACGATTTTAAATCCAACTCTTGCTTTTCTGGTGTGTTGGGGTATCCAGGACATGCTGTAGTGGGAGAACTGGATTCTGAAGTTGCCATGTGACCTTGGTTTCTGTTGGAAGGGTTCTTGTGCTTGCCTTTCACCATCTGGTTATGTCTGATGCTTATTGGTATTGTTGTCTCTGGCTGGACTTTCTTCCTCCTGTGGGCCTGTAAGCCTGTGTCCTTACTCCTCTGAGTTCAAAAGTGAAAGCCTCTATCATCTTCTTAAAGCACTTTATCTGTGAGACATTCCTTTGTCTTTTCTAGTTTGGCTATTTTCTTTTGTTTGTTTTATTTTGTTTTTCAGCTCATTTTTACTTTTGTTTTTCATCTATTCAATGTTTCCATTTCTCTTCTTTAAAAGAAATTATTGAATTTTACTTTTAAGTCCTTGATTGTCTTTGTAATTTTTATCAGCCATATGCTTATATTTTCTTGGTTCTCACTCATATACTTATTCTTCTTAAACTCTTCCTCCTGGATTTTATTGATCTGTTTCTTTGTGTCTTCTTCAAACTTCTTAAATTCTTGAATAAAGTATATAGTTTTCCTTTGAAATTCTGTGCCCTGGGGTTCATCTAGGTAGTTCTCATTGGCAAACACTTGTATAGGACTGGGAGGTTTTGTAGTGAGATGCTAGTTTGGTCTTTCATGTTGTTTGCATGGTTTGTGGTAAGATCTGGGTATGCTAGTCCTGTTTCTGATGTGGGCTAAGCAGAATGGGACAGAAGAGAATATGTGTAGGCAGCTTGGGCCTCGAAGTTGGAAATGTCTTAGGAGGAATAAATCCAGATGGACAGAAGGACTGGGAATAAAGACAGATATGCTAGCTGTGCATTCTGGCCCAAGCCTGAAGTGTGGAGGTTGATCTGACTGGGTGCAGAGCTTGGATGTGGTATAGGAAGAGCTTGTGAATTGGGGACAGGCAGGTCATAGAGGAAGCCTAGAGATTGGTTGTGGCACAGACAAAGGTGTCCAGTCTAAGCTGGGACATTGGATGTGGGACCTGGGCTAGACCTGGCAGGTTGGAAGATGAGCATCGACGGGAGAACCAGTGCATTGTCATTCTTGTTATTTTGACTTGAGCAGTATAGTGGGGTGCCCTGGGTTGAGGATTCCTCAGACAGCCTTCCCATGGAGAAACATAACAGAGCTTCTGAGGACAAGACCTTGGGTGTGAATGTGTAGAGGTTTCTGCCCATCATTGTGTTCCAGAACAACTCCACCCAGACCCCAACACATGTTGTGGGCCAGGCAAAGAATGTGGATGAATCAGAGGAGCCTTGAGGGTGTAAGCAGGCCCATGGAGTCTTTTCCCAGTGGTCCTGGTTAGTCTCCATCAACAATGCAGTTTCCTATGGCCACCCACCTCCTTTTTTTCATTCTTTAAACAAAAACAAACATTATATAAAATACAAAAATTCACTGTAATTCTACAATGTACATATTATACTTCAAATGTCCCTATTATCTTTCTTATCATCCTCCCACACCTCCCTTTCCCTATTCCACACCCTGATAATCCCTTTACTTTCATGCCTTCTGCCCCAGGGTCAATTCCACGAGCGATATCTGTCTTTGTGAGTATGGCTTATGTGCTTAATGCAATGATCTCCAATTCTATCCATTTCCCTACAGCAGATATATTCTAATTCTTTATGGCTATGACTCCCTTGTCTATACAGGCCACAATTTCTTTATCTATTTATTTGTTGGTGGTACCCAGGCTGATTCCATGACCTGACTACTAGGAACAGTCTCAACATGGCATGAACGTATCTCTTTAGTAAGTTGACTTAAATTGTTTGGGGGTAAATATCCAGAAGTGGCATACCTGTGTTATACAAAACTTCAATCCTTAGATTTTTCTGAGGAACTTCCATATTGATTTCCAAGCTGAATAGACTAATTTATGTTCACCTCAACAGTATGTAAGACTGCCTCTTGTCTTGTGTCTTTATCAGTATTTATTGGGCTTTACTTTCTTGATGATAGCCATTCTGATTAGGGTTAGATGGGATCTCACTGTCGTTTTGATTGGCATTTCCATGATCACTGATGATAGTGAGCATTTTAATGTATTCAGTGGCTATTTGGATTTCTCTATTTAACAATTGTTCTGTTAATTTCCTTAGCTCTTTTTGTTCAGTTGCTTACTTTTCTATGTTTTCTTACATCTTTTTCTCTGCAGATGATGCCTACTTTGTTAGAGATGGCCTGCCATGAACAATAATTTGCTTCTCATATTTAACCCTTCAGCCCCAACATGCCTACCTGTTGCTTCCATGTGGAGAATTACATTCTTTCCTTCCTGGGTTACCCTTCTCATCTTCCTATCTATTCATGATTCATTGTTTCATGTCTGGTCTTCTGGCTGGTCTCAAGTCCACAGTGGTCAAAACTCTACATTGCCAATGATTTTTATCCATAGTGTGTAGTAGAAACTCATTTCCATGTTAAAAGAACAGGTGACCAAATGAATGACCAGCAGTAAAGAATAGCTTGACTGTAACTTTGTGAATGGCGTTCAGTGATCCTGGAATGAAGGGAAGCAAGCATCGTGCTTTGGGTCACCTGTTGACATTGTTTTCCAATAACGAAGAACACCAAATGAGAAGTGTTATTGAGTGACAGGCTCCCATAAACTAAGGGGAACTCTTCAGAGAAATATTGTGAAGTAGCATAGCTTTCCTCAGGCTTTTCTGCAGCTTTAATCTTCTCTAGCACTTAAAATTTCTCCTTACGCTTTCAAAGATGATCGAACACCATGGTAAACAAAGAAACAAGCAAGAGCCCTCTAGTTTCCTTTGAAAGACTATTCCTAAGTCTGTGATGGAGTCATTGCTCTATCAGGTCCATGATTTACACATGGTACTTTGGTCTTCTCAAGGAATTGGTCAGTGGGGTCTATGAGATGCTTGCTAACACTGTAGGGAATATGCATGAAAATTATTGCATAGTTAGCTCAAAGAACAGAATTATTCTTGATGACAAGCCAAGTGACTGTCTTTTATTGCCTCGTCTTCCTTCAAGCCTCCACTGTGCATGATGTTTAGGGCTTATTTTTATCCACCACAAGATTGTGAGTTCCATACTTGATTTTTTTCAAATGTATCCTCAACTCCTACACAGCCCTTGGCGTTAATGAACAAAAGAACGAACCAAAGCTCCAAAGCACAACTTCAGTGAACACAGGGTCCAGATTTCTGTGAGAGGGAAACTCTGATTTAGGCAGTGGCAGGACAGCTAAAAGGGTAAGAGATGTGGTGTACAGTCCACATGAATGTACAGTAACTCCCTCAGTCCAAGGTCACATACATCAGTCTTTCTTCTATTAGCCTCAGAATGAGGTCAGCCTCATTCTGCCTGAACTTGTCCTTCTAATGGTTGAGAAAAACAGTCAGCTTTGGATTGGTGAGGTTTGGTAGCTATTATTATACTTTGGATTTAAAATGGAGCCTTTGCTCAGTACTTCCTTGCTGTCTCCATTCTTAAAGCTTGCATCATGCTGGGGGAGGCACCTAGCCCAGAATACAGCTGGTATGTCGGGTCAGCAGACGAGGCACTGTGCTAGACTCTGGAATATTACACTGAGTCAGATAGAATTTCTGGCCACACGGATCTTATATTTTACCATTTTGTAAGCCAGATGACTTTGTTTAGGTCAAATAAGCATGGAAAAAATGCAAGAGTCCTCTTATAATGGTAAGAGCCAAAAACAAAATCAACGACATGATAATGTCCCGTGAACTCGAAGTGAAAATCTAGTGTGATGTGGCAATAGGGAAAGGCTGTGTAATATCAGTCTGTATTGATAGAAATAGGTACTTCCAGTTATACTTAGGGATGGTCAGTCTGCAGCTAGAGTATTGCGTTTCCTTCTGGGCACCACATTTACCACATTTATCTGATTTAAGGGGATAAATCAGAGTGTGTCCAGAGAGGGTTGGTCAGGAGAGCAAAGGGTCTGTTAGCCATGATACAGGGGACTGAAGGACCTGGTGATGTTTAGTCTGGGAAATAAAGACTTAGATTGGAGACACATAGCTATTTTCAAAGACGTGTAATATGGACAAGAGTGTGAGTCACCTTGTGCATTGCCCAGAGAGCACTCTTGCAACAGCAGCTGAATGAATGGGTGGAGATGTTGGGGAGGATCTTTAGTTCAAAATGAGCAGAAACTCACTTGATATTCACCATCCAACAGTGGACTGGAAATGATCCTTTTACTAGGACTTCAGATCCTTTCATCCCCTTTGCCTCCACTCCCTGAGGCAAAAATTTGGAGATTTCTTTTTCTTAACTGTAATAGAATGAAACTGTAGAGTCTCCTTCTGTCCATGTAAGTGAGAGGTAATACTGACAAACAGTTTACGGAACTGACACTTAGACCAGCCGCCAAAGGATGCTCCCGTAAGACACGTGCAGAAACAAACCTTAGACAACGAAGTGGAAGAGGCTGGTCTGGGCTTCTGCTTCTCTACTCCACTGCTGTGATCTCTCTGCCTCACAGGCCTCTCCATCACTAAAATACACATCCATTCAAAAAGGCAGCATGTGCAGTGTGCTGAAGGAGGAGGGTATTTTCCAGTAAATGAGGTGGAGTAGAAGCCAGCACGTGGCTTCTTGTGTGTGGTGAAGACAATGGGAACCTGGCAGCACTTGGCTTGTCATGACACTGAGTGAACTCTCCATAGTGTCTTTGAGAAAAGAAAATAATTCTCAGCTTCATCCCATGCTTCCTATGGATGGCAGGTCGGTTTTTGTTGTTTTTAACTTTCTTATTTCACCAGGGTTCGATTATTCCGTTTTAATCACATCTTTGTTACTGTAAGTAGGACTAAGCTTTACACAATGAATAAAGTAACTGAAAAGCTTCTTCCACTTAAAAAAAAAAAGGAAAAATACTTTTGTGACTCACCCAATATAAACCACAACCCAATAAAGCCACGATTAAAGTGGATATAGACTAAATCTCTCAGTGAATGGAGTTTCGCTTTCTGTTTTCTCGAGTCATCCCAGTCCTTTGATGCATGCTGGGGCCTCTTGCTCACCACCTTCTGTTCTTACTTGACTCTTTTCTGCCATGAATGCCATGCCTGCCATTGCTTGGCTCAAGCTTGCCTAGCAGAAGATGGAGGGAAAGGCTTCCCGGAACACGTGGAGCAAAGTCAGGAAAATGACCCAAGTGAAGGTAAACCAAGAAGAAGAGAAAGAGGAAGAGGAAGAAGAAAGAGGAGGAGGAGGAAAGAGGAGGAGGAGAAGGAGGAGGAGGAGGAGAAGGAGGAGGAGGAGAAGGAGGAGGAGGAGAAGGAGGAGAGGAAGAAGAGAAGGAGGAGAGGAAGAGGAGGAGGGAGAGGGAGAGGGAGAGGGAGAAGAAGAGGGAGAGGGAGAAGAAGAAGAAGAAGAAGAAGAAGAAGAAGAAGAAGAAGAAGAAGAAGAAGAAGAAGAAGAAGAAGATAATGATTTGTGGCAAGTTCATGGCCCTTGCAGCTGGATGCTTTCCTGTGCTGGCTGACTTCATGGCTTCTGGGCTAAGTGATCAACACTGACTGGGAGAGACTTTTACCCACATTTTTGTTGTCTGGCTCTTGCTCTTCATATACTCACTTAGTAAAAATTCAAACAACAGCAGCAAAAAAAAAAAAAAAAAAAAAAAAAAAAAAAAAAAAAAAGGAAAAGAAAAAGAAAAGGAAACGCCAGGCGTTTCTCTGAAACAACGTATTTTAAGAGAAATGTGTATTTACCACCTGAGGCTTATAGTCCATGGCACCATTTACCTGAATGTAAACTCTAGAGACTCTCAGAGTGATGGTAATATATGACTTCTGGCATACACAGGCAGGATTTACTTTGATTCTAATGCTCAGAGAAACTATTTACACAGAGTACTCACCCCATCTGGTCCGATAAACTTTGGGTGGTTTTAATTCTTTGCAATATTTTTCCCCAGCAAATCTCTTCCTAGGGCAGTCATTTTTATTGTGTCCATGATCTTTTTACCCAAAATAGTGATATTTTTTATGTAATGGATCAAAGAAAGATTGTGATTATAGCAGGGACTATTATGAAATCAGAAAGGAGCCAACTAGAGAGAGAAGGAATACCGAAGGCTATTTTTAAATGGCATTCTTCAAATATGACCGACTGTAAATAAACTGTATGTTGTCCTTTGAGGGCAAGATCCTGAAGTGGAAACACCACATATGGCCATCAGGAGGTCTGGCACACCACGTCCGTGTGTTTCAAGTGACTCTAGATATGGTTTGGCTATGGAATTCTTCAGCTTGAGGCTGCGGAAGACAGTTTTTTTCAGAGTCCTAGAAGCTACTTTCTTTAGACATGGAACGGTGGCATTTTTTCATTTCTATAGCCATCACTGATGTCTGTAGCAAGAGTTTTGCAAACTGTCCTGGGTTGAGTACAAATAATCCCTCTGGGAAGTTGTGGGATGGACCTAAAGTCCTCTGGAAAGGGTGACTTTTCATCTCCCATTATCAAGAAGATGAACTGTAGAGAGAAAAACGTGTTCAGAATCATGTAAAGATGGAAAGCCTGTACTTTGTTTCCATGGTGACAGTCTTTTTGTGATCAAGTCTTTTTTTCTCTCCAAGTAGGGCCATTCTTAGTGCTATGTGGTAGGTTCTGCTTTTCTTTCACCTGCCCCACACTATTCCTTACAATTCCCTCTACCTCCCATTCCCCTGGTGTGCTATTGGTCAGACAGGCTCCCTTCTGACTTCTACATTTCCAGGACAAAAGCTGACCTCTGAGGACATGGGCCAGATTTAAGATTAGATCTCCAGGACTGCTACATAAGTCTAACTTAGACTCTCAGAACCAAAAAACCTGAATCTCATCAAAGTTCTTAGATGAGAACTGAGGACCGGACCACTGAGAGACCAGGCACGGTCCCAGTCCTAGCTGTTCAGAGTATGTGCCATAGAACATACCCTGGCATTCTTGGAAGTGTTTCGACTGTAGAAGCTCAGCTCCCAGCCCCCAATTACCATATTGGACCTCTGGGTGCTTCTGGTGAGCATAAAATCTGGAAAAGTATATCTTAGAGAACTGGAAGCAAGGCCAAGAGTCAGGCTAGTTAGAAGAAATTAGCTGACAATAGTGTTGAGAATGAGAGCAGGACAGTAGCAAGCAAGGAAAGACATGAGAGGGGACCGGGGCGATTACTGCCAACACCAGGGATGTCTGAGGCTGTCTTCATGTGCCATGAGTTTGTGGCTATGTGGTATGTAGGTATATCCTGACTGTAAAAATGGCTTGAATCCTCCAGTCAGCCTTCTAAGAGACTGGGGCCCATCTTTCTCTTCTATCTGCCCCAGACCTGCCATGGCACCTCATAGCTCACTGACACATAGTCATTCTTTGTTGAACAGAATAGTTTCCTAGGGCCCTCACTAGTCATATATTTTGAGTTTCTTGTCATAGACAATCACCTTTGATTATGCATCTCCCCCAGGAATCTCCCTGTGAAATAACAATGCTTGTGTGTTTTCTCCAGCACAGGGCAAAGTGAAGCAAGACACCCTGCTGGGTCAGAGCTGATCCAGCACCATATCACTTGAGAGCTCGGGCAGTGCCCCAAAAGCACTCATGACAATTGACCTGCTAATGCACAATTTCTGCAAAAAGGCTAATAAACCTGCTAGCTCCCATGATGCCCAAAAAGTCAGTGCTTAGATGTCAAATTCAGAGCTGAACTTTGTACAGAATGGGGAGCCACCTCAAGGCTTCGGGAGCAGGCTCCACACACAGCAGCCTCCAACTGGCAAGAGTTAATGCTAAGGTGCAGCTGCAGGAATGTGAAGCTGGAGAGCCAGCTCGGGGAATTGCTATTGCAATCAGAGGACAGCCCAAGTCAGAGCTCCAAAGCCCTTTGAAGGGATGCCAGCTGGGACACATGTTTCCAATTATCATATGCAATCTCGAGGCAGTGTGTGAGCTGCACTTTCATTATGTTAAAGTGAAAGGAGTGGTGGGGAGGGGTGAAGAGAAGGGCGAGAGGCCGAGAGGCTGGAGACCACTCTCTGCTGTGGCACCAAATGTGCCCAGGCGCAGAGTGAGCCTCCGACACAGGTCTGTCCTGGAGGTGTGTGGCACCTACTCTGAGAACCTTTGCTTTCCTTTCTCGTTCTGAGGACAGAGCCAGCTGACACCGCTATAGGAGGCCCAGTCTCCAGGAAACTTGACCATCTCTTTGGTATTTGCTCTGGCCACAGATAGGAGTCTATGGAAACCATACAAAGATGTCCACTGTTGTGTCCAACCACAGGATTTCAGGTTATTTCCTAAGTTTTTCGGAAGTTTGTATTTCCATGAGGAGATGGTTTCTCTGCCTGATGTAACGCAGAAGGAGGTGCAAGCACAGACAGTTCTTCCTTCTCTCCGTTGGGCTTTGCTTCCTTTTTGCATTCTGAACTAAGCCCTAACCTAGGAGATTATTGCCTTCAACTGTGTTTTCCAAACAAAGTTCAAGAGATTTCCCCTGAGGAGTTCTCCCAGACTTCCCTCTTCCACACCATTGCCTCTTAGGACTGTTGCTCATAATTGGAAATGGCTATTTGGCTGATCCGAGTGCTGTTCTGTCTTTTTAAGTCAGTGTGCAGCGACTTGTGTATTATATACAATAATCAATGCTGGACTAAGCAGTTTGTAAGACAACAGAGTTTCCATGTAAGAGAAGTGACATTCAGAGAGACAAGGAGCCTGGCAGCGCCGTTCAGTGCTGATTGTCTAGCAGTAAAGCCAGGCTTGGGTTCTGATGGTTCTGTCACAATCCTCATAACATCTCCCTCTGAAAGCCAATCAGTTGTCTCCCACGCTGTGCACCTAGGAAATGCCACTCAGAGTATCATTCCACTTACTGCTGACCGAGGGAGCATGGAGGGGAGAGGAGCCTGGGGGGGACTAGTGGCTGTGAAGAATAAGACAAGAGCTGAGTAAGCACTGCTTTACCTGCCCCGAGACACTTCTGAAGCCCGTGCTTGCCTGCTGCCTGCCAGACTGGGTCCAGGAATGGAAGAGACGGAGATGGAATACATCACTGACACCAGGAAGCAGCCCTGGGTTGGGGGAGTCTCCTCAGGCTACTGCTGTGGTTAGTTAAGTCTGGCCAACTTTAGCTTCGTGACCCCGCTGTGAGCCTCCTATGAAGACCAGAAGAACTCTGGGGAGGCCAGAGCTCTTTAGTACAAATCCAACTGAAACTCAGCAAAACACACTCCACGTGCTTGACACGTGGAACCTCTCAGAGCCAGTGGTTGATAAATGTGCCAACCTTGAGGAGTAAACATTCCAGAGAAGGCTGCATGCAAGCCTTTCTGGCTTCATCAGATGGCTATATTAGCTTCAAATCTGGAGGTTAGCTCATAGCTAATCCATACAAGGTGTTGAGTCCTGTGCCAGGCATACAGTGAGCAGGCTCTCGGTAAGTGCTAATAGACACTATTAGTAACACTCACTATTTCAAGTCAGTGGGAACGGAACATATAGTTATAACAATGGCAGCTGATGAACTTACGTGCCTCATGGAAAACCATTCCACCACATTCTAAGAGCCTTGAAATGTTTAGCTGAAGCTGACTCTAGTTTTCAAAACTATAATTTGTTACATATTTTTTAAATGCTAGGTAAACATACATACATATATTATATATAATCTTAGCTATTTCTAGACTTTCTGAGAACAGCATTATAATTAATTATCCCTACTTTACAGTTGCAGAACTTAACTCATAGACAGTTCCTAAGAACCATGTTTAAAGGCCTGCAAGATGGCTCAGCTGTGCAAATCTGGCAACCTTAGTTCACTTCCTTTGAGAATCCTCTCCGTGAAGTTGTCTCCTGCCCTCCATGCATGTTTCACAGCACATATGCTAATATACAACACACACACACACACACACACACACGTGCACACACACACACACACACACACACACACACACACACACACACCAGTTGAGACAAGAACTGGCTCTTCATCACTACTCTGACACTTCTGAACCTGAGATGATCTCTCAGAGGCCAGATTCAAGTGGATTTTGCTCCTACCCTCCTGAGCCTAGCTGTATACAGCCATAGTCTATGATCTCTATGAGCTCAGCTGTATACAACCATAGTCTATGATCTCTATGAGCCCAGCTGTATACAACCATAGTCTATGATCTCTATGAGCAAAGGGCTTCTGTCTCTACGCCGTCTGTATACCCTGCAGTATCCAGTGATTCCTAGCAAGTCAGCACGGGCTTGCTCACAGCTAAGTCTTCTGACCCTTGCCTGGGACTTAACCGGCTTCGTGGCTTTACTCTGTGTCCACAGCCCTGTGATTATTTTCACTTCCCAGCTGCCAGGCTTAAGAGAAGCTGAGCCTTGCCAGAGTTCTCAGATAGGACGGAGGGAGCAAGACCCAGGACTTGGCTCTGCTGCTGTCTTCCCAGAACTTGTCCCAGAACTGGGGACTGCTTCCTCTCTACCATGCATAACCGATGACTCTGACTCTGTGTGGCCCAGTGCCTCCCATTGTTCTGTAGGAAGATTACAAGGTCAATGCTGAGGGTAGCCCCTGAATCCCAGACAAGCTGTGCTTCCCCATGGTTCTGCCTGTCTTGCCTATTTCTTTCTCTCCAGAATACAGGCAGGCATCCCAGATGGGGCAGAGCCTGCCTTCTGTCCTGTACTCCCCCCATAGTGCTTAAACTTTGGGATCACTCCTGGGGTCCACAGTAGCCAGTCTAGCTATTTGGTGGTGCCAAAACCCTGCGTCTAACTCTGCCTTCGGTTAGGAGTGGCCCTGGGAGATGCTGGCGGTCCAACTGGAGGTGGGAAGTCCAAGGGACAAATTGGGACTCTAACCCAGAATCAGATCACCTAGTGCTGTCTGCTCCTGGAACTAGGAAGCAGAGAAATGGATCCTGGAGGGAGGTTGGACTGGGCTAGCAGGGAGGAGGACGGTGGGTTTGTGTTAGTTTTCTGTGGTGGGTTGGAGGATACCTTCAGAAGGAGGAAGCTGCTGAAGAGAAGTGGGAAACAGGTGGGAAGTCTTAGGAAGACACGGAGGGAAGAGCATGGGGTGGGTCACTGCTTCTCTCTGAACACAGTGGGAGAGCAGAAGCTGGCTTTTCCTCATGCTCAAATGGTTGGGACCCTGGCTAAGCAGTCAACTTTAGGGGAAAGCCACCATAGGTCTGCTGGTTGGTGCTGGCCTCCACATAGGAGAGAGTTCAAGCTGCAGAAGGCTGGCTTTGGACAGCTTACACGCTCTTCAGCCAAACTGAGAGCCTTTCATGCTGTGTGAAAACATTAGCTTCCACACCGTGACTCTAGGGACTACCTAAAGCACTGTTTCCCTTTGGGGGAGCAGTGGGGGGCGTTGGGCAGGAGGCTTGTTTCGACCAGTAACTATAGAACTTCTTTTGTGGAGATGGGGTGTCCTCAACCAGTCTCCATTAGAGATCCGGATGTTGAGTCAGCTCTGTAAGCAGGCCAAGGAGAGCCAATGACATTTTTTCAGATATTCCCAGAGCCTGGCAGCACTGGGCACATCCTCTCCGGGAATGGCTTTAGTGGTATGACCACTCTGAGGCACCACTGCTCTGCCTAGATGCTTCCAGAATGCTCTCCCTCACCATTACTCTCCTCACATCCAGGACCTTGCAGGTCTGCCTCCTAAGAGAAGGGCTTCACATTCTGTTCATGGGAGGACTCTGGGACTTTTGAGGCCATGGAACTGGAGCCCTGCAAAACCCACAGAGACGGGCCAGTAGGAGAGCTCCCTTTATCTGACCCAACATCTCAGCACACAATGTTCTGGTTAGTGTTTCTTGAACATAAATCTTTATTCCAGTTGCAGTAGCCCTGATAGGAAAGGCCATCGCACTGCATCAGCCCTTTACCCTAATCTGACAGTTCTCACTACAAAGTCTCCGAGTTTCCTGTTTGCCCCATTTGAATGAGGTTTAGGGTGGGTCAGGGCAGGGAGGTTTACAGAGGTCATGAATGCCTTTTTTTTTTTTTTTTTTTTAGCTGATGGACAGTTTGGGATGTTTTTTGAAAAACAGAGTACACATTGTTATCCTTGGAGGAGAGGTGTGGACGAAATCTCCCTGTGAGGATTCCTATTCTAAGGGGAAAATTGTGGCTCAAGGGAAAAACAATAAACAAACAAGATGAAGGGTGTGGGGACTTTGACTATGTGGGATTTGTCATGTCCCTGCTCCAGGGAGGAGCCCTCAGTCTCTGTTGCCTTTATTGCTCTTGAGACAGTGGACATGAGAGCATTAAAAATGATATTCCCCTTCCCCAAACTACCCAGGGATCTGGCTGTCTAGGAGGAAAGGGCTTTGGTAAAGGATAGACGGCACACACATGCACATGCACACACGTGCATGCATGCACACACACATACATGCATACTCTTGCACACACATACTTGCAAGTATGTATGCACACAGTCACGCACACACCCCATGCATGCACGTACCCACGCATAGAAAGCAACTGTGCCATACTGGTTTGGACTGGCCCTTCTCCATCTTCCAGAGCTTGTGTTGGTCTTACTGTATCTGTTCTACCTCACCTCTCTCATTCCTACAGGTCTTGTCCCAGTCAGCTCTGGTCACTTGTGGAAATCATCTAAGTAAATTTAAAAAAAAAAAAAAAAACTTCAGAAGTTCTTTTCTGATTGGTCCCTGGCTTGCTACTCGGAAGCCGATGCTGGGTCGATTGGGCCACCGACAGTTGCTCTTAGAGCTGTTCCTGTGTGTGGGTGGCAAGAAGTTTGGAAGCCTTACTGTTTTCCTGGGATAGTGAAGTTTTTCTGCAGGCAGCCACAGGGGAATAGTAGAGAAGCAGCCATCAGAGCTAAGCAATCTTAGCATGAAATCAGATCTGCCATGACTGGCTCAGAAGATGATTTTTGTTACAGCTCCTTCGGACTGCCCATTCAATTGACTGAAGCCAGAAGACCTGTGAAGCCTTTACTTACCCACACGGGGAGTTTCCAGCATCCTCCGAGGACCCACCTGGGTCTCTCAGAGGTGTGAGGCTGCCTGTGTACACAGCAATCTGCTTTCTGACCAATCTCAGCGACTCTTCTCTCCTCAAGTGAGGCAGCCAAAGCTCATGGATCCCTGCTGTGCAGCAGATAATCCAAGGATTTGGTAGCCTTGGCTCTGGAATGTAGACCAGAGCCTGCAGGCTGCCTTCCCTTCCTAATCACGCTGGGTACAGAGCAGGGTCTGAAACTAGTTAGCCAGCCCCAGAACAGTGCTGGCTGGGAATGAGGGGTTCAGATGGGCTGTGGTGCCAGGAGTGGCTGGGTACAGTTCACTTCTGCACTCTCTCAAACTTTGTGGGTACTCTTACTGAGAGAAAGGACTCAAGTGTGGGTACACACAGGATGCTTTGAAAATTTAATAAATAATGACTTTAAAATTGTATAAACGATAAATTATCATGCAGTCCTTATAATTTAAAATAATTTACAGGCTGAGGTAGGGAGGGGCCCAGGAGCGTGTGGAGGGGGCAGGTGGGGGAGGGGCTGCAGGCAAGTCAGCCTCTTCTTGCAGCCTTCCTGCTGAGCACACACACACAGGCTGTGTCTATCCGGATGAACCTCCAGGCAGCCTGCTTGTCATCTGTTGTCAACGCCTTGACAAAGGTGTGAGTCGTGGTGCAGTATGAGTTCCAGTGCTTGGAGTCAATGCCCCTGCATCCACTCTCAACAGGATTGGGGGCTCGGCACTTGGTCTCAAAAAAATACTGTTTGAATACGCTGTTGTTAATGTTCACCTCGCCCAGCACTGTCACCTCCTTGCCCTTGATGTCCGTGGCTGTGGTCTTATCTCCAACCCACACACTGACACTGTCACACACTGAGAACTCCCCCATGTGGAAGACTGGGTGGGTGGATGAGCGCTTGCTCCTGTGAGTCCTGTTAAAGGAGATTGTACCATGGGCCTGGAAGTCTAGATCCAGAGTGTCCGAAGAGGTGGGTGGAGGCTGGGTGCTAAACAGCACACGGGGTGAACGGAGTCTCCGTTTCTTAAACAGTCTGGGGTCCACAGTGATGTTGCGGGTCTGCCCTGTGACGCGGGCAGCTATTGGTGCAGCAGGGGCACTGCGAGCTCTGCGGAGGGCTGTGTCAAGGGAATGCTGAAGTTTAGTCCAGTGGGCTTCAGGGACAGAGTCTCCTTCTGGGACATTGCTATCTGTGTATGGTTCTGCCTGTACGCCGATCAAAAACGCTGTGATCAGAGTGTAGAACAACATGGACATTACGCTATGCACCTGGAATGACAAAGACAAGAGAGGTTACCTAAGTTATACCAGGAGTGGTGCTAAGCATTAGCGGGACGGTGTCAGGCTCCCTCATGAGAATTGATCCATTCTTATCTCCTTGTACTAAGCTCAACTCCAAATGGATCAAGGACCTCCAAATAAAACCTGACACAATGAAACTAATAGAAAAGAAACTGGGGAAGACCCTTGAGGACATGGGCACAGGGGAAAAGTTCCTGAATAGAACACCAATAACTTATGCTCTAAGATCAAGAATAGGCAAATAGGACCTCATAAAACTACAAAGTTTCTGTAAGGCAAAGGACACTGTCAAAAGAACAAAACGGCAACCAACAGATTGGGAAAGGATCTTCACCAACCCTAAATCTGACAGAGGGCTAATATCTAATATATACAAAGAACTCAAGAAGGTAGAACCAAGAGAACCAAATAACCCCATTAAAAAGTGGGGTACAGAGCTAAACAAAGAATTTTCACATGAAGAACTTCAGAGGGCTGAGAAGCACCTTAAGAAATGTTCAACATCATTAATCATTAGGGAAATACAAATCAAAACAACCCTGAGATTTCACCTCACACCAGTCAGAATGGCTAAGGTCAAAAACTCAGGAGACATCAGGTGTTGGTGAGGATGTGGAGAAAGAGGAACACTCCTTCACTGCTGGTGGGATTGCAAGATGGTGCAACTATTTTGGAAATCAGTCTGGCGGTTCCTCAGAAATCTGGGCATGACACTTCCGGAGGACCCTGCTATACCACTCCTGGGCATATATCCAGAGGATTCCATAGCATGCAATAAGGACACATGCTCCACTATGTTCATAGCAGCCCTGTTTGTAGTAGTCAGAAGCTGGAAAGAACCTAAGTGTCCTTCAACGGAGGAATGGATACAAAAAATGTGGTATATCTACACAATGGAGTACTATTCAGCCATTAGAAACAATGAATTCATGAAATTCTTAGACAAATGGATGGAGCTGGAGAACATCATACTAAGTGAGGTAATCCAGTCTCAAAAGCTTAATCATGGTATGCACTCACTGATAAGTGGATATTAGCCCAGAAACTTTGAATATCTAAGACATAATCCACGTATTAAATGATGTCCAAGAGGAGGAGGTGCCCCTGGTTCTGGAAAGACTCAGTGCAGCAGTATAGGGGAATACCAGAACAGGAAAGTGGGAAGGGGTGGATGGAGGAACAGGGGGAGGGAAGAGGGCTTATGGGACTTTCGGGGAGTGGGGAGCCAGAAAAGGGGAAATCATTTGAAATGTAAATAAAGAATATACCGAATTAAAAAAAAAAAAGAGTTCTCCCAAGAGGATGCCAGGAGGCTTCATTGGTAGGCTATGGGTAGAGAACTCGGATTCATCACCCACAGTAGAACACTTGTGAGAGGGGAAAGGGTGCAGGCAGCAATCACACTGGGCTCACTGGCATTAACCAGAGCAAGTCCTGTTGTGGAAACCAACGGGCCCTTGAATTCCTGCCTAGAAACTTAGGATCTCACTCACAGAATCCTTTGGGATTCTGACTGCCAGTTTACAGGGCTGGATGATGGTGGTGCCTGCACCCTGAATGTGATTCCCTTGGGAAGGTTCTGGAAGACTCTGCAGGGAGCATGGCCTGAAGTCCTAACACTGAATTTTTCCTTCATTCATCAGCTCTGAGCCTGGAGACTAGGCATTCTTGAAATTAACCCACAAAGCACCACAGGAACTGAAGATTTGGGGGGGGGGGCATTCTAGTTAGGAATCGCCATCTTTCTTTCACATAGAAGGAGGCTAGTCCGCAAGGAACCAACCTACAGGCAGAAGCTAGGCCAGAAAGAGAATCCAAAACACCTCTTACCAAGCCGGTGTGCACTTCTCCCCTCCTCCCCTTCTCCTTTTCATTTTTGAACAGATACTTTGGTTTTTATTGCTTGGAGGTTAGTATAGAGAAAATGTCAGGCTCTACCAAGCTCACCCTGAGTGACCCCAGAGTCAGCTCTGTTCTGGGGGCCATTGTCCTACCCATAACGAGCACCAGCTCACACCTGCAGGTTTGGATCAGAGGCCACCTCCTTTGTGAAGCTTCTGCAGATCATGGCTGGCTCAGAGGGGTCCTCCACAGAGTGTTTTCCAAGCCCCCAACTCCATCTTTTCTCTCATCTCCTGTGCTGATAGATCATTTTGCCTCCTCCCCTATCTTTTTCAGCCTATTTTGGATATTTCCTAATCCTTAAAGCTTTCTCTAATTATGCTAACATATAAGTGTTCCATCTGTCAGCCTGTCTCTGTTTATGTGTTGTGGGTATGTGTCTGAATGCATGCATGTGTATTCTTTCCTGATGAATATATACCTATATACCTAAATACCTATATATCTATATATCTAATTTATATATCTACATATGTCTGTCTCTGTCTCTGTTTCTGACTGTGTCTCCATCTCTATATATTTGGATCTGAGCAAACTTTGGATACCCAGCTCAGCAAACTTTGGATACCCAAATTATGATATTTGTCATAATTTGAAAACTATCTAATCGACTGCACCTTAGTTTCCTTGTGGGCAGTAAACACTGTTTTCCAGGTGGGATATTTGGATTAAGTGTGTATTGATTCTGAGTTATTGCATCTCTATTAAGACAAGGACTTTGTCTTCTTTAGGTCTACTGCTACTGCCCTCTCTCTGGGGCCCCTCCATCCATGGGTTTTCAGAGCATATTGTTCTTCCTCTCTCAGACTTCTATAAAGCCTGTGTTTTTGTCCACCACCTGGATGTGTAGTCCTAGAGGGCACAACCTCGTCTAATCCACCTTGGTGGCAGCTTTCTCCATCACTATCTGTCTTGTGCATTTCCTTCACTTGGTGCTGTGGATATCCATTCTCACGTCTGTCTCCCTCCCAGATGGTGCTTTAGAAGCCACGTGACTTTCATTTCATTTCATATACAGTGTCTGGAATGTTACAGCTCCTCAAGAATAAATGGAGAATGAGGAAAGGATTGAGTGGAGGTGTCAGAGAAGCCCACCCCTTGCTTTCTTTTATAGTCATGGGTCCTTTCGACTGTGCCTTCCCACCCACATTCAGCCAGTGAATCCCAGATAGTACTATTCTTCTTTCTGGGATCCGAGAAAAAAAACCAACCACATTCTTTTCTCTTTGAGGAATGTTTTGGTCGCTCCACTTCTCCAGTCACCATGCAGAAGAGGAGGTGGTTGGTACACCTGAGTTTTTGATTCCCCCTCCCAGATCTGATGGCTAAGGGTCGCTGATCATCGTCTTGCCAGCTCTTGGAGGACTGATCATTCTTTTGGCAGCCCATCCAGCCTTTTATGTCTGTTCCTTTTCTTGTTCCATGCCTTTCTTCTCAGTGCACATTATCTTTCATCAGGTGAATTAAGGCAGAAGACACAGAACCGAAGTCCATACTTTTATAACCAAATTGGTAACACCTGTTAGAACTGGAGCAGGAACTGAAGAAAAGTCGACCAGTGCTTAGGGTTTCAGTGGAAACAAAGCAGCCTTGCTGTTTCCCATTGTCTCATCCCGAGGCTCTGCTGGGAAGTCCATCCTCTTCTGAGCAGACTGCTGGCTCCCATAGCTCCATCCTGGCCCACCTGCTCCCTTGGAACCCTCTCTGGACCTCCTGCTTCCTGGGGGCATCTATCTATGGATATTGGCAATCTCAGTGCAGGACATCACTGAACAAAACCTTCCTGCTCAATTCCACCATCATCCCACCTCCATCTTCTGTATCAGTAGTAGCGGCCGGATGTTGGACCACCTGCTTTCTTCCAAAACCAGTTCCACAGGCACTCTCGCTATTGCTCCTGTTTCTCATTCTTCTAAACGGCATCCTCACATTTGCTCTCCCATCACTAGGACCACCATGTGTGCATTTACCAGCTGCAAATCTCAGCTCATCCTGGCCTCTGGTCCCTGCCCTTCATCCAGACCTCTCTATGTTGTCTTTTGAGTTCTGCGGGAGTAGCATTCCCTGTAGCTGTAACTTCCTTTCCAGCCTCACTTCTGTGTTTCAGGTTCAGATGGTGAGACTACATCCCACCTGATATTCTGGACCTTTCTCTCTCTTATTCTAGTCCCTTCCCCTCTGACTTCCCCATTAAGCTTCTTAATGCATTGCTCTGACCTCAGGAACTTGATCAAAGAAGCCAGTGGTGAGCCCTTGTCTATGGGTCCAGAACAGATGACTCAGCCTGACAACTGCCCCACCTCCTTCCACTTTACCTAACGTTTCTTCATTCCATGCACATGAGCTCTTGGCACAGCTCCTGCCCTGTGCTTAGCCACCCCTCCCCTTGCGGTGGGTTCTTTCCTCCTGATATGCTTCCCCTGCACTCCCTGTCCCCTTTCTGCTCTCTCTACTGTCAGAATCCATCCCATTGTCCCCCAACCTCTAACTTCAATGGCATCACTCCAATAAATTCTGACTCTATACCAGGGAGTTCTCAATCTTCTTAATCCACAACCCTTTAATATAATTCCTTATATTGTAGTGACCCCCAATCATGTTATTTTTATTGCTACTTCATAGCTGTAATTTTGCTACTGTTATGAATCATAATGAAAATATCTGTGTTTTCTGATGGTCTTAGGCGACCCCTGTGAAAGGGTTATTTGACCCCAAAAGGGTAGGCAACCCACAGGTTGAGAGCCATTGCTCTAGGCCAAAGAACACCCTCCCTGGTACCCTTCCCTTATGGCAGGTATGTTCTCTTATCCTCTCTGATGGAGGGAGAGAGCTTCACACAGGCAGAAAGCTGTCTGCTTCATTGTCTCCTGTGACACGTCTACCTCCAAAGAGCATTGCATATGGAGACACCTCTGTCCTCCTGACTGTCTTGATTGCTCTCCCTGAGGGCTGATATTTAAGGTGTCTACAGACTCTGACTTTATTTTATGGAATTATAAAGTTTTCTACTCCATATATCACATGCTCACTCTGCACAACAGACTCCACAATAATTTAAACTTTTAATGCTGTGTGTAGATTTGCTGTTGGGTTGGTACCCATGGCCCTTCAGTGGCAATGGAGACTTGAGTTATGGACAGATAGTTCATTAAGAGTTGGAAAAAGCTCAAGCAGATCCTTTCAGTTTTTGATTAAAATGTAACTTTGGGGAACCATATTGATTTACTCATTATTGTGTTCCTATATTCTTTAAAAATTATTAGAAAAGTTTCACAGTCATCAGAAAATACAGAAAAAGCCAGAAGTAATCCACACTGTTTTCCATTCCAGTGACACAATGTACTAGCACCAATGAGCATTCTCTTCTTGGATGAAGTGAGCCAGGGAGGGGTTGATTTATTTATAGTGAACCCTTAAAGTCTGTGTCCTGAGCAGGTGACAGCCCTCTGTGTAGCATTACAGCACTTGTCTGAGTGAGACATTTATCTGGGGAGAGAAGCTAGGGCTCACATGAAGGAACACATTCCGTTTCAGGTATAAATGTTGTTCCCTTTTGCATGGCTTCTATCTAGAATGGAAGTTAAGTAGCTGGGAAAGAAGAGAAGCCTGATTTTAGGGTCTATCCTTCGAGGGCCCCCAGCCTCCATCAAGACTCTCTCCCTGGCAAACAGAGTGTTCTGTGGATTGCTAGCATTTACCTCCATAGTAAAATTTCTTTTATCAGCAAATAATCTTTACACAGGTCTAGCCCTGTCTGACTAGGTGATGAAGCTTCCAGACAGAGCTAAACAGTTGACCCTAACTAGTCTTTGTCTTCAATTTCCAAGAGGCCTGCCAGCTAGGCCTGCAGAAGGTCTCATATAAGGGAAGAAGATACATCTCTGCTTACAGAGAGATGTCAAGAGCTATTCACAATTCGTGGGCTAGAGATCAGATCTGTGAACCTGGGTCATCAATTGTTGGCCAGAGAGAATTCTTGTGACCAAAGAAATCCAGCCTCCTCTATCTCACTGGCTGCAATCTGACAGGGGGTCAAGTGGTCAAGTTTTGCTTTAAACTTGGCCTCCATTTTAAATGTAAAATGGCTGCTGGCTTCCATTTTAAGATTTGAGAATTCTCCTGCTAGAACCTACAAGAAGTATAAAAGGAATTCAATGGCTCCTTAACTCCCTAGGTAGGGATCCCTGAGGTGTCCTGGGATGAACACAGGAGAGTGGTGACAGAAAAGAGCTTCTGCTGGCCTACCCAGGACTCAGGAGGAGGGACAGCTTGGAAGTGATCTCAGAGACTAAAGTCTTCCAGGCCTCAGATGCACCTAGAGATCTGTTAAGCCAGGCAGCTTTGTCTACTTATAGAATTGTTGATTCTCTAGGTTTAAGGGTGGTAGTGGAAGAAACAGGTCAGACAAGTTACAGATGATACTGATGCTGGTGATCCGAGGGCATGCTTTGAGAGTTAATAGACTAGCCTTAGAGGGGATAAATGATTTGGGGTAATGTGGCTAGTATGTGCCAGGACCATTCTGTTGCTCAGCCTCTGCACTCTGTGATTGATAATGTATCCTGACATGCACCTAACCATGCCAACATCCAAATGCACTTCTCAGATTGTGAGTTTTGCCTCCATGGTACTATACATCCAGATCCAGAGGAACATAGTGGTTGATTGCTTTTATGCCTGACATTTCAGGTTTTTGAGTATCACAAAGACGTCTAGGATCCAAGTATGTCTTGATCAAAAAGTACATATGATGCCCATGATGGTGACACATTGCCAGAGAGTCTAGAAGGTTCTAGACTCTTGGAATAGCTGCTATTCTTTAGGACAGGTGTATAAGCTATAGACAGGAGCAGAGTGTACTGTTCTGAGTCCCGGAGTCACATCTTATGTCTCATCAGTCATCACAACTACCTGGGACAAGGCTGTGCTTGTCCCATCCCATTTTATGGTTGAGGGAACAGAGGACACAGAGATTAAATCACTTGGTCCTTGACTTGGGGTAAAGGAGACCTTAGAGCCAGGCCTGCCAGTATCCAGATATGGAACTCTTTCCTACTCTTCTGCTTAGGCTCCAAGAATGACCACAGCCTTTCTGCCTTACAAGGACACCTGCTCAGACCACTCTGGGGCATGTGGAGTGCCTGTCTATTGCTGTCTGTCCACTCAAGTGACTTTTAATGTGTCCCTAGAAGCTACAGAGCAAAAGGACCTCTTTGGACAAGCCCCATTTGCAGTGCCACTAAGATCTTTGGGCCTTACTGATCCAACTCCCCTTCCAAAACCTGCAGAGTCTTTCCAGCTGTGTGTCACTTTCGAGTCTAGCAGCTCTAGAGATAGATGTCCCAGGAAGGCAGCTGTCCCACAGGCACTTACCTCACAGTGGCCAGGATAGAAAGCTGCGTCCTTGGCAAAGCCTTTATTGGGCCCAGACACTGAGGTGAGCTTGGGTCCAGCATGCCATCCAGCCCCTTGGACTGCACGACCACAGGCCAAAACTCTGTGAAGGAAAGCTGTTGTTAGACAGGATTACCATCATTCCCTAGCAGACAGGTGGACACCTGAGCCCTAGGCAGAGAGGAAGGAATGTCCCAATAACGCCAGTGCTATTTCCTCAGTTCTAGTATTTTAGCAACATTAGGGTCCAGGAAGGCACAAGAGTCCAGTTGCCAGGATTTCCAGAGTCCTGGGCTTGCATAGCTCTGGTCTTGCAGAGCTCAGGTCTTGCATGGCCCAGTGATGGTACTTGCCTTTACTAGTTTCAACCTGGACGTAGTCCACAGTAGGACTGTACCTAGTGCAGTGGCTTCCAGATCAGTACCTAAACCAAAATAAAAATTATTTTGCACATGTCAAAGAGCAGATGTAGTAGATCTAGTTCCACCCAGCCTTGGTGATGCAATACCACAAATACAGAAGTGCCGACAATTCCAACAAGCCAGCTTTCTGATGGAAATACAAGACAAGCAGTAGGAATGGGACAAACTATGTGACTCATCACTCAGACCTCTTGCCACACCAGGACAGGGTCTTGGGGCACTACACTAAAAATCAAATCTCAGGAATTGGAAGCTATGGGGATAACACAATGAGGGGGAAAATATGCTTTAACTTATAGCTTCTAGAGCTGCTGTTTTCCTACTAATTCTGTCAACATGATACATGTAGGTGCTTCATTCATTCATTAATTCATTCATCCATTCACTGAGCAAACACTACTCTTGGTACTGGAGGCACAACAGTATATAAAACAGGAAATTTCTCGACCTTTATTGTTGACCGCCCAGTCTAGTACAAGTAAATAACTTCAGACTCTGCTCATGTCCTAAAGAGAACAGGAATGGTGTGAGGAGAGAGACTGGAGTACGGGGGTGGGGTGGGGGGGGGAGGATGTAGACAGAGTGCTCAGTAAGGACCTCCTCAGGGAAGCTGCCTTCAAGCTGATGACAAGGAATGGAGGACCGAGTATTCCAGATGAAAGGAGGAGTAAATCCCAAAGCCCTGGGCATAGATAAGTCAACGTAACTCTCATGAAGGAAGAGACCTGTGAGATGAGCTGGAGAGGTAGAGCAATCCGTCTTTAGAATAAATCAGGGGCCACAGTTTTATCTCTGGGGCCAACAGGAAGGGAGTGGGGGCTTTAACCAGCAGAGTGTCATGGCAATGCTGAAGGACAAATGGACAGATGACTTAGTCTGTGAAGAAAGTCTGTAAAGAAAACTCGAGAATCACACCTTTATCTGTATTGTCTATACTTTTTCAAGTCCTGCAAACCCTTCATCTGGCCATTCCTTGCTCCCCCATGACCTCCATCATTTCCCCCCTTTTCCTGTGGCATCAGATATCATGGAAACATCCTGAGGGCAGTTGCCTTGCTGTGAAGAGGGGCTGGAGAGCAGGGGAAGTGGAAGAGGCCCAGGAGTAGCTTCTGTGTTACTGGAAAGCACAGTGTCAGAGGCTGGGATGTTTCTATTCTTCTTCCTTTCAAACCCTGCTCAATATACTCCTTTTGTTCTGATACACAACTTAAAAAAGCCAGGCATGAAAAAAACCTTACTCTAATGCTCTTCAAAAATTCTGTGAGAGTCTGTAACAAATAGCATATCAATGCTACGCCTGGGGTCGTGCTTAACCTGGGGAAGGGAAGGTAGCATGTCTGGAGTAGGTGGTATGTGTACCTAGCCTCCTTACTCAAGGGGGAAGCTCACCTATTCTGCAAGCCCTTCTACTGGGGACTTGGCTGAACTGCACAGGTTGTAAGGTTGGAAGCCACTGTCCTGTGCCCTGACTCAGTTCCCTCTGATTCTTGGGTAAGACACTACTCTGAATGTCTCTGTGTCACCTAGAGGAACAGATGACAACTCAGGTCCCTCTGGCTCTGGTCCTCTGTGCATCTAAGACACTATGAGTAAACAATGTTTACAATTTCTCATTGTTTTCACCACCCTTACATTGAAATTCACTAATCTCATCAATTAAACATTGGAATTTCAGCCCCTGGGCCAGGCACTGTGCTAGGTGCTAGGGACACAGAGAGAAATAAGACACAGTTTTTCACACAGCAATCATCTGGAGGAGGTGGAGGGGCAGTACAAGCTGAGTCTTTAAATTAGCATAATGATCAGGGTGTACATTACTTATGATGGGGAAGCGGTGTACATTACTTATGATGGGGAAGTGTAACAGACCTAGGAACCTATTTTGTCCATTCAGGCTAGTCAGAGTCATATGCTCATGAAGGGGTAACATCTGAGCTGGGTTCTTAAGGATGAGTAGGAGCTGCAGAAGAATGGAGAGAAAAACCACTACACAGCCTTTGAGCTCAAGAGCCGGCTGTGACAAGGGTCAGCATGTGGGTGGGAGTGAAAGGCATGTGTGGTAGGCCTTTCTATCAGTGGGGGAGAGTGACTTCGGGGATCCCATTGCTGTAGCCTGCCCACTTGCTTCCCACAATACACACTAAGCATTCACCTTTAATCCATGGAACAACCAGAGAAAGAAAAGTAGCCATCTGTAAATATTCTAGATATTCCTCGATTAGATGTCTTATAATCTGAGTGATTGGAATTAGAGATGATGCCAGTAGAAAACATATACACAGAGTCCACAGCTCTGTACTTTTGCCTGTAGGACTGTGAAAGGCAGCCCGGTTCCTGGTTGAGCTAAGGCTAGAAGATGGAAGGCATTTTGCCTCACTTCTGGGCATCAGCTCCTGTCATGTAGCTGCAGCCCTCCATAGATTTGTGGCCATCAATCACATAAGGGCAATGCTCCAAGGCCCTCCACAGGCAGAGGACTTGACCTGTGGTCACATAGCCTTAAGACAGATCTCCATTTTAATGAGGTACCTAAAGGCTTGGAGGACTTAGTCAATAAACTCTCCTACCCACACACTCCTCTCTACAAAAGGTATTTAACCTCAGGTCCACCCTGAGAAGTGGGGTAAGTTTTTACTCATCCATTTTCCACCATGACAATAAATGTTTTAAAACTATGAACTGTCTCTTTTCACTGGGCTCTGCTGTAGGGAGCTGTGGAGGCCGTTGCCTGTAGAGTCACCGTATAATCTCCCATAGAAGACCTCTCTGAGCTCCCAGTCAAGACTATGACCAAGCTAAAGACTCATCCCTGTGGGATCTAGCTGGAGCGCTCTCCTCTTTTCCTCTTCAGCCCCTGGCTAGATCCAGCCCATGGGCCCCCACTTCATTCTCAGCTCTTTTGCGGCTCCCAGCAGTGCCTGGCTGCCTAAGAGCCTGAAAATCAAATGGTCCCAGCCTCCTTGCAGGCCTAGGGACCCTGAGCCAGCTCTGGCTGTCCTGCACCTCAGGCTGCACTCCCCCACCCCTGGAGTGGTGTCTGTAGTGTCCCTGTGGCTTCCCTACAGCCTGACACCCACCTGGTGACAGCATGGGGCAAGTGCGGTCCATTTCCCACATCCCACCTCCACAGTGGAATAGAATCCACACAACCACAAGTTTCCTAGATATATATCCACAGCCTCTTGCACAGGTAACCTTGGTGTGCACCAGTCTCCTGCCCACACCATCCTGATGCCTGATTGCTACATTTGAGACTCCTTCCAACATCTTCCATGCCCTTGGCCTTCTCTCAGATAGTGCTGGTATAGCAGTTTGCTGCAGGAAAGAGAATTTCCTGGCAAGAATATTGACTGATTTTTATAGGTGTTGTTGCTTTAGTCTTGTCCTAGGAAAAGCTGAGTCTCTAAAATTAAATCCAATTTAAATATTGCCAATTACTAATGCAAATACATCAGAGACAAGGAAACTAAATGGATAACTATTTTTAAATCCCTAATTGTTCTCATAATTACTTAAAAAGACATCCAATGGCTCTCATACTCTTGATAAATATGGAGAAATAGAACACAGCTCATTTATGAACTACCTTACAGTCCTTATAGAACACAATGAAATTTTATTGAAATTTGTGCCTCTGCTAGTTTGGCCTGGTCTGATGCATTTTAGTAATGGTACTGCAGCATCTTAAAACTTGTTGATAATGCAAAGTTCTGAGTAGATATCCTGAGTACTAGAAACAAGACATCTTGGGATTTAATATTTACTATATTTTTATTTATCACCCAAGTTTAAGAATAATAAGGTTCTGTATTGGTTATCTTGATCTCCAAGGGACTGGATAAAAATCACCTAGAAGATTGAGATGTTCCTCTGGGCACATCTGCAGGGGATTTCTAGAGAGGATTAATTGAAGTAGAAGGTCTGTTCACACTATGGGAGGCTCCTATCAAGGGCTGGCTCAGATAGAAAGTGGTTCCTAGACCCAGCAGTGGAGAGGACCTGCCTTCCTTTCTGCTTTAGGGTAGGTGTGTCTAGCACAGCTGTGTCACCCTCTGCTGACTTCACACTACCATGGATTCTAGAATAGTCTTTCTCCAGGGAGTTTCCATACTTTCTGGTTTGAGACTGGTTTGAGGACTCAAGCTTCATGGACTGAGAAGTTACTGGGTTCTTTACCTCTCCAATAGGCAGATGGACATTGTTGGATTACCTGACATCTATGTACCAGCCAATCTAACAAAATCCCTCTTTGCTATTTATGTTCTATTGATCCTGTTCCACTAGAGAACCCTCCTAATATGCTCCTCATAGAATGAGAGATCCAAGTCAAGAGGACAAAGAGGTCAGAGATGACCTGCTGTGAACACCCCACCTGAGCATAGCCTTCCATGGGACCCCTCACCTTAGAACCCATTAACAACCAGCCCAGAGTCTTCTAGAGCTGGAAGATGGAAGGATTCTTCTGAAGATCCTAGAAATAAGTCTATGTTTGGCTCTCAGATCATTGTCTCCCTAACTCCCCCAACTCCTATTTATTTTCTTTATGTCTCAAAGGCATTTTGGCCAAACTGTTACAGTTCAATCAACTATCCAAGTCCAATCAACAACCCAACTTGCTTCTGTGGGTAATTCATGGGGAGTGGTAGACATCCCCATAAATCCTTCATACGTGAATATGCAAGACTATCTAGCCCGCTGGTCTCTACTTTCCACGGTCCTCCAGTCCTCTGCAGCAGTTTCTCTCAACCCTGGCCACATAGCCAACTCATAAAGCCAGCTTTACACACCCACCATGCTGCCCGTGTCCCACCTCCAAGGACTCTAGTTTCACTGGCTTGAGCACAGTACGTTCACTAGGAGTTTTCAAAGGGTCCCTAGGAGAACCAAATGTAGGGCCAGCTCCAAAGTCACTCTGCACCAGAGAAAGAAGAAGCTTGACAGTGCATTTAATGAGCCAACTGAGAGAAATTCATAATTGAGAAATCAATATATCTTAGAAAATATAAAATACAGGTGCAATCATATTATGAAAAACAAGGAGATAGTGAGGGGAAGTCATATTTGCAACTCCTCACTGTCTAGATAACAAGGGCCATCTGTGAATAGGAGATTTTCGTTTTGACTTTGTAAGTCCATTTCAAAAAAATTCTTCAATGTTGGAGTGATGGTAGCTTAATACTAAAATGTTCAGGGATGTTTGCTGACTTTTTCTTTCAAAGATTTGGGGATGGATGACTTAAAGGACCTCTTACAGGTCATGAGCTCCAATGGCCAGCCAGTCCCTAAAGCAACTCACATTGTTCAAAGATGCCACTTCCTTCTGCCCCTACGTGGTAGAGTTCTGAGTGAAGAAATCTCACTTCAGGGCTAGCATTGAGGACAAGTTCTTGGGGTGCAGTAAGTTTTGGTGCTGCTATTGCGATTTTCATTGCTATATCCATTCTTCTTACTTTTACCCCCGTCTGTCATTTCTTATGCTGTGCCTGTGTACAAAAGGAGAAGAGCTGGAGGTCTTTTATGCTGTCAATCTGTTTTTCTAATTTTTAGCCTAATCAGTCATTTTCTAGAAAGAAATATGACTGTAAGGTTTGCTGACTAAGAGTTCTTTTGTTGTTCTTTTTAAAAAAAACAAATTTCAGTTTGGGCCACTTTGAGATGATTTGATGTCTTTTAACTATTTAGTGGTTTTGGCAGATCCAGTAGGAAAATAGTGCATCTGGCACCAAGGACTTAAGAAGACATAAAGGTTCAGCAAAAACTATTATTCTTTTTCCACCAAATGGTCTTTTGCTCACAATTCTAAAGCGTCTTGTCACATTTCTTCAGGAGAATCGGTCCTCTGGTTCATTGGGAGATGTTGAGGTAAATTACATATGCTCTCTCAGTGTTTTCCCAGAGCCAAGCAGATCAAAGAAGAAGCCATTGTGGTTGGCTGCCCTTCATCTTTGGAATGAAAGAGCATTCGCTGTGACTGTGAGTGGCCTTCTATGGTGTGCAGCTGCCCATAGCCAGCATGGTGTTTACCTGACTGCAGTAATTCATGAGCTCTGTAATATGCAACGCCACAGAGAGGCTTTCAAAGACGGCTAATTACAAGGACATTAGTGCTGTAGATAAGTTATCTAAACACAAAGCAGCCTTCCACGACAGAGAGTTGAGGGAAGAACAGTTTTACAAGAATGGATTGCTAAATAGCGGTCCATATAGACTAGCTCATTGGCTTGGTAATGCTAATGACATATCTATAATCTGTGTTTGAGTGCCAAAAACAATCCAATAGTTTTGCAAACTTCTCTGCAACCTTAAGAAAACATCTCTTTGGTTCCAACTGGCTGATCCTTAAACCACAAGAAAAAGATCTATTTCAGCTATGCTTTTGGTCTTTGCCTGGTCTGTCCCATGCTTCTAACTATGTACAGACAGCAGTACTTGGAATAAAGGGGACTCTGGTTGCTTGGAGTCGAAGTTCACATTGAATAATAACAGTTTCCAGGTCACAGGAGATCACAGATGACAACCTGGAAGATGTGCATGAGATCAAACGGTACCAGCCAATGTTAACTTAGACTGGGGTCCCTTTTTTTGATTTGCTTTATGGGGGCCCATGTCCTCAGTTCTTCTTGAGCTAGCCTATTCCACTCAGTGTGTGGCATATTTTCCAAGCAGTAGGACAAGAAATGTTACAACACATGACTCTCTAATACAAGTCAGATGTAACTCCAGGAATTAAGCTAAATATCCATAGCTCTAGAAAGGACTGGAAAGATCCCAGCTTTAGAGATATAGTGTGTGTGTGTGTGTGTGTGTGTGTGTGTGTGTGTGTGCATGTGAGTGAGTGAGTGCGTGCGTGTGTGTGTGGGGGGGAGAGGGTCTGATGCTTTTGAAGGCCAGGCAGCCTTTCCTTCAATCAGGGAAGGATAGCAGAGAGCCAGAGACTTGGAAGTACGGGTTCTAGCAAAACGCTGCCTTAATAGGTAAGTATCCATGCTGAGGACATTTCTGTTTAAGTTGTGCTGTACTATAAGAATTATCTCACCTAGTCATCCCATTTCCAGAAAACAGGGACCACAAAGGCCTCGGACCAAGTTCATCACAGTGCATACCTCCTCACAACTCTGGAGCGACAGCTGCCTCTGATTTTGAACCTCCTCACTCCTCTGCACTGACATTTCCTAGCTTGTCTGCTGGCTTCACACCCAGAGAATCTGACTCAAGGCATGAAATAGATAACGGCCAGCTTTGCCCGGGCATGTCACACATGAAGATCCCCAGGTACCCCAGGCTAAGACAGCGCTGAAAATGAAGAATTGATTCCTGGGTTTGTCTGTTGGTGTTGGGGGTGGGGGTGAGCTGCTGTTTCAGCCACTTCCTGTGTCTGGCCTCAACACTCCAGCCCCAAGTTGTGAATGGTTTACACTAGAGAAGGGCCCTTGGATGTGCATCCATGAGCTATGTTAAGGTGACTCATCTAACACAATATCTCAGGAGCAAAGGTCAGGGGTGAGGAAAAGCTGCTGTCTGTTGTGGTCACTTGACTCTCATGTACTTAGGTTTTAGAATATTTCCCATCTTCTTGTGTTTCTCCTTTTAGGGTTTATTTGACCACAGCAATATGCACAAAAGGAAGGCTCTCCTCTGAGGAAATTCACTCCAGAACTAACAAAAGAGCCACACAGTACATCTGTCTCCAGAGACCCAGAGGCTGTGGGTAATCAGAAATTCCACAGAGGAGAACAATTTTCCACACTCTATCTTTACACACACACACACACACACACACACACACACACACACACAAACCATTCAACTTGTGCCTCTTAAAGAGCTGGTTTTACATTGTTAAGATTCAGAGAAATAGAAACTAACTCGCTTTAGCATCTACATAAGCCTGTAACCTTAGCTTCAAAGGATCTACAGACTCTGAAATTCAGTGTTCTTGTGTGTGTGTGTGAGAGAGAGAGAGAGAGGGAGAAAGAGAGAGAGAGAGAGAGAGAGAGAGAGAGAGAGAGAGAGAGAGAGAGAGAAGGGAGAGAGCAAGGTAGCTTCTTCCCAGTGCTACCTCAAAAAAAAAATCAGAGTAAATATCACTTCTACTTTGAGTAGAGAATATTAACAAAATATGCACACTTAACCCACTATACAACATCTAGTTAACCCAAAGAATTTTATGTTCTCTTTTTTTGCAATAGTATTATTGACACTTGGCCAAAGCAGAGCAATGCTGTACAGGCAGAACTTGGTGTATAAGAGAAATGACGCAGTGTCCATTCTAGGTCTCTATCTGACCCTCTCCTGCAGGGGGTAAGAGGACTGTGGCTTAGTGTCCCAGCTGTGACTAGAATGGCTGGCCACGTGCATGCTCTGAGAGGTTGCAGAACAGTATTTGCAGCTGCGTGGCAGTGAGCTGTAGTCAGTCACCTGCCAACGGGACACTGAGTGAAAAACAGAAACACTCGCTTTTGAAATGATCCCTTTTCTCCAACTCTGCCCAGTCAGTGGGAGGAAACTGCTTCATCATGGCTGACGCTCCCTGAACAAGATGACCTGGCCCCACTGTTGTGACCACCACTATCACCACTATGATCATCCTAGCCTCAACACTATAAATCATCCCATCATCAGCACCATGATCATCCCAGCATCAGCACCACCATCATACCAACATTGCCATCACCAGCCTTGACACTTGACATTTCTTGACCACTACTACCCAGTCATCACTGCTGTGTTACCTAATATGCCAGGACCTAGGGTCACTAAGATAACAAGTCTTTAAACTTGCCTTGAGGGATTATCAAGGTGGGTAACATTATGCCATGGGATGGGATCCCAGGCTGCATAAGGAGAAGAAGGCAAGCTGAGGATAAGCATTCATCTCCATCTCCGTCTCTATCCTAGCTAAAGAAACAAAGCAAGCAACTGGCTGCCCTGTGCTTTGGCCACCAGGACATCCCTGCCCTGAAGGAACTGCATCCAGAAATTTTAAGGCAGAACAAACCCTTCCTCCCTTAAGTGGCTTTTCTCAGAATATGAGAAATGTAACCAAGACAACCACCATCCAGTCAACATGGCCACTTTAGCTATTTTGCCACCACTATTTCCAACCCCACCATCACCAGCTCCATCACTGTTGGACCACCACTGCCATCACTATCATCAACATCTCCAAAAAATGAAGAAGCATTTGGAGCTATTGTAGTCTGATAGCCATCTGTTGAGCCAGCTGTCAAAGGAAGGATAGAGTCAGCTTGTGAGGTTGGTAAGTAATTCCCAGAATGTTTCAATTATTTAGTTAGGTCTGTGCGGGTTCCAAATGAGGGGCAAATGGAGCCATGTCCGCAAAATCAACTTTCCTGTTTCCTAAACATTATACTATTTTCTAGCTTCAGTCTAGGAACTGGTTTATTTTTTTCTACATCCCTTCCTCTCCCCTCCCGTGCCTCCCCTACTCTCTCCTTATCTTCTTTCTTCTTTTCTTTAAAAGGTAATGCATATTTATGACAATTTTCAATTTAGACATTAATAAACTTTAGAATGATCTAAAAATTAATACCTATACTTGCCATGAGAGATTTATATCTATAATACAGAAAATCAAATGTAAAAACCAAAATGAGGAATTATATCCCTGGCTTCTCCAAAATGAGACAGGGACTTCCTTTTGCCTAATGCAATCCTTAAAGATGTATGAACAAGTTTTACAGGCTATTGTGAGGTTTCTCCTATCTGAAGGCATGTAGATCTAGCACTTAGGATCCTGAAGAAAGGAAATCTCTCTCTGAATCAGCCCTCATGTAAAACTCCGATGGAGGTAATTGGTTCCCACCTGAAATAGAGAGCTAACTCCCTGAGAGTGAAGGCCAGACCCTTCCACTGTCACATGAACAGTGGCTGGCCAGTTGCCCCAGACAGAGGCCCTGGACTCTCCTTCTTGTCACTTGTTGCTTCTGGTCATTGTGATGAGTGAAACAAAATTGGGTTTGAGTTGAGGCTTGTGGGAAGAGAGAACAGGGAGGGGACAGAGATCCCCCAAAAGAGTCGTGAAAGGCATAGTTTAATTATGGGTGTGAGAGTTGAGGTAGTGCAGCTAAGTGTGTTAAAATATTACGTGTTTCACTAGCGTACACTGTGGGTTACAAGCAGTTACATCTAATACTATTAATGATAAATAATTTCTATTGTTATTTTCTGCTAGATGCTACTACCTCAGGGCTTCCTGTGTAAAAAGTAATAAACATCTTCTGAGGTCAGTGTTTTCCCATCCTGCAGAAGCAGAGACTTATTCTGTCACTCAAAGACAGCCTCCTGCTGATGTACAACACATCTGATACAATCTGATACGTCTGATACAATCCCGCATCTGACCAACCCAAAGGAGCCAAGGCTGCTGTGGTGGAGTGTTGATTTCTGCTTTAGTGACATGGGTAATGAATATGTTGGATTTTGTATATTTTCTTTTCTTAAATTTACCCAATTTCTAAACAAATAAATACAAACAAACAAAAAATGTAAAACAGTTTTCTAGAACATTGTGATTGTTCCACTTCTCTCTTTCCTTGAGGGAGCCCAGAGAACAAACCCATCCTCGCTGAAATACACAACCACCTGCAATAGGGGATGGAAGGACCCATTATTCTGATAGAAATCTAGTCATGAAAGTTTGGCGACTTAGAAATGTTTAGTTACTCTACTGAGAACAGCATAGAAATCAGAATGTGGCTGTTTCAAATCTCTTTTCCATATCCATCAAGAAAAAAATCACAGGCAAGACGCGAGCAACTTGCTCTGGGACGGGGATGTGAGTCTCTGTTGGTTGGCTTTTTGGGTGTGAAGATCAAGCCAGAGGCTGGAGCCAAGCAGAGTCTGTTAATATTTCCATTCATGGACATGCAATAGCAAACCATTTCATACATTTATAGGAAAGCATCAAATACAATATCTTTGTTGTGCTTAATCAGAACCAGAGTAGAATTCCAGGAGACAAGAATAGAAATTCATCCTAATGATTTCATCCTTAGTCCAAAACATACAGTTTTTCCTACTCTGTTTGTCACTTTCTAAAACAAGAAACCACCAAGAAGTGCTGTTGGTTTGAGGGGTGACTTGAAAGCAAGAACACTGAACAGAAGGAAACACGAAGCTATCCAAAGGCAAATGGAAAACCAGAAATGGGGTTAATCTGGATTATTGAATTCACTCTCCCTGTTTTTGTGAAACACCCAACAGGAACCAACTGCCCAGGCTTCATGCTCTCCCCAGCTGAGTTCCTCCTTCAAGAGAAGGAAATCACAAGACAAAAGGAAATGTTCAGTTCCTAGCAAGATTCTCCTTAAGGAGGTGTAGTTTTTTTATTCTTAACAGGTGGAATGCTTTTCCCCCAAAAGAATAAGGATCTCTTCCATGAAAAACACACGAGCCATGTAGGCAGGAGAGAGAGCAACTCCTCCTCTTGATTTGTTGTACGAATGGTTTCATCTTATCCATCCCATTGCTAAGCACACAGCAGATCAGTGGTGTTCGCTGCAAGCACTTGCCTTGTGAAATCTGGAAGTTCACCTAGCTCCCCAGCTTACTGATTCTAGAAACCTGCTATAAGAGATTTGGTAATGGATTTCTTTGGGATCCTCAAGAACAGTGAATACAAAGGTTACCATCAGTGGGCTCTTTAGCTGTGAAAATTAGCCATCACCTACAGAATAACAATGGCATTTTGGCAGTCACATCAGGACACATGCTGGTCGTTAATCATAAAGTTTGGCCCCGTCTCACAAGCACCGTGGGGAATCTGACTAATTCTGGCACAGAGATAGATAGCACTGGTACTGGATCTGCCAATTTTAATTAGCGGTCAGGCTAGGGCTAATCCCATATCTGAGCTAGAGGGAGAGTTGCCCATCTCATTTTCCATCAGCTTGGAACCTGACGAGTGTAGCGGCAAGAATGAATGAGCTCCGATCAGATGGAATCAGATCAAGCTTGCATATGATGTTTGCCCTGCCCTTAGGAAATCTGATGTCATCATAGAAGGAAACTGAAAAACCAGGAAGAGGCGGACACAGCTACAGTAAGAAGTGATCAAGAGATCTGGGAAGATGATTCCTTCAGTAAGGTGCAGGTGTATACATGTGAACATGGCTTTGGATCCATAGAACTTACAAACAAGGCCAGGTTGTACATGCCTAGAATCCTGGTGCTGTGGAGGTTGAGACAGGAGAATCTCTGGGATTTGGTGGCCAGACAGTCTAGCCTATCAGTGAGCCCCAGGTTCAGTGAGAGGCCTTGTCTCAAATTAGAGAGCAATCAAGGAAGCTACTTGACATCCATCTCTGGCACACCACACACACACACACATACACACACACACACACACACACACAAACAGAGAGAGAGCGAGAGAGAGAGCGCGAGAGAGCAGCAACAGCAGCAAAGGTGGCGAAAGGAGAGGCAGAAGGGAGTGGACAAGTCAAAAGCAGGGTGGAGAAGGACATGCGGAGGCAGAGGGGCAGGAACAAAAGGAAGAAGAGATTCCTGAAAGAGCCGCTGGAGAAACGGTCAAAGAAGAGTAGGGCTCAGACTGAGAAAGGACTTTGAAGATGAGAGAGAGAAACAACTGCACAAAGTCCAAAGGACTCCTTAGCCTCTGATGCTAAGACTTGATTTCTGAGTGCTCCTAGAGAAAAGGCCCAAAGAGTAGGCCATCACAACCATTTGTAATGAGTACTAACCCTGCCAACAAAGGCAAGTTTCATTGAATCAGCTTCTGGTAACCTTACAAGACAATCTTGGTGATGTTCAATGAATAGTTTATTACAGTGTGAGCTTTGCTGGAGAAGCCCCAATCTGAGTCCAAACCCAGCGATAGCATTGCCTTGGCAAACTGATTTCATCACATAGGTTAGGGTAAGGCCACATCCCAGACACACAGCACGTTCAACATAAAAGCTCTGCATCCCAGGGCTGCTGGGGCTGGATGAGCCAGACTGGACCTTAAAATAAATGAGATTGTATGACCTCACCATTATCAGCTTCAGAGAGAATGCTTTAGAAAGAAATCATGAGTGGAAAAGGACAAAAGGACATCAGGGGAATTGGGGTTTCCCACTGATGCTTGGGTCCAGCTGGAGCTGGTTACAGTGTAAACTTTGTTTAATCAAATCCTCTGTCATTAATAAAACTCAAAACAAATCCAAACAGAGATAGATGAGGATGTACTTGGATTTCACATGGGGTTTGCATCACTGTTTCACCAGGTGCCATCCATAAATCCTGGATCAGGCTGCTGAGCCGAGGCTGCAGAGAGGCCATCTTAGGAACTTCACCCCTTCTCTACGCCTACCATTTCCACATCCCTGTCGCTGCTCTTTGGAGCTGAGAGAAGCCCAGGATCTTCTCTAGACCCATTGTCCTTCTTCCCCAGAGCCAGGCTAGTGGTCAGCCGGGAAACTGAGATGCCTGAAGGGACCCTGGGACAAACATGGCTGGAATTGGGGGTGCTACATTTCGAGCAAAGCTGCCCTCGTGGCAAGGGAGAAGAGCTTCTCTCCACCATGGCAGGAAACACCTGGCACGAGTGGGCAGAACTCAGCTCCACTGGCGTTCCACAAGAAGAATGGGCTGTGAATTATGGACTTCCAGTGGTGAGGAGAGAATACTGTATGAGACGGGTAACAGTAATAGCTACCTACAGAATCAAACTTGTGTGCACATATCTCCATGGAAACAGAGAGTAAACATGAAGAGGGAAATAGGGAAGAAAGGAGAGGGAAAGATGAGGAAAAGGGAGGGAGGGAAGGAGAGAGAAAGAGAGAGACAGAGACAGAGAGAGACAGAGAGAGGGAGGGAGGGAGAATAACACCATTCCATCCAATAAATGCTGTAGATAGAAACTTGAATATTTAAATATACATCTGTACAATGCAACTTCCTTTAGAGTTCCCATTAAACCTTCATTCTGCCGGACATTGTAATTAAAGATTTGTATGTTTTAGGCAACACGGTTCCTTTGCAAGCCAACTCCTTCATCTGGCGCCCAGCTGAAGAGCATGGCCCTTTCCCAAAACAGAGATATAGTGAGCAGGTTGGACTTGCAATGCTGCACCCCAGCCTGGACCCTCCCAAGGAGTGTCCAAGGTTACGTTGGCTGAGCTTTGCAAACTTCTCATGTTCTGGCAGCCCTGTCAGACTCCATCGAATGGGGTTGCTAGAGATGTCCTGTTGGCAGGGAGGTTGGACGGTTGACTTGCAACAGAATGATAAGACTGCTGTGTGTGTGTGTGTGTGTGTAAGAGATCCAATAGCCTGCGACCACCCATTGTTTGCACTCAAACCAGATTCCTTTATTTTACTGCGTAGATCTGCCCACCAACTGCCTTGTAGACTAGTATGCTCTGAAGCTTAACACTTAGTGATCCGAGTTTTGAAAACTAAATTTAGATAGATGCATATAGAAGAGATAAACTTGGAGAAAAGTCTAGAATGAAGTTAATAGTTGAATTTTATATCTTATGACTTTCTTATTTTTATACATGCATATTTTATTGTAATATTCTATAATTAGCTTTTATAATCCAGACAATATATTGAATCTATGATAATTTTATAATTCCATATTTAAACTATAGATTGTCTGTAGTTTTTTTTTTAATCTGCTAGCTCCATCTTTAAGATTTTTGTCTTCAGAGGGGAGAAATGTAACTCATTTTTCTTTTTCCTACAACTAGAAATCCTGAATTGCATAACCAGACATTAAGAATTCTTCAATCAAAGGATAGTTAGTTACTTTGTGGAAAATCTTTTTTTGTGAGCATCTGTGCAGTCATTAACTCTGTGAACTGTAAGGACAACTAGCATGAAGGGGCACTTGTAATCTAGTCCAGAGTCAAGAGCCTAAGAGAGGGTATGTGAAATCATGGCAGCCAAAGAAATCACATGCACATAGGAGTCGGGCCTGGAAGTGATATATAAATGGAAACAGTTGTACTGAGTGTGAGTTCTCTGGGTGAACCCCGCCCTCTCTCCCTCCCTCTCGTTCTCCAAGTGGCTAGTAATGTTGTTATAATGCCTTCATAATGAAAATAAGGTTTGTAAGCCTTTCCATATGTCTTCTATCTGGGTCCCCCAGGCTTAGGACTACACCAAATATGTTTCCACCTTTCCCCTTCTCCCCATGGTGCCTAGCTGCTTCATTCTGCAAAGGCTCAGACAATGTTGCTGAGTAAGTAACCAGGTCTATTTGACCGATAAAGTTGGGTTAGGGTGGAGGACAGTACTTGTGCCCCTGTTTAGGCATGCTACAATCTTATCATGTTGAGCGCAGGATGAGCCACTGAAGAAGGGTCACAGCCTGTGTGGATGCATTGCTTATATTAGAATGTTCTTATATGTGAATGAAAGGAGCTGTGGGCTCAGGCTCCTATTTATCCATTGCTGACTTCGGCTGTTCTGTTCTCCAAAACTCACATAAGGTTTGGATATAATATTAGCCCCTGCAGATCTGTTCTATAGGAGGGAAAATTGGGAATAAACCACCAAGACATTTGTAGGGCATAGGATTTGGCTGTGTTCATTCCAGACATCAGGGAAAGGGCTGGGGTGGGGGGTGCAGCAGAAGAATAGAGGAAACCTGAGAATCTAATAAATTCCTGCTACTTCCCAGGCATCCTTCGAGGGGGTTTCTTGCAGGGCACAACTCACTACAGCTTGTGAAGGCTGTGGAGCAGACATTCCATCTTTCGTATAGATTGCGAAACTGTGATTTGGGAAGATAGATATGTGTTCTGAGCCACACAGGCCAGAAGGAGATTTGTCTGGTTCTAAAACATTTGAAATAATGCTTTCTGTCCTCTCTGCACAAACGGATGGCTCACCCACAGGATGAAACTTCACATGACTTGTCTAGAACTAACTTTAATAACCAGGATTTTTTGTGATACCGAACCAAGAGACATTTCCCTCCACCTCTTCCCACCCCAGGGGACATTGTTCAGTATCCAGGGACACTCTTTAATATCAGTAAGCAGGTATCAGGGTGCTGGTGGCATCTAGTGGGTAGGTGCTAAGGGTATTAAAGATGTCCTTTAATGCCCAGAGAGCATTTTACATTTGACCCCAGATGTCAGTAGCACGGACAGTATAAATGCCATATTGCCATTTCATAAGGGAACCCAATGGAAGCTGTTCCCTCTAAATTCACTTTCTCCTTCACTTATGAAATTAAGTTTGTGTGGCTTTGAGGAATTCTCATAATTAAAGCATCAGAGGTGCTTAATGGCCATACAATTAGAAACCACCCAGCATATATAAATCAAATAAATGTGCATAAAATCTGTATGACAATGCCAAGCACAAATCTGAAATTTATGTAGGGAGTTTACAGTGAAATTGCCAGTAAGAAATTAACAACTCCCCAAGTGTTACCAATTGTGGCAAACCCTAATCTGTACTAAATTCTACAATGAATAGCTCAATGTTCACTTGATTCCCAAGTTGCCCATATGTAAAGTCAGAGGCTTGGCCTGTCTCTGGTTACAAGGTCAAGCTGACTATGTGCCCTAAGTTCTAACACTGGAGCTGTGTCCACAGAGGACAATAATTGCTTCCATTAGCCATGGCTTGTCCTTTGGAGGGACAGCATGCTTTGCTTTGTTACTTTTGAGGCATTAAGATGGCTCATAGAAAAGTAGAGGCAATAAATTACTCAATAATTTTGTGGTAATTTTGTCTTGTAGGCACAGCACTATACCAATGTTTGAGAAAGAGACTCATCATTACAAAACTTAAAAATAATAGATAATCCAGTTTAGTAGTTTAGACTTGAATCAACCAACCAGTTCCCATTCGATGTCTTATACAGCCATTCCTCGTTAGGAACCTGAGGGAGCAACAGACAAGTGCAAAGTCTGTCTTGTCTTTAGGAATAGACAACATGGGGGAGGGGATAAAACACATTGGGATAGTTAGCAAGCCATTTAGATTATAAATGAAGGGCTCAGATAAGCCTGTATCACATGATACTGCAGACACTATATAAATGTTCATCTCTCCCATCACACTAATAGCTACCAACAAGCCAGGACTTTGATATATCCTTCTTTTTATGTGTCTTGGTGTCTAGGCAGGATCTGGCCTATAAAAGCTAAGAAATGTTCATGTAAGAAGTCAGTGAATGGACAATAGACAGTGGACCTCGATCTGGATATCACAAGAATGTCTAAACAGTGTTTCCTAGGCTTGGAATATCAAAGAAAAGTTTTGGTGACTCAAAAGTTCTGCTATGGGTTTCACATGAAGCATTTTCTACAAAGACTTAGGGTTGAAGACTTAGTCCCCAATGGAAAGTGTTCAGACATTGCAAGGTAACTGAACTATGAACAGTCTGCCTCAATGAATATATTGATCCATAAATGGAATCAATATTTCATGACACTATTAGGAGGTTATAGAAAGTTCTAGAGACAAAGCCTACTTGGATGAATAGGTCACCCAAGGCACGTTCTTGAAGGCTTGTCTCCCGATCCCCTCTCTGCTTCCTGGCTACCTCTTCCTCTGTGCATTTTCACTTTTATGACATTAGTTAACTCTGGCCCAAAGTAATGGCTCTACTAGACCTCTGAATGCAGTTTTCTGAGATCCTGAAGCAGAACAAGTCATTCTGGTCTTTAAGCAGTTCATGTCAGGTATTTCATCACAGCAATGAAAGGGTTAATCACACTGGTTAATAGACAAATTTAGGCACTGCTGGGTTAGAGACAGCTCACTGCTCAGACCTCCCCTTATACCAGCCAGCAGCGGGCCTCTCTAAGATTTCATTTGCTTGGAATGAAACTTACTTCTCTATGGGGTCTTTTTTATTGTAATGAAAACTTGGCAGTGTATACTTGAATCAATACACCAAAACATTCACTTAGGCACTAATCTAAATCACCCAAGTAAATGGCTTTTTGCACTGATCAGAGCTTGGGGAAAAATATAGATGTATGTGCACAACTGTAGTCTTGGGATTTTCTGGGGAGAGGGACAATGCCAGCCCCTCCAAGCCAGTCAGTATGAAGAACAGACCCATATGCCTTTCTTGTCTCAAGCAGCATTGGTGAGTGACTTCTCTTGGTTTAAAGGCTCTGCTTTAGCCTGTTGTAACTCTTTGAGTCCTTGAGGTATATTTTTAAAAATTCTAGACAAGTCTTTTTCTTAATATTCCCACTGGGCTTGTATTTTTATTTTTTAAATGTCATTATCCTAAACCGCTCAATTGGGCTTGATGTGTTCTCAGCAGACAACTGGCCCCAGGCCCCAGACAACTGCTGTTTGTTGTTCTGTAGCTTCTGTGGCTTCGATTATGGTGGGCTTCTGGGGTGGGCAGCAGTCCACTCAGCGAAGCCAAACTACCCATCATATCAAATTTCTTTACCTTATTTAATTCTCTCTCTCTCTCTCTCTCTCTCTCTCTCTCTCTCTCTCTCTCTTTCTCTCTATACATTTACCTTTCAAATGTATAATTATTTTTTTAAATCAAGTTTTGAAACAAATCTCCCAGATGCCAAAGGGTTTTATTAAATGATAAATCTGCCACCCCTGCCACCACCCCCACCCCCGAATAACTAATGGTGACTTTGGGGACTAACTAGAAAAGCATTCTATTGTCATTGGGAGAAAATGTAGACAGACAAGGACATATCATGTGAATTATTTCTATGTAAGTATTTGAGCCCAAGGAAGTAGTTGAATGCAGAACTAAGTTCTATTGTTTTCTTTTTTACAAGAAGCTTTGATTTTAAGATGCATTTGTAAAATGATTCCCAGTACACTGTGTTGTGATCTAGCTCCTCAGAACCCTGAGTTTTGTGTAAATAAATCTCTTCCTTCCAAAGGGTCCATTCAACTGGGAAGACCTTATAGCACTGTCTCCCTGACCCTGGATGTGAGCACCAAGGATGACGCAGTGGGAACCCCGACCATCACACAAGCAGATGGGTGTGATTCTAAAACAGAGGGACCAAACTGTCTAACTCTTGTGGAGTGGAGCAGAATTGGACAGGGGCAGAGACCTCTTAGAGTGGCTGACTCACTATGGTTTGTCTACACGGTCCTGTGGCAGACAAATAACATGACTGCCCCCCTCTAAGACAGACCCTTTGACCTTGGCTGCTCACATCCAATCAACTGTCCCATTACGCTTGCTTCTGACTCTCCCCAGAGCTTGGCTGTGCATGTTCAAGGCGAGGAAAGGTCACCGCAGACAGCCCTGACTACTGATGAAAGCCAGCTGCCTCCCCCCTTTTCAATCACATGACGAGCCATTGCGCTGTTCCTTTTCTCAAGAGCTATATCCCAGGTTCTAATTGAACCCTGGGTCTATCCTTAAAAATTAACCTTTGGGTACAGTGCTTCTTGCAGACGATGTGTCCTGGTTTTATGTCAACTGGAAACAAACTAGAGTCATCAGAAAGGAGGGAATCTCATTTGAGAAAATGCCTCCATAAGATCCAACTGTAGGCCATTTTCTTAGTGATTGATGGGGAGGTCCCAGCACATTGTAGGTGGTGCCACCACCCCTTGGCTTGTTGGTCCCAGGGTTCTATAAGAAATAAGGCTGAGAAGCCATGAGAAGCAAGTCAGTAAGCAGCACCCCACCATGACCTCTGCATCAGCTCCTGCCTCCAGGTTCCTGCCCTGCTTGAGTTCCCATTCTGGCTTCTTCAATGATGGACTACCATGTGGATGTGCAAGTCAAACACTTCCCCCTCCCCAGGTTTCATTGGTCATGTGTTTCATTGCAGTGATAGTAACCCAGTGTACATTAGATTGAAGCCACAAAATTTGTTGACTAATACCCGAGGACAACCACGTGTAATAATCCAACGCACTGGCCGGGAGCACCTTTTCTCCTGCACATGCACCATGCTCGAAACCACAGGGATTACATATGTTAATGACACTGACCTAAGAGGGGCATTTGGCAAGCACAAATCACTTAAATGAATCATGGTAGGAAAATATTGCTGACTCCCTCTTTCATCATTTATGTATTAAACACTTACTATGTGCCAGTGCATTCTCCTAGAGATGGGATACAGTTACGAATAGAATAGAAGAGTTCTTTGCTCTCAGGGAGCTTAAATTCTAGCTAACAAAACAAAGCAGTAGACAGCAAAATGCCAGCTGGCAATATGGTTGGAAAAAGTAATGTACAGGAAGTGTTTTAGCATTTCGAACGGGAAAAGCGCTGAGCTGGTCTTTCTGTGCTGTAATGGTTATGGGGAGGCCGGAGGAGAGTCCTGAGAGTGAGTGAAGGCAGTGGCTGAGAAGCATGGGCATGTCTGCATGGCTCGGGCAGAATGGTCAGAGGTCAGACCTGACAGGAAGTGGGACTGGCTCTTACAGGAAGTCCTGGGTGAGTTTGGACTTCATAATGCAGGAGGTAAGGAAGCCCTGAGAAGGTTCTGAGCAAGAACATGACCGACCCTGGAGCATTTAAGAGGGAGCACTTTAACGGAGCGTGAGAATGGAGAGGGGAAAACTGCTGTTCCTGCAGTAACAAGTGAGTGGTGACTGTCATCTGGGCTGTAATGTCACTGGAGGGGAAGAAGAGAACATCGTGCATGGGATATGTCGGAGGAGAAAAGGCCAGTGGGAGGTTCTGGTGGGCTGTGATGTGCAAGGATAAGAAGTTGTGGAGAATGGAGACTCAAATGTTCCAGCATCGTTGGGTAGAGGGCAGATTCACCAAGGAGGATATCACTGGGGAGGGGGCGGGGGCGGGGGCGGGGTTGAGACGCAGAGTTGAGAGCCAGGTTTGGGTATGATAAATTCAAATGTTTATGCAGTGGCATGCCTACATTCAAGACAGTTCATGTTGGACAGATGAGCATGAGGAGGGGCTGACAGAGAAACATGGAGTTAAAAGAAGTTTAAAGATTAAATGTAAACAAGGAAAATAAGTGCCCTAAGTCAACTTTATCTGGGGTAAGTAGCTGCCCAGAAGCTCACTGGGCAATTACTTTCTTGTGTTTTTTTTCTTTCTCTTTTTCTGTAAATTAATATATACAAATCTCCCCTCTCCCCAAATTCCCACCCCTCTGCTGTGCCTTCCCTGGTAAATCTCTGGGAATGTTTCAAGGGCAGGGACTTTGCGGTAGTTTCCAATCTAAACTGCTCAGTGATTACCTAGGCACATGAGAGCCATAACTAGACACTGATGGAGCCATGGTCAAGTGCCTGCTGTAGGTCCCGGAGTGGGTTTCTGCCTGAGTGACATCACGAGACATCTAGGGCATAGCAGAGGAAGGCGGCCTCATTATAAATTAACAAGGAGCAGGAAGAGCTGTCGGAGCAGAGGGATGCCTAAGCAGTGAGCTCTGGCCTAGTCGTGTCTCTGCTTCCCTGTGACATTGGGCGAGGTATCTACAAAATGATGGGATGAATCGCAAGGTCCTCTCCAGTCCTTACTACCTGCCATGCCATCCAAAGCATAACTTGAAGGGCACTTGTGAAGAGAGCTAAGCGCTGACAGAGGCTAGAGGACCTCAGTCAGGCCCTCGATGCAGTCTTTTACATTCACATCTATCTCATAGACCCAGAAATTAAGACAATGGGAGCTGCCTGTCTCCTGGTGTTTAGATAACTTCTTAGAGGTCTGGGGAACATCAGTGGGTCAATGTTCACATTACAGACATGAGAATCTCAGTTTGATGCCTAGAGCCCAAGGAGAGCTAGATGAGGTAGCACACATCTCTATTTCAGTGTTCTACAATGAGATGAGAGACAGAGACAGGAGAGTATCTGGTAACTCCTGGACCAGCGACCCTGGCACACAACAGTGCAGCAAGAGAACTTGTCTCAAACAAGGCATAAGGCAGGAGACACCATGGCTGTCCCATGACCTGCACGCTGTGGTATGTGCATTCGCATACTAGCAGATGGACAGGCACACACACACACAGTGCACACATCATTTTAAAATTAGATCTTGGTGTTATCTTTGTAAAAAGATAGAAGTGAAATATATATATATATTGAATACGCACACAGAGGGGGTGGGAGGAGGGGGCCCAGGCTACTTACTGTTCACAGACAGGAAGCCAATAGATGCCTTATGAAAATTTCTAATCCCAATCAATTAGTAAACCTACCCTAACAACCTTTTACCCAGATTCTGTACTTTTAATATTGAAAAGTCAAAAGAAACTCAAAACAATTTAGACTAAAATGTAAAATTTAGAGCAACTGAATTAATTTGTAGCATTTTAAGATAAAAAAAATTCTTGAAGTTAAACTGAAATACTCAAATTAAATACTTTATATATTTCCACACAACCTCATAATGTTTTATTGGCAAGTTACAAATTAGATGATTAAACATCGGCTGCTCCATTAGCCTTACTGTCTTTCATTCCAGTGCCATATTGATTTTTATTCCAATCTCTCTTGTGCAGAGATAACTAGCATTAGCATTTAGGACGCACTGCAGAATTATCTATGACATCCCAGGTTTTATCTGGTAATCACCCTTCTCCGTTCTGAGACACTCGAAGAGCAGAGCAGCCCGAGACCATGGTAATGCTGAGCCTTCTACATACTGTGATTTTCCTATTCTAATGGCTATGGAAAAGCTTAGCTTATAAAGTAAATCAGTAGGAGACTAACATATCTAAAACCAAAATAGAAAATTATAACAATATACTGTGGTAAGTTATGTTCTCTCCCTCCCTCCTCATTCCCTCCCTCCCTCTGTCTTCCCTCCCTTCTCTCTCTCTCTCTCTCTCTCTCTCTCTCTCTCTCTCTCTGTCTCTTTCTGTCTCTCTCTGTGTGTCTCTCTGTGTCTCTCTCTGTCTCTGTCTGTCTCTGTCTCTCTGTCTCTGTCTCTGTCTCTCTCTCTCTCTCTCTCTCTCTCTCTCTCTGTGTGTGTGTGTGTGTGTGTGTGTGTGTACTATATTCACACTTCCTGTGATGCTATAATACAATGCCCGCATGACATGAATACTGAAGTAAAGCGAATGGTCCAGCAATGTACCACTGAATTAGGCTTCTCTGTACTTAACACACTCAAGGCAGTACATCGGAGAATCCATTCAGTTGCCTGGTGACTAACAGGTAGCGGTAGTCCATACAATATGGACCCGCTGGGCAAAAGGGGTGACGGGCATCCTAACAGGATGGAGCAAGATTTTTATCGAGCTACTCAGAACAGCATGCAATTCACAACTGAGTTGTTTATTTCTGGGATTTTCCATTGAATGCTTTTCAGACTGTGGTTGACCACAGATGACTGAAACCATGGAAAGTGAAAGTAGATCAAGGGGCAAAGGTGCGGCTTTGGCTATCTAGAAGTGCTTTATTTGACAGAGGTCTTGCCCCTCAGACTGTGTGTATGGAGAAAGGAAAAGGCTTTTCTTCCTCATGATTGCTTGGTTTTAAAAAAAAACAAAACCGAAGTTGTGAGAGCATTAGAAGATGGAAGCACAGATCTCGTAATTTTCTGACGGTGCTTGCATGGAGCCACCATCTGTTTGTAGGGCAGTTCTGAGTGTCGTGCATCTGATTTCAATAAGCTGGAAGAATGGTTCCGTCCTCCAGCGCATTAGCAGGCAGGCACATCTGCTCTGCCCCATGCTACAGATGCCAAGAGAAAGCTGCTCTGGTGGAGCCCTGTGGTCCGACTTGACAACAGAAGACAGTAGTTGCTGTTGGATCCTCTCCAATCCCCATGGAGGTCACGTTTTTGACCCTGAGCCTTTTGGATCATGGAAGCCAAGCTGGTATTGTTCTTTATCATTAGTTGTGTTGTCTTGATCAGAAAAAGGAAAATCTATGAAGTCTGGACACAGAATTCTCAAGTCTGGAATTCCTCCCACACATGGAAAACAAGCCTCAGTCAAGGAAACAATGTCCCTGTGTTTGTCACCCACACATTTCGGGATTGACCATGGAGAATTTACTCTTTATCAGAGTGCTTCTCACCTGGGATTGATGAGCCACAGTCGCTGAGCCATGGTCAAGGGATGCCAGCCAGGTGACTATGTGGCAATTAAAGTAAAATCAATCAAAAACAAACAAACAAAAAAAACCCCTCTGGCACTCTGTAACTGGAAATGCGTCCCTGGCCCTGGCAGGAGTCCCCATTTGTTGTAATGTTTGGATAATTATCAGCAATAAGATGTTTTATTGAACAATATTTGGACAATGAAGACAGAAAGATAAACAGGCTAATTATTTCAATGTCAATAAGGGAAACAACCCTTCATCCACAGACCACAAACATTTCAGCTGTCCCTAGGCAATACTGTAAAGTTGGTAACAAGAGTGTCCCCATTCTCTCCCGAAAGGTTTGCCCCTCTCCCAGACAGGGGTTTCTAAGGTCAGGACCACACAGAATCATCTCGTGGATTAGAAGGAGCATTTCCTCAGACAGGTGCAGTCACGCCAGGGACAGGTTTGGAGAGTAGACCCCTTTTCGTCTCCTTAGGTTAATGCCTTGACAGTCTGCACAGCTGTGATCTGTAGTGGGCTTCTAACTCTGTCTCTCCACCACTGATGGAACAATACTCTCCTTCTAGCCCATCCGACTGATGTCTTGTGTCTGGACCAGGAACATCGAATGACTGTACTTTGCTAGAAGAGGCAGGGGATGCCGGTGGGTCCCAGGGAGGGGTCAGGAAAGGATGTTTCAGGGAGTTGTACTGGTAGACCATGAGTGTAGCCCAGCAGAAAGGGAGCCCAGGGCCACTGGTCTTTCTGTCCATTGGCCAGGCTGCCTTGCTCGCTGCCCACCCTGTGTAATCTCTTTCCCTAAAAACTGCAGGCTCTGTAGCCACTCTCTTCCTTCTTGCCTCCTTCAAGAACATTGAACCCTTGAACAGCAGCCATCATTGTATCTAATCCCCAAGCCACCCCAGCAGCCACTGCTGGCTCTTATTCAGCAACAGTTCCTGTGCTGTGGAGACTTTCGCCCGTCTGTACCCTGAAGCATGCAGCCTCTTGCTTCATGACCTTAAGAGATGACCTTCAAGATCAGGTGTTAGCAGTTGAGGGTACCGCTCCAACCAAACCGTGCTTGGATGTGTGCTTGAGTAGAAGCCTCCTGGAAGTACACAAGAAAGTGCCAACATTCTTGTGTGTGTACATGTGCATATACACTTACTTGAACACATAGGTGTGCACACACACACCACATAGGTACCACATCCTCTTGAAACAAACTGCCACAGCAAAACTTGAACTTCAGGGGTGGCTGCCCATCCTTATTTCCTGATAGTCTTCATTAAAATTCAAAATTGTCGGGCAGTGGTGGTGCACACCTTTAATCCTAGCACTTGGGAAGCAGAGGCAGGTGGATTTCTGAGTTCAAGGTCTATAGCCTGGTCTACAGAGTGAGTTCCAGGACAGCCAAGGCTACACAGAGAAACCCTGTCTCAAAAAACCAAGCCAATAATAATAATAATAATAATAATAAATAAAATAAAATGTCAAAATCCTTTTTCTTTTGGGAAATCTCTCTATAGAGTTATGTGGTAAGTGGATATACACAGGTAGTAGATTCTGTTCATTTAGAACATTGCTGTCACATGTGGTCTAACCTGTAGCACCCACTCACCCAAGGCTACTTGTGCTCAGGGACAAGGTGGCAAACAGCAGCTGCGCCATCTCCTGTCCTGTGTCCTCAGCTGGGCTCCCAGCCCTGACTCTCGTGCCTCAGAAACCCATGTTATATTAAGGAAGAACAATGTGAGCCTCGCAGCCTCAGCCAGGCCCAAATTCCTCAGGGGTCACAGCCTGACTCGAGATCTGCCTGGCTAAGTGTCTCACACAGTGCTGGGCAGGCGTGGGAGGTTGATAAATATCATTAGATGGCAAGGGGGTGACGAGGACCACAAGAACAGGCCCTTTCTTAGAAGCTTGGTGCTAACTTGTTAGGATGTCCTGGATCCTAGTAGATGCCAGATGGCCCAGGGTCTGAAATAAACAGTCCCGAGGCCAATGGCACTTGTTGACTAGAACAAGCACTTGGTTTCAGCAGGAGGGAGAGCAGGCCCTTGGCTTAAAGGACAGTGTTTGTGTTGCTTGCAGCCATGAAGCAGGTGGTGCATGGTGAAACCTGCAGAGTATTGGTAAAGTGCCTTTCCAAACTCAGAGGAGGAGCCCTAATTTGTGGCATCTGCAGCTTTCTGTGGTGTTAAATACATCCACTGCAGCCAATTCCAAGTTACCGTGTGACCTCACAAAGCCAGGAGATGGCAGAGAAGTTTGTGGTGGAGCAGGTGTGAGCCAGTATGAACTTGCGGTAGCACTCCATAAGAACACATTTTCCTGGATGAGGAAGGAGGATTCCCTTTCATTGTTGGTGCAGCCATCTTCTGCCTCCTTCTGCCTGCCTCTCAGATATTAGATGAATCATGGGTTGTGCCGCCACCTGAGAGGAAACTTTTGGTTTCTTTGTGGCGTTGCTCATCAAGGACTTGCTTCTAGACTGGTCTGCAAGTCCCATATGAAAGGCAGGAACTACAGCAGTTTGTACCAACATCATGGGTGCCGGGCTAAGTTGTCAACACAAAGGGTTGATGAAAGTATGAAGGGAGGCTCTACCACTGGCTTTAGGCAAGGCACCTTTACCTTTACCTTTACCTTTAGCCTTTTTTTTTTTCTTTTGAGACTGATAAGGAAGATGCGCCTTGCTCTAGGGCACTGGGCAGATATTAAACATGGTTGCAATTGCTGTTGTGTTGATGACAGGTTCTTATTGTGACAGGTTCTCCCTTGGTAGTTCATTTTCCTGTACATAAACAGAGATACTCAGGACGGTTCCACTTGACTTCCTATTAGCAGCTGTTGGACTCGCCCTTGCTGCCCTACTGCAGCAAAAGGACTATCAATCAATTAATCAATCAGCTGGACCCTATTCCAGAATGGGCAATCTAGAACACCCCATGGTCATTTTGAGACAACAATGCACAGATCAATTAGGCTGATGGCCTAGGCTCCTGATGGGGAAGCCCCAGCCAGGCCTGTTTGCAGCACTTTGTATCAGACCTTTTGCTACAGCAAGCCTCCAAGGGAGATGTTTCTGTAACTACTTCCACCTTGGCCAGAGGAGAGAGCACTTGCCCTAACTGCCTAACAGAGAAACTGCTGTGAGGGTGCTGACAGGCAAGGCTATGATAGTCCAGTAAATGGCTGTGATTGGTCCAAATGTCCATGGCTAGTTTATATAAATAAGCTTTCAGGCTCACTCAGTGAGTTGGCTGGCTCATTCTCCTGAACTTCTGGTATGGCAACATTAGACACAATTAGGTTTCTTTCAAGCATCTTCTCATGTCTTTCAGGGTATGTGTTGAGTTGGTAACATAAGAAGCAGTAGGGACACCATAGAGGGGTAGCAATGGCAGCAGAATGGCCTCGACTGCTCCCTAGTGCAAGACAACTGTCAAAGCAGAAAGGCAGAGGACTGCTCGATGGCAGAACCTGTCTGTCCTTCAGTTCTCCAGTAGGTAGCTGCACTCCACTAATTTCCTCAGCTCTCAAGCACCTTGACTCCTGAGCATTCTAGTGAGCACCCTGGCGTCTGACTTTTGAGTGATCTGCCAGGCATCCTGATTCCTAAATAGATTCACTTCCCAAGTAAGTGGCCCCAACAGATATTCCAGACAGTCCTGCTGGAGATAGTCCCAGCCACAGCTGAGTTGTGGAAGTCAAGCAAGCAGCTTCTTGCAGGAGCTGTCCAGTCTTTAAGGCCAAGAGTCTGAGACCATTGGCTTAGTTCTTTAACAGTGGCTGCTTCCTGCACCCAGGCTGTATGGGAACTGCAACACTAGGGGGCGCCACTTGCTGCTTCTGCCTGCACACAGTTGTTGCCAGTTACCAGGAAAAGAAAGTTGCCAGATACCAGCCCTAAAAGACTATCTTCCTTCTTTCTTTATGACTAGAGCACAAGAACTTTCAGACAGCTGATGGGTGACACTATTTTTTCCCTACTCATAAATAGAAAGACTTGTGGTTTCTCATGATTCTTTCAACACTACAATTTCATTGACCTTTGAGTTGAAAGTATTATAATTCTTTAGTGTTTGCAGTTTTCTCATCAGTGACAGAAAGACAGATAGATACAGGGCCAGATAGCCCAGGAAGCATGCAATAGGGACAGGAGGTTTCTAATAAAGTTCTTTTTCTTTTTCTTCTGCTTCAATGTATTTTCCCCTAATGGCCAGCCCTGTGGAATTAGGTTCGTCTTGGAGGTTCTCTCCTTCAAGGATCACATCTTCATTGGAGTTAAAGTTAAAATAAGAAATGCCAATCAGAATGGCAAACCTTTAGCCCTCCATAGGCAGGTGCAAGCCTTAAACATCCCTCTGATGTTTAAAGCCTAGAACAGTGTGTGCACACAGTTAGGACACAGAGATTCCTGGCGAATGATTGGGCTTAAGACAGACAATTCTCTCACAGTAGAAATTATTTATAATTACCAATTTTGGCCAAAAAGTGCCTCCATTTTAATGTTTGCTTAGGAACACAGGCAAAAACACTCTCACGCTTCGCTTCTGTTTTGGTAGTTTTCATCCAAAATGGGAACTCCTATGATTTATTTCGGTGTCCAAGGAAGACAGAGAGGAATGGACCAGAATTCCTTCCCTGTCCTGGTCCAGCACTCTCTGACAGGGTCAGAGGCAAAAGATATGACCTGGCTCCTTGCCCTGCACTGGTGGCTGAATTAAACTTCCTTCAGAGCATGGCTCCTGTGTTTTGATGTGCACCTAGGAGTGAGGAATGGCAGCTAGGAGATCAACTTCAAGCTGTGGAAAGACACGAAAGGGCTTCAGAACAAGGCAATGTTGGCCCATGTGACAATGCCACCTGGGGGCAAGAGGTCCCTACAACTCCATGAGGATTTTGGTGGCTTAAAAAGCCGTGTGAAGGCCAGGCCGTGGTGGCGCATGCCTGTAATCCCAGCACTTGGGAGGCAGAGGCAGGCAGATTTCTGAGTTCAAGGCCAGCCTGGTCTACAGAGTGAGTTCCAGGACAGCCAGGGCTACACAGAGAAACCCTGTCTCAAAAAAAAAAACAAAAAAAAACAAAAAACAAAAACAAAAAAAACAAATACAAGCAAGCAAGCAAGCAAACAAACAAACAAAAGCCTTATGAAAAGAGGAGCCCCTCCAGAGGAGAGGCTGTGTATTCTCTACCTACATTTTGGATCTGGGCATAGAGCTGGCTGAGGGCCTGGGTGTACTAGCAACAACAAGAACAACAGAGATGCTGTTTGTTGAGGCTAATGCACTGTGTTAAGCATTTTATAAGCATCATTGCCCTCAATCATCACAATGATATGATCCCCATCTTACAGACAGCGTAACTGTGGCTTACCCCACAAAGGAACACCGGGTCCTGGGCTGAGACGTGGACACAAACCTTCTACAGTCCTTGTTTGGGGATTTCTTCCTATCCCATTCACTTCCTCTACCTTAAAAAATATTTCCAGATCCAAAATATTTTAAGGACTGATGTCTGCATTTTGTTTTCCAAGATTTTGCAAGTGTAATGAGGATGGCAGCTATTTCTCCAACAGCTTTATGGGCTAAGTCCCGAGCTGAGTGTTATATGACCTCTCCTCTTTAATCGTTTTATAAGGGAAGTATTGTGATTAATCTGCTTCCACCGCTCAGGAAATGAGACTCAAGGAGTTTATATAATTCATTTAATGTTACACAGGAAAAAGGAGACTAATAGTGGCCTGCTGGAGGCTCTGTGGGTGTGGCCTGTTGCCTTTTCTAGTGGTGAGGATGCGACGACTGCTCCCAGCATTTGCCCCTGAGGTAGGCATTTCTCTGAGCCGTTATCAGCCGCATTAGTTCCTAATATGAATGAAGGCTCAGAGGTTGTGTGTGGATAGAAAAGTTTAAGAACATCAAACTTGTATGCACCGAGAAGGAGAAGACTCGACACGACAAGTTGGCAGATGGGTTCTTATGAATGAGAAGCCAGAGATGGATAGTTGTCCTGTGGGGGTGAGGCTCATAAGTTCTGAGCCTGGGAGACAGACAACCTCATTGCTCCAGCCCTACAAGGCACACAGTACCCAGGCAACGATGAGGCTATGTCTGTGGGGAAAAAATCCATGTTTCTATGGACTGAGTCAGGACTAAATTAGGCATGAGTCTTCCAACACATCTGAATTTCATCACCATTATATCACTCTTTAGACCTTGTAAATTTTCATAATAATATTTTGGGTAGGTTGGGGTAAGCTGTCTCCATCTGAGGTGTGTTACTTTAAATCTACATTAACAGACCAATAAAATGAGGTGTTGGCCAGCTAATCCCATACAGTCATCTCTTCAGAAGTATCCAGGCAACAAAACCAGCCAGTCATGAGTACATGTCCTAAGGTGGCCCTGCAAGCACGGACCCTGACCACACAATTTCTTGAATAAGGTTTTGGCGTGACTGGTACTATGTGCCTGTGGCTAGCATCCTTCCTCAATAGAGGCCTTACTATCTGCCCATCCCAGAATCTGTATCCCCTAGAGTTTGGGGCCTTAGATATGTGAGCTTTTAAAGCTTCATCTTTATCAGGTGTCATCATTGTGAGATAGTGTGGGGAACTGACATAAGGGGGTCTCCCTACCTGTCAGTGGCAAGGACCACCCCTCCAACATGGTGTTACTGTAAGGACTGTTGCACTGCAGCACAGGTGTTGGACAGTGGGTCCAAGCATTTGGAACTGTTTTTCATATACTTATACCCAGCACTACCAACTCTGAGGAGGCCGGTATGACTGTACAGGGAAGTTCTGTCTGGACACCTTCTTTTCATTTGCTTTCCTAGTGTCTCTGGACCAACGCCCATCCCTTTTGTTTGACTCCTTGCAGACAGTTCCCAGAATCACCTCCATCCCTTCCAGAATCCTGGGACAGTAGACCAGAGACTGTTTGATAGAGACGCCAGCTCTTCCCAGACACCCTCCTTTCTGTCTACCCTAACCACCCAGATGTCCCTGTGGGTCCTGATTTGCCCCTATCTATTCTTTCCAGAGTCCTCTCTTCAATGACTCCTCGAACCCTCGGCCTTCAACTCAGCCCTTCATCCTTTTAAAGATTCAAGTCCATAGCTGTCTCTAACTTATAAGACAGCCACCCACAGACATATAGGTCTCTGAAGGGGGTGTGTGTGTCAGATCCTGTTCCAGTTTAGGACATTGCATCTAGAGGGGAAGGTGGTGACCCAAGAGCTTACACTGCAGACCATGGCCACCTCAGACTACTGAAGACCACTAACTGCTTCCTCTTCTGACCTTCTACGGTAAGGCACAACTGAACCACTAGTATTATCTATTTGTTGAATCACTTGTCTGGCAAATACTTTTTGAGATCCTACTATGTGGAGAACTTTCTGATGAATATAATAAATTCCATACCCACCTTCTTTTGGGAGAGAGAGTAAAAGAAGGAACTGTTCAGAACACTATGGAATAAGCAGACGGCAAAAGGGAATGACTGGATTTGGTGGAAGTGGAGACAGATTCCGGATTAGAGTGGTTAGTAGGTGACATCCTGGCAGTCCTAAATGATGAGCAAAGCTAACCATACACAGATGAGTGGGTAGTGACCTCATTAGCAGAAACAGCACCTGCCAAGATCCTGAGATGGCTGCACGCATTGTATTAAGTCACTGTGGTTGCGTGTAAAGGCGGGGGTGAAAGGAAAGGCTGGGGACAGCCGGTCTGGCTCAGTTAAGACACCATTTCTCCCCACCAGCATTTGGAGCCAGACCCTTGTTTATTTGGGTGACTGTCTTGCACACGGACAGTGTGGGTTCCTTAGCAGCGTCTCTGGTCTTTCCCCACTGGATGCCAGTAGTAACCCTATTTTGTGAAAATCCAGACTGTTTCCAAGTATTGTCAAACGTCCCCGTGGAAGGAAAATGAGCTCTGGTGAAGAAGCCATGCAATAAGGTCATGACAAAGGCGTGACTTTGAGACAAGGTCACACACACACACACACACACACACACACAGTCCCAGGTCGCTTCCTTGAATTGCTGATCCTCCTACCTCCACCTCCCACGTTCAGGGATTACAGGTGTGCACCAGGAATGTGGATTTTATTCTATGTATATGGAGAGTGATCAGAGGCTGAGACACACCACAGCATGATTTCCACCTGCAAGGGGGGTGTGGCTGCTTCTGGATAAAATGCTGTACTCAGGGGAACAAAATCAATCAAGAGGGAACTGCCAGGGGTGAGCAGCAACTGTGACTCAGACTAAACTTACAGCAACACTGGCAAGAAGTGGCTACGCTATGCGGGTGATGCCAGCAAGACTTACTGGTTACTGGGGTAGGAACAGTGGGGAGGGAAGTCAAATTGAGGACAATGTCTAGATTATTCTGTGGGAATAAAGTAAGACTAGGAGAGGGGCTTGGAGGTGGCCAACATTTTTAAATTTGAGATGTCCATTATCCATCCAAGTGATTCTGCCTGTAGAAGAGAAGAGCCTGGGACCCAGGGGAGCAGTGCAGAACGGAAACAGACATCCAGGATCTTAGGTCGTGTTTAATGATGGGCAGGATGACATCATCCTGGAAGAGAATGATCTGGAAAATAAAGAGGATCCTGAACCAAGCTCTAGGGACTCTCATTTAGAGGTCAGGAGGAGACAGAGAAGTCAGAAAAGGAGACACCAGAGGAGCCAGAGAGGGATAAGGACAATAGGAGTGCTTCCTCTCTTCAGGTCACCTGATGCCATGGTCACATCTGCCTTGAGATGTCCTCAGTCAGGTCACTGGGATGCAGGGAATGGCTCACATTCATCTTTACTCTGCATCCATGTCACACCACTGTAATGCACAGTCCCCAGGCTGTAGACCGGCAGGTGACAGAATCCTTATGTGAAGAAGTGCATGCTAGTAGCCTCATCCTTATATGTGGGGGGATCGACAGCAATGTATGTCCATCACCGTCTGGTCATCTCAAGCCTCACCACTGAGATTAGAACTTGGAGACTCTGCTTCCTCCTTCTGGCCTTTTCCTCAGAGCCCCTGAACTCTGCCTCCCAGGTGTCTTCTTAATGCCTAGCGCAGGCTCCATCCAGGCATGGCCAGAGCACCTTACTAACTTCCCAGGCTTCTGAGGGTAATTCCACATTTGCTCCTGCTCTTGAGATGTGGTTCCCCATCTGGACCAGTGATTGCCAATGCTTCTCACCTGCCATGCGTCTGTAGGTCATGTGTTTGTACACCTGAGCTGTAGATCCAGAGGGCAGAAGTGAAGGCCCGATGGGGGAAGGATGGGACTCCAGTATATACTGACTCTGTTCATGGTGAGGTGAGAGGCATTGCCTATCACTGGTCCCAGATGGAGCCCCGGGACTGCTGGTAAATATTGTCTTCATTCCGTGGATGAGGAAACAGGTGTAGATGAGTTCTGTGGTTTGCCCAACTCAGATGGTATATGATAAGAATAGGAGGTTTTTCTGAATGCTTGGTACTCTCCCATCTCTTAAACTCAGTGTTACTAAACTCAGATTATATATGAGTTCTCCTTTCTTATGTAAAACATTTCCCAACCCACAAAAGAAAATGCTGCTGGCAGGTTTGTTGAAGATTCCCCATCACAAACATTGCAGGTCAAAACTCTACCAACATGTATAATTCTACAACAGAAAATCATCAACAGAACAGAAATGAGCAGATAGCGAACATTCTGTGTACTGTGGAGATTTAGAATTACTTTTCTCCCTTTAATTAAGACATTTTATAAAGAAGCTTTTGGAGACATATTCATTGCTTTATAGACTCCAAGCTTCCTGACACATCTTACCCTTTGTTTGGAAAAACTCAAAATCTAGGACACTTAAAAAAATAACCCACCCCTAATATATTTTCTTTCATTTCCAAGATCCAGGGCTGCTGACATATGGGTGTGAAAGCCAGAGCTGGAGCATTGGCTTCTGAACTCTTCAAAGGGAAATGCAAAGCCTTGTCGAGAGCTCGCACGTTCCCTGTGGACGGCTCAGAAACAACAGCCTTGAACACAGATCAAAAAGAAAGGTAATTTGTTTCCTTCTCCATGGTGTGCCACTTTTGGGACAAGTGATCCCATTTGTCATTGCAAGTTTTAGAAAAGGCAGAAACAGCTGGGCAGTGGTGACACACGCCTTTAATCCCAGCACTTGGGAGGCAGAGGCAGAGGCAGGTGGATTTCTGAGTTTGAGGCCAGCCTGGTCTACAGAGTGAGTTCCAGGACAGCTAGGGCTACACAGAGAAACCCTGTCTTGAAAAACCAAAAAGAAAAAAGAAAAAAAAGAAAGAAAGAAAGAAAGAAAGAAAGAAAGAAGGAAGGAAGGAAGGAAGGAAGGAAGGAAGGAAGGAAGGAAGGAAGGAAGGAAGGAAGGAAGGAAGGAAGGAAAAAAGAAAGAAAGAAAGAAAGAAAGAAAGAAAGAAAGAAAGAAAGAAAGAAAGAAGGAAGGAAGGAAGGAAGGAAGGAAGGAAGGAAGGAAGGAAGGAAAGAAAGAAAGAAAGAAAGAAAGAAAGAAAGAAAGAAAGAAAGAAAGAAAGAAAGAAAGAAAGAAAGAAAGAAAGAGAGGCAGAAACACACTCCCCTCACCCCATCCCATGAGCGCAGAAAGAACTCATCAGTGTTTGCTTTTCCCTCACACCCGGTGCAGCAGCCTGGCTAGGTCCGCACCACTCCAGCTCCCAGGTGCTTGGCTCTGGATCATCCACCTGCTGGGGGCGAGTCCCGTCTGATGGGACAAGTGGCTCTTCTGCTATGAATAACACTTTGTGTCCTTGCTAGGCTAGTGCTGTTAGTTTTGTGGTGACTGAAGTGTGAGTGTTGAGTACCCCTAAGATCAGGTCCATTTTCTTCTCCCTGGCCACCCTCAAACGGTTTGGAAGGAGTCAGTGTCTTGGCTGGGCTGGAATTCAACCTTTGAGATGTCACAAATAATCCTCTTTGAGTCTCTGTGGTGAAAGCTGTGCCCAGAGGAGGGACATTTTACAAGAAGGGCTGGAATGAGCCTCAGGGGAGCAAGGCTTCTATAAACAAAGAGCCAGGCAGTCAGTTACCACTGAGCAGCCCTCTGGGCCGCATCTGCCAGGCTCTCAAGGAAACTGAGACAGCCGTCTTCCTGGCTCCAGGGTTCAATCACAGTGGGGGTCACTTTCTCCGATGACCTCCACTGAGAACCCGAGTAGCCAAGGTCAAGGACCAACTGCTCTCAGGTTGAGGGCAAAACTGGCCTTAGTCTCACCTAAAGGTGTCGCCTCCAGTGTCGACATCGACCTTCCAGCTGCTTGCTTTTACTGGTAGAGAAACTTAACAGCTCCCAGTGATCATGAGAAAATCTTCAGCCCTCTCTGCTCTGGGCAGAAAATACTTCTGCCAACATTGCAACAATGTTTTAGGCCTGCTGTCTTTTAATATCTGTATCTATAATTTTATGTTTATATATGTATATATATATATATATGTATATATATATAGAGAGAGAAAGAGACAGAGACAGAGACAGAGACAAAGAGACAGAGACAGAGAGAGACAGAGACAGAAAGAGGTGTGAAGGATGATATTGTAAGAATAGCAGCTCATCCATCGCCACTTCACCCACACCAAGACCAAAGCATCTATCCCAGTGACAGGACGGGGAGAGACCACAGCATCCCTCTGACCTCCAGTGACAGAGACAAGTGCTTTGCGTCTCTTACATGATGCTTGTCATGGTCACATGTAGGGGATCGGAGTCCATATAAGATGACTCTTCACAAGTGAAATGTGGAAGAGGGTGCAGAAGCAAGACCAAAGACTATGTGTGATCATTAGAGCTTCTCTGCCAGGAAGCCCAAACCTCAGGGATAAAAACATCACCGCACTGATGAAGAGAAGTCACCACAAAGCAGACAAGAGAAGGATGGAGAGCAGTGCAGCAGGAGAGGAGATAGAGGAAAGGATGATGAGGCAGGGAGAGTGGATGGGAAGAGAAGATGGACACTGAACTACAGAAGCTCCAACTTACGAGGAGCAGGCTCAGCACCAAGGATTTCATTTACTGCTGGCATCACATCTATGTGACATCTCTGTGATGGGACAACTAGTCTACCTCATCGAAGACACCAACACTTAAGGAACAAGGTTACCTAAGACCATGCAATGAGAAATCACAGAGCTGAGACTGGACCCCAAGGCTGTCTGGTTTCAGAGTTCTGTTCTTTTCTCTAACCCTTTAGCACTCTGTCTTCTACACCAGCAGTTTTTAAAATAATATATTAGAAATCTATACCTCATAGTTCAAATAGAAAACATTTTCCACTATTAGCCAATTTGAACACTTCCATGTGTACAGGTGTACAGGGAGACAAGATTTCATCGTGACTCCCAATGTGTAATGGTTTTTAAATCTTTTGTGCAAATCTGTCTATCTATCCTTCCCCCTAGCCTGCCTTCCTCTCTCTCTTCCCCTTCTCCCCACCCTGCTTCCATTTCTCTTCCTCTCTTCACATTAACAAGAATGTTAGTACTAAATTTATCTTCCAGTCTGCTGACGGGTCTCACCCTGTATTTTGAAAGACATTCTTCTTCCAGGCAGGTGATCTGAACTGTTTCTCGGCCTTCTGCTGCTCTGAGAGGGTTTGGGCAGTGTCTTGCACTGAGGCACACTGCTAATTGTGTACTCTGAGCATCCCTCTGCCAAAGGGGACATCATTAATAAAGTATCTCAGAAATTAGAAATATCTGACAAAGAGCCACTGCTTGGAAACGAGTCAGCCCAGGAAACCATCCAGAGGACACAACTGCTGATTGTGGGCTCCAGCAAGTGATATTTTAGGCAGTTAGTGTGTGCTTTTTCTACAAAAGAGATTATTTCCTCTCTTTCAGAAACTAAAGGACTCATCTGCTCTATCAGGCCACACATGGTCACCATCTACCAATAAATGCTAAGGACAAGCAAATGCCAGGGCTTGTGGGACTCTGTCCCTTACAGAAACACTATTGTCACTCTTAATTCTTAGGATCTGAAATTGGGCTGTTATTAGGGGAGTGGGCTTCCCACCCTGGCTTAAGATGTGGGGATGAGTCTGTGTGGTACTGAGGCGCAGTGGCTTGGGTGAAGAAAAGCCCAGTCCAGGTCAGGTGTGGCCGAGCCAGCCCGATGAGCTGAGGCCTGGTGACTTCACTTTAGAAATGTGCTCCATAATTGAGAAAACATGTTCCTGTGATGTCCTCACGCAAAAATCCAGATTTGTGATTTTTTTTTTTATTCCTAAGAATTCCTTGAATATTTGCTGTGCGTGTCTGTACAGACTCCCGAGCAACTTCTAACTTAGTACACTATTTTCCCCCTTTGGTGGCCTAGCTTAAAGGGTAGGATTCTGATGGGGAACCTTGGGCAAGCACCCACAGGCCCTGAAGAGGAGCAGGAAAGGGAAAAGAGCCTGTACCTCTTCTGCTTTGGGGGTGGGGGGCAGATGAGGCAAGGCAGCCTGGGTCCCAGCAAAGCATCTAGCTGTATCCTGAGAGGGGGCATTCAGAGCCAGGACAGCCCCCTGTCTCCACACTGCCCTCAGCTTCTCACCCACACAAACAGCAGCAAAGCACTGATTTCCTAGACCTCTTCAGAAGTTGCCTCCTGGCCATTTCTCCTCACTGGCTCGACTGCTCACTGAGGCCAGCACTCTGGTGCCTCGTGCCTGAACTAGAGTTAAGTAATGAGGTCACAGAAGTTGGAACAATCCAAAGCTCAATCTGGTGCATTTGTGACTGAACATCTACAAAAACCCTACAGCTCTCCCTCCCACCCCACAGAACTTTCCTGGGATCTCCTGGCCCTTTACTTCTCTCCTCTTCGGAACTTATGATGACAATTTGTACTTCTTTAGGTAATGGTAACTACTCCAAAGGTGAGAGTTTAGAACCAAAGATAAGGAGCCTTCTCACAAATTTTGTTTGAGTCGTTAGGATTTATTTTACCCTCTAAGACTTGTTTAGTAGATTGAATAGAAATAGCCCTCATAGTTAGAATACTTGGTCTTTTAAGCAAGTTTGAGTTGGTTATAGACTATGAGGACTTTTGAAATTGTGCTGAATGCATTTTTACGTTATGTTATGGCTACAAGCCTATGGAAGTCAGGGAATGGAATGTGGTGGTTTGAATAGGCCTGACTTCCATAGACTCCTGTGTTTCGATGCTTGGACCATCCGGAGTGGTACTATTAGAAGATGTGGCCTTCTGGGAGGAAGTATGTCACTGTGGACATGGGCTGAGAGGCCTCCTCAAACTCCACCCAGTGTGGCACACAGTCTCCTTCTGCTTCCTGTGGATCAAGATGTAGAACTCTTAGCTCCTTGTCTAGTGCCATCTTTGCCTGCATGCTGCCTGTTTCCTGCCATGATGAGAATGGCCCAAACCTCTGAGTGCGAGCTAGCCCCAAATAAATGTTTCCCTTCATGAGAGTTGCTGTGGTCATGGTATCTCTTCACAGCAACAAATCTCTAATTTTTACAACTGGAGAATGAACTTGGGCCATATTCTTGCCCGTCTCTGACCTCAACCCTCCCATTACCCTTAATTTTGAGTCATGGTCTCACTAAGTTGCCCAGGCTGGCCTTGAATGAGAATGTGCCTCTCATAGGCTCAGCTGTTTGTCTTCTTGATCTCCAGTTGGTGGCGCTGTTGGGATCACTATAGGAGTTACAGACTTGTTGGAAGAACTATGTCACTGGGGATAGTTTTAAGAGCTACATGACAATCCCAGTTCACTCTTGCTTCCTGCTCTCTCTTGGAGATATGAGTTCTGATGTCATGGCTGCCACAATTCCAGACTGTGAGGGACATTTATCCCTCTGAAACTATAAGCCAAACCAACCCTTCCTTCTAGAAGTTACTTTGATCATAGTGTTTATCACAGTAACAAAAGTAACCAGTACAGCCAGCTTCAGGGAGACATTTTGAAAAAGAGGAAATAAGACATCCAAAATCAAAGTTTTGATTACTCGTTAATGGTTGTAAATGTTGGCTCCATTAGATCTACAATCCTGCAAAATACTAGATGGCCTGTCCCCTCACACTGGGCCATTTTTCTCTTAACTTTCCATGTTTCCTAGTCCTTCGTGTCCTGACTCCTGCATATCACCTTGTGAGCAAATGTTCTCTTGATTTTTGACAAGCTCCTTGATACAGAATTGTGATTGTATTTTCCTTGCATCCCCCACAGTGCATGTCAAGAGCATGTCAGTGAAGAGGCCAGTTGAGAGAATGGTTAACTGTGGGGATGTGGCCTAAATCTGGGAATATGTACTGAGCTGAAATATCTTTCTTCCCCTTGGAAATGTGACAAGATACTTAAGATCTCAAGCATGCAGAGGAGTTGTTATTCAGTAAAGGGAACTGAAATGCTCTGAAGCCTGCCAGAAGGCATGGTGATTCTCCAGGAAGGCCTTATTTCAAGAGAACTGTCTAACATTTTCTGACAGCAAAATCTGAGAACAGAGGCTCCAAAAGAAAACACCAGACAAATACCAAGATATGATGAGAAAGACAGATGAGTAAATTCCTAGAGAAGACTTTAGCTACATTAAAAGATTTCTTGTCCCCAACGAAGCAGAAGTGTTATATATACAGACACAATAAGTACAAAAATGTTGCCATTCTATTAAAAATGAAGGCACCACAAAGGGCAGTCAGTTCCCCAAAGCCCAACTCCCTCTCATCCCCACATGGAGAAAGAACTTTAGGGAGGGAAGCTCCTGCTGGACTCATGCCTATTTTATGCCAGGGTCTTTGGCATTCTAACTATCCCATCCCATCAGGGAATGGCAGACATACCACAGTGATGTGCACTTTGTACACAGGAGAGAAAACTGGTTCTTTGGATCTCTGATCTCCACAGAGTTCTGCCTTCTTCCCCAATTTATTAGCAGAGTATCTTTCAGGCAATGAGAAACCAATATGACTTCTCTCTTCTTTAAGTGTGTGTGTGTATGTGTGTGTATGTATGCATATATGTATGTATGTGTATATGTATATATGTATATACAAACTATATTATATATCATGTATGTGTTGCATATATATATATATATATATCATTTAAAATTTTTTTAAACTCATGATCAGAATGTAGAGGGAACCTGTCTCTCCTGGCAACTCCCACTTGCCACAGAGGACTTAACGCATGGTTATTCATAATGATGAGGCAGTACCTCTGTCTGCTGACCTCTCACCCAGGTCTACTCAGATCCAAAACTGGGATATCGTTTCACCAGACTGAATAGGGAAGAGCTGCAAGTCACCATCATGAGTAATGATGGTTGTAAACCACAGAGCTGGCTGCAAACCACAGCACTGATGCGACACTTTCCCCTTCTCTATCGTGGGCAATGGCTGAGTTCTTGCCTCCACCAGGAGGGACTGTTGTCTCTGCGCTTCCTTAGGAACAGCATGTAGCACACCAACCTTTACTATGGAAGGAAAAGCCAAAGGAAACAGGAAAAACCATCCGTGTCCATGCATGAATATTCTCTCCCATCTCGGTGACTTAGTGGTGAGGAGTGACTATGTGCTCCTATAATATCGTCCAAGAGAGCAAATACCTTGTGGTTACTTGGAAACTATTCCAGTATCAGTGCGTTGTAACTGCAAAGCATGGGATAGCTTCTGTGCCAGACTTGGGCTGTGCACTCCAGTCAGCTTCGGAGCCAGACTCAGCCACTCATCAGGATTCCACCTGCAAAAGCCACCCAGGCTGTGCCAGAGCTTCTCAAGCTGCTAGATTACTGATGAGTTTTCACGGAAGCCCTGACTGTCTAACTCTGACTCACATCCCTACCAATAAAAAGACTTGCTGCACGTGCAAAAGGTTTGCCAAAGTCTTGGGCAATTCAGAAAGCATTGTAGCCAGCCCTACCTGACAGATTTTGTCAACAGATCAGTCTCATTTGTAATCCCTTTAAATCTCCCCTCCCCTCCCCCGTGTGTGTGTGTGTGAGCACACACACAGGTGCTTATAGCTTATACATGTGTAGTGCTGGGCTAGGCGTTTAATTCTCCTCTTAACCTCCTTTTTTGAAACAGGTGTCTCACTGAACTTGAAAGTCACTTTTTTGGCTAGACTAACCCAGGCAGCAAGTTCCAAGGAGCCTCTCTTGTCTCTGCCTCCCTGGTGCTAGAATCCCAGGCTCATGTAACCATCCCCAGCTTTTTAGATGGGTGCTTGAGATTTGAACTTTGGTCTTCATGTTTACACAGCATGCACTTTATCACCTGAACCACCCATCTCCTTCCTGGTTCTTCTCCTTTTTCTTTTGATTTCATTAAGAATCCACTCTGAAATCTAAACACTCTACATTAAGTTTCTCTTCTATTTCTATCTACTAAGTTGGGGATAAGTAGAAAATGTGTGTTTCAACACATTTTACAAAAATATTGTTATTTTTTATCCACTTTCTTTGGTCCCATGATGAAGCCTTGGGTCAGAGGTGAGGATAATGGAGCTGTTCTGTTTGAGAATGGTTGATAGATGCCTTGGGCAACATCTATCCCATGTGGCATTGCTAGTTTATTCTTTTAAATGAATTATCGAAATTTACCTTCACAGCTTGGCTAGTTATATTAATTGGATCTCAACATGTGCTCATACTAAATCAAGTGCTTGCTGTTAGTGCCACGGGTGAGGGGATGGGGCTTCCTGCTTTAGGGAGGGCACCTCCTATTGCCAAAGAATAATCCCTTCAACAAGGAAGGGGAGGATTTTCCTTAGGCTGGGAACTCCCCAGCAGTCAGTCAGTCTGCCTGTGCTTTCAACAGCATATGGCTGAGAAGGAAGTTGCCATGTCCTGATACCCTCTCTCCCTCTTCCATTCTTTCCTGTGGGTCATTTGAAATTCTAGTCACAGAAGACAGAGGGTGACACCTGGCAGGACCACAACACTGAGGTCCCTCTTGATAGAAGCACTGAGTCTGACACGGCGATACGCGTAGGACAAAGACTAGAGCTTCTAAAGTCCCAGTTCTGTGACTGTATCATAGATGCCACAAGAGAAAGAAGAATGACCTTTATTGATGATTGCTGAGAGAATTCTCAACTGGAAGAACCATTTATGCAGGGAGCCAAGCTCAGTTGCCACCACGACCTCTGACATTTAGTAGGTAAGGCAGGGACACTGAACTTCCTGTGTGAGGAGAGTGGTCACACTTAACCAAGAATTGCCCTGATATATCAATGGCTCCATTGACAAATGCTACCATGCAATGCACTATTTGGATTCCATGGGGTTAGTGACTAGTTCTCAGCCACATACTGCTGCCTTTTCTTTCTTAGAACTTAGAAACCACCATCAGAAGATTACTCAAAATTCAGGAAAAGTAACCAAAAGGCCATCTCCACTCAGCTATTTGGTTCTCCCTCCATCATACTCCAAGGCCAATAGGTCTACAGAAATTCCTCAAACATGGTAGAGAGTCCACAGAAGAGCAAAGAAAACAAAGCCCCAAGCAGTGCCTTCTGTGGAGGGGTCTCACTTTTCTAGTCCTGTTTGAACTTTGTGACTGAAGGTCTATTACTTTTAGCTCAAACAAGAGCATCTCCATGCTTTGCATACCTGCCAGAAAGCCAGTGATCCCAAAGCCTCAGTTTCCCTATTTTGTACACTGGTCTCAGGTTCACTTTAGTCTCACTGTTTAGAATCAGGAGTCACAGCCATAGCCTCACTGAGAAGACACAAACATCCCAGGAAAGGGTTAGGAAGGGTCTTTCTTTCTTTCCTCTTTATTTATCTGGCTGACGTCACTATGACACGACACTAATTCCCTCAGAGTTAATCTTAGAACTGGCTAAGCTGGAGAACAGCAGTACACAAGGTCAGATGTGCCAGTCAAATGGAGAAAAGGGACACTTTCTGAAACACCGGCCCTTTGCCCCTCGGCCAACCAGAGAGTTTGTATACATCCTCAGCAAACCTACTTCCTCACACTGGAAGGCCTGCTCGGATACTGAGGTGCCTGGAAGTTCTTATTAGGAGAAGGCAAGCGGCCAGGTCTCTGGCTCAGCCTGTTACTGCTGTGTGGGGTCTGGGCACAGCTCGGTTGCATGCCTAGGCTGTGTGTTCCGCAGCTCTGAGGCCCGGTGCTCCACCAGAGAGCAGCTGTCACAATCAGCACTCATTTAGAACTGTGTGATTTTCTCATCAGCTCAATCTCAGTAGTGATGAGAAACTTCCCTGGGGCTTCAGCCCTGCCCTGCCCTGCCCTGGTCTCCATGCTGATGTTGGCAGCTGGGGCCCCCTTTCTGGTCCCAGCACAGAATTCTCCCTGGAGGAGAATGGGAGTGCGGGCGCCTCATCCTTTCCTCCCACTGGCCTCAGGGCATGGGGGCTGAAGCCAGTCCGAGGAGAATGTGAGAGCTGAGCCCATTCCTAGCTAAAGGTTAAAAGGAAAGAACTGAGAGCCGCCAGCATCTGGATGACAGTCCTGAACAAACTCAGTTCAGCAAACTTCCTGATGAGCCAGGGCTGCTTCAGGTGGCTATCCAGGCATGACAGTGAGTTTGGCTGACTATAAAACCTTCTGAGTCATTGCTCCAGTCTGTCAAATCACGTGCCCTATGCCACAGAGACCCTGACCTCCTATCCCCGGTACCCTTAACATTTTCTCTTGATGAAGGAAAGTACAGAGATGTGGCATTAACTCCATTCTCCTTCAATGACCCAGCACAAGGGACAGTCAAGTCTTCTGCATGTCAGTACCAGTCATGCCGGCCTCATCCTCCAGCCATACTCTCCTCCAGCTGCTTGTCCCCTGTCAACCCCCGGGAATACCATCTACGATGGATTAGTACTTCAGGTTACCAGGCTGACACACAGCTTACTCAACAGATGAAAACCGAATGTGGCCCATGACTCTGGAGAGAGGGGAAGTTTCATTTGGTAGGGAACTGGAACACTGGTCAAGCAGGGAGGTAGGGGGCTACTGCACTGCCCGCTGGACTGCCGGGAGAGGGGGAGACAGAGCTTTTCATCAGTTATAGCTGACAGTTTCAGGAGTTCGAGACCCTGAGGAGAAGTTATGGATGGGACCTCTGTGGCTAGTTCTGAGCTTGCAAAGTTCAGCTGGCCATGCCTGTGGGGAGAGTGGTACCGTTAGAGAGAGTGCTCTGAGAGGATGGACAGCAATACATCAAGTGCCTTTTCTCCAGGGTTTCTACTGGCCTCCCATGATAGATGGGGCAGAGGCACCCAGGAGAGCAGTATTTTTGGTCTGCAGCTGGGAACGTGCACTGAGTTTTCCTTAATACCCACAGCACCCAAAAGACCTTGCACTAATACACTTTAACGCATGAAACACCCATAAATTATCCTTCAAACTGCTACAATTTCCAGCCTGGAACAACTTGGAAAAACCAGCCTAACAAGCGGGTTCTTCTTGAATCTCTGAAGTAAACCTGATGAGAAAGGTCAAGCCAAAAACCACCTTCTTTATAAATCTCAGAAAGTTTTAGGAAAGCAAGAGCATTGTAATCAAAGGGGGCTAACTAGCCTTGTGTTTACATTGGCTTCAAGTTGCAACACCCTGACCCCAGAGTCCTTCTCTGCCTGAACCCAAGAGCGCCCGCTGCCCTTCCCAATCCCGGGTGCCAGCCTCTGGCACACCTGGCAGTAGACAGCTGAATGTACCGGGTGACCCAAGCAGTAAGGCTACATGCCTTGGGATGCCCAGCAGGCCCTACCGAGGGCCCCCGGTGTTCAGCACTTGGAACCCACGCTTCCAGAATCAACCCTTGGCACCCATAATCTTAGATTCTGAGCCCTGCTACAAACACCGAGTCTAGAGCACCCTAGGCGACAGTCCTCTTACCTAGGGGCAGCATGGCTCTCTTGGGACTGTGAGTACTCCCCAGCCGGCGTGCTGTGAACTCACCCTCCACCTCCACCCCGCGGGCTACTGCTCCGCGCCGCCACCCCAGCGCGCTTGCAGCGCGCGCATCCCTCACTCCAGGCTCTCTCGAGCGCTGTCCCCTTCTGGCCCGAGAGCTCAGGCTGGGCAGTGTAGCTTCTGCAGGCGCCAGTGTTGACTTTGGGACTTCTGGTCATCCTGGAACAGGGAATTTCATGACCAGAGACACCCTCAATCCCTCCGCTTCCCTTGCGTGTCCACGATCTCCTGCTCCTATATCTACTCGGGACACTTCTTTCAAGGGTGCGTTTCAACCCACAAAGATCTATCCAGACAGGGATCCAAGCACACCGACCCAGGGAACCCAGAAAGCCCGGTCTGCCGCACCGCGCTGCACCCTTGTCGGGGCTCGGCTCAGAGCAGCCTGACTCACCGATGCGCTCCCCTCCGGCTCCAGGCGCTCTCTGCCGTGCTGGAGCACAGAGCTTCTGTAACAGGCTTCCTGAATGTATTTAGCCCCTCCTCCAGGCTCGAGTCACACCCTCTCCAAATCCTGCCACCCACCCACCAGACCCCTCCCTCTCTGGCCAGCCCCAATCCCAGTCCCGCACCTGCTATGACTGGACCCAGGAGCTCCGGGTTGTAGGGGTCCTGGGGACCAGGGATGGATAGCTCCAGATAGCTAGTGGGACCTAGCTAGGAAAAGCCAGTCAGGGAAGTATTCAAAACCCTGAGTTTAGATGAAAATGCAGAGGGTGGGAGTGGGAGGTCACATATGCAGAGAGAGATTTTCTAGGGCATCAGGCAAGGTAGCTGGCTCCAAACACCAATGAGCCGACAGGCTGAGCAGGGCCGAGTTGATTGGCTGATTTGGAGTCCCTTTACCTCTTTCCCTGGCTCACTGCCTTGCTAGCCTCCTGGGGTGGCTTAGTCTCATTGGTAGCCAGGACATCAGGTGTAGTATACTATCCCTGCAAAGCTGAGAGTTGAAGGAACCCACCCAGGAAGTGCCTGGATTGGCCAGTGCCAGGGGTTACTCTAAAACCAGCAGAAGCAAAATTAACTTGAATGTCCAGACAGCGGTATATCTGCCTGGGGTGAAGGAAGAGGGCCTTAGGTGTCCAGATTACCCCAAGTCCCACCACCAGCCAGCCTTAGGGCTGGGATTGCAGGAGCCTCTCAGGAGACTTGGTCCCTTGGATACTGTAGATGGAGTGTGTCTGTATGTGCTCCCTACATTTTTTCTAAATCTGGGGTCCTAGGGCTTCTGTCAGCTTAAAAGCTGACAGAAAAAAAGAGTCAGTGAGCACACACCCAGTAGAAGGCCAAACCTTCTGTACCACCCCAGGGCCCACCTCAATTCCCTTTTACCCCTTTTGTCTACTTTTGAGGGCCCTCAGCTGACGCTCCAGAATGTCTTGGATCTGATAGATTCCAGAGCTGATGGGGGCTTCACCTGTTTGACCTCCCTTTCCCCCAGGGTGTTTCCACCTCGCCTCAAGGTAGAAATATACCTTAGGTCAAAATTTTAACCAAATGTGCACATACAATTGTAATCAAGTTCTATGGACTTTGGAAATTAACACACAGACACACACACACACACACACACACACACACGTACACAATTGCACACTCCTGCGTCAAATGACTTTTCTTCCTTTGGAAAGATATGTTCTATGCCCCATCCCCACCCTCATGAATGCCACAGGAAGGGATGGATGCAGAAGAGAGATGACAGAGGTAGGTGAGGGACTGAGTCTCCCCACTGCTGGTGACACCTTAGCCCAGGTGAGAGTCGTGTTCCATGAAGCTGGGATGGGGTGAGGCCCAGGTGGTCCTTTTCCCACTGAAGGTCACTTAGGGAAGGAGAGGATCTAGAGATGTATTTCCAGTCCTCTGAGTTTCAATTTTTCTCTGACTTTGCCTTTGTCCCCACGCCTACCATCATTCCGTTCCCAGTACTCTAGGGAGGATGAAGGAAGAAGAGCGAACTCTTCTGCCTTGCTATTGTGCTCTGTGAGGTTCAGACCCAGGCTGGTGGATGAACAGAGTTTAGGAGGAAAGGTGAGAGGTCAGGGGACACCAGAACAGCAGCAGACAGAGTTGGCATCATGGTCATGATGCTCTATTAGAAAACGTATCACTGTTAAACACCTAACAGTTACCAGGCAATATGATCCATTTCTCCATTAACCATTTCACGTATAACACTGTAATTTTTTTTAAAGCACAAGCCCAAATAATAACTACCTTTGCATTTGGGGGGTGGAATTACAAATTACAGAAGCTGAGCTTTTGTATGTGTCCTTGTGGTATCACCTTGAAGGGCAGAGGGATTTCAGTCACTTGAAAAGAACCTTGTGGTTCTATTCAAAAAAAGAAAATTTAAAAGGCTAAATGAGTAAAATCTAAGTCCAGCTGTCCTGCCCCCAATTTGTTGATCATATTCACATGGTCCAATAGGAGTTCTTTGCTAGCTCTGATTGGATCTGTTTCTGTCCCTGAATTTGAAGGATCTTGAACAAGTAAGAATATGTAAACAACAATCATCGTTTACTGAGTTTACTCTGTGCTGTGTACTGGGAGATGGCTGCCACCTGCTGCCACAATTGTTCCCATGATGGCTTGATTATTAGGTCCTACCACACTATTAGTCTCCCCAGGACCTGGCACCGGGACCTGATATGGTGATAGCCACTTGCTGGTGTCAAATAATCCACCCATCCTAGGTCCGTTTCCGGAACAGGTCAGTCAGCCTGGCTTCCAATGACCACAGTCAGGATCCTACTCATTTTGCCTCTTCCCCTTTCAAGGACTCCCACAGAAGTGTCCTCCTGGGTCACTGAGCAAAGGACCTTAAGGCCTGGCTCAGTTACATTTATAGGAATGAAAACCAGCTGAGAGGGCAGCGGCCAGGAGGCATGGTGCCGACAAGCAGAGAATGAGAATGTTTTGATGTACTAGATTTTCTCGAAAGAGCTTTTTATCCAGGGCATCAAAATAACCAGCAGCTGACGCACGTGCTGACTCGAAGGACAGCGGGACAGCTTGTGGTGTGTACGGTAATTGTTGTTATTTCTGAGGATGCAGAAGCTCGCAGTCATTGAGAGCCTCATCAACAGCACCACGGAGTGGCACCGGCCTCCTGGCCTGCCTCTGCCTCCCCTCCACGCGCCTTCCTCCAGGTGTTCTGGCCTAATTTCTAGATACCAGTCACGTCTTTATCCCTGACCTCCCAGACACACTCCGGAGGTCGCCAGTGTCTATTGTATGCACAGTGCTTGTTAGTTTCCTGTCTTGGTCACCTGCATAGACTGCTTCATCTTAGCTCTGGCCCCTCAACCCCTAGCCCCATCCACAGTCCTTCTTGCATTTTTCTTTCTTGTTTACTTCTTTTGTTTTTGTTTTGTTTTGTTTTAAGATATGATCTCATGTCACCCAGGCTGCAGCCCCCTCCCCATTCACTAAAGCTGAGGATGACTTTAAATATATGATCCTCCTGCCTCCACTTCACTAGTGTGCCTACAGGCCTGTGCCACCACACCCAGTTTATTCAGTGCTGGAGATCAAAATGCACGGAGGGCCTCATGGCTGTTTGACAAGCACTCTTACCTACATCCCTGGTCCTTCTTTCCCTGCAGGGTCTCATGGGATGCTCCTGAGCTGGAAACGTAGCAGTTCCACTCTTGTCCTGTGGGGGCACTGTGGCTCAGAAAAGCAATCACCTTGAGAACAGGCACGCGTTTGGCCTATTGATGTGACCTTGGGAGAAAGATCTAACCCGTAAGGGCCATAATAGTTATGATCACAACAAAACCATAATTATACTGATTAAATACACTAAATCAAAAATTTTGAGCACCTGTCCACCCCAGACCATTTGTAGGCACAGAGGATTCGTCCAGAAATAAAGCATCCTCTAGACACATGGAATTTAAGTTCTAAAAATTCCCATCACCAATTTAATATTTGATGAATGTAAATTATTTAATGTACATTATAAATTTGGAGAACACAAGGGACAGAATTCTATGATGTTAGAGGTAATACTACTTAGGCACCAAGAGAGTCAAGTATGTCTCTGGGGATCAAATCCTGTCCCTGACCACTGTGAGCCTCCCCCTTCTCAGTCTTGCTGGACTCTGATCCAGCAAAGATCCCTAGTACTCTTGGTTTCCATGTGGGTGACCTAGATTAGGTGCCAATGCCCCGGGCACTGTCTTCAGAGGTCTCTGCCTCTGTAGCAACACCTTGGGGTCTCTTAGAAGCCTTATAATACTGTCTCTTACAAGTATGCCTCCATCCAGGTCTTGAGTGGAGAAATTCCTGTGGGGCCACCACAGAGGTGCATCTAGGACAGGACCTAATGCCAACACCTTAGAAATCCAGCTCAATATATTTCATAAAATATATTAAATATATAAAATATATTTCTAAGAAAGGAGCTGTATAAAAGGAAACAGAGATCAAGAAGGAATGTTCTTATCATGTAAGCACCCACTACCCAGCACAAATATAAAATAGACCTATAAATGAGTGGGAAACCTGTAGGAAAAGATGTGGCCATTCAAAGGATATAGAGTTTGATCTACTTTGATCTTCAAGGATCCTCCATTATTGTCCTAAATGTCCTTAGTCTAAATCCTCATTCTTTAAGGAGACTGTGTGTCACCTGTCCTTCCATTCTCCTTGTAACCTGCTTTACTTTGCTCTGGCTCTGGCTCTGGCCTTGGGGTTTTTCTTTGGCAGTTCATTTCATAAGTAATGGCAATAACTCTGGCCTCTAAATAACAAGGCCTCAAAGGCCATTGCTCTGACCCCTACTTCTTGCCCATCTAGATATATCTCTTAGCCACATTCCTAATTGGGAGATTTCTCCAAACCCCCAAGTAAAGCCTGACACCCTTTCTAGATGCTTCTATGAACAATCTACATGCCTTAGAGCACACACCTAATACATTTTCATGGCTGAGATATTGTCTGTGCCTCAATGCATGAGTAAGAACTACAAGAAGACGTCTGGGGAGGGCATCGTCTGGGACAGAAAGAATGGCTTGGAAAAAGAATGGGTCAGAAGGAGTCTGACTGGTGGGGTTGGAGGTGGCTATGGGTGAAGTGTGTGTGTGAGGTTAAGGGGGGCTAGGATACGATGAGTAAGAACAAATATGGGTGAACTACCTGGGTCTTGTTGTGCCAGTTTAGATCAACAATGATGACTCCATGAGCCAAGTCACTGAGACATGATCATGCAGTGACTCATTCAGAATAAATGTAGTGTGTAAATTCATTTAAGTAATAGGAAATGGCAGGGTAAGGGGCCGTGAGGGAGAAAAACAGGGCTCATGGATGTCCCTGTATTCCTAGTTTGTCTGATCAGGTAGGTGAGATGACCAGTTGTGGAGAAGGGCTATCAGTGGGAGCTAGTGAGGTAGGGATCTGGGAGAGGGGCAAAGGTCTTTAGTTGAGGGTTCTGTGGGGACATGTGTGACATTAGAGTGTGTGTACAATAGAGAAATAAGAGACTTATGAGCAGTACCAGGGCTAGCATCCTGGCACAGTGCACACAGGCTGAAGTATACAGCCTTAACTTTTGTCTCCAAGTCTCTGCTGAAGGCTCACCTCCCCAACAAAGCCGTACTATCCTCTGTTTGTGCTGAGCCAACTGTGGGAACTCTCCCAGAGGCCGGAAGTCGGAGCTCAGGGACACAGATCACTCGAGGGTTCTCTGCATCTCCCCTACCTCTTTGTTCCTGTAGTGCTCAGACCCCATGAAGGGGTGCACGCCAAAGACAGGGGAAAGGAGGACTCTAGGAGGTGAGCACCTTACCCGCCCATCCTTTCCACCCTGGTCTCCTCTTCTGCAGCACACAGGAAGTTCTTTCTCCTGTTCTTTGCCATCAGAGCCTCCTAAGTTATATCTTGAACTCTCTCTACTCAAGATTTACAGGAAGACTCTATGGTCAACTCCTCCAAGTTTTGCTCTTAATACTTTATGGGAGCCAAAGGAATTCAGAAAACTTGTTTTTCTTTTTTTACTTGTGACTGCTTGGCTTTCAAAAGCATTGTCTTGCTGTGGACTCAGAAATTCTATTCTTGATGTGGAAAGATGAATATTGGCTCTTTCTGTGTTCCAACTACAGCAAGCCTAGAAGCAGCCTATGAAACTCATGTGCTGCTGGAAGGATACTGACAGATCACACCCTGGGGAAAGTAAGAGAAAATGTGAGTACATCTGATAATGCCCACACAGTAGGCAACAGATTGACTCTCCCTCTGTGTGTCTCTCTGTCTCTGTGTCTCTCTGTATGTGTGTGTCTCCTTTCCTCTGTTCCTCTTGTCCTCTCTCCCCATCTCCCCTTTTTCCTCTATTTTTCTTTCTAAGTCACTCACTCACACTATAACCAGGGGTGGCTTTGAACTCACACTAGTCCTGTTTCCTAAGTCTCCCAAGGGCGGAGGTCACAAGAGCAGCCACACACCCAGCAACAGAGTACTTTCCCCCACTAAACTCTAAAACCCTTAAGAACTGGAGGTAGCCATCATAACACCTGCTATGCTGCAGGTGGCAAACACACCTTATCCCATTCATTATCCTTGTCCCATTCAAATAGGATTTCACCTTCTGCCAGGTCCTGAGTCTGGAAGAAGCTCCCTTGGGGCAAGCTGCCTCAGCACAGCTGCACCACTGAATCTGTTAGTTCTGCTCTCAGAAAACTACTTGGACTGTCCGCTGCTTTCTCAGAGCAACCCATTTCAGGAGATGGGACAGAGCTCACAAAGAAAGGTGTGAGAACTAACATGTAAGTTGAGTGGCACTATTTGAGCATCACAGGGTTAAGAAATCGAGCATTAAATCTGTATAAGTTTGAAAATTGCTCACAGGGGAAAACTGCATTGGTTAATTACCTATCTATCTATCTATCTATCTATCTATCTATCTATCTATCTATCTATCTATCTCTGCTGTGCCTCAATACATGTCCTGCCTTTCTCCTTGGACACTCACTCTTTTCTGGGTGTTCTTTAGCCCTGCCTCACCCTTAGGCAGACACAATCTTGAGAGGCGGCCCAACTGCCTAAGTTATAGGTCCTCTTCCTCTGTAGGCCAACGTACCTTAGATGGGGCTTCCACAATGTTCCAGCCATGTGCTTTTCTCGGTTCCTTCTTTCCTCCCAAACCTCTGCAAGCCCCTTTGTTCAGTGGCAGGGGGCATTCTATCCACAGTGTTGAGCACCAGGCCTATACAGGGGAGCACACAGTAGGAACATGGCTGCACACAGTAGGTGTTCCACTCTTAGCTGCTGCAGAACTTTCTGCTGACATGCATACTCTTTGGTCATATCTTGAAATTTTAGTGAATTTTCAGTATGAAAAAACTCACAGTCAGACTTTTCTGTGTAGCATATAACTTTCTCTGAGAGAGGTGGGGCATACCCTCTTTTCTTGAACTCCCAGGAATACATGGTCCCTGAATGCACTGTCTCTCCCCACATACCCATAGGCTGGGCCCAGTGGGCTACGGCAGGACTTGGGCAGATGGAGATGGACTTGAGTGAGCATCCCAAGTTATGTGCCCGAGGTGCATGCGGAGCGCAGAGGTGGATTCCAGCCGACGCCCTTCCCCACCCCCTCAGGCTTCCTTTGCCCTCATTCTTCAAGCCTGAAAGGGGTGCGGGGGTATTTTTTAGGTTCAGGATGGAGATTGATTTATCATCATTCTAATTTTAAAAGCTCCCCACGTGCAGAGATGACTCTGATCTTCATCAGGAGTTTATTTCTCCCTATTAGCATCCCATTATACAACCCCTGACAGATTAATCACAGCTATTGTTGTGCTGTTTATTCGACACACTGTATAATTTTACTTTCAAAATGTTATTTTAATTAAGAAGGAAGTGCATTGGGGGAAGGCATTTTCCTGACAGACAGGCTTCTCTGGGGCTACCAAGCAGGTGTATGCTCGCTGCCTGCGATAGCATCATCTCCAGCCAAGAACTTGAGCCCCAGCACCAGAGATGGCCTTCAGAACATGAATAACTATGAATGACTCATTGCAGTTGACTTGTGTACTTTCCCAACAATGTTTCTTTGTTGTCTTTAAAACAAATAGCATGTTTTTGTGGTTTAAAAAATATGGCTGGAGTTTTGTGGGAATTTATAGAGGACACAGGTTGAGCCATGATCTTCTGCTTTACCTAAATCTCAATTCAACCAGCCCCAGCCACCTGCTCGCTTTGTGACTTTAGACAAACTATTGAACATCTTTGAGCAACGCCTTTTCAGAGACAGAAGATGCCCATTGTAAGTGCACACAGGATGTTGAAATGTTTAACCAAGACCATGTGCATAAGTCACTCAGAATGGTTCTTGACACACAGTGTTCAGTAGAGGAGTCGTTATTCAGTTCACTGCCTTCTGCACAGATAAGCCAGAGATGCTCAGAGAGCAGCCCCATGACAGGAACAGGCCCAGTGGAGACACACTTTGCAGAGGGCCAACCTTGGTTTGGAAAGAGTAACCGCTTTGAAACCACAGAATCCAGAAACACATTGCAACTTCACCATTTACCCTCAAGCTCTGGACCCAGAGCCAGATACCAAGTGTTTGGAGCAACAGGTTCATTTTTCAAAAAGAAAAAAGTTTTGTGGTGAGGGAAACTATGCTTGAACAAGAGGCCCAAAGAAGGAAAGCTCCCATATACAATGTACTGTCACTGGACAGAGATGAAGTAGTTATTTTGAGACCCGAACGAGGCAGAGACCTGGATTAAAATCTGCTTGTCAAGTACACCGGTGCAGACCAATCCTGGGTCATTTGCATGAAGTCAGCGCCAGCATCATATGACAAGACCTGCCTGGCTTCAGGAAGAGACCAGAAAGCTTCTTCTGCTCTTGAAACTTAGCCTATTGCAACACAGAAGAGTGTCTGGAAGTAAGGGACTTCTGTCCTGCTGCTAGAATTTAGGAGCCATTGGCCCTGACAAAGAACTGCAAAAATAAGAGAATAGAAATCTTCAAAAAATTGCTATAGTAAAACCACCATTCCCACTGGCCGCCCTACAGTAGGTCCCCTCTGAGCAAAGTTCAAGGGATAACCACAGTCCTTTGTTGTGCTGGAATTTTGTCATTTCAAATGCCAAGCCCTCCGAGATTGAGGACTCGGCTCTTTTCATGTCTGCATCAGCAGAACCGAATACAGGAGTTGGGAGAATTGTCTTCAAAAATAGTCATTAAACTTGAACTGAGTAAAATTGTTCACAGAAAAGGGCCATTGTTTAGATCATTCATTGTAGAGAAGTCTTTGTTGTAATGGGGGCTTAAACTGTGTTCTTTAATAACAGCTGGGACCAGTTAGGCTAGAATAAAGGTATAAATGGTGGGGGGGGAGGTGAAAATCTGAAGACGGCACATCTGGCTTTGCCATTAATGGAGTTTAGCATGGAGTTAATACATGAAACAGGCCGTGTGTCCAGGAACAGCCCGCTGTCGCGTGCTTCCAAGCATGGCTTTAGTGATCTTTCCACACCCCTTGCACGTGTGCAGGGAAAGACAAAATTGGTTTGCATTGGAAGAAAGGGAGGCTGACCCAGCACATCCAGTTCAGTATTTGCAGAGGAGTGGAGCACGGAGCATGCCTTTTTATGGGGACATCTCTTTTCCAATGAAAGCGAATTCACTGGAAACACCCTGCCGTAGTTAACATTTTTATAGACTTCTATGCACTTTCGGCACTTTTATGTAATGCAGATATTTGCTTAAACTTCAGAAGGGAAAGTTAACACACTTTTAGTTTATCCTAGACTTTTTTTCCCCCAAACGTTGAGGCCCAGGGCAATTTGCAAGCTGTCGCTCCAGCTGCTGATGGATCTGACAGTGGCTACTTGGCCTCCAGAGCTGTGAATCTCTGCAGCAATGTTTTTCTCTTCAAGGGACTTCTTTTGCCGGTTGTCTTAGAAGAGGAGATTTTGCTCTGAGCCTCCTGTTTACCACTCTGACACCCTGGGACATGGCCAATCTACCTAAAATGGTAGTTTGGCTCTCCGGGGCTCCAGAACAGGTCTATGACAAACAAAAGTGACTGAACACGGACATAGGCCAAGGTTTGTAAAACACCAGAGATGGCTTCCAATGTAATGATTTCAAGTTGATGTTTTAAAAGGTACAATGAATAATAAAAATCTAATAAAAATCACAGTTGGGGACTTTTCAGGTTTGAAGTATGACACAGGGATGCATAATCCAAATGATTCTAGTCGGTCTGAGAGGAGCCGGAGAGGCGGGCTGCCGCTGACTGTTCTTAGCTGTGCCCGACCCGTGGGGGACAGCATAAAGGATGCAAGAAGAAAAGCACAAAGCTGGCAGGCAGAAAAACACCACCCAGGACAGAAGGAAGAAGAGGCTTGAACATGCCCCATGCCTTCTGATGTCAGAAACACCAAAAAGGCAGGTTTCCCCCCCCCCAAGTTCCTTTTATAGTAATTTTTCTTCTGAGTTTGGTCATTGGATCAGAACCAGTGAAATCAAAGGTAGAGTAAGTGAAGGTGCACCTCAAGTTCCACTTAAGACTGATCTACATATAGTAAAGGGCCCTCCTGCATTTCTAGGGAGGCCCCAACCCAGCCCAGAGTGTCTTCCTTCAGGCTGGGCATGGCATGAGGAGGAAAGCGTTGCTGAGTCAGGGGCCTCCTCTCTGGAGCTCAGCCTGGCTATGTCTCTACCTTGACCTTGTACAGGATCACTGGCTTCTCTGGATTGTACCGTGGCTTCTCCAAATTAAACGAGATTCGAACCAGGGTTTCTTAGAGTTGCAAGTGGCTAACATGAATTGGCCCCTGTGATGGCTATCCCTATAGCCTAGGTCTTTTCATTTCAAAATAAACCTCAGCAGTGTGGTGCTGAGCCCAGAGGAATGGCTCTTTGGTGGTGAAATTTGGGTTATTTTGCCCACCACATCAAAGGCTGTCTTTTTTCTTTAATGGAGGGCAGGTATGAAGTTTGGAAAACTGAGGGCTTTTCATCTTCAAGGAGAGCTCTTGGAGTCATCTGTGTCTCCCTTCTTCTCCATCCACTATGTAAATTGTTGTCAAGCCCTTGTCATTCCATTTCCTGTACGGACGCTGGTTGCCTCCATTGCTGCGGCGGCGGCGCAGACCTTCACCTCTTCCTAGTTAATGGCGGTGCTGTCAAGCTTGTCCAAGCTTGACCTTCGCGGCCAATTCTTAACACCAGCTGCTACCAGGACAATGCTTCTAAAGCCTCCCATTTCCCCAACCTTTGCCTTTTCTTAGACTCCATGTCAGGCAGCTAGGGCTAGATCATGTCAAGGAAGTGAGCAACACCAGTCACAGCAGCTTAGTCTAACAAACTCGACTTTTCATTCAAAAGGCATTGTCCAGAGGGGCTCGCTGAAGGGACTCTGTTCGTGGTGGTCACCGGGGTGAGGAGGGGTCTGGCTTGAGGAAACTTTCCTCAGTCACCCAAGCAGGGATGAAGGCAAGGCAACCCATGTACAATGGTTCTAAAACTCCGGCCTGAAGGAGGACAACTACCTGAACTTCTGTTCTATTGGGAGAATAAGCCACAGGTCTTTCAGTGGGGGCCCAGAAGGACAATCCAATCATGTGACATGCAGATTGGAAACATCTCACAGAAAGCATGAGGTTGAGCTCCAGCTTTGTGTCTTCCTTAGAAGGTACGCCATGCGCTGAGGTTGCTCAAGGATATGATGCAATAAGGCCTTCCCGGCCCAGTACTCTCAGAACTAACTCACTGCATCCTTGTCTCCTATATACACCTCAGGACATTTGCACTTGCCTTCCAGCTATGGGGATGCGCTTCCTCTAAATGTTTGCAGAACTTCGTCCTTTCTTAGTCCTGCTCAGTGTCCCTTCACAAGGACTTTCCTTACCACCATAATTAGAATGGAAGCTACCCTCCCCTCTACACAGCGAGCCCTGCCTCCTACTTCTTCTCTATGTTTTCCACCGCACCTCCAACATCTGGGGTTACATCATCTCTGTTGTCACCCTTTGACATAACTGAGCAGAGTGTAATTCAGAAGCCTAGGCTTTGCCCTGCTTAGGTTCAAATCTACAACTCTGCCTCCGTGGGGAAGACACTGACTGTCTCTATACCTCAGCTTCCTTGTCTATAAGGTAGAGTTAATCATGCTGCCCACCTTCCAACAAGGTGGGGAAGATGAAATATGTAAAGTCTGTAGAACAGGAAACTCCTCATGACAATAATGTTTGCTATTCTGCATTGTCCTCTGAGTCACTGCACTGGGATATGAGTTCCACAGGGGAATAGATTTTGAACTTTTCAATACTAATCCCCAGAGCAGGTCCCTATTGCATGAATGAGTGAGTGACTGAGTGACAGGTAGGTTGGAGAAAGTGGCTAGTACTTACTCTCCTCTAGTTTCTTCTGTCCCTGAGGGCTCCAGGCCTTAGCATGTCAAAGACTGTAAAGTATCTAGTTCTTCCATCAGGCCAGACTGCACAGAGTCCCTGAAACACTTGCTAGGGGATGTCCCCTCATGTTACAGGGTGGCACGGCTTTATCTGATTAGGAAGAATCCTGCTGCACTTTGAATCTGAGCATAAAGTGGACTCCAGAGGGCAGATGAGACCAGAGTGCTCTGGGGTGACCTGTGTCCCATTAGCTGGTCAGCCTCCATTTCAGCCTCGGACCTGTGATCTGCTCCTGTAGTATAGGATATATCTGTTCCCACTGCAAATTGGGACACTTACTAATGTTGGAATTTGTCTGGGATCTGTCCCTGTGGGGAGCATGACAGGCCAGCAGCCTTCCCTGAGTCAGGCACATAGCAGCTTTTGTCAAATGCCTTAACTGATGGGTTTTAGAAGTCCATCAAATAGAAGTCAAATAGCACAGCTCCTCTCTAGTATGTTGAAAAGAATTTTGATCTCCTGCAGTGTGGGAAACTGCACAGAGAGCTACCAGAGACTATTTCCCTCCCCCCTTGCAGTTGGACAATTTTGTTTAATAGCACAGACATGGAATGTATTCATAAGAGGCATCTGCTATCCCAGGGCCTCGTGGTGCTCTACAGTGGATGAGATCGTCACAGGTAGGTCAGATGCCAGAGGGACCTCAATGACTTCAGCAACTTCCTGATTGGCCTCATCTAAGCTGACTGGAGCTTCCAATTGTGGAACAGGCTTAAGATTACAAAGCAGAGCACAGATATTACAGGAAATTCCTGGCAGTAAGGCTGTGTGGTGTTTCACATTCTTAAATGTACTGCATGTAGCAATCCCTCAGGTGAGCAGCCGTCAGAGGAGAGCCAGTTAGAGTGTCGGGTACCAGAATCTGGATTTGATTTTGTTTGCTGACACTAGGTTCTGTGCAAGGCCCACTGGGCTATCCCTTTCCTGTTTGTGCTACTCAACCTTGGAGGCTTTGGCGTAAAAGCTCTCTGGGATGTGCTCAGAGCCGTGAGTGACAGGAGGCAAGGAGGGAGGACCTGATGGCTGCTTCCCTTTTCTCCTTGGAACCTGGCGTGGGAAAATGTTCCTTGTCTGCTTACTCACAAGTGTGCAGAGCTGGTAGCTCACTAGTTGGAAACCCTCCACCCCACCCCACCCCACCCCACCCATGGCCTATTCGGGCCCCCTTTTACTCCTTAAAATATACTCACACACAGGTAGTTATGTTTGCAGCTTGTTCTGGAGCTTAGCGCTCAGAACAGTTGTGAAGTGGGTCAGGCCTGCCTAGTCACGTGCTTTTCTGTCCCTTTCCCAACCTCAGCATCTTCTGACCCCGATTGACCCAGGCACTGTCTGTGCGCCGGTTTCTCATCTTCAAAGTATTTATGATTGGTAGTATGTAAAACTCAACATTTAAAGAGAAACTAGAGGAAGACAGGGGAAGGTTGTTTGAGGCATTATTAGGAGCAATGACTGTGTGGACAGGATGCCAAATGCATGGGAAAAGCAAAACTTGAAAAACAGGACTACAGCAAACATCTCCTGTGGCACAGGAGCCAGTCAACAGAGTGAAGACAGCCCCAGAATGAGAGCAAAGTGTTGCCAGCGATTCACTGGATCGAGGATCACTATCCAGAATATATAAAGAGTTCAAAGGGCTTATAAAAATCTGACTAAAAATTGGCAAATAATCCAAATAGCCCTTTCTTCAAATGAGTGATACAACAGCCGGTAGCTGTATGAAAAGGGACTTGGTAGTGCGAACCCATCAGGAAATGCAGATCTAGACTGCATGAGAGCATCTCACTGCAGTAACAATGACTGTAATTGACGAATCAAAACAAAACAAGATGTCAATTGTTTGTTTACAAATGCATATGGAGGAAAAGGTACTAGGGCACACACACTCTTGACCCTCTTGGTGGGAATAGTGAAATGAGTCCAGACACTGAAAGCAGTTTCCACAATGTAGCAGAGTATGGGTTCGAAACCTGTCTTTTTCTTTCTTTCTTTCTTTCTTTCTTTCTTTCTTTCTTTCTTTCTTTCTTTCTTTCTTTCTTTCTTTCTTTCTTTCTTAACACAATGTTTTCTGGTTCTATGCATCTTGCTGCAAATGGAAGTATTTCACCTTTCCCTATGTCTGTGAATCTGAATATATACATACAGGTCATATTTTCTACATCCATTTGCCTGCTGGATGTGGAAACAGAGGGAGGAGAGGGAACCTGAGGAGAGCAGTAGTTGCTAGGCACTAGGACAGGTGCATGGCCCATTAATATGTGTAATGAGCATGTGCTAAGAACATGGACATCAAAATAGCATTTATTTCCACGAAACTATTGGACCGGGAGATGACAGTTCCAAAATGAGCGCCCAGTGCCCTAATATTGTCTTTCAGGAAAGTGTTTGGCATCCACGCTGGCTTTTCTTAGGGTCAGTGCCATATGACTCTGTGGAAAGAACTTTGGCATCCTTCGGCAGTTAGGGGCAATATGTTGGAATTGCGACTCAGATGCCCTGGAGTCCAGTAGTGTATCCTGCCCCTTCCAGGGTAGGCAGTCCACTTCGCGAAGGAGTGGTTGGAAGGGAAATAAAGATTATCATGTCCTTTACAACATGCCTTCCCCCATTCCCTCAGAGGTTGAAAATCCAACCTTATCTTACTTTGAGAAGTTTGTGTCAGAGTCACAGTCAGAAGTCATAGGAGTTCTGTGGGAGAGGACTCTGTTCTTATGAAGCTATTTGCATCCTCCTGGCTGACAGACACTCTGACCTCCCAGCCTCTTACTCTATTCCTAATAAGCACAACTTCAGGTCTATTCTGACTGAAGATCAGAGTTTCAGCAGGGCATTCATTAGACAGGTTTATAGAGTGCAGCCCAGGTAGTCTGACAATGGCTGCTCAGCACTGGGGAGGTGAAGGATACAGTAGGTGCTCAGTCAACAAGGCTGTAGGTCTCAGCAGTCTCACAGAGTCTCCATTGGAACCCTAAAGATGATGGTAATACTATCAATAAAGGAACACAGTGGCAGGATACACAAACTTACCAGCAAGAGTGAGGACAAAAAGACAGAAGGCAAGTTTCCTTCTTGATGTCCTTTAATCTGGGTTGCTGCCACATTCGAGGTGGGTCTACCTGCTTCAAATAATCTGATCAAGGAAATCCCCCACGAGAGTGCTCCGGGAGCTTATGTTTCAGTTGGTTCTAGACACCATCCAGATGACAACCAAGACACTTCCCCTTGGATGTTTCCTACAGCAGTGATTTCCAAAGCAACAATTATGTGACTAGTGAAGGGGAGTAGAGTGCTCCACCTCCACGCCGGCTTATGGCTCCACAGTCATGAGGCAAAGGGAAGACTGCATGGCTCTTTTGTACACTTGGAAAACCCAGCTATAACTGGACAAAGAGGAACAGGTAGGGACTGGAGACTGGACAGTTACTCTCTGCTATTCAGAGCTGAATGTCAGCTTTAATCAACAGATTCAAAAACATTCCCAATCAATACTTCAGAATAGCCACAGGAAGTGATTCACTTGGCCAAAATACTTTAGCCTCCAAGCTGAAGTCTGCCCCACTCAGAGGACTTGCTGCCACTGTTACAGTCAGGAAGCCAAACTTGGATTCGATGAAAACAGACATTATTGAAAAAGAATTCTGTTTGTTTTTTTTTAGGGACCATTGGCTTCTGGCATCTTTCTGCTGTTGAGTTGCTGGAAGGGGTTGTTTGTTGATGGAATTTGTTGTCAGAAAGAACAGTCTGGGGAAGTGAACTCAAGGAGGCTTACTCCCACAAGGGTGGACTAGACGGGAAAAAAATCACTGAAGTAATGCACGGAAGCTTCTTTTGCTTCACAGGTATTCTTATGCAGTTTGTGTGCTGTTTTAGTGGTGGTAGTGGTAGAGTGTGTGTGTGTGTGTGTGTGTGTGTGTATAAGGATATCAACAGATCCCACTTTTAGAAAAACAAAAAGAAAAACAAAACTAAACTAAAACAATAGGCCACAACTAAGCTGAGGGAGAATACAAGGGTTTTTTTTCATAACATACATGGATTTTGGAATGCCTTTTTGTGCTTCAAATTTGCAAGATACAAAAACAAAAACAGAGTGAAAAAAACTCCTAAATTCAGTTTCTGAGCAGTATTTCAGGATTGAATGCAATGTAAAGAGGCCCACCTGTAAGATATTTAATTAGGAAATCAGTCTATGGGAAAAAGCAATCCTTTGCAGATCCCCAGGCACTGAATTTGGCACCAAGAGACAAAAAAAAAAAAGGATTTTCATCTTAAACTTTTCCTTTAAACTTACGATTTAGTGTCAAATATTTGCAGCCTTGGTCCCAAATCCAGGGTACCAGCTATGGAGACACATCAGCTACTGGCCAACATTCCTCTGTTTATCCTGTATTACTCTTGTCTTACCTCTGGGGACTATATTTGATATGTAGCCTGACCCTGGTTCAGATTCTGGTGATTTAGTCTCCATACTTCATCCACATGAGGCAGTCTGTGGTCTGGGCATAGGGCAATCATCCAATGGGCAATCAATTCATCACATTCCGTGGTCACTGGCTTGTTTATGAATGACAATGACCTCACAAGGCCAATCAGGTGTCTCTAGGGATTCTGAGATAGCAGGAAACACCTCTGCCTAGGCTGTTCTTCTAGCCTGAACTTGAGACAATCTTCCCCAGAGCTACTTGGTTTGATAGAGCACAATGGAGCCCCCGAGAGTAAGGTGACCTTTGAATTGGTTGTGCCTGAAACTAAGTTTGATCTGCTTTGGTTTCTATAACAAAATATCACACAAGCTGGTATCTTCATCCACAGGTAGTTCTTTCTGGGAATTCTGAAGTCTATGAAGTCTAAGATCAGTGTGGTAGTTAGAATGGGTTTCAGCGAGGACCGCCTTCTTGTGTGATGGATAGCTGGCTTCTCACCACATCCTCAGATGGAAAAGGAGCTAAAGGGAAAATAGACATAGAGAGGACAGGAAATGGAGGCAGAGAGGAATCGCTAGCTGCTTCCTGTAAGGTCGAAGAACAGGAATGCCATCATGGGACGGACTCTCACACCCATGCCCTCCTCCCCAGTGCCATGGTCACATGGCTGGGGGTAGGTTTTCAATGGCAATTTGAAGAAGACACAAACATTCAAGTTATAACAACTCCTCTTCAGGCTTATGAGTTACAAGATCCGTGAATTAATATTCTGCTTTAGAGACTTTAGGCTGGGTCCTTTGTTTGCTTGTAGCTGAGTCTTAACTAACAGAGATATCTGTCTTGGAGACCAGGATGTCTGAGCCCCACCCACGAAGAGTTTCCATTTGTTCCAGCATTAAAGCCATTTCTTTCTCCTCCACCCCCTGTTCATCCCTCCCTCCCCAGCGCAGGTGTGCCCACATTGGAACATTCTGAATCAGAGTCTTAAGTTGCTTTGTACACTTGCTTCTTTGCTAGATGGTAACTCCACCAATTGTTCTGTGAGAAAACTGGGAGAAGACTTAGACTCATAATCTGTTTTCATTTCCCAGATCTTCCTATAGTGTCTTTCATAACAGGTCTTCATATACTTTAAGTTTATTCTGCGTCATAAATGGTTCCATGAGGTTTGTCTTGCTAAGGTTGACATTACATTCAGACTGTCTGGAATAAGAGAGAGAGAGAGAGAGAGAGAGAGAGAGAGAGAGAGAGAGAGACAAAGAGACAAAGAGACAAAGGGAAAGAAGAAAAATTGAGTTAAGCAGCTTGCTTTCTAGAATTTTGATGTCTAGAATGTAGTTCTGGGAAGCAGTGCTTTTCATCCAGATAGTCCAACTTTGCAGGGTGGTTTGTGTGTATCAGTCAAGAGATCAAATCATGCTAACCTCTTCAGTGCAGTACCAGGCCCTGTGCAGGCACTGCCAGGCTTGTTTCCAGGGCAGATGGAGAACACGGTAGGCTTCTGACCTTGGGCTTGATGTGAGCCAGGTGATGATGTAACAGGCCACGGTGAGGTCAAGCCTGAGTCCTAGTTCTAACTCACCTGAGGAAGCTTGGGCAAGCAGCTTTGCTTCTGAGAGTTTTCTTTTCTGCACCTGTCATGTGAGAATAATGATACTTCTGTAACAAATGCCCTATGTGTTCATCCTTTCTAAGCAGTGTCCGACAGAAACACTTGGAAATACTTGGCTTTTTCCTTCTCCCATCACACATCAGGACAATCAATGACCTAGAAATCAGCAGTGCCAATTGGAACCATGGCTCCTTCCCTGACATCTATGATGTTGAACAAATCTGGGGTTTTGTTTGCTTGGCTGTTTTTTTTTCCAACATGGAAATAGAAGCAACATCATTATCCTTGTTTTGTAGCTGACAAGAACAAAGTTCAGAAACTTGGACAAAACTACTCATTAGTTGTAGAATTGGGAAATGTATCTGTTTTCTAAGGGGTATATTTTTACTTATTCTCTCCCTTAATCTCTTTCTATGTATGTATGTATGTATGTATGTATGTATATGTGTGTATGTAATGTATTCATCTGTATATGTGCTTGTACAGTCAGAGATGAGCATTAGAGATCCCTTTCTAACACTTTCTCCCTTATTTTATTTTATTCTTTTTTATTTTGTTTATTTTGGGATTATAATTTAATTAGAAAGTTTCTCCCTTCCTTTCCCTCCCTCCAAACCCTCCCGCGTTTCCTCCCTACTCTTTCAAATTCATGCCTCTGTTATCACTCATTGTCATTGCATGTATGTATGCAAGTATTATGTATGTATGCTGAATGTATATGTATATATTCCTAAATATAGCCTGCTGAGTTTATACAGTATTACTTGTATGTATGCGTTTTCAAGGCTGATCGTTTGGCACTGGACAACCAGTTGGTATACGCCTTCCCGAGAGGACCACCTCTCCTACTCAGATTTCCTTAGATGCCTCCTGGGAGGCCTCATCCAGTTAGGCATGTTTGTCAGTGTCATTATCCAGCTTACATTTGGGCAGTGATCCTGGTAAGGGTTTACAGGTGTAGTTTCTGATGTCTCAAGGAGACACAATCTCATAGAACTCTCTGACCCTTCTCTCCCTTGTTATTGAGTCGGGGATTCTCTGTAAACCTGGACCTCACAGTTTCAACTAGTGGCTGCCATTATGCGTGTCTTCCCGTCATGCTGCTAGTGTTATAGAGACACTACTGTATCCAGCTTTTAAAAGGATGCTTGGAACCCAAACTCAACTCTTTGTGCTTCTCAACAACTACTTTACCCATTGAGATAGCTCCCTAGCCTTTGAATCCATTTTAAAACTTGGGGCAAATTCTAGTCACCCATCAATTCATCCACCCACGTACCCATCCCTCCTCCCACTAACTCATTCACCCCTTTCTTCATCAGATATTTGCATAAGGATCGTCTCAGTTTGTGGCAAGCTACTACACACATTCCAGTGAACGTTCCCCACCCTCATGGAGCTTATGAACCTGTAAAATCCTATCATCTCCTTTCTCCCTCACAGGTCAAACCAAGATTGAATGAAGAAATAAGAATATGAGTGTGATTTGTTGAATATAAAATGCAACAAATTATTATCCTCTGTTCAAACATACTGATGGATTTGCTTACACAATGATTTGAAACTAAACAAACACTAAATAAAAGAATATGGAAAGTGTCAGTTTTAATCCCCAAGTTCTATAAGGCCAGATTCAGATTCACCACGTTCAGAACCCAAATGTGGTCACAGGCAAACTCTGAGTCTCTAGGCTGAGATGGCCGGACTGGGCTTGTCTCTCAATCTGTCTTGGACCTGGAAACAGCCATGTTGTCCTGGGTGTGGTCTTCATGGGATTGATGCTAACAGCCCCATTGCCCTGGGTCTGGTCTTCATGGGATTGATTTTTTAAGAATGTTTGCTAGTTCTGTGCTCTGACATTTTCCTAGGTCTTGTCTCTCGGGTCACTTCAGTTGTCCTCCTAGTCCTGGCCCAAGAATCCAGTCCTTTGATGGTCTCTTTTATAATCTGTGCCAGGTTGAATGAGAATGGCCCCCAGAGGCTCAGATGTTTGAATACTTAGTCATCAGGGAGTAGCACTACTTGAGAAGGGTTAGGAGGTGTGGCCTTATTAGAGTATGTGTGACCATGTTGGAGGAAGTGTGTCACTGGAGATAAGCTTTGAGGTTTCAAAAGTCCAAGCCAGACTCAGTGTCTCTCTCTTCCTGCTGCCTTTGGATCCAGATGTAGACTTCTCAGCTACTTCTTCAATACCACATCTGACTATATGCTGCCACAATCTCTGCCATGATGATCATGGATTAACTATCTATAACTGTAAGCCCCAATTAAATGCTTTCTTTATAAGAGTTGCCATGCCATTGTGTCTCTTCTCAGATATAGAACAATGACTAAGATACCTTCCAAGACTGTTCACACATTAGAAAGGAAATCCAACTGTGAAAGACTTATGGGAATTCGTTTCTTTTTTTAAAGCACTTTCACCTGACCACTCTTTATTTTACTGGCATCCAAGACCAAATGTTATGTTGTCTGTCAGAGGATGGTGTCTTGGACTTTAGGACAGACACCTACTCCGTCCTTAACCTACCCTGTAAGGCACTGCCCTTATAGATGACTCTCATCCCTTCACTTAAGCTGATATTCTGGCAGGGACAAGGAAGACTGTACACCTCTCCTGAGTAAGTAGCTCTGTGACATTGCTCTACCTGGAGGGTGCCAGCTAGGACAAACCTTCTCTCCTTGCTGTTAAGCTTCCAGAACATGATGCCCAGGGGAGTGTGAGCAGGCCACTGTACTGGTGGCAGGCCTGAATGAACCCTCACTGCAGGACCAGCTACTGCTGTGCTCCCCTGCTGCCACACACGCCTAGGATGGCCTTCAGGCCAAGTTGGTTAAAATCACATCACCCTAGGCCGTTGTGTATGCGGTAGCTATTGGTGCTCCACAGAAGCCCTGGACTGGAACCTGCACAGGCCTTTTAATACACGGCTGGGAAAAAGAGAAATGAATGTTCCCAGTGCTTTTCCCATTCCCTCTCTTACCAAGAAGACCTCAGATGAAGGGGGAGGGGAGTTTCATACCAGAGGCAAGTCTGCAGTGAGAATCTCTGAGTCTATTTTCGGCTAGGACCATCTGGACACAAATCAAGAATCTAATTTCCCCCACTACTTTCTTTCCCCCTTGTACTTTAGCTGACTCTGAGAGCATGGAGCCCGAAACCAAGTCTGAACCACAGAATTCCATTAAAATATAAAGAATAAATAGAAATAAAATGTCACTGAGTTCCACGGATTATTCCCCTCATGAAGTAGAGGCCAGCCCTACGGCAGCCAGAGTCCTGCAGCCCTCCCTCCTTCTAGCATCTTCTGGTACCTTCCAGAAAAAGTATAGAAAAAGGCAAGTTCAGACTCACGGCCCTTTCTGAGGCTGTTTGGTCCCTCCACCAGTGGGTGCTAGGTGCTGCTAGTTGGGACCACGGAACTGAAGTAACGGCCATACAATATATTAAAACAACCCCACTGAGGGCCAAAATCCACCAAGAGAATACGATGCACCTGTCAGCCCTGGAAACTCCTTCAGTACAGCATCATCATCCATGTGACAAAGATCTTGAAGACACCTGAAGTCTTACCCAGTGGTGTCTTGAGCCTCTTCCACGTGGTCATCAGCCCGAACCACAAATACAGGGGGTGAGAACAGGCAAGAGATTCATTCTAGACACTGGTGGAGTTCCTTTTAGAGTACATAATGATAGAGTGCTTCAGCTCCACAGTGCAGTACAGGATGTTCTAGGCTTGATCTTCCATGCAAAAAAAAATGTATTTTCTCTGGAATCTGGACATCGGCAACTTAGATTTATAGTGTATCAGTTCAGCTAGAAGAACCAGACCAAGATAAAAGTGAAGGCTCCGCTGCTTGTGGTTGTATGAGAAGTTGTTCTGAAGCACTAAGGCTGAGGTAATCTGCTCTCTCCGATCTTGTTCTTGTTGTCGGATGCCTGGGTCTTCCCTGAGCACCTGAAATATCGCATTTGGGCCTACTATATGCCAACTTCCCTGTGGCTGTCTTGGGCACAATGCCTTTGTCAGTCTGAGTGAAGGGCTTTAGGGAGCTCTTTGTCTGACTGAGTGTCTTAGAAGGCAAGGAGCCAGCTGGAACCCTGGTGGCCTTCAGCTGCCAGCAGGACAGATGTGTCAAGTCAGGTTTATGAGAGAAGTTTTCCCAGACTGTTATGTCCAAACTTCTGTCCATCCTGCTGTAACCTCTCCAGATAGATGGATGAAAACCAGATCAGTCCAGCCTTGGACCAGAGTTGCATAGATAAGAACTTGAAGAAGAAACAAATAGTTTATCATTAGATATTTTTTCCACTCCAGCAGAATTATCAGGGGTTGAGGAGACTGGAGGAGCGTAGCCTCTGAAGGGCAGTCGAGGTGATAACTAGCAAGTGAACACAGGAGCAATTGCTCAGGGAAGCTTTACCAGGAGACTTTATGACTGACTGGACCTGGGACCTTCTCAATATAGAAATGACCATAAAAAGAAAGCAGATAGATTCCCAGGCAGAAAAGTGACCTCTCCTCTGAATTCCATGCTTGGAAAAATACTTATTTAAAGGAAAGGAGAAAGTCTACATAGCAAAAATCTGGCTTCTTCAGAAGGACTTGGCCTATCAAGATGGCAGAAACAGAGCCCAAGAATACGTCTGCAGAGAAGCCTCTGCCAGGCAGGAGTCCATTGCCACTTCTGAGTTTCCTGGGCCTGAGTGTGGCATCTATGCCACGTTCATGAAGAAATCCATTTCATGTGCGTGATGTGAGAAGAATTATATTGATAGGATTTCACACAATACTTTAAAGATATTTTGAGTCATGCCTGCTCATCCATTTCTAGGCTAGAAAATAATTGAGATGTGTCCACTGTAGGCTACATGCCAACTTGGGTTTCTTCTCTTCCTTCAAAAGAAAAAAGAAATCACACTTAAAATTTTACCTTTGAGACTGAATCTTACTATGTAATGTAGACTTCAGCTTCGGACTCACTGTAGAGCCCAAGTTGGCCATGAAACCATGATCCTCCTGCCTCAGCCTTTCGATGGCTGGGACTGCAGATTTGACCCACCACACTCAGCTGGTTTTCTCTCTGAAGGGCAGGCCAGGTCAGGAGATGGTTTGCTCACAGTTCAGTCAGGAGGAAAGGGTGTGGCTGCAGAAACAAAATTAAAACAAACAAACAAAAACACAAAATAAAACCAACCAACCAGACAATGGCCCAACAAAACAAAACAAACAAAACAAAAACAAAACAAAAATAAGGACTAAATTGGGAAAAATTGGACAGTGGCCTGGAGAGGCTCACATAAAGAAGAGCCTAAGTTTAAAGGTTCTAAGTTTAAATTCAAGGGGTTTGTCTTCCAGCTGTGTGGATGGTTCTGAACTTAAACAGAGAGACAAGGATAGTAAGAGACAAGAGATAAGTAAGACACAGGGTAGTAAGAAATTGAGAGTGGTCTTTTTTTCCCCTATGCTTTAAATCTTGCTGGCTGATTTTCTACATTTCTAGTTGAGGTTTAAAAGCTATTTTAAAGTAATTAGCATAAAGGACACCTTATTTTACAGAAAATATTTTTGGGATATTTTTGTTTTAAATTGTTTTAAACAAAAAAGTTCTGAGAAACAGCATTTCAGAAACAGTATTGAAAAGCCTGTCTTTCCTCCTACTTCTCCTCCCTACCCCCAACCCCACCCCAAGCCCCACTCCAGGGGTTACTGTCAGGCATAACTATGCCAGCTCCTTTTCAAAGCCTGAAAAAAGTGGCTTCAGGAAGGAAGAGTTTATTTGAACTCATAATTTAAAAACGCATTTAGTCCATCACGTTAGGGAAAGCGTGACAGCAATATTGTGGAATAGATGGTCACATGGCATCCCTACTTAGAAAGCAGAGAGCAGACAGGAAGTACAACAGGCCTATAAAATCTGAGGCCACACCCAGTTATTCACAACCTTCCAAAAGCACTACCAGCTGGGGACCAGGTGTTCACACACATGGGTCTTGAGGCATATTTCTACTCAAAACCACAGCAATAGTAATACAGTTAATCAAAACTAAGAAATGAGCATTGGTGCAATATTATGAAGCAAACTACAGATTCCATCCCACTAAGTCAAGGGTTCCAAGTTCCACTGAGTTATTATAACACCTCTGACTCTCTCAATGCAGCATCATTCCTAATTGACTTTTACAACCTCAACATTTTTTTTTATTTTAGTATGTGCACATGGTCTACATGTGTTCCTGTGGAACTCATGCATGTGTGTTGTGTAGCAGTTTCCCTTGAGATGACAACATACCATCTTGGAGGAGGTCTTCTTACAACAGATGTTTACAGGGAGGTAAAACAGCAAAATGCTCTAAGTTGGAGACAGAGAGTAAAGTACTGCAGGGAAGCTCATTAGGATAGGAAATACAGCCAGGTGGTGGTGGCGCACGCCTGTAATCCCAGCACTCTGGAAGGCAGAGGCAGGCAGATTTCTGAGTTCGAGGCCAGCCTGGTCTCCAGAGTATGTTCCTGGACAGCCAGGGCTATACAGAGAAACCCTGTCTTGAAAAAAACAAATTCAAACAAACAAACAAACAAAAAAGATAGGAAATACACTACTCAAAATAGCTTCAGGAAGTCCCTGAAACTAACCAGATTCGTTAAGTCCCGTCCTTCTCAAGAGAATAGAAATAGTAAAGCCCACTGAGAAAAAACTCTCAGACAAGCCCAGTCATCTAGAAGAAGCAAAGACCAGCTGAGCTGCCTGGCAGAGGCTCAGAACAACTGAGTCTCATATCTGAAAAGGACCCTATCCAGCCTGTTGAGCTGCCTGCAAGCTGTGCAGTGCGCAGTGCGCTCCAGGATCCCAGCTTTGTGAGCTGTCACCCCTGCTTTCCTGGGCTTTGGTGATGCAGCTGTCTTTGAGCCATTTCTACTCCTTCAAGTAACCCCTCAGGCAAATTCCTTGTACTGGCTGGCTTTGTGTCAACTTGACACAAGCTGGAGTTAACATAGATAAAGGAGCTTCAGGGGAGGCAATGCCTCCAAGAGATCCAGCTGAAAGGCATTTTCTCAATTAGCAATTAAGTGGGGAAGGATCCTTGTGAGTGGTGCCATCCCTGGGCTGGTAGTCTTGGGTTCTATAAGAAAGCAAGCTGAGCAAGCCAGGGGAAGCAAGCCAGTAAGTAACATCCCTCCATGGCCTCTGCATCAGCTCCTGCTTCCTGACCTGCTTGAGTTCCAGTCCTGACTTCCTTTGGTGATGAACAGCTGTGTGGAAGTGTAAGCTGAATAACCCTTTCCTCCCCAACTTGCTTCTGGGTCATTATGTTTGTGCAGGAATAGAAACCCTGACTAAGACATTCCTGTAAGTAACCCCAATAAAACTCTGGTTCGTCAAAGTAGACTTTGGTAGTATCTGTTCTTGCTCTGTCCTCAGTTCCCCATCAGGAGTGAGCAGACATTTGTTCAAATCTCCTAGAAATAACATCAATAACCTGTTTATATATATGCACATAAAGTGTGGATGTAGATATCAATTGTCTTTCTCAGTAGTTGTTCATGTCATTCATTTGTTTGTTTGTTTGTTTATAAACAGAATCTCTAACTAAACCTGGCATTTATCTGACTTAGCTCTTTGGCCAGTGAACTCCCAGAATCTTCTTATCTCTGCTCTCCAGTCCTGAGTTACAGATGTGTGTTGTTGAACTAGGCTTTTTGCAGAGGTACCAGAGCTTTCCTCCTGCATGTTCCGCAGGTACTTTATCAATTGAGACATCTCCTCAGCCCCCTCATTATATTTTTACAACTTTGTACTGTGAAATAACTATGTTTTTAAATGCATCTGTAAGAAGTAATACAGAAAGATCCCATACATTTCTTCTAATTGCACCTAGTGGTAGTCTTATCTAAAACTACAGCATGCCATAACCAAAAAATTGATGACACAGCAACACAAGACCATGCTCAGATTTTGCCAGTTCCCATAGGCCCCCAAGTGTCTGTGTGTGTTATAGGCATGCCCAGAGGCTGAACCCCTCGCAGGTGTACCTTGAGGTACATTCTTGTCTCCCAGATGCTTTCAGTTCCTGTCTGGTTGAGAGTCAGCATTAGCCATCACAGTTAGTGTTTGCTAGGGCTTTTTTCCTTCCTGTTATAGAGATATTACTTCTCCCTTTGTAGTAACTCATGGGAGGGCAAGCTGCTTTTCTTGAATGTTTATAATTATGGAATGTTTTCTTCACTAGAGCCTGTGGTTAAATCTCTGGGTCACTTTAGCAAAGCATAGCAGGAGCTTGTCCTGAAGGGACAGGAAGAAGGTATTGCTTACGAGGAAACTATGATTCTCACACATTCTACAGTGTCAAACCTTAGCTGTTTTCTAAAATCACCCAGCTAAGAATTTTAAGTTCTGTATAAGGATGCATTCTTCAATGGTTTCTTCTGGCAGAGCTAGGCAGATGCATAGAAGGTAGAAACTCTCTTTTGGGACATCCAGGTAGTTAACAATGGGCAGTGACAGGCCTTGCTCTGGCTTCTGAAAGAGACTAGGGCCCACTTTCTTCACCTTGAGTCCTTTTCATGAGGCCCGCTTTCTTGCCTGAGCTCTGCTTCCTAGCTCCTTCCTGAGAGAACTTTAGACATTTGTGCTTACCATCATTTTCTTGTGCAACAAGGAATCTGTTGGAACCATAAAATGTTAATTAGATTTGATTCTCTTCAATCTTGAAGGTCCTAATGAACAGGAAGAAGGGAGGGAGGGAGAGAGGGAGGGAGGGCAAAAGGATGTAGGGACGAGGGGCAGCTGAGAACTTTCAGTGGCCCCCAACTCTAAGAATATTTCCATATCCTTACAGATGACTAACTAGTTCAATAAGTGTGTGACCCAGCTTTGACCAAAAAGAAAGCAGGTTTCTTGAGAACATTTCTTTAAAAAAAAATGGATTGATCTGTTTTTCCATATAGACAAGACCCAAGAAACATGATGACCTGACTTCCACAGCAGCCATCTTGTCACCATGATGTAGCCATGGAAAAAATGGCCACTGTGAATGGTAAAATGGACAGACAAAAATAGGTAGACCTTCTGAGATGTTGATGCCCCTCAGGAAAAAGAATATAATGGGATTTCATATAGACTTAGTTTAGAGATCTTAGTGAGTAGCAATCACCACTTTAACACCTTACCTCAATCATTAAATATTTACATGCACCTCATTAGATGGGTGCTCTTGTCCACATTTTAGAGATAAGAGAACACAAATTTAGGGAGGTTAAGTTTATAATAGCATTCTGAGCCAAAATTCTAAGTGTATTCTGTCCAAGTCCAAGCTCATGGTCTTCCTCAAGAGGAAGTATGACTTGAATTTGGATCTTTACTATTTAGCACCAGGCCAACATGCGGCGCTTGACAAGTGCTGAATGGATGACTATGGTGGACTCGATGTACTTCCTTCCCATACAGAAGTAGATGCTTTTCTTTTGTAAGAAAGTCAGACAAGTACTGAGATCTGAGTGGGAAGTACAAGAACTTTGATGGAAGGCAAATCTTGCCTTTTAACTGGGGTACCCAGTGTCATTAAACTTCTGCTTAGCGGCCTACATCTTTGTTATTTATTTATTTATTTATTTATTTATTTATTTATTTATTTATTGGTTTTTGTTTTTTTTGAGATAGGGTTTCTTTGTATAGGCCTGGCTGTCCTGGAACTCACTCTGTAAGACCAGGCTGGCCTCGAACTCAGAAATCCACCTGCCTTTGCCTCCCAGAGTACTGGGATTACAGGTGTACACCACCAGCGCCCGGCTAGCAGCCTACATCTTGCCCCTGAAAACTAAGGCTGTTGCCAAGATAGAATTATAACTAGACTTCTGTATACACAGGTCTTTCTTTATTATATCTGCATGAGGGGATAAAACAAAAATACTTTTGTAAGCAACACTATCAAAATAACAAAACACACTGTTATTGTAAAAAAAAAAAGCCCTGTCTAATATGATTATTTTCCAAAAGAAAAGGTACAGTGGAACCTTTTGGACAAGCTAAGCTTTAGCACTTGAGAGTTAATTTGAGATATCAGGAACTAAGAGGAAATCCTTAAACTGCTCTGTACAATTTGACCATGTGAATGGTTTGTTAATTACTAATATTTTAGATAAAGAATTAAGTAGGTTTGAAGTAGGCACGATGAAGGTGACCTTGGGAGGATGAACCCAATTCTCAGGAACAGAGCCTATAGATATCCTTAGAAGATACTAGAACCTGGTCAGAGCCCATGGTTGCAGGGCACATGGTTACTACTCTACAATTCTGTTTAGATAATGCTCCAAGGCCAAGGCCTGGACCATTCTCCACAGTTCTCCCTGGACAAGAGCCTTGGCTGAGTCCTACATGCCTATGAACTCTGGTCTAGTGGGACCCATTAACACCTCATTTGTCATCTATCACATCTATCCCTAAGGGGAGAGTGCCTGGGATGGAGGAAGTAAGCCATTGCAGCCATTTCTGTCTTTGTTGACCTAAGAGAGGATTTTCCTTCTTACTCATGTTTTGGCTTTAAGAAATACCTAAGCTGATGGAATTGTGGTGATGGGTTAGCAATGGTTTAGAAGATGCTGTCTTTGAATTCTCTGAGTAATTTTAGAGTCATAGTCAATATCAATAGATCCTGTGTCTTGAAGGAAGAAATCAAAAGAAATAACCATAAGCTTCTACTACAGTTTTTAAAAAAATATTCACCCAAAAAGGGTTATGGAGATGCCTTGGTCAGTAAAGTACTTACTATGCAAATATGAGGCTCTGAGTTTGGATATGTGTTGTTTTGTTTTTTGTCAACTTGACATAAGCTTAGACCTTTTTCCTAGGAAAAAGGAACTTCCACTGAGAATATGTACCTCTCAGATTGGTCTGTAGGCAAACCTGTGGGCATTTTCTTGGTTAATGGTTGATGTGGGAGGAGGGTCTGGTTCATTGTGGGTAGTACTACCCTTAATCAGTTAGTCCTGGTACATAAGAAAGCATACTGAGTAAGGCATAGGAAGTACACCAGTAGGTGATGTTCCTCCACAGTGTCTGCTTCAGTCGCTGCTTCCAGGATCCTGTCTTGAGTTCTTGTCCTGACTTCCCTTCAGAATGAACCATAAGCTATAAAATGAAATAAATTCTCCAGGTTTCTGTTGATCATTGTCTTTATCACAGTGATAGGAACCAAAGTAGGATAGACAGACAGACAGACAGACAGACAGACAGACACACACACACACACACACACACACACACACACCACCTATTAAAATATCAGGGCAGAAAAGTATATTTTCACTTCCAGTGCTGTAAGGTGGGTACCCACATGTACCTATAGAAACATGGACACACACACACACACACACACACAGATGCAAGTGGCCCAGACTTAACTTTGGGGCTTTATGCAGATTTGTCCATTGTAATCTGCAGACCATGTTTTCTGTGTTGTTTGTCGCCTTGCATAACTGCTCAACATGCATGTGCTTAGAGCCTTTCATTCAGCCACTTGGCTTACACATTTTATCACCTTTATGTCTCAACAATCCAAGGATTTGCCTCCCACAGGTTACTCTGAAGTATTCATTACTAAACGTCTTTTCTAGGAAAAGATGTTTGAACTCATTCTACTTGACACCTCCTTTCCCCCAAGCCTTTCTTCCCATGCTTCTCTTACCTCCTGGTTATTGTGATCTCTTTTTAAATTCTCTCTCATATGTCCAGCAAACATATCCATGTCTAAGATGATCCTCTTTTGATTGTCCTTCCACTAACATGTGCAGATATGGACAAATGCCATACAACCTCAAAGATAATGTAATTGGGACCATATTCAAGATGGATTAAGAAAGTCAATGACATTATAGCAGATGTCATGGTCAATATAATCTCTATTTCCCATGGAATCTTCACCTGACCTTCCTTACATAAGCTATTGACCATGCATGGTGGGTCATACACCTCTGGATCCAAATCCTGTTTATGACAATCATGATCCTATGCCTTTAGGGGATCTTTTCAAATATGTTGCTTCAGTCTGTATAGGACAGGTTATGCCGCAGCAATAGGTAATCCCAACATTTCAGTGAATTCAATCTATTCAAGCATTGTCTGATACCAATCTGGAGACTTGTCAGCTCGGCAGTTCTGCTCATGGGGGCTGGAGGGAGGATCTGTCCAGACAACCATATCTACCTTGCTTTCCAGGGTCATTATGGCACAGGGAAGGGCATTAAGTAGAGAGTTAAGCAACAAGCCCAATAGTGCCAAGCCTGAAGTGGCCTGTGCTTCTTCCACTCATATTTCCTTGACCTCAATTAGTATGATTGGCTAATATCAATACAGCAGAGAGTAAATGCCTCTATAGAAAGAGAGAGAAAGAGAAACAGAGAGACAGAGAGTGACAGAGATAAAAAGAGAGGGAGAGAGAGAGAGAGAGAGAGAGAGAGAGAGAGAGAGAGAGAGAGAGAGAGATGGCTACTACACACCATGGTAACACCACTTTTCTGATCCCCATTTTTCTCAAGAATAAGATAGAAAGAACATCTACCACAAGAATATTGTGATAAGTCAGTGCAACAGTGTCTACAGAATGGAATGCCTAGAATTAATAACAAAGCACCCAACAAACATGTTTTTTATTACCTGTAACATTATATATTATCATATAGTAATCCAACTCTATAGCACATTGCAATAATGGAAAGTAAAGGTCATGATATAAGGAGCTCCACATGTTAGTTCCAGTAAAACTCCCATCCTTTACAACAACCACTAGAGCACCTTTAGTTCCTGATGTGACTTTTTGCAAGATGTGGATAGAAAGAGAATATTCATCCAAATGTTGGCAGTCACTAGCTGTATAGTCATAAGTGCATTTAATTACTCCCTCATACATTCTAATATTTTTCTGAATATTTTACCATCATCATGGATGGTTAAGAATAACAGCCTGAACATGCCAGTCACCATCTTATTTCTCCCAGTGCATTATAATATGGATGATGTCATCACATCCACGTGACAGCTAAGGAAAACAAGGCACTGAAAAGCTAATTGACCTCTAAGTACTGAATAGCAGAATCAGAATTTGTCCATAAACTGGAAAACAATCCATACAGAATTTAATGGCACACCTTTGTGTTCATGGCCCCAATATAAAATGTAGCTTGTGCCCAGCACTGCACTGTGGAGGAGACAATAATATTAAGAGTCCTACTACCCCATCCCACCATACAGCTTCTGTTTATCACAGAATCTCCTCCTGATCTGTCTTACATAAGATGCTGACTGTAGGTAATACACTTCTGGATCCAAATCCTGTTTATGACACTGATGTCTTAAACACATGACACACATGTCACCAAGAGCATCCTCACAAGTACACATAAAAGGTTCAGTAAGTCAGAGGCAGGGTAGTGGTCTTTTTCTGACTCAGGACCTAGAAGGGCACATCAATTTGATGCTTATTTGCTGAATGATAAATAAATTATTTGCAAATAAATAAACAGAACCTGGGAGAATCTCATTTTACTGAGGATGGGAAGAAAGTCTGAGGAAGTTACTTAGTGGTTAGAATTGCAAAGCTATTGAGTGTGTGGACAAAGAAGCCCAACAGACTCCTGCTTTCTTTTCTCCTGCATCACACCAGCTTCTCCTGAGAAGACTCAACTCTGGGAAGAAGCAGAGTCTCTCTGTGCCATGTCTGAGTGATAGTGTCACCCTCTCTTAGTCATTGTTTACTGTGAAGAGACACTGTGACCCAGGAAGCTTCTATAAAAGAGAGAGCATTTAATTGAGTGCTTGCTTACAGTTTATGAAAATTAGTTCATTATCATCATGGTTGGGAATGGTGGAGGCATCATAGGAACATGGCAGGAGCATGGTAGCACTCATGATATTGGAGCAGTAGCTGAGAGCTACATCCTGATCTCTGGCAGAGAGGCTTAGCATGTAGACCAAGCCTAGCACAGGCCCTTCAAACTTAAAGCCTACTCCCCGTGTGGTGGTTTGAATATGCTTGGCCCATAGGAAGTGGTACTATTAAGAGGAGCAGCTTTGTTGGTGGAAGGGTGTGAGAACTGAGAAAGGGTAGGGGTGGGAATTGATATCCTATGCTCAGGCTTCACCCAGTGTGGAAGAGATTCTCCTCCTGCAGAAGATATTCAGCATCTGCTGCCTGTGGATCAAGATGTAGAACTCTTGGTTTCTCCAGCACTATGTCTGCCTACACTGTGCCATGCTTCCCACCATGATGAGAATTGACTGAACCTCTGAAGCCAGCACCAATTAAATGTTTACCCTTATAAGAGTTGCCTTGGTCATGGTATCCCTTGACAGCAATAAAACCCTTACTAAGATATACCCAGTGACACACTTCCTCCAAGCAAGGTCATGCCTCCTAACACTGCTAATCCCATCAAAGGTTTTCATTCCCTGATGACTAAGCATTAAAATAGATGAGATATGGGGGGGGGGGGGCGTTCCTATTTTATCCACTGAAAACCCTGAGTCATTCTGCATTACCAGGGTCTCAAAAGTCTCTTCTTAAGATTTCCCTGTGGATCTCCTTCACTAGCCTGGAGCCTGGCCTTTGAGCACCAGCTCTACGCCATCTCCTTCCTCCTTCTGGACATACTTCTTCAGTCTTCTGTGGCAGTGCCATGACCTGGGCACTTCTTTTCCATGATCACTCTGCCTGCTTCCTCTCCTGATTTCTTCTTTTCTGCTGACTAGTGAATGCTCGAGTTCTTCCCAATCAATACTCTCTAAGTAATTCCAACTGGTTCTACCATATAACTGTCGTCATTTGCATAAATGACATGCAAATTTATATTGTTTCCTCAGTCCCCAATTCATATATCCAAATGCTTACTTGACATTTTTACTTGAATGCCTAATATAATATCAAATTAATTTTTAAAGCCCAATTCTGTTTTTCCTCCTCAGCATCTCAGCAAATGACATCATAAACCTTCCTGGTTGGTCTAGATAAAACCTTGGGGTCATTCTTAATGTTCCCTTCCTGAACCAGCATATCCCTTCCCCCAGTAACTCCTATTTTCTGCTTCCAAAATAAGTTCCCAAATTTATCCACCTCTTTTCTTTTTCACTGCTACCACTGTAATTCTTACTTGGACAACTTTCATAGCTCTTCACTGCCTGCCTGTTTCTATTCTTGCCCTATTCCAGTTCATTCTCCCCACAACAATGAGAATCATCTCACAATGTGAACCAGATCTTGCTGTTTCTTGTAAAATAAGGTCCAAGTCTTCACATAGATACCTTGTCAGCCTCTCTGGCGCTCCCAACTATCTGCCTCACAGCCTTCTTCCTGTATTTAGGCACCACATTTCCTGCTGAAGTACCTGTTCATCTGTTCTCCTGCAGTCTGGAATATTCTCTCAGTGCATATTGCAAATGGTCCCTATAGGCCCTACAGAGTTAGCACATGCCTTTCTCCCAGCTCCAGGACTGAAGTGAAATGTTAACTTTTCAGTAAAACTTTTTGACTACTCTCTATGCAAATGACACCCCCAGCCCCTTACCCAACCTTTTGTATTGTGTAAAACACTAACTTGCCATCTTTCTTAATACTTATGTGCTGCAAGGACTTGTAGTTGTTTAGTTCACTGGAAAGGTAGGAGGGTATCTGACACTGTTTGACATATAGGAGATGCTCAGGGAAGCAGGCTGAGTTTTGCACAATCAATTCCATCTCATTCCCACAGTTGTCCTTACACTGGGTCAGTCCCTCTAGGATTATATACTGTTCCTTTGAGTTTCTTGCTCAACCTCACAGTCTGTTTTCTCATGAGATGTCAGCACGTCAATACCACAGAAAGAATTTATCAGCCTGCTCTCCTTAGTACAGATATCTGATCACACTACACTCTCAGTCTTACTCAACATTTCTCAGCCTGTGTGAAGATTAGCATGTGGGTTAGTACCAAAACACATAGGTTAGTGGCTTTGTCAGCAAAAAAAATGGACAGACCTCTGACAGGAGAGCGCCTCACTGTGTTTCCTTTGAGCCCCCTTCCCTGGTGTATTCTTGGATTTTGTTCTTACCCAATCACTGTCTTTGCTTTCTGTGATGCTGAAATAGTTTCTTCCCAAATGGGTTCTGTCTCCCTAGCCCAGAATGTGTTCACATGGAGCCTTGCCTAGAAAACAGGCCAAGCAATTTCTTACCATCTAGGCTTTGCCCATCTTTCCCATAGTCGGCCACTGAGAGAGCGCATCCATGCGCGCTGTCTCCACATCCCCTCTTCCATCTTCTTGATAGTTTCTTTTTTTTTTTTTTTACTAGACTACACTAATTGTAAAAAATAGATGCTATTTGAGATTTTTATACAAATGCATCATGGAATTTGGCCATAGTCCCCTCTGCTATAACTTTCCCTTCATCCCCACCTGTCCCATGCAATCCCACTTTTTCACTTCTTGCCACTATCTTCTAATCTATTGAGGTCCTCTTCAGAAAGCACTTGCTTATTTTTGTATCCCTACTTTTCAAAGTTTCAGGTCATGCACTGAGGCCTATGATCCATTTTGAATTGTTTTTATAGGGTGAGAATAAGGTTGTTACGGTTTATCGTTATTGTTGTTTGCCTATGGATATCCTGTTTCCCCTGTGCCATTTGTGGAAGAGGCTGTCCACTGTATAATGTTATGGGCATCTTTGTCAAAAATCAGACAATGACTGGATTTATTCCTGGGTCCTCTATGCTATTGCATTGATATTTGTGTCTGGTTTGGAACACTACAGTGCAGTTTTTAATTACTTGTCTCTGTAGCTCAATATTGCTGTGGATGTTGTGTGTGTGTTTGTTCTTCCATGTGGGTTTTGTGATGTCTTTTTCTATTTCTGGCAATGCTATTGGAATTTTGATAAAAGTTGAATAGAATTTGTAGATCACCTTTAGAAATTTAGTGATTTCCACAATGTGCTTGCTGCCAATCCTCTAACAGAGGAGATCCACTTTATAGTGTTTTCCTTGGCTTCTTTCTTGGCTTCTGGGGATTTCTTTGTAGATGTCCTTCACTTCTCAGTTAGATTTGTTCCTAGGCATTTTTAAAGATTATTTTTAGTGGGGCTGTTTTCTTGAATTCTTAACACAAACATAGTGGTGCGTATAGATGATATGCATTTTCTATTGATTTATATTCTGAGGATTTGCATGTGAGGTTTCTCAGAACTAAGAGTTTTCTAGTGTTTCAATTATAGGGAATCATTATTTCAAATAGGGATAACTTAGTGGGACTCTTTCTTTCCTAGTTTTGTCCTTTTTATTGCCTTGCCTTATTACTCTTGCTAAGACTTCAAGTACTATATTGAATAAAGGAGGGGAGTGTGAGTATCTTTGTCTTATTCCTAATTTTAGAAGAAATGCTTTCAGTTTTTCTCATTTAGCATATATTCTATACTTATGTTGCAGAGCATTTCCTAGGATGACCTCACTCCTTGGTACCCACTCCACACTTTTGTTTTACTAGTTCTTTGAGAACACCATACAAAGTGTGTTGGTCCTATTTACTTTCCCCAGCTCCTCCCAGATCCATCACACTTCCAGGCCTAACCAACTTTGTGTCCTCTTTCTCTTTTTCTACACATCAAGTCTAACTTGTGTTACCTATATATTCTTGAGTGTGTGGCTGCTCATCTTACTAGGGGAAGCATTCTTAAAAGAAAACTGACTGTCCCTTTCTGACATCTCTCAATTGCAATTGCTCCTCAGCTAGGGTAGGGACTTCAGATCTATCTGACCACTCCATGCTGAGATTTTGTTTGTCTTGAGCTTGCACAGAGCCTGTGTATGCTCTCACAATTGCTCCGAGTTCATATAAATGCAACTGCCTTATGGGGTGTGAAGGATGTGTGGTCACCTATCACTTTTTGCTCTTACATCTTTCTGCCTCCTCTTCTGCAATGATCCTTGAGTGTTAGGAGGAGGGACTGTGGTATAGCTGTCCCATTTAAGACTGAGCAGTCTTATTCTCTAAACCTTGGCTAGTCTTGAGTCTCTATGTTAATCACCATCTACTGAAAATAGAAGTTTCTCTCATAAGGATTGAAAATGAATTGATCTATGATGATAATGATGTTGTTAGGGGTTGTTTAATACTATGCTCATTTCTCAGAGTAATAGTAGTAGGTCCTCCCCCAGGGCCTGTGTATCAATATTTTTAATATAAATGTATGCAGTGGCTATAAATTAATACAGTGGATATTTTTATTTATCCTAGCTAGTTCCTTAATAAGGACACAGAGAGACCAATATTTATTTAATGAGGCTTTACTGAAATACCTGGGCATTCATTGATCTATTTTAATATTCTAAACTAATCTGGCTACATCCCAGCTAAAATCCCTGAGATACTTGCACTTTAGTATTGGTCCGACTCTCTGGACTTCAGATGTATTTTCCCATGATGACTCTCTGGAACCCCTTCCTCGTGGCAAAATCCTATCCTTCTCTCTCCCCCTCTTCTGGCTGGTGGAAGTCCTGGTCATATTCTCTCTTCTACCCAGCCATTGGCTGATAAGCATTTATTGACAAGGCAGGGGATATATGGTCAGAATTGTTTACACAAACATGAGACAGGAGATTCTTGACACAACAATTACAATATTGTGTCCAGTTTGGGATTGAAAAAAATATAAGGGCAGAAAAATCAGCATTTGAATAACAGAAAGATAATCTTTACCCAGTGAACGAAAATGTTATGCCTACTGGCCCATGTCCTGTCTAGAGCATACTTACGTGCTTGACCAGACACTGATGCCAGGTATGGCTTTCATCTTGTGGAGTGGTACTTATCTTGACATAAGTGTCTTTCTATTGAATAAAGCCCACGCAGTTCTCACTTGCCTAAGAAAGTGACAGGAGTTGCTATGTTCAGTCCAGTTGACTGCAGCATTCTGTATTTTTATTTCATATGCCATATTGCTTCCTTTTTCTTGTTCAACACAGTCTCACTAAAAAGCCTCATTCATTACTTGCTTTAAATTTTCTTCATTACTCTGACTATACTAAAATTCATGTTGTCATGCAAACTCTTTCTCTTAAAATTCAGCCCCATAAGTATCATCTTCCAGTGTCTGGGAGATGGGGAGTCTGGTGCTGATCTTTGTACACTGGTGGTTTGCAGGTGTTGACACAATTTTCTAAGGGAAGAGGAAAGGAAGATAACAGGATCTGAAGCCCTGTTGGTAGGCAAAGAGCAGAGGGTGAGATAGACTCTATGGCATAATCAGTGATGACCTCTTGCTTGAAGAGGAGAGTTGCAAGCAAAGCCAGAAAAGTCAACCACTCATGCCTCGCCCTGACCCTTTCTCTGGCTCAGTGTTCTGCCAAAACCCTTGTTCTGCTGTCTTCTATCAGCACACTCTGATTTTATTAATTAAATCCATATCTACTGAGTAGCTATTAAATGTCAGATCTTACCATATGCATTATAGCATACAGTAGTGAGTAAGAAAGTTGGTTCCCGTCTTCACAGCCTAATTGGGTCAAAGATGTAAATCATCATGCTACAACATACTAATTGCTATAACATGCATGAGTGAACTTTGTTATTGGAACACTCAGGTGGGATATCTAATTCACTTTTGGTTGAGTTATTAAATTTCAGGCCCTGAAAGTTCTGTTTTGACATAGCATAATTTGAATAAGTCATGTGATAAATTTTCACATTGTATCTTTTGGAATACAGCAGAAGCCCAGTCAGAGATAAGCAGAAAAACACGGGCTATTAACTCATATGTTGGTCCATTTCTTGTCTCTGCAACAGAATATGTGAGACTGGGTGAATGATAAACAATAGAATTTTATTCATCTTATGGCTCTGGAGACTGGGGAGACCAGGAACATGGTGGCGACACTGAAGAAGAATAAGGCAGAAAAGACTGACTATTAGATACTGATTTATTAGTGATCTACTTAAAGCACTGTTTGTACTGCCATTTACCAAGCATGACTTCACTTGCTACCTGGAACAGAATGACCTAGAGAAATAGCTGAAACAATGGGTTGTTGCCCCTAACAACCTGCTGTCACATAAACTTTTATAAAATCTCTCTTGCTTGCCTGCCCCACCTTGTGGTTTTAGAGTATAAAATGGGAATGGAAGCTGGCCCCGGCATCAAAGCCTTCCAGGAGCTGTCCTGGCTTCACTCACAGTAGCATCTCCTCTTCCACCCTCACTGTCCTCAGAGTGCTGATTCCAGAAAGGTTCCCATGACAACATCAGTGGGATCACAGCAATGGGTAGGAAGGCAGAGTACGCAACCTCCCGTCTTTTCTATACACGTAAAGCTGTTGATCTCATGGACATCCACCCTCACCTTACTGGCTACAGTCAACACTAATGCCCTCTCATAGACTCCACGTTCAAGGACTATTGACAGATGAATTTGGAAGTTGTTCTTAACATAGAGGATGGGGTTGGGGGAGCACATTTGACACAGAAACTGGGTGTAGTCCATTAATCGAGACATAATTCTGGGAAGGCGCTATCAGTGGTATGTCAAGAAGTTCCCCATGGAGCCTCATTCTATGCAATGTTTTTATTTGTGGCTTAGATGGTGACTTGAAAACTTCAGTTCTCAGCTTTGCTGTTAAAAATCAAGCTGGAAGGGAGTGCTAATACGCTTGTCCATCATCCCTGAAAGTCAATTTGGGGCCAATGACTATGAAGAAAGAAGCAGGGCAGAATTAAAACGCAAAGTTCTACATTTTAACTCAATATTTAAATGGGCTAGACTGTAAGTGTGTGTGTGTGTGTGTGTGTGTGTGTGTGTGTGTGTGTGTGTGTGAAACAAGTTAGTCTTATTAAGAGTGCAATCTGTTTGCCAAAACTGGCAAATCACCAGTAAACCCATATTAGAACCATAAAGAAGAAAAAGGGTGGGGAGTTTTCCCCCATGTCAGTGCCCTAGCCAGGCCACACAGATGTGTCAACAGCTAAGTGAAAGGTTAATCCAGCTCAGATGCACTTATTAGGACAGTGAGGAAGGGCTGAAGGAAATTGGAAATTTTGCAGAAGACACCAGAATTGCCTTCCCTAGACTAGCAGATGTGTCCTCTATGTGGGCCCAAAGGGCAGGGCAAGTAGGTAGGGATTACATAACAGAAATATTTGGTTTGATATAAGGGAATTTTCTAGTAGAAATGAACGACAATGAAACGCCCTCTCTGCCCTTTTAAGAGGTCAATATGTTATCATTGAAAGTTGACATCTGAGGCTAGAGAATGTTGGGAGCTTCCCAAGTCTGTATATTTAAGTCAAATGGTATCTCAATGTCCCTCTGACTCTGTGTCTTTGGCTTCTGGACAGGGATCTGGGATGAAGAGAGCATCGCCGACAGAGTAGTCTGCAAAATGAAAGGAACAGATTCACTCCGTGTACCTTGGAAGGTGCTTGCTCTCTACTGAGCCGCCTGTGCACACTCTGCACACAATGAGCCACCCCCATCAGCAGGGCAAGGCCATTTGTAAAGTGTACACAAATACGTTTATGCCCAAGTAGTCAACTAACGAAATAAATGGCCAAACGTTAAATGTCTAAATATAATATTTTACCTGTATAAATAAAGACATGAGTTTAATTTCAGTCCCAGGGCTCTTTAATGGGCCCACTGTGGCAGATAAAGTGATTAAAAAAACAAAACAAAACAAAACAAAACAAAAACCTGTTGGGTCTTTGTGCCGTGAAGAAGGAAATTAAACACACAGAGCACTATTTAAACAATATCAAGGCCATGACTGAAGAAAACAAAAGGCAGGAAGTAGGGGAGGTGTGATGGGTTAGCCTTCATTCCAGCTGCTGTGATCATGCACAGACAGCTGAAAAGAACCCTGGGGACACTCTGGAGGCACAGTTTTAAAACCTGTTTACTTAAGAGAAAACAGTGCAAAGACCTTTTATCCTATTTATGGGAGAAGGGATTAAACATCAACTCAATGGGGTATGTTAAAAACCATTTTACAAATCCAGAAAATATTTGCTAACTCCTTCTTGACTTGCCATATGTAAATCAGCTGTGTTAGTCAGAGGCACATATTCTGATAATTAATCATTGAATTAAGAAGACTTATTAGATCTCTTCTTGATTCCTAGGAGATCGTGTTGAAATTAAATATTTGCTTCTAGTCTTGTTAAAAGTCACTGTTTCAAGGGAGTGGAAAGCTGCAAGGGGAAACAAGGACTCAAAGGAGCAGAAAGTCCTATGGCTTCTTCTCAGTATCAGTTGGGAGGGGAGGATGTGCCTAAGGCCTGGGTCAGGAGAAGAGGCTGTGTCTGAGGTCTGGGCAGTCTGTATCTATTCCATAGGCCAGGGCTCTTCTACTGGAGGGCTCACAGCAACTTGTCATCTGATCACCGCTTTGCTGTTGCTGATGTGGCCTAAAACCATCTTCCCTAATGAAGGGGCTACAGGGACCTGTTTTGAGAAGCCTCAGGTGAAAGTGGGACTAAGAATAGAGCCAGATAGATTTGAAGGCAGTCAATGGTCCAGCAGGGACACCAGTTATACGGCCAGCATGGAGGCCAGTCAAAGGTCCAGCATGGATACCAGTTATACAGCCAGCATGGAGGCCAGTCAAAGGTCCAGCACGGACACCAGTCACAGGTCCAGCATGGAGGCCAGGCAAAGGTCCAGCATGGAAAGAAGGAAAGAAGGAAAGAAGGAAAGAAGGAAAATGAAAATGACCCAGAAGGCTACATGTATTGCATTGTCCAGTACAGAGTCTGACACAAGACTGTTGTGGCTGATGATGACGACAGTGACAATGATGAAGATGGCCCCAACGATGACGACGACGACGACGATGACATAGCAATGACGATGACTTTGCTGCTGCCACATTCCTATCACCATATGCTTCACTCCTCTGTCTATAAAACCTCCACTTCTGTCACTTTTCGAACTCTCTAGTTGTGCATAGTCAGATTTAAAGAGCAATGCTGTCTCCATGAAGGTTCCCTCACTCCCTGTCACAAACCGTCGTTCCTCACCCATAACCCTCATCAGCCACTGACCTGACTTAGGTATCTAGTGTGAATCTGGAATTCACACAAGAGACTAAAATGCACTCAATCCTTGTTAGGCCCACAGGACAATAGCTGTTTCTTACTATCGCTAAGTAGTATGATTCCCTTTTACAAATTGTTTCTTCATTTGCCAGTTAGTCAGCAGTTAGGTTGGCTAATTATTTAGTGGGTATGAATAAAGCTAGTACTAGTAATTCTTTATAAATATTTGTATGAAAATATTTCTATTTCTTTAGAAAAAAACAAAAGCAAAATAAAAAACCTAGACCTGGGAGTGCTAGGTTGTGTGGCCAATCATATTTAAATTTCCAAGAAACTTCCTGGTGTTATCCAAAGGGCTCCACCGTCGTGTGTGTCAACCAGTAATTATGAGAGGCCTACCTGCTCTACACTGTTGCTAAAATTAAGTACTTAGTAATTTTATTTTTATTTTTAAGGAAGCATACTTTCAGGTTTTGTAATGAGCAAGGAACAATGACCTTGCTTTGGTTTTGATTTGAATTTTCCCCATGACTAAGGAAGTTGAAAACTTTCGTTAATGGGTTTTATTTGACATTTGTATATTTGTATACCATGTGATCTGACTTTTATTGCATTGTAAAAATTCTTTATATATTTTAGATAGGTTGTTTGTTGGATACACGTTTTTTACAAGAATTCTTATTTTTAGTTATCTGAACAATGCCTTTGAAGAGCAAAGCTCCCGCTTTGATGATTCCCAATTTGGCCATTTTTCTGTAGTCTCCAGAGTCCCAATTTTACCTAAGGAAACTTCTCTTTAAACCTAAGGTCAAGAGATTTTTTTTTCCCTGAAATTTCTTCTAGACAAAGTAAAATAAAATAAATGTTTAGCTTTTGTATTGAGGTAAGTGCCCCCATTTAAAGCTGAATTTTTAGTATAGTGAGAGGGCCATTTCTCATAAGGTTAGCTGGCTGTTATGACACTGTTTACTGAAGCAGATATATGAAGGTCAGAGTCTAGCCTCTGTTTCCTGGTCCAGAGGTACACACTCCACTCTGCATAGCCACTCTGCCTTCCCTTAGGAGCCACGATCCTTCCTGATCCCACCAGTGAAGACGCTGTTCCCCTAACCATTTCTCCTATCACTTCTTTGGTGTAGCAAGAAGAGAAACCAATAAACCTACCAATACCTCAGCCCTCAGGCTTTTAGCTTCCAGAACTGCGAGAAAATAACTTTTTATTACATAAGCCAACCAGTCTAAGGTATTTTGCTATAGTAGTCCAAGCAAAAGTACAAGAAGATTTAGACGTTTAATACTATGAAATCCTCTTAAATATAAATTATTTTGTGCCATTCATGCAAACTGTTCAACCCTTTTCAGCGGTGCTTTTTACTGTGCGGGTCCTCCCTACTCCCAAATTTCTAAGCATTTTGTAGGTTTCCTGCTATTGTTTTCCTATACTTTGTGACTGTGAATTCTAACAGAAACACTGGGCTGATTTTTATACTGATATTTTTATACATTTTATCTTATATTGTTTCTGAGGGTTTTTTTGGGGGGGGGGTCTGCTGTCTTTTCTGTAGCTTTCTTGGAACATTGTCCTCAAATGGTCATGTTACCTTCAAATACAGTCTATCGGCCTCTGTACTGCATGTGTGCATTCTCATTCCTTATTGCAGAGGCGAGGACCTTGGAGCCAGTTACACACAAGTGCGTGGGGTGAAAACAGACATCGTATGCTTTACCAGTGTCAGAAGAAAACATGGTAGGGCACTGTTTTCATTGCTGTCTGTTGCTGATTCCAGATGTTTCCAGTGTATCATTTATGAATCAGAGGAAGGCCCGTTTTATTCTTTCTCTGGTAGAAATTCACCAAAAATTAAAAAATGATAACGAGCTTTATCAGATGGCCCTTCAGTAAGTATCTACTCTTGGCATCTCTGCTCTGCATGGTGTGCAGGATGATAAAGAGTCCTGAACATTAAATCAGACTGGCTCTCCCAGGACAAAAACGTCCTGGGCTACGGTTTCTCATCCATCGTGTAGATTGGGTTTGCAATGATGATGATGATGATGATGATGATGATGATGATAATGAACACTAACAATGAAAGAAAAACTTCACCTAAATTCAAAAAGCTTTAAGGTTTTATTCTTTTCTCTTTTTTGTTTTTGTTTTGTTGTTTTTTCTTTTTTTATTAGGTATTTTCTTTATTTACATTTCTTTTTTTTTCATATAAAGAAAACCATTTTTTTATTGAAAAGGGAAGTAAAACACTATATGATAGAATTAAAGACTTACATGGAAAATATTTCACATAAACACGTTAAAATTGACAATTTTCATGGAAAATTAAAGAGTAAAGTGGTAGACATGTAAAACACTGCTAAATTAATTGAAATATGGAATAGAAACATTTTATGATAGAATTGAAAATTTACGTGGAAATATTTCTGATAAAATTGTAGAAAATGTAGAAAAACATGTTATAATTAAAGATTATCATGGAAAATTTTATATAGATATACTAATGGTAGGCATAAAAGTATTCCTAAGTTGATTGAAAGTGGAATTATAAATATTTTCTGATAAACCTGAAGATTTACATGGAAAATATTTCCGATAAAATTGAAGAAATATATATAAAAACATGTTAAAATTAAAGATTGTCATGGAAATTATACAGATAAAATGATAGGCATAAAGATAATTCTAAGTTGATTGAAGTTGGAATTATAAACATTTTCAGATAAAAATGAAGAATTTCACGGAAAATATTTCTGGTAAAATTGAAGAAATATATAGACAAACATGTTAAAATTGACTATTTCATGGAAAATTTTACATATACAATGGTAGATATAAAAATTCTAAATTAATTGAAGGTGGAATTAGGAACATTTGTGATTAAAAATCAAAGACTTACATTGAAAACATTTCTGATAAAATAGAGGAAATATATAGAAAGGCATATTAAAATTGAAGATTATCATGAAAAACAATGCAGATAAAATGATAGACATAAAAAATACTAAATTACTTAAAAGGGGAATTACAAACATTTTCTGATAAAATTGAAGATTTACATGACAAATATTTCGTTAGTCTATGTCTTTTTATTGGGGAGTTGAGTCCATTGTTGTTAAGAGATATTAAGGAACAGTGATTGTTGATTCCTGTTATTTTTGATGTTATTTTTACGTTTGTGTGGATATCTTCTTTTGGGTTTGTTGAAGAAGATTACTTTCTTGCTTTTTCTAGGGTGTATGCCTCCTTGTGTTGGCATTTTCCATCAATTATCTCTTTGTAGGGCTGGATTTGTAGACAGATATTGTGTAAATTTGGTTTTATCATGGAATATCTTGGTTTCTCCATCTATGATGATTGAGAGTTTTGCTGGATATAGTAGCCTGGGCTGGCATTTGTGTTCTCTTAGGATCTGTATGAGGTCTGCCCAGGATCTTCTAGGTTTTATCATCTCTGGTGAGAAGTCTGGTGTGATTCTGATAGGTCTGCCTTTATAAGTTACTTGCCCTTTTCCCCTTACGGCTCTTAATATTCTTTCTTTGTTTAGTGAATTTGGTGTTTTGATTATTATGTGCCAGGAGGACTTTCTGTTCTGGTCCAGTCTGTTTGGAGTTCTGAAGGTTTCTTGTATGTTCATGGGCATCTCTTTCTGTAGGTTAGGGAAGTTTTCTTCTACAATGTTGTTGAAGATATTTACTGGGCCTTTAAGAAGTAAATCTTCACTCTTATCTATACCTATAATCCTTAGGTTTGGTCTTCTCATTGTGTCCTGGAGTTCCTGGATGTTTTGGGTTACCAGCTTTATGCATTTTGCATTTTCTTTGATTGTTGAGTCAATGTTTTCTATTGTATCTTCAGCATCTGAGGTTCTTTCTTCTATCTCTTGTATTTTGTTGTTGATTCTTGTATCTATGACTCCTGAATTCTTTCCAAGGTTTTCTATCTCCAGAGATGTCTCACTTTATGATTTCTTTATTGTTTCTACTTCCACTTTTAGATTCTGGATGGTTTTGTTTAGTTCCTTCACTTGATTGTGTTTTCCTGTAATTCTTTAAGGGATTTTTGTGTTTCTTCTTTAAGGGCTTCTGCCTGTTGACCCATGATCTGTATTTCTTTAAGGGATTTTTGTGTTTCCTCTTTAAGGGCTTTTACCTGTTGACCGATGTTCTCCTGTATTTCAAGGGAGTTATTTAAGTCTTTCTTGAAGCCCTCTATCAGCATCATGAAATACGATTTTAAATCCAACTCTTGCTTTTCTGGTGTGTTGGGGGTATCCGGGACTTGTTGTGGTGCGAGAATTGGGTTCTGATGTTGCCATGTGGCCTTGGTTACTGTTGGTAGTGTTCTTGTGCTTGCCTTTCACCATCTGGTTATCTCTGGTGCTTGTTGGCATTGTCTCTGGCTGGAGTTTGTTCCTCCTGTGAGCCTGTAAGCCTGTGTCCTTACTCCTCTGAGCTCAAAAGTGGAACCACTGCTGGGAGATCTCTCTCTCCTCGTTGGCTATGCTCAGAGGGCTGTGGAGTTTACCTGCTCCCTGGTGCAAATGGCGGTGGGAAGACTTCTGTCCCAGTTGCTCCACTGATCTTATGTCCTGTGTGCTCCTAGCTGGTCCCCTCCAGAGAGAAGGTAGAGATCTCACCTCTGCTCCCAGAAGTGAAAGTGCTGCTGGGACCCCAATTTCACTCATCTCTCCCTCCCCTCATTCCTGCTCTCCTCCCTTGCAGCCCCCTCCCCAAAGAGAAAAAAAGACTCATTGTGGAAGCTCTCCATGTGTCACAGTGTGTCCCACAGTGTGCCCTTTTGTCCATGCTTCTTTACTTGCATTCATTTACATGTTCATTGCAATGACTTATTGATCTGGTATAAGGCTTCTGCTACTCTACTCAATACTGGAACCTCACTGGGACTCCTCTTTGATATCCTGTTGTTGCCATGTGTTATGGAGATCCTATAGTTTTGAATCTGTAGGACTGGCCTCTTCACGAACTCCAGCATTTCATAGATGGTGTAGATGTTGGGGTGGGCCAACTCAGAACCCTGGATCTGGGCCTGTGGAGTCTCTGAGCAGCCCACCTGCTTTCCCACTCTCAGGCCTCTGGGGCTAGCTCATCAGCAGCTCCACAACTAGGGTACTGCTGCCCAGGCAAGGTGTAGAGTCTCCTCCCCACAATGTTTCAGCCAGTGAGGGTCTTGGCCAGTTCTCCCACTCTCATGATCCCAGGGCTAGCCTTCTCACCTGCCATAGATGGCCAGGGACAAGGGAGAGGAAGAGAGTGTCTCTCCCTCATCCATGCCTAGCAGCCAAGAGGTTGGCTTGGCTCTCTCTCATGTTCATGCCCTCCAACAGGCTCACCCATAACCTATATTCAGAACCAAGTCTACTGCAATGTCCAGGTGAGGTGCAGGGCCTGCTCTCCCAAGTGCTGCAGCAGGTGAGGGGCAGGAGCAGATATCCTGCTCTCATGACCTCAGGGCCAGCTCTGCTAGGAGGGCTCTTGATGTGTGGAGCACTTAATACTAACCCTGGGGAAGTTCAAACAACCAGAATAAATGGGTTAATCCAAAAGGAGGCTTATCAATTTTATTGATGTGTCTAAATAATTACCTTTTGTATTCTTCTCTATGTCATGTCCATTTTAAATTCTACAAGTTTACACATCTATTTTTATAATTATGTTCCTCAAGCTTACTTTAAGTTTAGTTTGCATTTATTTTTCTTATTTTTAAATACAAAAGTTTAGATAACTTGATTCAAAAATCCTTTCTCTCTTTGCATCATTTTGCACTGCTGTAGATTTCTCTCTAAGCACAATTCTTGGGATTGAGACCCAGCTCAGTGACATAGTGGGCACTTGCCCTGTCTGTGTGAGGCCCTAGGTTCAATCCCCAGAGCCACCAAAATAAATAAGCATTATTTCTGCAGATTCCCACAAGTTATGAGATACTGTGTATCCATTTGTGTTCGGTTCAAAATATTTTCTACTTTCCCTTGTGATTTCTCTTTTGACCCATGGTTATTTTCTACTTATGTAGTTTAGTTTCCCAATATTTGGGGATTTCCCAGCCATCCCTCTTTTTATTTCCTGTCTGACTGAGTTGCAGTGGAAGAATATGCTTGTGTGACTCCAGTACTTGCACTTACTGAAGCCTGGTTTAGCTCTTAGGACCTGACCTGAGTGAATGGCTGTGTGTACTTGACAATGTTTATTCTGTGCCAGTTGGAAGCCGTGTTTGTTCTGGAAATGCTGATTAAGCTGATTGACTGATAGCTTTGTTTGGGTCTTTTAAAATATCCTTATTGGATCTTTGTTCCACTTGCTTTATCAGTTACTGAGGGAGGAATACCGAAACCTCCCATTGTGGTTGTGGGTATCTGTTTCTACCTTCAGTTTGACCAGTTTTTGCTTCTTTTAAGTTATCTTTTATTAGGTACATTTACAAATGGACTCCCTGATGATTACAAAATGAGTCCTCTCTATCTGGTTCTACTGCTTTTTCTGAGTCAAATTTCTGATGTTATTGGGCCTCCTCCATTTCCCCCTTTACTGGAGTTTGCAGAGCACATGCCCCACATCCTTTTAGGTAGCAGATCAGCGTCTTCATAACAGAGTATTTCATAGTAACTTATAGTTGGGCTCTGCTTTTCTAAAACTAAAGTCTTATCATCTCTACATTGTTACTACGGTTAATACAATACCAATACAGATAGCTTTAAATCTCCCATCTTGCTCCGTGTTTTCTGCCCTCCTGTTCCCTTTTATCTCTCCATTTTATTATTTCATTCTTATATACTTTTTATAGTCCAAGTTTCTTTTCATTTTTGGTTTATTATCTGAGCTGTGGTGATCTGAATGAGAAATGTTCCCTATGGGCTTATGCATCTGAATATTTGGTCATCAGTTAATGGTACTATTTGAGAGCTTTTGGACTCTTTAGTGGGTGGAGCCTTGCTGAAGGAAGTGTGTCACTGGGGGTGGGCTTTGGCCCACTTCCTGTTTCCTTCCTCTCTTTGCTTCCTGTAGATGGATGAAATGATATCTGGCAGTCTCATGCTCCTGCTGCGGTGTCTTCCCCACCATGATGGACTGTATCCTTCTAGAACTGAAAATCAATAAAACTCCCTCTTTAAAAGTTACTTTTTGTCAGGGTATTCTACCACAGTGCCAGAAAAGGAACTAATACACATGCCTTTGTGTTTCAACATTTTAGTGGTTATTTTAGAGCACTTGAAGCACTTATAAAGATCTTTCCATTATAGTATTCTTTCTGTCTCTTTCTTTTATATTACTGTTGTACTTTCACTTTTATGTTGTCTAAGCAAGAAATTAATTTTGCTTTAAATCATCTATTATCTTTGAAATGAGGAATCTTTATGTCTTTGGTCTACTGCAAGAGACAAATAGCTATTTCAATTTCTTTACTACTTAATCAATGTTGTATTTTTCCTTGGTTATATTACTGTTGTCTGACTTTTATCCCAGTTATGAAATACTGTTTGTTTACTTGTATGATGGCATTACAATGGGTGATGATTTTTATTGCCAAATGGCTGTATCACTTTTAAAAGTCTCAAATTTTACTGACATTCTATAATAGCTTAGGGTCTCACACTCATCACCCATCAACTTCAGTTCTTGGTCTATATCAATAACTTCCTTAATTATCAGACATTGAGACTCAGACTAGATCATACCTGCTATCCTGGTTATTCAGCTTGCAAACACCATTTTGTGGGCCCCTTGGTCTCTATAATTGCACAAGTGGATTTTCATGTAGTGTCCCAGAGGCCTAGGCCTGTTTATTCTCCAAGTTGTCTGTTGTGAAGAACATTGGTACCTTTAGATTTTGTTACGTTTTCCAGTTCCAGAATCAACATGTCACATAATGTTTGATCAGAAAAGTAATGTCACCTGTGTTCTGTGTGAGACATGATATATTCAAGTGATTTGGCCTATATAAATTTGTGTAACTAAAAGTGATTACTTCCTTTTTTTTGTTTGTTTCCCAAGTTGCTGATAGCTACTGAATGGAGACCCACAAATGGCTTTAGTGTGTACTGGCCTGTGGCTCGGCCAGCTGCCCTTCTCTCTGCTTTGGCTTGAGAATTCTTCTTCTGGCTTATCTATCTGAAACCACAAGGTGCTCTTGAAGGTACTAGCTGCCAGAAGTTTATTTTTCAGATTGTTGAGTAAGGCTGCATTTATTCTCTCTTTGCTTTAGACCATGGATGTGCCCTGACTGAATTCCTGCCTTTGCTTCCCTAAAACAATTGATTTTAAATTAGAATTGTATACCAATTCATTAAGTGGAAGTGTTCTTATGTTTCATGTTGAATTGTTAAGTTATATTTTGTGTTGACTTGAAAGAATTAGTCAAGTAATTACACAAGAGAAGGTAATTAGGAGAATACAGGTTAGAAACACTTTATTTCAGGAGACATGATTATATGTTTGGAGAGCTTTTAAGATCTGTTGATATTTTAATCTTAGTACATGGATAAATAGAATGTGATGGTCAGGTTTAGTTATCAACTGGACACAATCTAGATGACCTGGAAAGGGATTCTCAATAAGGTATTATCTAGGTTAGGTTGGTCTCTGAGTCTGTCTATGGAGTGGATTATCTTGACTGTGTTAAGATAGGAAGACTCCAGTTCCTACCACTCTGACTCCTCTGCAATAATGGATTGGAACCTGGAATTGTGGGCCAAATAAACCCTCTCTCTCTTCAGTTGTTTTAATCAGGAAATCTTTTATCACAGAAACAGGAAGCAAAACTAAAACATAGATCAATAGAACCATAGAAAAATCCCTCAAAAATATTGAATAAAAGGTAGGTATTTGCTATATAATAAAGGCAGCATCTCAGTGAGGAAATATTTTAAAAAGTGTTACTAAGATCATTGTGATGTCACTTGACCTCACAATGCAGAATAAATTCAAATGGTTCAAACACACAAAGACCTAAAGAAATCACAGACTGAAGCTCTCCAAGACTACTTCAGACCATCACTACAGGAGCAGGACTGCTGGGTCACCCAGCCTCAGGGACCAAGCAGCCACTGGGTCCTCAGCTTCCCCAGCATTCAGATGGCTATTGTTGGACTACCCAGTCATTCTAATAAATCCTCTTTTATTAGTAAACAAGTATTTTATTAGTAAACAAGTATTTTATTAGTAAACAAGTATTTATTAGTAAACAAGTATTCGTTCTATTGGGTCTGTACCTTTAGAGCACCCTCACTAATATACAATATTTTAAATTCTACATAAAGGAATACATGATGTGAAGTAATTTTCATTCCCTTGCCATAAGAAAACAACTGAGATTCTCTTAACAACTTAAAAGGAAGAATGGATTGGTTTGGATTGTGCTTTCAGTTTATAGATTGTTCTTATTGATTAGAGTTTGTTACAGTGAAGTACATCATGGTAGGACATGTGGCAGATGAAGCTGTTCACTTACGGTGTCTATGAAGTAAAGTGGGGAGGGGGGAGACTAGGGTTCCTCTATCCCCTTTAGGGTGACAACCCTAAGAAATCAACTTCATTCCACTAGGTCCCATCGCTTAAAAGATCCTGTCACCACCATATTGATATCATGGGCTGAATTCCTGGATACATGTGACTTTGAGGGATAAGATGGATCCAAATTATAGTAGTAGGTAAACTAAAGAATAGGATAAGCTAGAAAAAATATTTGGTGTAACTTTTAACACAGTGAGGATGTGTAGTAAAATAAATTAATAACTCTTATAGAAAACTGATACAAACTCTTGACCTGAAAAAAAATGCTAATAACTCTTAAGTGTAAGAAAAGATGCTCAAACTTAGGAATGATAAGTGAAAAGAAATTTAAACCTCAATATCAGATTGGCAACATTTCAGGTCTGACAACTAGCAGTGTTGGCAAGCCCTTGGAGAAATGAGTGCTTTCGGCTCATTTCTGGTGGAGCTGCAAAGGGTTGAACACAGCGGAGTGTAATTTGGCAAGATCTAGTAAAAATTATTTATGCACTTCCCCTTTGCCCTGGCAATTTACTTCTAGGAATCTTTCCCAAAGATAGTCCTAAAAGAACTATAAAAAGATATATGCACAGAACGATTCATTATAGCACTCTTAGTATTAGCAGAACAACCCAGACAGCCATTTCTAGAAGATGGATGAATGTGTCCATCAGTGGAGCACTGTGCAGCTATCTGCATAGAGAAGTGACCTCCAAATGGTAAAGTCATGGAAGGTGTGGAAAAGAACACACATCAAATTTATCTTTTATCTAGCAATGACACCGTTACATACATATACAGATTTTACACTTTTATTATTAGGGGCAGGGTAGGAAACAGGTAGCAAAGTTAGACTTTCTAAAGTTTATTTTTAATAAGTTTGCATTTAAAATCTTGCCAATGTTTTATACATTATGAACCCAAAATAAACTTCAAGGACAGATTATTCCTAAAAACCACCAAAAACTTAAATGTGAAAAATTTTAACCCAAGTCTAGATATGTTGGTACATGCCCATAATTCCAGCACTTGAGAAGCAGAGGCAGGGGAATCACCGTGATGTGTAGACTCACCTATAATAATAGAAACTCTGAGTCAGCCAGGTATATGTAAGTTTGCCCTATTTCAATAGCCCAACAATTTTAAAGAGGCAATCTCTAAAACAAAATTCAAATGAAACAAATAGGTGTAGTGGTGTATCTGCTTGGTGACATCAACACAGTCACAATTGGCTTTTATTGCCAACATGATGTACTTGGGAAGAAGGAACCTCAGTTGAGGAATGGAACTGCTTCCATTATATTGGCCTATGAACGTGTGTAAGGTCATTTTCTTGATTGCATAGGCCATTCCTTACTGGCATAGGAAAACACAGATTACTATGGGTTGGGCCAACCCTGGTCATGTAGTCCTGGGCTATAGTAGGGTGAGGGAAAAGGGGAATAGGAGAAGAGGAACTAAATCAGGGTTTCTTGAAGGAAGAAAAGTCTAATTCTAGGTCTGAGGTGGGGATCTATAAAATGAGTCTGAAATTTTTCTATATACCAAACTGCAAAATGTCCCTATTGCCATGACAAACTATTTTAGAAAATCAGCTTTAAAGAATGAAAGTTTATTTTGATCAATGGCCTCAAAGCTTTCAGTCCATGGCCACATGGACCCATCAATTTTTGGCCTGTGGTGAGACAGGCAGAGAGTGTGTGGTAGAACAATGCTGCTTATGCCGTGGCAATTAGGAGGCAAAGAGAAAGACAAGAAGGGACCAGGGCCCCAGGGTCCCCACCAAGCATACTTCCCAAGGACCTAACTTCCTCACATGATTCTCCACTAGGGAACCACCTACTTAAGACTTTGCCTTCAGCAACTGCACCTTTGGTAGGCATGTCCAAACCACATGGTCTAAACCAGAACAGACCCAAACACAAGTCCTGGAGTAATGAGAAAAAGCAAGCTAAATCATCTCCTCTTCAGTGAGGAGGGAACAATTTGAGTGTCAGTAAGAACACAGCACACACCACAATGGGGTCAAATGCATTTGAATCCATGGGGCGCATAATGATAGTTGTCATTTTCTATTTTTCTTCCTTGGAAGACATTAGATAAATGACTTATTTCAAGCCCTACGAATAAAAAGAAGCAATTGGATTTTATTCTGCCATTTTTAAGCCAATGACAGGTGAGGGAAAGGTTGACCTTTTAGCAACATCCCCAGTTAATATACAGACTAGGGATAATGGAATCAGAATTTCACAATTTGCACAGCTGAATGAAATAATGGCTTGATACCATGACAAGGGGCTGGTTGTTCAGGATCTAAGAGAGAATGGAATTATTAAATTCTGTGAACACATCATAATTTTGAAAAAAATCTAGAAATTTTTGTATTTATAGAAACACAAAACCAGTTTGAAGAAAATGAAGTAAAAATGTGAACACAATCAAGCTCTGTGAGCTGATGCTTCTAAGGGAAGAACATTAAATGAAAGAGGACTGAGAAGGCTTGGAAACATCTGGTCTGTGAGAAACTTCACTGTAACTGTGTGTTCCTACAGCAATAAAAATGACAACATTTTAAAAAGGCAACAGAGGACCTGAAGAGATGGCTCAGCAGTGAAGAGCACTTGCTGCTTTTGTAGAGGATGAGATTCAGTCCCGAGCACCCACATGGTGCTCACAACCATCTGTAACTTCAGTCCAATGGATCCAGCATCCTCTCCTGGCCTTCATGGGCACTACATACACACAATACTTACATATATACATACATACATACACACACATGCATACACACACACATACATACATACATACAAGAAAATACTAATATATGCAAAATAAAAGTAAATAAATCTTTAGATAAGCAACAGAAAAGGAACCTATAGAAATTAAAATAAATTCAGGACCTCGTTGCAGGGTATTAACCTTATTTGGTTCCAAATTCAAACCTTAAAATTAGGCAAGAGATAGAGCATGAATAAAACATATAAAGATATTTGCTAATATTAAGGAATTGTTATTGAACTTATTCATAATATGGTGACATGGTGACCAGGTTTAGAATGGAATCCATGTCCTCTTGGAAATACATCATGAACTATACACTTGAATTCCTTAAACACAATCAACCCAGAATGCAAGGTAAAACTCCTTTATAGATGAAAACTATTCTTCAGAGATCCCTTAAATTGTTTGAAAAGTACAGAACAGAGTCTACCATCCTTAAATAAACCTAACAGTTCTCCATTTACTGTTGGAACAAATGAGCACTTCATCTTCGTGCCAACTGAAATAAATGGCATATATTTCAGGGCCAAGTTGTATTAAAAAATGTGTATTAGTAAATCCTGAAGTCACAAGCTGTGAGGGTACAGAGCTGAATTTATGAAAATGACTGCATGCAATGGTAAACAAAGCAACGGTCAGTTGTTTATTAGACGTAACTCCTCACATGACCAGAGAGAGAACACTTGGGGCAGGAGAGCAGCCAAGGAGGGGACCCAGGGGTATTTCAAAGATCTCCTAAGGAGCCACTCTGGGCAAGGGAACACTTGGTGTGAGGGGCAGAGGGCACACAAGGGTCACAGCTCAGGCTGTGCAGATTGCTGGATGACATCCCTTCACTCACTTCTTTACAAATTTGAGTGAGTACTAAGAGCTTGGCATTACTTCAGAGAATAGAGATAGTATGCAAACACATTCCCTGGTCTCCTTTATGCTCTGTTGACTGTAAGTAAGAGAACAATTTAGGACAGGATTCCAGGCAGTGGTGATGGTGTAGATGAGCTTTGAGGTATAAACATGAAGTGTTAACAGAATTTGTGGCAGGTGACGCAGGCAGGAGATGTCACTAGAGGATCCTGCATGGGAAAGCCCAAGATAATGTGAGGAAACCAATAGTAACTTCCCATCAAGGACATGGACAATAGTCTCATGCCCTAGGGAAGATTCCAGTCCTAGACACCCTGTAGAGAACTCTTGGTGCCCCTTCAAGAATATTGGCAAGAATATTTATATTGGGTTACTGGCTCAGGAAAGATTTGACATTGGGCTAGGACAAGGAAGCAGACTCAAGATGAATATAGCTAGGAAAGTGCTGTTTGTATCTTGATCATCTTTTTAACAATACAGTAATCATGGCACCTTTGCTTTTGCCTTGTTTGTTCCTTGACCACTTTGTCTTTGATCTAGAACTGACCCAATTCTTTGCATGTACCTAGAAAGGTATAAAAGCAGACTGAAAAAAAAGCCTGCTTCAGCACTGTCTGGCATCATGTTATACTGTTGTTTAATTGTCTTTTTCTTTTTAATCCTCACACACTCCCTCGAGACCCTGTTGACTGACTGAACTGGTTTGGTCAACACCCAAAAGAAATAGAGCACCCCAGTATTGATAGTGGGATACCAGAACACAGTAACAGTGGAGATGCAATCAGCAATCATCTAAATGAGGATTAGGACAACAGAGGATGAAAATAGGACTACTATGGGACAAGGTCTGCTTTAATCCTTCACTGACTATTGCTGAGTACCTACTATGTGCTAGGCACTGAGGAATGTTTTGTGAATCTCCTTCCTTCAGCTTAGATACTTCTTGCTGATTGCTATTGGTTAAAGAAGCTGAGTATAATATGTGATTCTTGGGTCCATCTATAGGCTGACTCTGTTGTCAGTGCACTGATAGAGTATAGAATGGTTTTAAGAACTGACTCTGAAGCTAGGAGCTGTAACTAGTCCAACTTCGGGCAAAATTGAAGAAGCCTTCAGAAAAGGATGGGGACAACAGGAAGTTGAAACCCTGGTTACTCACTGACCAACTTGAGCTTGACAGAAGTCATCTACTATTCCATATCAGTGTCACTCTCACACACAGCCCTGATCTAGGACCCATGTGAGCTATGAAACACTGGCAGAAGGGGCCACAGCTTAACTGTGTTTAAAATGCCTTTAGAACAAGAACCTTCCTCTCTGTTGTCTCTCACCAGCTTTTGGATTCCATGCTGTCACTCTCCCAGCCTTGCTCAGGAAGACTGGCCTCAAGTGTCTGAACTTAGTGTATTTTAGTGACCTCCCGTTTCCCTGAATATCCTGGAAAGCTAGAGGACACTCGTTGGTTTGTCTGCCATGGTCTAAATGCCCCACCCTAACTTATAATAAGCAGTGCTCTGAAGAGTTTGAGTTTTGGGGAGGTGACTATGTCATGGGGATGGATCACTGTCCTTATCAAGAAGGCCTCAGGGAGCAGGCTAGCATCTTGCACCATGAGACAATACAATGAGAAATTATTGATGTTGACAATGTTGGTGTTGATAAAATATTGACATGAACCAAAGAACTAAATCTTCCAGGGACTGAATGTGCTGCCACATTGATTTTTTAACTTCTCAACAACTCAAACTGTTAGCAATACATTTCTCTTGTGTGTAAGCTCCTTAGTCTTTTTTTTTTATAGCAGCCTGAATTGACTAAGATATCCTATCAAAAGCCTGGTAATTTTGAAAACTTTTTCCATGGAGTATTTCATGACATTAAACTCTCTGTTATTTGTTTACCCATTCACCATTCACTGATCTGCTCATGAAGTTATTGAACGTGTTGAATATTCATACATGCTTACCTGTGGACACACAACAATGAATAACCATTCATGTTTCTATACAGAGCTGATCACTCAGTTTATGAGGAAATTATTTCCTTAATCTGTCTTTTGATAATTAGTCTTTAACTGCCTCCTTCTGTGACCAAAACATCCATGCATCCTTCATGATTTATTTGTCTGGTACATATTTTTTGTTGTTTTTCAGGCAGAATCTCATGCAGCCTAGGCTAACCTCTAATCTGCTTTGTAGTCAAGGAACTCCTACTCCTCCTTCTACCACCTCTCAAGTGGTAGCATCACTGTGCTCAACTTCCCCATACAGTTACAAACATAACAAGACCACAGCTGTGGTCTGATAGAGTTCTGAGATCTGTCATGGGATGACTATAGTCCACACCTTTACACGAGTGTAGACATGTACAGTTCTCTGTTCAGGAGAGAAGAGAAAGCCCCTCTATAACTGTCTTAGATTTTGATAATCAGGGCTCTCTCCTTCCTAGACAATCTCACTGGTCTGCAGGTAGCCTCTGAAAAATGAGATGCTTTTGGGAATCAAAAGCAAACCATGAACTCATGAGATGGTCCAGAGGATTAAAGTGTTTGCTACCAACTGTGATGTTCTGAGTACAATACCTGTGACCACATGGTAGAAGGACAGGTTGACTTCTGTAAGTTGTCCTCAGACTTCCATGTACCATATTACATGATATATGCCCTATTACACACGTACACAAATCTGTACACATATACATACACTATAGTGAATGAATGGATAAATGAATGAGGAAACTAAACTATAGTTCTGAACATCTTTACTGTGGATACTCGCCTCTCAATGTTTCCTCAGCTACTGGAAGTGTGCTGGAGAGACAAGACATGCATAAAACATGAAAGATTGAGTCTCAGAAGGAGATGGTAACTAATGACTACTTAAGAACCACCAAATGGTGCTCGCTTCGGCAACACATATACTAAAATTGGAACGATACTGAGAAGATTAGCATGGCCCCTGAGCAAGAATGACACACAAATTCGTGAAGCGTTCCATATTTTTATAAAATTAACATCAAAAATGATAGGAAGCAATAACCACTACTCCTTAATATCTCTTAACATCAATGGACTCAATTCCCCAATAAAAAGACATAGACTAACAGATTGGATACATAAACAGGACCCTACATTTTGCTGCATACCGGAAACACACCTCACTGTCAAAAACAAAAACTACCTTAGAATAAAAGGCTGGAAGACAATTCTACAAACAAGTGGTCTCAGGAAACAAGCCAGAGTTGCCATTCTAATATCAGATAAAATTGACTTTCAACCTAATGTCACCAAAAGAGACATGGAAGGACACTTCTTGCTAGTCAAAGGAAAAATCCACCAAGAAGAACTCTCAATCCTGAACATCTATGCACCAAATGCAAGGGCATCCTCATTCATAAAAGAAACTTTACTAAAGCTCAAAGCACACATTGCACCTAACACAATAATCATGGGTGATTTCAACACTCCACTCTCCTCAATGGACCAATCAGGAAAACAGAAACTAAACAGGGAGACAGTGAAACTAATTGAAGCTTTGGACCAATTGGATTTAACAGATATATATAGAACTTTTCAGCCCAAAGCAAAAGAATACACCTTTTTCTTAGCACCTCATGGTACCTTCTCCAAAATCAATCATATAGTTGGTCACAAGACAGACCTCAACAAATATAAGAAGATCGAAATAATCCCATGCCTCCTATCAGATCACTATGGAGTAAAAGTGGTCTTAATAACAATAAAAACAACAGAAAGCCCACATACACATGGAAACTGAACAATACTCTACTCAATGATACCTTGGTCAAGGAAGAAATAAAGAAAGAAATCAAAGATTTTTTAGAATTTAATGAAAATGAAGGCATAACATACCCAAATCTATGAGACAACAATGAAAGCAGTGCTAAGAGGAAAACTCATTGCTTTGAGTGCCTCCAAAAAGAAATTGGAGAGAGCATACACTAGAAGCTTAACGGAACAACAGAAAGCCCTGGAACAAAAAGAAGCTAATTCACCCAGGAGGAGAAGAAGACAGCAAATCATCAAACTCAGGGCTGAAATCAATCAAGTAGAAACTAAGAGAACCATACAAAGGATCAACAAAACCAGGAGCTGGTTCTTTGAAAAAATCAACAAGATAGATCAGCCTTTAGCCAGACTAACCAAAGGGCACAGAGACAGTATCCAAATTAACAAAATTATAAATGAAAAGGGAGATATAACAACGGAAACTGAGAAAACTCAAAAAATCATCAGATCCTACTGCAAAAGCCTGTACTCAACACAACTGGAGAATCTTTTGGACAATTTCTTAGGCAGGTACCAAATGCCAAAATTAAATCAGGATCAAATAGATCATCTAAACAGACCCATAACCCCTAGAGAAATAGAAGGGGTCATAGAAAGTCTTCCCACCAACGAAAAGCACAGGACCAGATGGTTTTAGTGCAGAATTCTATCAGTCCTTCAAAGAAGACTTAACACCAATACTCTTCAAACTATTCCACCAAATAGAAACAGAAGGAACACTACCCAACTCCTTCTACAAAGCCACAATTGCGCTGATACCAAAGCCACACAAAGATCCAACTAAGAAAGAGAATTTCAGGCCAATTTCCCTTATGAATATCGATGCAAAAAATACTCAATAAAATTCTTGCCAAATCCAAGAACACATCAAAACGATTATCCACCATGATCAAGTAGGCTTCATCCCAGGGATTCAGGGATGGTTCAATATATGGAAATCCATCAATGCTATCCACTATATAAACAAACTCAAAGAAAAAAACCACATGATCATTTCATTAGATGCAGAGAAAGCATTTGACAAAATTCAACATCCTTTCATGCTAAAAGTCTTGGAAAGGACAGGAATTCAAGGCCCATATCTAAACATAGTAAAAGCAATATACAGCAAACCGGTAGCCAACATCAAACTAAATGGAGAGAAACTTGAAGCAATCCCACAAAAATCAGGGACTAGACAAGGCTGACCCCTCTCTCCATATCTTTTCAATATAGTTCTTGAAGTCCTAGCTAGAGCAATTAGACAACATAAGGAGGTCAAAGGGATACAAATTGGAAAGGAAGAAGTCAAATTATCACTATTTGCAGATGATATGATAGTATACTTAAGTGACCCAAAAAGCTCTACCAGAGAACTCCTACAGCTGATAAACAATTTCAGCAAAGTGGCTGGTTACAAAATCAACTCAAGCAAACCAGTAGCCTTTCTATACTCAAAGGATAAGCAGACTGAGAAAGAAATTAGGGAAATGACATCCTTCACAATAGCCACAAACAGCATAAAGTATCTTGGGGTGACTCTAACCAAACAAGTGAAAGACCTATATGACAAGAACTTCAGATCTCTGAAGAAGGAAATCAAAGAAGACCTCAGAAAATGGAAAAAATCTTCCATGCTCGTGGATTGGCAGGATTAATATAGTTAAAATGGCCATCTTGCCAAAAGCAATCTACAGATTCAATGCAATCCCCATCAAAATCCCAACTCAGTTCTTTATAGAGCTAGAAAGGGCAATTCTCAAATTCATCTGGAACAACAAAATACCCAGGATAGCTAAAAGTATTCTCAACAGTAAAAGAACTTCTGCGGGAATCGGTATCCCAGACCTCAAACATTACTACAGAGCAATAGTGATAAAAACTGCATGGTATTGGTACAATGTCAGGCAAGCGGATCAATGGCATAGGATTGAAGACCCAGAAATGAATCCACACACTTATGGTCACTTGATTTTTGACAAAGGAGCTAAAAGCATCCAATGGAAAAAAGATAGCCTTTTCAACAAATGGTGCTGGTTCAATTGGAGGTCAGCATGCAGAAGAATGCAAATCGACCCATTCTTATCTTTTTGTACTAAGCTCAACTCCAAGTGGATCAAGGACCTCCACATAAAACCTGACACACTGAAAGTAATAGAAACCATGTCCTTGAGGACATGGGCACAGGGAAAAAGTTCCTGAACAGAACACCAATTGCTTATGCTCTAAGATCAAGAATTGACAAATGGGACCTCATAAAACTACAAAGTTCCTGTAAGGCAAAGGACACTGTCAAAAAGACAAAACGTCAACCAACAGATTGGGAAAGGATCTTCACTAACCCTCTGTCTCTCTAATATATACAAAGAACTCAAGGAGGTAGACCCCCAGAGAACCAAATAACCCTATTAAAAAGTGGGGTATGGAGCTAAACAAAGAATTTTCACATGCAGATCTTCGGAGGTCTGAGAAGCACCTTAAGAAATGTTCAACATCATTAATCATTAGGGAAATGGAAATCAAAACAACCCTGAGATTTCACCTCACACCATCAGAATGGCTAAGGTCAAAAACTCAGGAGCAGCGGGTGTTGGTGAGGATGTGGAGAAAGAGGAACACTCCTCCACTGCTGGTGGGATTGCAAGATGGTACAACCACTTTGGAAATCAGTCTGGCGGTTCCTCAGAAATCTGGGTATGACACTTCCGGAGGACCCTGCTATACCACTCCTGGGCATATACCCAGAGGATTCCTTGGCATGCAATAAGGACACATGCTCTACTATGTTCATAGCAGCCCTATTTGTAGTAGCCAGAAGCTGGAAAGAACCCAGGTGTCCCTCAACGGAGGAATGGATACAAAAAATGTGGTATATTTACACAATGGAGTACTATTCAGCCATTAGAAACAACGATTTCATGAAATTCTTAGATAAATGGATGGAGCTGGAGAACATCATACTAAGTGAGGTAACCCACTTAAAAGATCTCAAAAGATCAATCATGGTATGCACTCACTGATAAGTGGATATTAGCCTAGAAACTTGGAATACCCAAGACATAATCCACATATTAAATGATGTCCAAGAAGAATGGAGGAGTGGCCCCTGGTTCTGGAAAGACTCAGTGCAGCAGTATAGGGGAATACCAGGACAGGGAAGTGGGAAGGGGTAGATGGGAGAACAGGGTGAGGGAAGGGTACTTATGGGACTTTCGGGGAGTGGGGAGCCAGAAAAGGGGAAATCATTTGAAATGTAAATAAAAAATATATCGAATAAACAAAAGAAGAAAAAGAACCACCAAATGGGTTGCCATTTCATATTGTATGCCCAAGGTTTAGGTGCCCATCGCAGTCTGACTGGCTGTAGACCAGAAACTCCCATGTGCCAATAAAAAGAGACGGGGATAAATGCAAGGTGTCTAACTTGTTAAATATATCAAACTTACCTGTCTTAAAGAGCTCTCAGATCTCAGGTCTGTGGCATCGTTTCTCATATCTAAAACCTCATGCTTTCTATATGTGCCAAGGTTAGCCTATAGGAAATCACAAGTGAAGACCATGTGCTACCTTAGCTTTAATCTTGCTTCTTCCTTTTCTCTTCTCACTGTCATAGCTACTGCCTTTATCATCCCTGGTGTTAGAAATCTCACAATGAGTTTGGCAAACTTACTCCTTCTGAAATATATAAGAATCTATGGGGTCAGTAGTGTTTTAAGTCAATTACACTTTATGGTAAAGAAGTGGCAAAATATCAGTCAAGATCTGGCTGTCAACATCTGGAAGTAAAGAAAGGTACAGGAGCAAATATTTGAATGCAAGCACCATGAACTGATGCTGCTCTAAAACTTCCCCTGTTCCTCCTTACTCCTGACACCAGGAGCCTCACTTTCTGCTCTGTACTATAAAAAGTCAAGCATTTTACTCTGACTATCAAGAAGAGAAGGGTTGTAAAAGAAGAGCAACGTTTCAGACCCTTCTTCCTGAGGTTGTCGAGTTTCAGAGTTCCCGTAACCTAAGAGATAGACATGTATCATAAACCCAGTAACTGTTCACTTGTCCAGAAAGTGTGGGGTCATATAATAGTTGACATGTATAATTCAAGCGAGAACAGTGTGATTTGTTCTTGCTGGATGCTCTGGGACCCCAAGTTCATGAGGGACATGGTCAGTTCTGTGACGGCTGGAGATAAGGAAGTTCGACTGAATGTTCTCTCTGCTTTCCAACTGACTGACCCCCCCCCTTGTTTGCACGTTCCACACCGCTGCTCTGCTAGATAATCCTCCCTTTAGGCAAGGATTGTGTGGCACGCCCTTGGATTCTAGGGCTCCCACATTACCTGGAACACATGGGATACCAAACAGTGCAATACAATGTTTGCAGAGGAGCAAACACGGTCCACTTTGCATTGTTTGGGTCCGGCAACATACCTTTTGTGGATTAAATATAAATCACAGAAATCTTGGACAAAAATAATTATCACACCATCACTAGCCTTGCACAGGTAATGTACTGGATTCCAGACACATGCAGGAAGAAGTGTAGTGGGAAGGATGCTCTGATTTCAGATTTTCCCATAATAGGTGAGAAACAAACAAGAGTGTTTTGGCATGTGTGGCTTGTCCAAGAGTTGGTCAGAGTTCCAGGAATCTGCAGAGGGAAGCTCCAGATGTGGTTATTTTAGCAAGAATTTCCTACAGTAGATAACTAGAGTTTAAAGTTGAAATGTTCTGCTATGACTATGCAGAAACCTGGGGCAGCACTTTATCCTATTCAAAATAACATAACTCCCCAACATTGAGATAGCCCCAGTCAAGCGAGGATATTAAAACACTTGTACCCGCCAAACACAACATGTAGCTTGAGTTCAGATATCGTCAGCTGATACTGGAAACAAATATGAGTGGGTAGACAGACAGATGGACCACAATGAAGAGAGTGTAGCGTAGAAAGTTTGGGACAGCTCCAGCACTCTGTACATCAGCCAAGTGGTAGAAGGTTTCAGCCTCTTATTGGAAGAGGTGGGATGCCTTCCCCTTGGGACATAGGAGCTGGCCCTTTGTTGCTGGAGCTGAGCTCATTTCTCCTGGGAGCTGTTCCTCTCTTACCATGTAACCTTTGACCTCACCATAGCTGACTCCTCTAGAGTTATCTAAAAGATTCCATATCCAGCACCCATGTATAGATCATTCTCTATCAGCCTCACACACAGTTTGAAGTTGGATGGCCTTTAGTTATTCTAAGAAAGGTAAAAATGGTCATTTTTTTCTCCTCATAATTGGAAGCAGGAGGGAACTGGGAATGGAGAGAGAGAAATTTCATTCTGGAGAGAATTTGATGGAACTTTGAGATACTATGAGAACAGCCATTGGCAGGACTCTGTTCTGCAGCAGACGCTCTACTCTTTATAAGGTAAATTAGATTCCCTCCATTTGGAAAAGAGGTTCCCAAGTCCTTCAAACAGTAGAAGGTCACATGATGCAGCCATCCTCACTCTCTAAATGCTTGTCCTAGAGGAGTGATCCCTCAAGGTTTGGTTCTTTCAGTTCTCCAAAGCAGCTGAGCGTGAACAAGTTATCCCTGGACAAGTTAGCATGGAGACAGGTTCACACCCAGAGCATGAAGCTCTGGCCGGTGAGCACGTTCCCATCCCCCTTCCTCCTCATGGTGTGGGCCTCGGCCTAGAGCAGACGATAAGGATTCATGAAAAGACAGAGCTTGAGTGTCAGGGCTGTGATGGGTGCTGCCTTCTGTGCACGCAGAACTCCTTTGATCAGTCTTAGAAATGTTTAAATTTTGCTTGCTATCTATTTTCTTTTTTACCACAGCATATCTATGTTATAGTTGGTTAGGTGGTTAACAGTGCTTGTTGCTCTTCCAGAAGACCTAAATTCAGTTTCCAGATGCCATAACCTCTCACAAGCTCCTGTCACTCCATCCCCAAGGAATCTATGACTTCTTCAGGTGTCCTGAGGATTCCTACACTACATGTCACTTACTCATATAGACATATGCATGCTCGCATGTGCACACACACACACACACACACACACACAGATTCACATACTGAGACAGACAGACAGACAGGCACACAGATACATGGATACACACAGAGAGAGACAGAAACACATAGAGAGACAGGGACAGAGAGACAGAGAAAAAGAGAGATGCAGAGACACATGGATATAGACAGACAGACACATTATATATGCAATATACAGAGAAAGAATGATAGAGTTAGACAAACAGACAGAGACAGACAGACACACGGATGTGCACACACAGAGACACACACATTTTAGAAATTAAAATAAATCCCCAAATATACTTGTCTGTATATTTGGAAGACAGTGGTTTTATGTGTTTTGTTTTTGTTTGTTTGTTTTGCCTTGTTTTGTTTTGTTGGCTAGACTTGTCTGTTGAACATTTTCTGAGAAACTGCTTAGACTGGGGAAGATGACCTTTGGCAGGGACAGTTTTACTCTGGTCCAACACTGATTAAAGAATTCAAAAAGAACCAGGCTGGTCACTAAGACCAGGCAGCAAAGTGAAGACTTAAATAACAAACGGTCTTTCTGGTCTTATTTCCGCCTATCCTGAGAACGTTTCTGCCTTAATTATCTGTGTACTTCAGCAGATACTTGATGCTACCAGTGGGCTTTTATTTCAAAATCCTTAAAGTAGTTGCACTACAGAACTATTTTCTCTGTTGGCTGTAATAAGATTGTTAAAGTTTCCTATGCAAGAAAATTAGCATTTTTCCCATAGTTTTTAAAAAAACCCCAAACTCTCTTTTTAAAATGAGAACTTACAGCAGATACCATCTTGTGCTTCTGATTTACTGCAACTTTTTTTTTTCTGGCTCATTTTTAAAGAACTCATTTACTCAAGGGCCTCTAGTGCAAGTTCATGTTACAAAATAGTTAAATTAGCTATACTTATGTTTATAGTATTTCAATGTTTACTTACAGTTAATTTATATGTCTAAATATAGTTAAATTATACAAATATGCTTAAATGAATTATAGAAGCCCCAAAATAAAACTCCCATGAAAGAGAAAAAAAGAAAACAGAAAAATGGTGTTTAAGTGCCTTCCCTCCCTGTAGGTCACAAAAGAGAACCAGAGCTGTCTAGAATACCTAGACACATCACTCTGGCTTTGGGAGAAAGCCAGTGGGAGCAGGTGCCATGGAGATACTTAACTGTGGGGTACTGTGGGTGCAGTAAAGATTTACCCACATCTTGGGCCAAGATGTCTCTCAGTAAATATTTATTGAGAGCTGGAATCTCCCTGTGTCCACATTAGCAATAACAAACTTCCTGCCTTGGGGCAGTACTTTGAATTGCCTCTGGATGCCACAAAGGACATGCAGAGTTCGGGGAGATGAGTTAATAAATAGTCCTTCTCACACAGAGCTCTTATCTTGACGTAAACTAGTGCATCACTCTTAGCCTTTCGGCAGACTCCATTTCCTCTACACGCATGACCTTTGACGTTCTCTGTCTGAAATTCCCTGTTCCGTGGCTTGGCTGTGCTCTGTTGTGTGGCCATTTTCTGTAATAGTAGTCTATTGATCTTGGCTCCAGGGAGAGTGGCTAGCTCATCAGCTATTACACTGACTGTTGTAATGCATGGATTATCTGAAACAACTTTTTTAAAAAATGAAGTTCAACTGGAGAAAAACCTTCCTGTTTTGTAACTCACCATCTAGAAAGAAGACTTAGGTTATTACATCGAAACATCAATGCTGGCCTGTCTTTCCCCCAGGGCATGCCCTGGCCACACGCGCCACACTCACAGGTACTCACATGACTGCAATACACCCTTTGCTACCAGTCCTTGCCTCCTGCTTTCTTTGTCCAAGCTTTGGATTTGGTTTTTTTTTTTCGAGACAGGGTTTCTCTGTGTAGCCCTGGCTGTCCTGGAACTCACTCTGTAGGCCAGGCTGGCCTTGAACTCAGAAATCCACCTGCCTCTGCCTCCCAAGTGCTGAGATTACAGGTGTGTGCCACCACGCCCGGCTTTTATTCAAGCTTTGTTAACTTAAAAGAGACCTTTTCTTTCTAGATGCAAACTTAAGAAGAGAGCTGCTCCTGGGCTTCCCTGATGCAGGCTGGTCCCAGGTAGCACTGGCTGATAAAAAGGATGGCTTACTTCTCGGCCTAACCTCCTGTGTAAAAATTTCACTAAAATGGGCCAGGCTGAGAGTGTTATTCTGAGGAAATCAACAAATGCCACCAATAAGCACACTTTCTTTCCCCCAAAGAGCTCATTCTTATGCATTTTCCAGTGGCATCGAAGGATACTACCTTGTTGTTTATGCAAGAGAATACAGTCCACGGTTAAATTGCTAGGATGACTGACTGCGTATGACTTTAAGAGTGCAGCTAGCCAATCTAAGCACTTCCTTTAGCCCTTCTGTTCTTCCTACTAATAGAGTTCTCTGCTTCTGTTTCAGTTCTAGCCTGGAGGTTTTGTTTTGTTTTGTTTTGTTGGTGGGAGGGAGAACCATCTCTGCTTTCAACACTGCAGACAGCAAATGGTTCTTAGAAAAGATGCTCCTGAGAGCAAGTGAGACAAGCTGAGTTGAAAAACTATCATGGAGCCTTAGTGAGATGGCCGGAGCTGAGCAGGCAACTGTAAGCCTTCCTTAGTCTACCTAGAAAACTAAGTATCTGAATCGCCGCCTTCTCTATGGCCCAGTGTTAGAACATTTATATTACTGTGACCAAACAAATAACTTAGAGGATGATGTTTTATTTTGGCCTCTTGGTTCAGAAGGTTTCATTCCTTCATGTCAGGGTGGGCTTGGCAGGAAAGATAGTCATGGTGGCTGGAGCGTGTGGCAGAGACTGTTCACATCCGGACAGGATAAGAATTCAGCAGACATTAATGTGCTTTGTCCTGGTAGGGTATGTCTCCTAAGATTTCCAGAACCTCCCAAAATAGTGTCACCAGCAGAGAGAGGGTTGGGCATTCAAAACAAGAGCCCAAGTAGGTCATTTCAAACTCAAGCCAAATGATTCCCCAAGTTACACCGAGACTATTCCATCTTTTAAAATGAGGAGTTTCAAGTTTGTATTTTGTTTCTAGCTTTACTTCCTTAGTTAAGAGTCGTGGCCAAGAATGGACTGTTTGTGAACCGGAGGTGAGGTAGCTGTCAGAAAGGTCCAGCAGCAATTTTAGGAAACTCAGTCTTGAACTCAATAACAGGACAGATGTCAAATGTCAGCAAGTGATGCTCCCAAAAGCCGCCAGCATGTGTTCATGTCTCATACGAGAACACAGGACTAATCCCCAGATGGGGGGGGGGGGCGGGTACTGTGCTGCTGAGAACCTCTAACTAGAGTGACGGCAAGCTACTACCATGAGGAAGAGCATGAAAGCTAAGGCCTCTCTGACCTTTACCATAGATTAATAATTGTAAAGTGAACTCTTGGTTTAAGTTATAACTTGTTAATAAGTAACCTGACTTCTTCCAAATCACAGGTAGAAAAATAAAGGAGGTGTCAAAACCAAGTAAAATCCTGTATATTGTTGAAGAGAGTCATCAGGAAGAGTTGGGGTCCCACACATAAATAAACTCACCATCAGGGAAGGACAGAGATAGCTGTTAGAACTGGAACTTCCAATAACAACGAAGCTCTATGAGTAACCCTAGCTGCAAAGGTTGTTTATGAATTTCATTTATTCCATGTTCCTGAAAGCTCTTAGTCATGGAGAAGTGCCTCCCCATGGCTTGGTCTGTGAGATGTTTGCCTTCAGCCTGATAACTGGAGTTCTGACCCCGGGAGGGGGTCGGGGGCAGCCTGCTTCCCAGAACAGGTTTTGTGCATGCTTTTCTTGCTGCCTTGGCTCGTGCCTACTATTAGCAATGCCAAAGACAAGATTATGATTTTGGAAAATGCATTCTTTTCTACCTACATGTGGCTAGTGACTTGCTTTTTTGAAGAAAGGCCCAGGGCATTACTGTTCTGAATGAGGCCTGGGAAGCAAAGGTGCTGGGAGTATCTTTGGGAAAAATGCCCAAGCCCATTTTAGTCTGTCCTCTGGGTGCTCCTGAGGTCTCATCACACCACGAGCACAGCCTTTAGGAGACAGCCTCTGGGGTTTATAATTCCCTCTGATTGGACCCTAAGCCACATGCCCTCAGAAGGCATTTGACACTGTCAGCCAGTTCTAATTGGTTCTTTGTACACTCGGCCTATAGTGGCAATGAGGCTTGATAAAATCATAAGAGAGAATGTACCAATTAAAGTACAGCTCCTCATATTGTGGTGATCCCAGCCATAGAATTATTTTTGTTGCTACTTCATAACTCTAATTTTGCTACTGTTATAAATTGTAATGTAAATATCTGATATATAGATTGTTCGATTCCCAAAGGGGTTAGGGCCCACAGGTTGAGAGACCCTACCCCAGACACACTCTTCAAAGCACTCCTCAAATCTAGGGAGCAGAGAGCACCTTGTCAAGGACTCAGAGCAAGTCAGAATCCTAAAGCTCTTCACCCCCTTGTGGGAGGGGTTCTACACTCTGGTATTTCATGTACCCAGCTTTCCCTTAGTACTAACCCTATAAATGTTATTAAATATCCATCACATAAATAGCTGTCATTTATCACATACTGAGTACTTATTTGGATTGCAAACATAGAGAATATATATATATATATATATATATATATATATATATATATATATATCCAAACATACACACATATAATTTTAGATAATTTGGTTTACTTTTCATAAGTACTATGTATGGCACGTGTTTTCTAAATGAAGAAACCAAAGGTTAAAAGTTTGAGGACAACTGAACAATAATCTTAATTTATGCCAGGACTCCTAGCAGTTCTAGGCTATGAGTTCTGCACACATGTCCTCATTTTATCCTTGTGGATTTAGCACTTAGCAAGCAACTCATGCTTTCTTGGTGCTTTGCACATACTAACTCAAAGTCTTCTCAGTGGTCACATGAGGAGAGTGACATCATTCCCTCCACTTAGTAAGAGGCAGAGCCAGGAACTGTATGCCAGCAGTCTGACTCCCCAGTCCATCTCTCTCTTACCTGTATGAGTTTCCTGTCATCCTCGGAGTTATTCTACAAGGTGGGTTTGGTCAATCTATGTTGAGGTAAGCTAGCTGTCAGAGACCTTCAGTCAGTAGGGCAGATTCCCAGGGCCCTGAGGTCTTGTTCAAGTGTCAACTGTTGATTCACACCACCTTTCCTATTAAGTGCTGTGAGGATTACAAATGTTTGGGTTTGCAGAGAGCCTTGATCGTTAGAAGTTTAGCAAGCTGGAGGACTTTGTTTCAAGTGTCTGCTTGGTAAACATCTTTGGCTATCTTGGGACATTAACAAAATGTTACCAATAAGGAAAAAGAAGTACATACAGTGTGTGTGTGGCCAGAAGGATAATCTTTTCATTCATGTCCAAGTTGTAACATTATAGAAATCTTTGTTAAGTGATTATTGCTTTTCAACCTAAACAGGGTATCTATGCCAATCACCCATGGACCTCAGGAAGATCGTAGAAGGACTAGAAGGATTGGAAGAGCCAGCAGACAGGGAGGTGCACTGTGAAGGCTGTCTTCTGGGCAGCACACAGACACTGCTCTCATGAACACAGCAGGGATGACTTGCTGCAAAAGACCTTCACAAAGGACTTGAAAGTGGGAGCAGGCCAGTTGGGAAGAAGAAAGGGGGCCTGTAGGAGCAGGAGAGAGATAAGAGAGGGTAACTGTGAATGTAAACATGTATGCTGTAAACATGCATGAAATAGTCAAAAATAAAAAAATATAATGAAAGTAAGTCTCTGTAAAATAAAAATCACATGAGTACAATATGCACTGTGACAGAGGCAGCTTATATCTCTATTATTTTGTATATGTCTATCTTACACACTGCTGTACTAGAAGATTTTAAATATCATGTGTAAATATACCCACTATAACATTTAATATACAGTATTATGCATAATATTGTTTATTTGACAGGCATAAAATACACAATGCTATAGAAATGTGTTCGCACACAGATTCATCGTTCAAATTTACTTTAAATGATTTAGTTCGGAGCTTTGTGTGGATTTTTTTCTAAACTTCTGCAAATGTGCTGCATTGAAATTGTTTTAATGCGAAGAACTAAACCCATGTAGTATTCTCATGTCCTCACGATCATTTAGACACAAACAGCTTTTGTGAAGTAATGACTCTTTTAGAAATGAACTCAGAATAATGATTTCGACAAAAGCCTGACTGATTGGCACATCCTGGTGTTTTGGTCTCTGTAACACCCTTCCGCTTCCAGTATAGCGCGGATGAATTGACTCACTTCCAGAGACTAGAATACAAAGGCCTTCGAGACTGGATTATAAATGCTGTGTGTTTCCCTTCTTGTGTTCTTCTCTCACTCTCTTAATTTGTCATGTGAAGGGTAGCTAGTTGCCATGCTCTGGAGAGTGCCACATGGCAAGAAATCCTTGTTTCTAGTCAACAGGCAGTGAGAGCCTGAAGCTGCCGACAGCATCATAAACTAGGAAGCTGCCCTCCCAGAGCTCAGATTGGAGAGAGAGGAGCACAGCTTCAGACAGTGCTTCTGCAGAACCTTGCAAGAGCCCTGGAGTCTGCATTCTGGGCACATAGTGCCCAGGTTTGTGGTGTGAGATTTACGCGGTGTTATAAGCAAATACACATTAGCAATAATTTGTCTAGCATCCCTGAATCATCCTTAGGGGAAAGGAGGCCGGTAGAGTCATTGAGTTTAGAGTTTAGTAGCCCTTGGCTTAAAGCCCAGCTGGATAGTACCAACTCCAGAACGTGGTCTTCACCTCTGAGAGATCCCATTTCCTCAACTGCAAGATGGTGAGATCAGTAATTATTTGCCAAACTCTTAACACCTCAAATTGAATAGCTATTGCTAAATGACTGGTGAAAAGCTTCCATAGGTTGAGTCTAGTTCAGTAATTCATTTGTCTTTCCTCTCAATGTTCCCATAAGCTCCCTTTACTTCTTTATCCCCTTTATTAGGGATGGAATATTTGAAATAGTAGAAAAGGTGTAAAAGGTCTAAAGAATTGGCAGTGTCGAAGGAAGCAGGATATGAAGGTATTCCAAACATCAGCTAACTTTCAGTTGACCTGGAATGGGAAGAGAGTACGTAGTGAGGAAGAGAAGCTAGCTGTAAAAGTCCATCCCTCACCAGCAAGCTTGTTTGTCTGATTTTATTTCAAGGAGTGGAATTCAAAGTTACTGACAGGTTTAGTTATCTCAGCTTTTCCTAAATGAATGCACCCAGCTTACTGGGTGAAAGATGTTTAATTTTATATGATTTTTCTCCCATAGCATACAAGTCTTCTTCCAAAAGTCTGTATCTCCATTCAAAAACAAAAACAAAAAAACAAACAAATGAACAGAACACCCTCTAATGCACACACACACACTCACACACACTCTACATGCATGAGCATGCCCCCCCTCTATGTTTACTTGATACAGTATGCCGTGGCCTTATATAGTTGAACTCTATGGCCATATGTTACAAATTTAAAACAGAAAGAATACACTATTTTTTTTAAGCAAGTTAAATTTTAAATGAATAATGGCATGGATAGAAGGCAGGAGAGATGTTTCATGTCGGAGATCAAAGAGGAGGTATCTGCAAAGACCATGTAAAGGGTTAGGGGTGCAGAAGAGAGGAAGGTGAGTATAAGAGAGGAGGGTTGGGATCAGACTCTGCGAATTTTATAAGAAAAGAATTTCAGTGTTCATTCTGAGATCTGTGGAATGACTCCAGAGATAATTTCAGCCCTGATATGATGTCATCATATTTTCATTTTGAAAATAATCTGATTTCCAAGTGAGACCAGAAACTCCATGCAAAGAAAGACAAGAGAGTGATGGAACCTTAGTGTCTGGAGCCAAAAGCAATGCACATAGTTTCAGCAACTAAATGAGGTATTAATATACTGACGAATAGGGAGTCCACTTCTTCACACCTCAGGTTCCCTACCTACATAATGAGTAGATAAATCTGCTTATTTTCCTGTGCCTTGATAGTACCTATTTTAAAACATCTGTTTCCAGAAATGTGGCCAGTACAAATGATGGATATGAGATACCCCGAGCATCTTGAGACTCGCCAGAGTAAAACAACTCTGCAGAGCCACGGAGCTACACATCTGCACACAGCTGCACACTGGCTGTTGACTCTAGCCTGTGATGGTGGAGATATTATTCTGAATGAAACAAGGAGGAACAGAATACTGGAGTCTGTGAAAGCTTTATTCCTGGCATTGCTTTTTCCTATTGCATTTAAAAATTTGGGGCCTAAAATCAACGCTTGGTTTTGTATAGCATGCTGAAAATTCAGCCTCTTCAATACATTAAGGCATGTGCACATATATGTTTCACATTTATAACATTACTCTAGTCCATAAAGGTTTTATGTAAGCAGCAAGAGTTTGTCATAAGTAATAAAATCTTTTATGTGGACTCTTTCCCATTCTTTTCAAGGGAATTTTCCAGAACTTTTTTCCACAACTGGATTTCAGACTCAAGAGAGTCCTCCTTGGGATTGTTTTGATTCCCAGCCATGGCTGTTGTCTTCCCCTTTGCCTCAACACACTGGGAGTGAGCAGGCCAGTCCTGGAAAACTGTCTTATTATTTAAATGGGAACTATTGTCATCAGTATTTTTTTGCAACTTGACAGGCCTCAAGGAATTGGAAGAAACACATCCATCTCATATTATGAGCAACTGGATTCTGATGATTCCAGAACAGACCAGTTCCTAAAGCTATTATGTTCCCCCAGGCAGCAAGGCCAGGTCTTTCCCTGGCATGCCAAACATCTCCCATATGCTCCCCACCCTCCCTCTGTCCCTCCCCCACTCTCTTCCTTACCCTCCCTCCATTGTAGATGATATTTCTTAGCCTACAGTTGGCACTCTGCCTCTGTGGTCCCTAAATATTCTCATGTTACTCTGACACTGCCAGATACTCAAGCATTGAGTATGAATTTGCCACAATTGTCCCTCTTCCAGTCTCTCTGTCATTCTCATTATACCTTAATTATAAACTAAATTCTGGCACCATCTTGTCCCTTTTATAAGGAAACAAACAAACAAAAAAGCATATGACTTGTACACTGAACACTACAAAATGCCACTGGAAGAAAATAAAGATTACCTAGATTAGTGGAAAGCCACTTCCTGTTAGAGGATTAGAAAACAATGTTGTTAAAGTGACACCAGTCCCTAACTGACCCCATCAAATTCCCAGTTGCGAACCCCTGGTTCTGCCTCCTTCCTTCACCCTCCTTCCTTATCTTCCTTCCCTTTCTACTTCCTTCTTAAGATTTACAGGGAAATTAAAGGACTCAGAATAGATGAAGCAATATTAAAGAAGAACAAAGTCGTAAGATTCATTTTCTAAACTCAAAGTATATAGCATGGTATCCTGGGAAGATGATTCACAAGTAAAGATACCTACACTATGCTTAACAACCTGAGTTTGATCCCTAGAACTCACATGGTGGAGAGAACTGATGCACACAAATTGTCCTATGACTTACACACACACACACACACACACACACATGCACGCACTGTCAGAACTATGATTTTTTTAAGGACAGACAATGCCTCAATGGTTCAGAAATAAACACATTCATTTAGAGTCAATTGATTCTCAACAGAGGGCAAAGACTATTCAATATAAAGATTTTCATCATGAACTAATGATGTTGGGACACACACATATATTTATATGCAAATGGATGAACTACCTCAAACAATATACGAAGTTAGTTTAAATGTATCAAAAATGTAACTGTAAGAATTAAAACCACAAAACAGAAGAAAATATAGGTGTCTTAGTTACTGTTCCATTGCTAGGAAGAAACACCACAATCATGGCAGCTTTATAAAAGGAAGCATTTAAATGAGGCTTGCTTATAGACTTAAAGGATTAGTCCATGGTCATCATGGTTTGAAGCAGGCAGGCATGGCACAGGAGCAGTGTCTGAGAGCTTTACATCCTGATCCACAGGAAGCAGATAGAGGGAAGAGGTGAGAAGACTGGACCTGACCTAGGGTTTCAAAACCTTAAAACCAACATTCAGTGAAGCACCTCCTCCAACAAGGCCATCAGAAAAGTAAAAGGCAATCTACAAAAAGAAATTCTTGCTAATTATGTATGTGATAAGAAGATTGTTTCTGAAATATGTGAACTCTTTCTACTCAACAGTAAAAGGTAAGTAAGTCAATTGAGAAAACAGAAATGTCTCCAAAGAAAATGCATCTATGAACATAGACTAAGCATTATTAATCACTAAGGGATTTGACACCACTTCTCACCTGCTAGGATAGCTACACTCAAAAGAGACCGACATAACTTGTACCAACATGTGTGTGTGCATGTAGCAAGTAGAACTTTAATTTTTCACGGCATCTACTTTAGCAAGTCAACATCTAGGCAGATGTCAATGAAACCCAAAGGCATGTCAACACAAAAGCTTGGACACAAAACTTGAAGTATCATTTTTCACAATAGCTGAGAGCAGAAATAAATCAAGCATGTATCATTTGATAAAAAGATTAACAGGGCACATTCATGCAGTGGGTATGCAAAGTATTATGATTGTACAATGGGATATCATTCATCCATTAAAAGTAATGAAGTGCTGATGTATACTAAGATACAGATGGGCCTTGATAACATTAAATTATGTGGAGAGGATGAATATTGTAAGATTTCATGGGCAAATTCATAGAGACAGGAAGTCTGTGTTGCCAGGAGCTCTAGAGAGGAGGACGCCTGGCTCACACTTATGGAATTTGTTTTGAGGTTCTGGAACTAGACAGTACTGATGGCTACAAAACCTTGTGAAGGTTTTTAAGAAGTCACTAAATTGCACACCTTAAAATTTTATGGTATGTTTTTATAGTTCAAATCAAATTTGTAAATGCTACTGTTTCAAAGATTGACTAATAATAGTTAATGTTTATTAAACCCCTACTATGCTTAAAGTAAAAAAAATGAACTTGGCTAAAACTTTAGAATAAAATGTGTTCCTGAGGAAAATGTAATGGAAACTTGTATCTGTCAGACAGAATTTATGTCTTCATGTATGACAAAACGAAGAAGCCACAAAATGATGGAAAATTGCAGAATGGTTCAGCAGTACCTAAGAAATTGCCTAATAGTGTCTACAACAGAAAAATCTTTCCCTTATAAACATATGTCAGTGTCAGCACACTCTGACAGTTGCAGCCAATATGGAGGAGGAGGATCAAGCACTGTGTGGCTCAGATGGAGCAGCAAAGTGGAGAATTCTGAACAGCCATGAGGAAACTGGAAAGCTTATAGGTATGCAGAAGCCTGGGGGTGGGGGGTAATATGTGAACCTCAAGAAGAAAAGGATGCCAATTAAAGGGAATTGGGAGACTCCAGACAGAATCTTGGTGTACAGCAATATCAATGTGGATATTCAAATGAGCACAAAATATTGTGGAAATATCCAGAAAAGGGCTTTATGTGTCCTAGGATAGAAAGATTAATCTAAGAAATAGTGTCATTTCTTTCTTGTACTTCCAAGGAGTTGCTCAGGACTCAAGCTTTGCCCCAATTCATAGCCAGCAGCTATCTAACTCCAGATCCAGGGGATCTAACGCCCCCTTCTGGCCTCAAGGGGCACTGTACTCATGTGCAAATACCTACATAGACACATATAATTTTTTTTTATTCTGAGATTGTAGTATTTTTTCAAGGTATTGGATGCTGCTAAGAGTTTCACTGTGTGGCCCAGCCTGTATTCAGACACCCATGTCTTGTTTCTATCTCCTAAGTACTAAAGTCCAATTATTTAGAAAAAATTTTCATTCTGAGATAATTAAAGGCTAGTATACAGTTGTAAGAAATAACAGGGCAAATCTTTGCAGTCTGTTCCCAGGTTTCCCTGACTATGGCACCCTGGGAGATGATCCACATGGCCACGGTCACAGCCAGATACTGATATCAATCTGATGAAGAAGCAAAACACTCCCGTCACCACAGATATACCTCAGGTGCCCTCCGGCTGTGTTCATCTCTCTCTCCCATCTCTATACTTCCTTAGTGCCCACACCCACCCATCCACTCGCCATTTGTACTGTGAGTAGAGTCCCCTACTTGGGTATGTTCACGATCAGCAAAGCCCTCTGGGGATTCAGACAGTTATCTGTATCAGAACCTTTTTCCTTCTTCCTTGTTCAGTAATGGTCCATGTATGGTTCTGCTGGAGTTTGTTCAGCTGTTAATAGACATCGGAGTTGCTTTCATTTTACCTTTACCCTTGTGAATAAAGTTTAGAAGATTTTTATGCAGGTTTGTATGTGAAAATAAGTTTTTTCTTTTCCCTGGCATAAAGGCTCAGAATGTACTGACTGAGTTACTTGCTATCTGTAAGTTCAGTTTTTACAGAAGTTGCCAGACTGTTTCCCAGTGCGTCTGGACTGTGAGCGGTGCCTCAGAGCCACTTTCTCGCCACCACTTGGTGGTGTGAGCATTCCTGCAGTTAGTCATTTTGTTAGGTATGTGATGTTATCTCTGTGATTTTAATATGTGTGCCCTAGTGACTAATACTGCTGAATGTACTGAATGTACTGCCTGTCAACAGCACTTCCTCTTCAGTGAAGCGTGTGTGTGTGTGTGTGTGTGTGTGTGTCCATAGCTCTTGCTTTTTGCTAATTGGATTTTTTTTAAACAACTGAGTACTGAAGGATCATCCTGTGTTCTAGACACTACTCTTTTGCTGGATAAACAGCATGCAAATACTTCCTCTCAGGCCGCAGCAAATCTCTAAGTCTTTAAAAAATATATAGTTTGTGGACCAAAAGCCTAAATTTTGACCCCGTCTGGTTTCCTTGTATGAGGGGTGGTTGGGTGTCAAGTCTGAGGACTTCACATCAGGCCAAATGCCAGACATTTCCCCTATTTCCTTTCTGAAGGTGTCAGAGTTTTATATCCACTTAAGTCCTTCATCCTCTTAGGGTGTATTTTCTCTAAGTTCTCTAACCCAGGTTGGCTGTAGTGTTGTGTAATCATTTTTGAAGGCTATCCTCACACAGCTATTTTTGGAACTTTGTCAGAAATCATCTGGGCACATCTGTGGGAATCTGTTCTGGGCTGTCTTTACTCTCCTATTGATCTGTGCCCTCCCCCCATACCAACCCATCTTGATTGCACTAGCTATAAAGTAAGTCACAAAATTGGGTAGATGAATTCTTCGTATTGTGTTCCTTTGGAAGACAATTTGATCCCAGTTCTTTTAATTTCAATATAATTTTGTTGGAATTGTAAAATTGGAGAAATCATTTTAATTTTTATAATGGTAAAGCAATCTCCTGTGTAAAGCCCCATCACAGAGCTTCCACCCAGCTGCCTTTTAAAACAGTAAGGTGCGTGCCCACTGCTGCAGCAGGAGACCTTGACCTTCTCATGATGAAGAGTCCTTGTATGGAACCTGAACAGTGTCAACCCGACTCTAAATACCTTCATCCTAAAGGGCTCAGTAATCTGAACCTGAGCAAGCAACCCCAAAAGAAAACACGCAGCTAGTAAAACGAAAGAAAGGGAAGGAAAAGGAAGGAAAGGGAAGGAAGGGAGGAGAGGGAAGGGAAAGGAGGGGGAGAGAAGGGAAGAGGAGGAAGGGAGGAGAGGGAAGGGGAGGAGTAAAGGGAGGAGAGGGAAGGAGAGGAGTGAAGGGAGGGAAGGGGAGGGAAGGGAATGGAGAAACTGGCCCACACAATTCAGTTTCTATCATTTTATCTTCTGGCTTCCCATCCTAGGCCCAGGTTAAGCTGGCTTGTTCAACAAGTCCTCAGCTGCCACCCATCTTTGCCCAGAACTGAAATAAAGAAATGCAAATCATGAGAAACTAATCTGGAGCTAAGTTTGCCAAGTTAGTTTTAGAAGCGCGCGCGCGCGCGCGCGCACACATACACACACACACACACACACACACACACACACGGAAAATTTTGTATATATATAAAATTCTGGCATTTTTGTTAAACATCTTAGTAAAATAAAAAGTCTTGTTTAATGCTGGACATTATTTCCTACATCCATCAACCATCATAGACAAAATAGAGAGAGAAAGAAATACAAAGCAACTCTCCGTTTTGGGCCCTCTTAGCAATCTTGGGATGCTAACTGCTTATAGTACAGTGAAGTACATGAAAAAGGTAAAAGTAAAGTCAGAGTGAGCCTGGTGATACCCAGTGTCAAGTCAGAAGCTGGACAGAAATTGTTCCGAGGCATGTTTGGTCACCCAACATCATTTTTAAAAAAAATACCTAAGCTTTGTGTGATTCAGCCAACACACAAACCATAACAATATGCACAAAATATAAAAGTAAAAACACAAAATTTCCCTTTTAAAGTACTTTTAAGGGAAAAAAATCCTCTGCCTCCTCCAAAGTTTCTCTCTTTTCCGTCATGTCCTTGGAAATAATTTTCATAGCATCCCTTCCTGCCAATGACTTGGTGATCCCTGATGTGGTGACCCCTGACATAGTGACCTCTGACCTGATGACAATGTGGTGACCCCCTAACATCATTACCTCAGATATTATGACAACTGGTGTGGCGGGGCATAGGCAATTAAACACAGCAGATGAAAAAGAGAATTCTCAGACTCCCAGGAAAGCATCACTGGAGAGGAGCAGGGGAGGAAGCCAAGGGAAGCCTACAAACATGGCTTCTCTGAGCTGGCATTAGGGACTTAGAACCATCTTTATTAAGTCAAAGTGTCCACTTAAGAACATGCTATATCCCTCCTGATATCTCAGCACCCACATCAGGTGGCTCATAACAGACTATAACTCCAGTTCCAGAGGATCTGATGCTGCCTTCTGGCTTATGTGAGCACATGCATGCATGTATGTATGTATGTGTGTCTGTCTGTCTGTCTACACACATGCACACACATACACAAGTTAAATGGCTATGTAGATGTTCTTTAATTTTTGATGTGAATTATGCTGATTAATTTTCATACAATGTGATAGCCTCAAATACATAGTAGAAATGCCTTTCTGACTAGGTGCCTGGTACATTCAGGGTGAGTGTGGAGTGTTGACTGTGGTGACTTCTCTTGTCCTCTTCATGTGTCTGAGCCCTAGAGCAGTGCCCCCTCCATCGTTGATGTTACTGGTAGGTGTCTTCCAACTTTTCTGTCAGTCCTGCTGGATGTCTACCCACTTTATTGATCCTCTATGAGAGCCTGATTTTCCCTATTGCTTTTAAGTTTTCAGTGCCACTGATTTATGTTATCTATACTGTTTTCTTTCTTCAGTTTCCTTAGGCTATTTTCTCTTTTGCCCTCATTGATTCTTGATGTGGGAACTCAGAGTGTTGGAGACTTGCCCTCTTTTTAGATAACAGAGGTACAGATGTCTCAACTCCCCTTAGTGTGTTCCTTGGGAACCACACTGAAAACAAGTGTGGTTAGATGACACATTACAACCTAGAGAGGATAGACATACTGTGGTACCATATGTAACCTTCATCCTTGCTGGAGCTGTTGGCCTTATGGGCTTCAGACTTTTATATGATATTTGACTGGAATAGAACAGTTTCTGTCTAGAATACCTTGGTCTTGGGAGGTGGCCACCCCTTGGATGGTGCATTGGCTGGAGACAGCAGGCTTTGTTGGGTCTTATGTCTGTACCCACTGGTGTCCAAAATAGAGAAGAACAATACGTCTATCCCATTTTCCAAGGATCAGAAGTCTGAGAAGTAGACTTCGGTCTCCAAAGGGTGGCAGGACGCAAGCTTTGCTCTTCTGGGTTGCTTCTCTTCCGTTGACATTGTCAGAGCTGTCTGCATGTAAGCTCTGAGTGGATCGTGCAGCCTTTAGATCCCTTCACGTGTGACTCACTCTCCTCATCAGGAACCGAAGTACCGCGAGAGTTAACCAAACTCTTGCCCAAGACTTCTTGTCATGACTACGCCAACAGGCCTGAGCCAGCCTAGCAGCCAGCAGAGATGGCTCTTGCTTCCCTCTTTGCCGAGCTCTGCCTGTTCTATGGCTCTCTGCTGTGTCTTTTCCCTCCTTAACTGGGCTCACAGAGGGCAAATTAAAGAAATGAGATGAAGTGCCACTTCCCAGGAGGGAGCTTCTGGACTCTGATGTCATACCCTTGGCCTGCCATGTACCAGCATGCTCTCTGTTTCTCTCCACTGCATGCTTGCCTGGGAACCTGCTCTGGTGGAAACCATAGACACTGCAGTGTCTTCTGATATGGAGACAGGCAATATGACAGAAGCTGCAGACCTGGTGCTGAGCTTTGCTTAGGCAAAGTCTACACATATGGGCTGGCAGCATCTTTAGAGGCTGGAGATATTTGCTTATTTTTAGGTGCTCAGGTAAAACACCTAGAAAAGAAATAAATTCCCATTTAATCCTCTATCAGCATGTGAATGAAATGTTGCATGCAAAAATACCCCCAAGATCAGGAAAATCATAGTGTTGAGACATGAGTCAGTCCTCAAAATTGCATTCTGAATGACTCTCTCTTTGTGTGTCTGGGGTGCATACGTGAATGCACACATGTGTGGGGTGCAGATGAGGACATTGGGTGTCTTCCTATATCACAGTCCACCTTATTTTCTTGATATGGCCTCACTAAAACCTGGAACTCGCAAATTCTTGTCTAGGACAGAAGCCAACAAGCCCTAGAAATCTTTTCCACCCAGTATCCCCCTCACGCAGTGCCAGGGTTACAGGAACAAGGCCATACATGTGGGTGCTGGAAATCTGAACGCAGATCCTAAAGTTTTCATAGTAAAAACATTGAACCATCCCTTCCTGCCACAAATTACCTTCTTACACTGACTCTGGGTTACACAATGGCTAAGGACATGATTGTCCTACAACACAGCCTCCAGGATAGGAGAATAATGAACTAAGCACAATTGAATTGAGGGAACTGGATATAAAAGAGTACCATGTACCAGGGGGCACTTGGGAGGTCAGAGCAGCAGAACAGTTACATAGTTCTGTAACTCTATCCGGTAGGGAAAAAGATAGTACCTAATGGGAGACAAGAGCCTGGAGCCTAAAGCCATTATCCATTGCCAACAGCAAGTCTTCTTTCATGGGCTATTGATGACCGTCTGAACTCTCATGTATATCCCTTTGCCTCTGCTGGAATGCCTTAGAATGCATTATATTGTATTTTTCCCAAAGTAACGTGCTAGACAGTCAGCTAACACCCCATAGGCCACCATTCTGTTAACCTGAGTTCCTGAACATAATGCATACAGGTCTACAGGCTCCAAAGATGGTGAAGGAATAAAATGTCATCTGAGATATAGAGAAATCAAATGGGGTCTTAGAATCCTGTGGTTCAGAAAGGTCATTATGTTTATTCACTATCCTTGGACTGAAAGCATCAATAATAAAAAAAAAAAGTAGCCTATTGAAAGAAAGAAACCTGGGAGGAAGCCAAGAACTTAAAGAAGTAAGATGACAGCCAATTCCCAGCACTGGATGTGGAAGCTGAGAGAACTTGTGGATCCCTCCTATGCGATTCCCTCTGTCTCTACGCTTCCACTCTTGAGCAACATGCAGATCAACTCGGGATGACAGACTAGATCCCCAAACCCTTGCCTGGCATTACAGCATCCAAAGACAGCAGAATTCTTTCTGGAGATAAGACAGTGCAGGAGAGAGTCCCTTTTACTCAGTCATGGAGCAATATCAAGCAAAAGGAAGTTGAAGATGCCCAAGGCTTTAAGACATATTTCTTTCAACTGGACAATACATTTCTGCAGCAAGAATTTTGGTTTCTATTAAAAATGCAGAAATATAAGCATGTTTTTGTTTTAATCCCAGGTGTGGTGATATGGGCTGCTTCACAGCAGCTGACTATGATTTGCCTCGTACTCTAGCAGGGGTGTGGTTTTGCCAGCTGCAGATAGTTTCTGTGAGTGTGTGACATTTGAAATTCAGGGGACGTTTCAGGGGATATATAAACGTTAGAGCCCACCATAAAAGGGGCTGCTGCTGGTTAGCAGGTTGGTAGGTGGTTGCTGTTAGGTGCAGTTTGTTTTGGTTTGTCGAGTAGTCTTGTGTGAAGAAACAAAAAGAAGCAATTAGATACCCTGACAGCAAAGATCAAACTTGCCCTAAGGAACTTGACACCCCTAGGTATCAAGGAGTAGTCTAACCATGCTGTCACCCCCTTTGCCCTCTTATCTTTTTTTCTCTCCTGCCTAATGTTAAGGGGCTGAAAGTATGGAAGAGGAGGGGTGGAGACCCACAAAATGGCAAAAAGCCTGGTTCCACATTTCCTCATGTCTGCCATTTTTAGCAACATTTTTAAAGGTGGGTTTTCACATCAACACAAAGAAATCTCTCTGGTAAGGCTCAGCACAGATCTGGTATTTGTCCCCACACTGGGCATCAACAACACATCAGAATGGCACGGAGGAAGTGCCCCAGCCTAGTCCTGAGGCCCCAGCCAGCCGCCTGTGGATAAACAGTGCAGGCTGGAATGCTGCTGCTAACCCCATGTGCCTGAACTGATGGCCATGTGGAAACCCCTGACAGCACTTTCCTGTGAGAGACCTGGGCTCTGGGGAGGCGCAGCTTCCTGCTGTGTCACCGTGATGTGACCACGAGAGTGGGAACCGGGCCCAGGAAAACTTCCTTCTGGACTGGGTCGACCCTTGTGCAGAATACTGGCTCAGTGCTAAGCATTTTCCCTGAGATAGCGAGGCCTCTGTCATCCTGTCCAGAGGAGCCTGGCTGGGTCACTGCCCTGTCAGGAACTATCTTACTGTACCCCTGAGACTCGGGCTCAGCATCAGCTAGTCGCAGGCCCTCTCTGTGCCCCTAGTCAAAAGAACCAGATTTAGAAATCTGGTGACTCAGGTACATGAGAATTTGAAGGTCACCATGCTATCAGCAAAGCAAACAAAATATAAAAATGAATTTAAAAATCTTAATCTTAATACAAAAATGCCAATAAATTGACCATCAAACTACTTGATTTTTATCTTACTATTTCACTGCAGTTTTCAATTTTTTTATTATTTATATACTGGAAGAGTAATCTTTATTAAAGAAAAACTTATAATAGCAATTAATTAATTTAATGTTGCTATCCAAGGCACTCCAAAAAGGACTGCTAGTGAAACAGCAGAGCTTAGCACGCTAAAGACTTGGTTCTGGGTCTTTCATTTATCTGGGCTACAACCTCCAGAGATTATCTATCATTCACCAAGAGTTTGGGTGTTACCCTGTCATGAAATCCCTGCATCCTACTAGGTGAACCATTTTTCTTATAGTCATGCACGATAAAGATAATATTCCTGTTTTCATGGTATGATGACACACTTCCATACAGCCATTTACTGAGCACTGATGGATCTAAGCCAAGTGCTCAGTTTTGGTGCCCAGCATACATCTAAAATCTGTTTAATAATTAATAAGGGAATCTGTATGAGGCTATAGTATTGGTTCGGGGTCATATTTATGGGCTTTGATCCTATCTTGATCATTTTTTGAACTCTATGATGTGGGTGACCACTTAACTTTGGCTTTTATTGTCTGTAAACTAGGGGTAATTGCTAGTTTACCTCCTCAATAAAGCTTTGCTGGGACAGTTTAATGAGACACTCTTAGCAATATGTTTAGCATGACACCTGGCTAAGAGGAAAGGATCTGGCTATGCTTCATATCAGGGAGCGGGACATCCATCTGTAGTAAAGGCCCTGTCTTTGCGGATTGAATTTTAACCACATATAAGTCTCTAGGTGACTGGTACCTGTATCCCATGCTTCCTGACCAAACTACCCTTGAGGGCTCACTTTTCTCTTAATCCTTGTGATTGGAATTCTAAGGGGAGGATGCTAGAGGGCACTGTTAGCCAGTCAGATGGCAGAACCCTGACAGTCTACTCATGGCTGTGTATACCCCCTCTGAGACCACAGCTGTGTCATCTCACATACTCTATGGGGTGTCTTTGGCACATACGCCATAGAGTGCACAGAACAGCTGAAGAGGTCAGAAGGCAGGGTAGCTTAATGGAGACAATCTTTCAAGAAAGCTCACGTCCAAATTACGAGTGAGGAAATGTCTAGTCAGTTCCTTTCATTGTTGTCTTTCGGGTTGGCTTTGTGCAGTTAAAAGCCCCAAAGTCAGAGCTTCCAAATCTGAAGGCTTGAGAGTGGGGATAAGGAGGAAGGGAGAGAAAGGACCGCGTTTGGAGTGTTTCCCACATAAAGTTATTTCAGGATCTGGGTTGCTAGGTGTCCACATAAAATATCTTCACCAGGAAAGGGAGTTGAACACATTTTTTGCTCAAGACTTTTTTCAGCTGTTTGTCAAAGCTAGTGGTGGATAGAAAGAAGAGGTAAAGACAACTCCTTGCATTTGACACCCAGAAGGCCCTTCCTACAAAACCAACATTCGGGTGACTACCATCTATAGACTTGAGCTTTGTGAGTCATGAGCCCACTCATCCTTGAAGAAGTCCCTCCAGGCCATTGAGATGTCTGAGTTGTTCTTTATTCAAACAGTAAGGAGAATCTTTCTCAGTTAGCCAGGTCAGTGAGCAACGGGGAACTTCACCCCTGTGCCCCCCTCACCCTGCATCACTCAAATGAGGCTTTCCTTTCCCTTGACCCTCTCACTCTCTATTAAATGAGGGAGGGAGGTTAGGAAAGTTTCCATGTTAGAGTCAGAGAACATCTCACTGTAATCCATAAAAATGTGTCCCTGGATCTTGAGGCCATTGGATTGATGAATAAATCCTTTTAGTTCCAATAACAAAAACAATAGAGCAGTTTACCATGTGTGGCAGAGACTGGCACCCTTAGAAGATGAGTTGGGGTTCCTCTTCTCTACATCTTCTAGATTGTGCTGACCTTGACTCTGCTCAGTTCACTCCAGTGGGCTAGATGTGGAAGTGCTAATGGCCCATAAAACCTCCCCAAAGAATATTTCCATTTTTTTAAACCATTCTAGATTTGATTCCAGACCCAGAGTGACATGGGAGCTGTGCACTGAAATTCCTTATTTGATATGGAATAAGTCACCAGAGCGGAAAGCAACATTTAGCTGATGTAGAGAGTCAGAAGAGATGCGGAAGCCAAGCTTTCCCACTGTTCAGTGACCTGTCTGAGTCAGAAGGCTCTGCCCGTACTCTTTCCAACACTCACCTGCAGTATCTGAAGAACAGGAGATGAGTGTCTGCTGGGTGTGTCTCATTACTTTTAGAGTTTGTTGCGCTCCCATATTCTACCAAATGCAGAGCAGGTGACAGAAAAGAACAGAGCACCTTTACCTGTCAATGATAGTCAGATGCTCACTGATGGTGTGAGTACCAACAGTATTAATACTGATAGTATCAGTCTCTGAGTCACCATTCTTCCTGTGCTGGCTTTGTTCTCATGCCCTTATGCCATGGTCCTGCCTGAGGCGGCTACTTCAGTGGCAGATGCTAGATGTGGTGGTATGTCCACCTTCCAGGAAGGAAGAAAGGGAAATGAGAAAGCTGTTTCTCAAGGCAGAATGTCTCTTTACTTACCAAGGGGAACGCTTTCATTCTATCTCAGTATGGACACCATCCTACAACTTGACTAGGTGGCCAAGAGAAATGGCCAATCACAATTCATCCAAGTGAGATTAAGCAAATCAAAATTCATTCAGGGGACTCTTCGTCCTCCTCATATGGGATCTCAATCCATGTTGAAATAGGATGAGGTCCCAACAGGAGGCTAAAGGCACATGGGGAGTGGCTTCCACCTGTAACAGACTAGTACAGGCTAGGTGGCTTATAAACAGTAGAATTTACCCTTGCATTTCTGGAGATTGAAAGACCAATATCCAAGAGTTACAGATGTGGTGTCTGGAGAGAAGGTCTGCTTTCCTTATTAACAGACCTCTGATCATTGTCCTTATACAATAGGCAGGGGTAGATAGCTCTCTAGAATCTCTTCCACAAGGCAATTAGCCCCATTCCTGAACTCTCTGCTCTCCTGACCTAATCATTTTCCAAGAGTCTTCTCCCTTGAAACCATCATTTTAGAGATTAGAACCTTACGTATGTGTCTGGGGAGACATAGGCATGCAGATCCAATAGTTGTTACATAGACAAGAACAAGCACCTGCCACCGTTGCTTCCCTGACTGCTCACTGCTTCCCACACACCAGATCAGCAGAGCCTTTTTCTATTTCATACCAAATAATCACCAAGACACGTTGATTTTAATTTTCGAACTCTGCCTTACTTTGGCTCATTTTCCCACTCTTACTCTACGGTCCCTGTCACAGCTCTGTCCTTTCTGGCTCTCAGCCCATACTCCATTGCTGCCAATCAGATTATCCACACACTGGTCACAGAGGAAACACTGGAAATCTAAAACCCTTCATAGAGTAACTCAGGCCTTTCCTCTACCGTCTAGCCCCATCTCTCTCTCTCTCTCTCTCTCTCTCTCTCTCTCTCTCTCTCTCTCTCTCACACACACACACACACACACACACACAGAGAGAGAGAGAGAGAGAGAGAGAGAGAGACAGACAGACAGAGAGACAGAGACAGAGACAGAGAGAGACAGAGACAGAGACAGAGACAGAGACAGAGAGACAGAGAGACAGAGAGACAGAGAGACAGAGAACCTCTCTATTCCTTCTGCTCAGAGTCGGTTTTCCATTCTTCTGATTTTTCCAGCCGTGTTCTCTCGCCGTGTCTCCAGTACTGTCTTGGGGCCTTTTTACTTCTGTTTCTTCCTTTAAGCGTGATAGTCTCCATTAGTGGGCAGTTTTAAGCTGTTTCAGTCTCTTGCCTGAAGACCAAGACCATCTCACCCTTGGAAGCTGAAATGGTTCATCTTGACTGTCAACTTCACTGGACTGAGAGACCCCAAAGCCCAGTAAAGCACACCCCTGGGCAGAGAGAGGAGCAAGGATGTGGGACAGTAGTGGACAGGGCATGAAGCCCCATGAACGTGGGTGGCACTCACCAGTAGGCTATGGCTGCACATGGAAGAGAAGCGGAAGGAGGGAGCCAGCCAGACACATAAGCTGCCCTCTCCCTGAGTGAGCGTGTCACCCAACAGTCTCTTGCACAGAGTATTCTCAGCTCTGCAAGGAATGCCCCTCAGCCTTGTGCTGGGCAGCATCTCTGCTTGCTCTGACACATCAGTGTCTTGAACCAAGCGACTCCCTGGTTCTCAGCCTTTGCAGGGGGCAGATGGTCATGGCTGAACTATACAGCCTCCACTCATGCAAACTAATCAATAGTGCCCATTTATAATCACGCCCTTGTGTGCATGCGTGCTTTCCCTGTTGCACCTGCTCCTCTAGAGAATCCTGACTGATGCACAGGTCTAGTGCCTCACACATGGCAGGGTTTTTTGTTTGTTTGGTTGGTTGGTTTCTTTGGTTTTTGTTTTGTTTTGTTTTGTTTTGTTTTAAAACAAATCTTTTCCTCTGAGGACTGCCATACAATTTCATTAGTGGATGTCATCTAGTTAGCCAATACGTGTCTCCTGTAATTGTGAACATCCTTAGAAGATTGATCCATGGCTATGCAGTTTCCTGATGTATAATCACGAGTCACCAACAAGGAACTAAGGTAAGATGTGTTCCTTGCTGAGTGGGCAAGGCATATTGGGGACAGACGTGCAAACAATGACCTTGAGAACCGTAGCCATTGTTGGACAGTCACCCCGTGGCAGTGCTTTGGAGCTTTGAACTTTAGGAAAGTAGGGTTTACCCATCAGGGGACACTGGGAGACTGCCCCACTGGCCCTGTGTGTCTCCCTGAGGACAAGGTCCCTGCAGGTTTGTGCTACTGGCATCTAGGGAAGGAACTTGCCTCCCAGACATAACATCCTCCAAAAGGACCAAAGGAGACACCGTGCTCCCAGTGGCTTCTTCACTGGAACCCAATATTGCCTCTGCCGAGGCTCTTCCTGCCTTGTGCTTCTGGCAATATCCTCTCTTCCCACACACTATTTTTCCCCTTGTCAAAGAAGTTTCTATTTTCTTCCTTGAGACCTTTTTTCTGGTCTGTCTGTTCTGTGTTTTGTTTTGCTTTCCCTGCTTTCCAGATATCCTTTCTCTAATGAGGTCAAAGACTGAGCCATCTGGCCACGAGTGACCTGTGCAGCTTTTGGCTTGATTTGAGGACATGGAGTTTAAACATTCAGGCATCACACATCCTTTGAGAAGACAAGTGCTGGATGGTTTTCAGCAGAACAATGGAGAAGAAAAAGACCTCTTCGCTGTGCTGTGCACTAAGTACAAGTTAGACGAGCATGTCAGCTGCTTTCCCAAGCCCCGCATGCCTGTTCTCAGAGCAGCACTGCAGAGACAGAGGGCAGGCTAGAGTGCTGCCTCCTGCTTCATAGTCCCTAGTAGCATCTGTACTAGGTAAAACTGATTCCAAGAGTCTAGTCCTTCTACATTGACACTTCTTGTGATGCTTCAAAATTCTTTTTTAGGTGAGAAAGAAACAGAGGCATCAGGAGGCTTGGGGACTTTTGTGTATCAACTGTCTATCTTTTCTTTCAATAACGAAAAACTTCACACTTTGCATTTTGAGATAATATAAATGCATTCTTATATTGTTCTCAGCCTCTTGATAACACCAATACCACATATCTTCTCTATAAAACATGGGGCAAAAAAAAATAATGTTTGTCTGCTAAGGGTTGTCTGTTAAGAAGCCTTAAGTTAATGTAGACTTCATAATTAAACATTAGCTATTACCAGTGGTACTATGGTGACTGCTGCAGCATTATCAATACAGCAGATGCTCACAACAAAATTCAGTGCATTTATACTCCAAGTCATTCAACACGGATTAGCTGAGCACTTTCTCTGAGTCAGGCACCATTCTTTGTAGAAGGGGTCTGGAGTGAGGGAGATGGAGTCCTACATAGCATGAAAATAATATCCTAGTCGGGCAAAGAATAAAGGCACAGGGAAACTTCTGAAAGTGAAAAGCAATTTGAAGGAATGGAAAGACGGCATGGTGTGGCATGCAGGGGACAGGAGCAGTGTTTCCAGGAGCGTTTCCAGGACTTGCATGGTGAGGAAAAACGTGGTAGGCAGTGTCCTAGGGTGAAAGAAATGGCCTGGAAGGCCCAAAAAGGGAATATACACAGTATAGAAAATTCAGTGCCCTGACTCTAGACACTCTCCTGTGGAGAGGGAGGAGGAGGCTTGCACTGGCAGATGGAGTCTGTAGCCCACACTCTCCCTGGGAATTACCTAGCCTTTCTGAGCTCCAGTTCTGGAATCTTCAAGTCAGGGCAACACAAATGTATCAGAAAAGAAGGCTTGGAAGCACGGTCCTTGGTCCACAGAAGGCAGGAGAGCAAGCTCTGGCTGATACCACAGGGAGGCTTTAACCAGAACATGCTAAGCATCTGAAATGACAAGCAGCGAATAATTGTCAACTGTCATTCCGGGTGCCTAAGGCCTCATGGGTTTTCAACAATGTGTCCCCTGCAGGAGCCCCACAGTTTCTCACATTCATGAGCGGAGGGAAGAGCCAGCATTCCATTTTACCATCTAATTTAAACTGTATCAACGTGGTCCCCGTGGTCAGAAGGACTTTCCTTTATCAGCATGCCTGCCTTACTGAATGGAAATGATGCTGAAAAAAAAAAAAGGAAGAAAAACCAGAATTACAAAACTCAGGGCATTCTTTCTTAAGTCGGTCACTTTCTGCCAAATCGTTTAACTCAGGGTGGGGCATCTTTCTCTGTTTCCGCCATCATTCCCTGAAGACATTTATCCCTTCAGGAGGGAGGGCCTTAGGGTGAAAGGGTCAGTACAAATCCTGTCACCATGGAGTCTGGGTTGGTTTCAACTGTTTCCCATCAATGTTTTTTGTGGCTTCTGTAAGTTATCACCTATTGGCCATGAGCCCTGGAGACACCAGAGTTCAAAGCTGACATAGTGTGGTTCCCATGCCAGTCAGAAACACAGATACTTCCACACAGCCATGAAGCACTGGATTCTGTGAGCCCACTGTACTCAGTGCAGATCTGTTTTTTTTTTCCAGGAGACCTGATCATCTTCCTGAACTTGGAGAATCTGTCACTAGAGCTGGTGACATCCGGCTGGGGCACCAACACTCCTTGGGTAGTGCTATTCCAACCGCTGCGCCCTTCGTAGGGAAACTGATTTTACAGTTTCTCTATTTAGGACATCAAGATAGGTTGCCATGGAAAAATGACATCTTCTAATTAAAAACACAGAGAGGTCACAAGTTTCCCAGAACAACTAGGGCACAGATCCTAAAAGGAAAGAAATGAAACATTTGAGAGAGAGAGAGAGAGAGAGAGAGAGACAGAGAGAGAGAGAGAGAGAGAGGCAAGCCTCCAGAGCCATGTCAGCCTGTAACTTTCCAAACCTGAGCAAAGCCTTGGGTGGACGGAGGGTGCTGATTGGAGAGCGAACCACCACTGACCGGTTCAGTTAGCTAGCAGTCTCAGCCGGTCTCAGCCGGTCAACAGACTGGGGCGCTCAGGGAAGGTTGACCTAATCTGGGGACTTCTGAATTTGCTCCTGAGGACTAAGAATTTTGTGAAAGGATGGAGAGGGGAATGGGGAGGCTGTGAGGATACAGTCTTCCCATCTTGCCAATTTCCCCCAGTGACACCATCACTTGTACATGCATTGAGATGGCACCTGGAACCTGTGCCGTGCTTACTGGAGTTCCCCACACTGGGCTGTAGCCTTCTCCAGTGCAAGCTCCTTGCCCAGTGCCTAGGATAATGGTTGGCTTATATCGCATGCGCATGAATCCCTCTGGGATAATCTTAACATTAAAAGGGCATCTACTTACTTGGTTTCTGAGCACTGCTTGTCATGACTTATGTGTGTCGTATGCATGCGTCTTAATGTTGTGTACCTCTGCGAGCAGATGCAGGTGACATCTGTGAACGTGAATGTGGAGGCCAGAGGCCAATCTCGGGTGTCTTCCTCGGTGACTTTCCACCTTGCTTTGTAAACCAGTCTCTCAGTGAACCTGGAGCTTGCTGCTCCCCTTTGGCTAGCTGGCCGCTGAGCTCCAAGAACGCACCTACAGCCCTGTCCTAGATATAAGTGCTGGGATTATAGCTATAGCCATTTTTTGTTGTGGTTCTTGTTTAGTTGGTTCATTGTTTGTTTATCTTAAACATGGGTGTTAGGGATCTAACCTCAGGTCTTTCATGCTGTATCTAGGATCCATGTCTCCAGCCCTTAGCACTGGGACAGCAATAATGTTTTTACAGAAAAACAAACAAACAAAAACCTTGTGGTTCAAGGAAGGAAAGTTATACTGTGTAGATGATGATGATGATGATGATGATGATGGAGACTGCCTGGACTTAAATCCGACACTCTCTGACCCAGGGTTCAAGAATAAATGAATCCCTATGGGGTACATTTCTCCTCACTCAGAGGCCAACTAGCAAACATGTGGTTTTTGTACTCCCTCAGTTCAACCTCCTTCACCCTTCACTGCCAATTGCTGGCACTGTCGTTTCCCAGCCAGCTCTGAATTACAGTAAGCAAGAGTAGCAACTCGAATACTTCATCCCAGCTTTGTATCCAAGGGCACGTGGAAACAGTCAAACCCACCAGGGCAGTGGGGTGAGGGCGGGACATGAAGCGCCTCTCTTCCCTCTCTGCCGTCACACTCCTAGAGAGCGAAGCTGCCACAGACAGAGCTCACCCGTAAGAATGGTGGTGCTCACAGTCAAGGAGGTGAGACGCTTGACTGAATGGAAGTCTATTCTAGTAACTCCAGTTACTCTAGATGCAGCGGGTGGATTCTTGTTTAGCCTAATCTGCCTCGTCACAGGAATCTATGAGAACCACAGCCATGGGATATTACGTGAATGGCGGCCCCTGGAGCTGGGCCAGAAGCTCTGACTTAACTCTTTCAGCTCACAAGCGTGCTCTACATTGTGCATTATCCACAGCAGGCAATAACATCAGTAGCCGGGAGATGACTTTTAATGACTTTGACATATTGCCTTCCCTGTTGTCAGCCTGTGAGGTAGGTACCTCACAACCTTTTCTGAGATAATGAAACCAGAGCTTTATGGGAATGCCCCACCATCCCCCAAACCTACTCGAAATGTTCCCTACAAGCTAGAAATAGCATACACAAGCCAAGAGCTTGTTAGAACTGTAAATGCCTTGGGCCCAACCCCCTTGACTCAGTGCACCTGGGCTTTATGTGCTGCCATCCCACCATGCAGAGGTACTGGGAAATGAACAGAACAATTCTCAAATCTTGAGGACAAATCTGCTCAACCTTTTCAACTCAACTCTTCTTTCCTTTTTGGAGGAGTTGTAACTAGGTACCTGACATCTCTGAAGGTCAGCTACACATTCCATGAAATAGGCGTATGACCTGCTCCATGTTACTGGGAAATTGTAACATCCAAATGAATTTGTATTAAAGTACCTATTAAGCTGCTAAATAGCAGACTATGTAGTTTCATTGTTGTTTATTAAAACAATGAAGTATTTATTATATCATTATAATAACAATAGCTATATTCTTATATTTCAAACATAAAGCCAAGAACTAATGGGTAAACTGAGGCTTAAAATAACACAATTATTCTCAACAGGTTCCCATTACATCATCCTATTCTATGAGTGGTAAATTATTTTCAGGGAAAAGAAAATGAAGGCCATTGAGTGAACCCATGCTGGTGAACAATGACAACAATCATTATGATAATTACTTGTGCATGAAGGAAAGGAGCCACTCTGTCTACCCACAAGGACAGGGCCTGACAGAACTGGAAGAAGACAGGGTCTGTCTCAGAATACCTGCCTGTGCTCCCAGGCTCTTCCACTCCGAGTTCATTGATCTCAGACATGTGACTTTTCCCGAAGAGCCTGGTTCCTCTTATGTAAATCTAAAATGGTAATAACGACCCTATTAGAATAAAAGCACTGTATTTCACATGAAGCTTGGATAAGAATGGATCTGTGGAAGTTCTCTGCCAACTGCAATTTACTGTACTAATCCTGGTTGTTCTGGTTGATGTTGTTTACAGTAAGAGAGCCCCAAAAGGCACTGACCAGAGAAAACAATGGCTCCCAGAAGAACTCTTGAGACCTGGTAAGAAGAGGACTCGGAAGGGGCAAAGATCAGAAAATGTTTCTTAATTCCATTGACATGGATAGCAGAGAAGAAGATCTCTTGGCCAGAAAGATGAAGAAACACAGACTCCCAAAGGCGATGGGAGATGCTCTAAGGAAGTTGGCTTCCACCCAGTCAGAATGGCCTCACCAGCCAGGAACTCAAACATGCAGCAGCAGCCACCTTTGGATACTTGATGTCATCTCAGGAAGAATTTCAGTGTCACAGAGAAGCTAAATAGAGTTGGAAGTTACTCATGTCCTTAAGTGTGCATTGCATCATCAGATTGTGCCATCCGGGTATCCCTGGGAATCTAGTTCCTATAAATCCTTGCATTATGCATGAGTCGCCCAATTTCAAAATGAAGAGATTCTTTTTTTAATTATAAAATATTAAAGTATATCATATTTTTAAAATGAAATGAATAGGGCATGTCCTCAACTTTTGAAACTATGTCAAGAGCTTGTGGGAAAGCCCAGTGAAGGAGAGCAGACAGCAATCGGGGCCTACGCAGCATCGGCTGGGCAAGGGAAGATACACGAAGGTATCTTCACAATAGTCTCTCACTGCTCCATAACCTACTAGAACATTCATTCCCATCTTCTGTTCATATGCCATTGCTGTGAACGGATAACCCCAAAGCCAAAGGGATAAACCGATGAAAGAATTCATTATGTTCCCAAATCTGTCACCCGGCTTGGGAAGAGACAACCCAGCTCTGCTTCCCTGGGCAAGAACCACTGTGACTCACCTCTGAGCTTTGCCCATTCTTGTATCTGGTGTCCAGCCAGAAAGACCGAGAGAGCCTCGGGTTCAAGCGGCCTGGCTTCCTCTGTCCTCATCACTCTGAAGCTGCTAAGAGAGGCAGAGAAATGAATCTGCAATTAGGGTTAGGCAGCTTGCCCTCAGGATACTCAGTGATCAGAAAAATACCTGTGTGTGTGTGTGTGTGTGTGTGTGTGTGTGTGTGTGTGTGTGTGTGTGTGCACTCATGAACAAGCATGCCACAGTGCCTGAGTTAGTTCTCTCCTTTAATCATGTGCTCCTGGGGATTGAACTCAGATCATCAGGTGGAAAGAGCCTTTACCCACCGTGCCATCTCATTGGCTCACATGAGTTTGCTTTTAAAAGTTGTTTCCGTAGGTCTCTTTAGAAAGATGCTGTGAGGTTATTGTGACACACGTATTTACAGTCAGAATGTGAAAGGTGAGTGGTGGTCAGCTCTACAGAATGCTCCCACTCAGTTCACATTTTGAATATGAGCTTTCTCATTTCATAGCAGAAAATGTCACCAGGGACCCCTATGTCCTCTCAAGAACTTCATTACCAAAGCATGTCTTTGGAGAAATCAGCCCCGAGGAGGTAACTGTGCCTAGGTCCATGTTTTGTTTCCCAGCTAATTTGTTTTCCAACTCACTCTGGAGTTTTAAGCCACAGTGTAGGTAGGTCAGCCACCTCTATGACCCAGGACTTAAGGTGATTAAGAAGACGCACGTTTGGGTAAAGAACATCCAGTGAGAACACTCTACTCAGAAGCCTGATCTCCCCTCCTCTCTCTCAAAAGCCAGACACACTCTAATTAAATTTATACATTTCAA